>NC_080446.1:9845237-10476217 GCF_028018845.1 Melospiza georgiana
GCCAGTGAGTGCCCAGTTTAGGACAATACTGAAAAGCCTGACCTTGGTTTTACCCATGCAGCGTCAATGCTTCAGCGCAAACCAGGAGTTATTTACAGTGGTGCCCTGGGAGGGATGAGATCTACTGGGACTTTCTGGCTGCCAGTGATGCAAAAGGACTATTTGGGTAGGAAAGAGCACGCCTGGACCACTGGGCTGTAGGTCATAATACCCAAGATACTACTGTCATTATGGTAGTGCCCATTTGCCCTTAAAAACCCTTTAACCTCCTTGTCTCTCCACCCAGCTCTTGGCTGTCCAGCTGGCCTGGGCACAGCTTGGCTGCAATGATTTTATCATCCACACTCACCCAGGAAATCTCTAAAGTGAAAAGGTTGATCAGACACAGAAGTGAATCTGGAAGACAGCATGTATTTTTGGGGAGGAAAAACCTTTTGGAGAAAGGCTGCAAAGCCACATCTCAAATTCACCGAGTTTCTAAATAATTTAGGCCTAGATTTTAAGCTCAAGCACATCTGGAGCAATTACTGCTCCAAACATGTGGTCCATGTCCTAGAAGAAAGTAATTTAAAACTAAATAATTATTAAAAACCCCAAGCAGAACCAACCCTTTTGCTTTCCCACAGAAGCAAAGCAGGACTGCCACCAAGCTTGGTACCAACAACTTTTGAAGCCTGAAACGGAGTTGCATAATAATGGCAAATATCAAACAAACTGAAGAAAACAAGGGTAGGGGGAAATGCTGTTTTCCCTTTCACCGTTCCCTTCTCCTCTTTTGCTGGCCCACCCCTGTGGAAATGACTCCAATAAACCATGAAAGGAGCAACTTGCCAGCAGCTGGCACTTCGGACTGGGCAGATGCCAGCCATGGGGCTCACACTGCTTTGGAAACATATTTTTTTGAAATATATTAAGTACATATGTGTCAGTCTGAATGGCTGAGTGAGCCACTGAAACCAAGATAAGCCAAGGCAGCACTTAGCATGCACTCTGCATGTTCTCCAGATCCTGTGTCTCCTCCTGTGCCAGGCTAACTGCTGTAATGATGTTCTTATGCAACTTTATTCCAGTCACAGGGAGCCTGACTCCTTCTTCCAGTCAGCAGGAAATTTTCAGCTGACTGTGGAGACCAGTTTTTGTCATAGATTTGTCAGGCAAAAGAAGCTGCATCAGTTGGTTTTCAGCGCTCAGCCATGAAGATTTCTCTGTGCCATAAGAAATCAATTAGATTTTTCTATGCAATTAGATACAGAAATAAGCCATTTTCTTATTTGTGTCTGTCATTTATTCTGCAGAGCATCTCCTTGGTGGGATGACACTTGATGTTTCATAAAAAGGGAAAAAGTTACAGTTTCTGACCTAAAGAAATGCCTAGTGAGATGCTTGTGGTTAATGTTTGAAAGCAGCAATAAGGGCCGAGGAGAAGAAAGTCTCTCTGAACCAGTTGTGTGGTGGTGAGAATCCTTCAGGGAAAAAGGGCCCATCTGGCTCAGAAGTGCTGAGGCTGAGGCAGGTTGGTATCATCACCCAGAGGAGCAGAACCTGTGTGAATCCCTCTGGCTGCACCCTGTCACCAGGTG
The DNA here is from genome assembly GCF_028018845.1 of Melospiza georgiana. NCBI lineage: Eukaryota > Metazoa > Chordata > Aves > Passeriformes > Passerellidae > Melospiza > Melospiza georgiana. The sequence goes on from NC_080446.1 coordinate 9,846,818, forward strand.
TTTCATGGGGAACCAGGGCCCACATCTTGAGCCCTCCAAATCTTAGAGTCACACTGACACAAATGTCACTTTTTTGCTTTTCTGACCCCCCAAAAGGTCTTTGAGCATCTGCCCTGTGCAGGCATTGAGCCATGTCTGAAAAGAAGACTCTTCAGGAGAACAAAGTTCTTTCCTGTGTCTTGAGCTGGAGAATGGAGCACAAACTCCAATTTACAGACTAAACATCAGGACATATCATTTCTCCTTTTGTATTAGGACTCACATCAGCGACAGGGAATGGAAAAAACGTGTGAATCAGGTCATTTCCAAGTTATGTGATTCACTCTGATGGGATGTTGCATTTCTTTGTCTCTCTTCAAGGAATCACGTGGAACAAAACCACAACAGGCTGCTGACTTGCTGTGGGGTGGGGGTGGCTGGAGGGAAAGAATAGAAGTGCCTCTTATTTTAGAAAATAATTATCATGCTTATCTTCTTCCAGGTGTCTCCAAGGCCCGTGGAGGTTTGACAGGATTCCCAGGAACAGAATTTTGCCCACAGTTCTGTCCCATTATCTCCCTCACACATAATAGAGCTGGAGGCTTGTGGTCGAGTGACCTCAGCACTGTTGTGAAAGCAGTTTGCTTGCATTATTCTGCCCACACGTGATTCCATAAGAGACACCACTCCATGCCTGTTTTTTTTTTTTCTTTTCTTAACTCTTTCCTCTCAGAGGAAAAGCACTGGATAAACACTGATATGTGCCCCTCTATGTGTGGAACACATGCTGGGCAATTTCTGGCAGTGCCCTCTGGGGTGGAGATGTTTTGAACCAGGAGGGCAGCACTCTTGGAGAGCTTTCCATGTGCCATGGCTGGAGCTGTGTGAAAGAGCTTTGCTGCTTTTTGTTTGATGCACTAAAGATACCTGGACTCCAGATAAGGTGCTGTGCACAGGCAGAGCCCAGCACTGGCCTCGTGGTGCCTGTTTGCCAGCCCAGAACACTCTGGCTCTCCTAAAACTGTCTGATGGGCCTTTGAGTCCTGTGGAATGGGTGCAGGAAGGGAGCAGCAGAGTCTGGGATGAAACAGATTTTTTCCTTCTCTAGAAAAGCTGAAATCCTGGAAGGGCATAAAATGGAGAAGTCCTGTATAAATTTCTCTATCAAGTATGTGCTTTCTTCTTACAACACTGCTTTTCCCCTCCTGCTTTCTTTGAATAGAGATATTGGGGCAAGGGGCAGTTAGAGGAGAGGTTTTCTTCTTCCTCCCTGAGCATTCTTCGCAAGTGGGAAAAAGCAGACCAACTAAAGCTTGCCACCACCCCAGGCTCTGGTCAGAGGGGGGAATAGCTTGTAAAACTGTCTTCCTGCATGTTTGCAAAGCACTTAAGGGTCTGATTGTATTACTACAGTGCTGCTAATAAACATTGTTAATAATGAAAGCAGGAAGAAACTGTTTACTGGGTGCTGCATGAGAAAGGCAAAGTTGGCTATGGCTGCTTCCAGACGTGAGGAGATTGGGACAAGGAACTGCATGTGCAGGGTGGTGTTCTGAAAGGATTGCTTCTGAAATCCAAATGAGGATGTAGGGGAGCAATCCTTAATGTGTTTGTTGCTGATTTGATGTACAAAGAGACTCACATGATGAGAGCCAGTCCCATTGCAGGTTCACAGGAGTCCCCAGGCAGCAGGGATGCAGTGAGTGGGTGCCACAGGGAGAGGCAGGCTCACATCTGGCACTGCCAGCAGCACAATGAACCTCCCCACTGCTGTGCAGGGCAGCTTTGCTCAGTTAATTAGGTCTCCCCAGTGTTCTGGAATGAAGATGTTCTCTGAGTGACAACAGGTTCAGACAGGAGACTCCCAGCAGCAAGCAAGTAGAGCCAGTAAAGAGATGGGAACACAGAGTAACTTCTCCCTGTGCAGGAGCAGAGGGTTCCTGCTGTGTAATAACGGAGGCGGTCACATGTCATGAAGAGCCCTCATTTGTTTGTTGGTTGAAACCTGGATGAAGTCCAGGTGTTTCAGAGGGCTGAACCATCACCCCCTCCAAGGTGCAGTGCTTGTGGTGTGGGTGCTGGGCACACAGAGGGGTCCTGGAGGCCACGAAAGCTCTGCAAGTCACAGGTGCCACCGTGAGCTCCACTCCTGAGTCAGAGCCCGTGCTGGCTGCCAAACCGTGCGTGGTGATTACACAGTGTGGACACCTCGTCAGCTGCTGAGGCCTTCTGACTCATTCCCACTTAGAATCTAGATGACAGTTTGGTTTGAATTAGCCGTGGGCTGAAGCCAAAATCCTGGGTCTGAACTTCCTCAGATTTTGGGAAGACTCCAGTCTGGATCCAAGCTTAGCACATGGCTGTAACTTACTCAAAGATTGGAGCCAAACCCTGGATCAGAACGTTCCCAGACTATGGAGAAACTCACAGCCCATCTTTGATGCTGGGATCATCACAAGGATGAAATACTGCCCTCATGTTAGGATGCTCCTTGCTTTCTTCCCTAGCTGGTGCATTTTTAGCCCTGCAATTGTTACATTTCAGTTCTTATGATGAAATTAAGGAAGAAAAAGAAAATATGTGTTTGTGTTTATTTCAACTGCAAAAAACATCTTGCTTTCAATTTGCCTGTTGGATAGACAAGAGGCATTTTGGCTTCAGAGCTTGAGAGTAGTGGAGCCAAATCCTGGCTTCTGAAATCCAAATGAGGATGTAGGGGAGCAACCCTTAATGTCTTTGTTGCTGATTTGATGCAAAACCTCTCTCACACGATGAGACCCAGTCCCACTGCAGGTTCACAGGAGTCCCCAGGCAGCAGGGATGCAGTGAGCAGGTGCCACAGGGCAAGGCTGGATAGACAAGAGGCATTTTGGCTTCAGAGCATGAGAGTAGTGCCTCATTAAAAAAAATTGGGACAGAATTCTCTTGCCCCAGCCATCAATCCCACCAGTACCAGCAGTGCCTTTAGTGCAGGAGTTACTAATGTGGCACAGCGAGCGCAGCAAGAGCTCCTTGGGCGCGTGCTACCCCTGACAGGAATCCTCTGAGGAAAAGGAAAGGGCTGAAGAGTAACAAAATTCCACTCTCAAGCTGCTCAGAAGACACGGTGTGAACAAACAGCCCCCAGAAGGCGAGATCCCACAATCTGCTGCCGCAGAGCCGCCGGGATCTCCGCGCGGGCAGGGAAGCACGAGCGATGCCACAGGAGGTGTCCCTGGGAATGTCTGGAAAATGTCAAGCTTGCCACGCTGCAGGAGGGGAATCTCAGCCCCCACAGAAGGCTCCGTGCCGTTAGCTGCAGGTTTACACACTTCACTTGACACCTCTCCCTTGTCCTACAGATGTTGCGCTGCGTTTGGGATGGAGCCCCCGACGATACAGCTGTTTGAACACATGTGCATTTTCCACTCAGCAAACCGCAAGAATAAGGCAGCGGGGTTACAACGTTTGGATCCTAGGGCTAGAATGAGAGAAGCAGGAGAGGTGTTTCTTTGGGAAATCTCCACAGTTTCTCCCGTAGTTTCTCTCTTTCTGATTTTATTCACTGACTGTTCTGCACTCAGGCCATGGGGAAGGTAAGGTCTGATTGATATTGCAAGTGACAACTGAGGCCTTGAAATCTTTTCTTCAGTTCATCTTTGGGAGGTGATAAGCCCAGAGTGTTTTGCTAGTTCTAGAGAAGTATTTTACCTTTTATTTGCAAAAATGCACTTTATTCCAGTTCCTGTTAATTCGCTGTTACTTGTGAATAAATTAAAGTCTGCCCCAATAGAGGAGTTTAGAGAGGAATTATCACATATGCTCAGAACAGAAATATTTTATAATCTTCTTTTGCCATAATAGAATATGAGAAGAGATGATTATGTCCCACCAAGAGTCTCACAAAAACACTGAAAGCCTTTTCTTCTATCAATAAGCTACAGAAGCTGGGGAGACTCATGTGAGTGATTTAATAAAATAAAATAAAATAAAATAAAATAAAATAAAATAAAATAAAATAAAATTAATCCAAAATGACTTCTTAAGGACCATGAGATCTCAGGCATCATTATTCTCTCATTGCCAAGGGCATCTATTTCAGGTACCTTCAATTATTTGACTCCTGATTTACGTCAGTTGGTTTAAGGCGAATTGCACTTCTTTTTCCTCTGATCCAACATCTGGTTTTTTGAAAAACAGATGTGCACAAATCAATCTGATTAATGTGCTTGATTCTGCAATTACTGCAGGATAAATCAGCAGCGCACTAAAATCAGCCTGGTATCAAATTCATGCTCCTACACCTTCAGCACCCAGCCTGTCTTGACTTAGGTATTTGCTCTGTGAAACTTCTTTAGATACAAAAGAGCTGGAATAAAATCCTCAGTGCCAGGATGTGGAGCATTTCAGATGATATGACATCTGGAATTATCAATAATGGGGCTTCAGTGAAAAAAATCAGTGCCTTTAAAATGGCTGCAAGTTATCTTGTGTGCTAAAAGGGCAGAAATATCCCTTTCTTACTTAGTTGCTGGAGCTTCTTAGATATTACTTGAAGTTGTCAAGGCAAAATAGAAATATATAAAAATATAAATAAAATATATATACATGTATATATATATATAATACATATAATATAAAATATAGATGACTCAAGGGGCATACATCTTTCTTAAAGTGATGAGGGATGCAATGGATTATCTGGTGGAGAATCAGTCTCCCTGCTCTGTAAATCAGCTGGAAGTCCCAGCACATGTTGCTGTTTTCTTTGAAGGTCTTGCTGCTATAGGAGACAGAGCCAACCCAGGAATTAAAATTAAGGAAGTTTTCTTTACAGATTGGATTATGACTGATTTTGTTGTCCAGGAAAGGTGAGTGGGAAGATCCACTGGTGTAAGGTGCCTTTTGCACTGCCCCGTGCTGTGAAAAGCTTTCACGCAGGGGTTCTTGGGTGCCATGTTCTGCATCACTTTTTGAGTGAAGCCCATTCCGCACCCCTGCCTTCCACCTCCTCGAGTGGGTGGGAGCTGGGATCTCCTCCCCAGCTCAGGACAGCTGATGGTCACCAGTCCCAGTGGCAGCAGCCACTTGTTGTAGGTCTGGTCTGGTGCTGATTGTTACTTTGACCTCGGTATTTGTGAGGGGCAGCAATAAATGTGAGGAAAAAATGAGAAAGATTTTTTTCCCTTTATTCATTTTGTCACAGCTGCCCTTCCTCTCCTGCAATGTGGGTCCTGCCATCAAAATTCCAATCCAGATCCAAACTTGCATTTTCCCCAAATCTCAAAGTGTTTTAAGCTGGAATCCATCATTTTTTTCCCCCCAACTGAAACCTAATAAATGTGCTCTATAAAAAATGAGTTTGGCCAACATCTGGAGGCAGATAAAAATCTTCCAAGCTACTGTTCCCCAGTCTTAGAGATCATTAGTACTGCAGAACATCTATACAGAATATTTATCTTAAGTATGTAATAAAATGAAAGCTACTGTGCCAAATTCAGAACAACCTATGATGAAAAGAAATGCCTCACATCAACATCAAGCTGCAGCTTTTCTAGCCAGGGAGAATCTTTTCTCTAGCCAAAGCACAGAAACTTGTAGTTACAAAAACTTAACACTAAACACAGGGGGCAAATTTATTATTTTAATTGTGATATTTCACCACTGGTTAGTTTAATGTCTTTTTCTCCCTTTTTATTTTAATCACCCTCCCCCTCTCCTTGGGATGGTTTATCGCTTGTAAATTATTTGTCACATCGTTGTAATTCTATCCAGATCCTTAACTTTCTAATCATGCATCTTTTATGGGGTCTCTTTTAAAGAAGCACTATAATTACTTGCCAAGGGTCCCTGTAAATTTTATCAGGCTGTAAAATATTATACTTTAATTATTTGAAAAAAAAAAATTGGAAATGTTCCCTCTGAAAGGCTGCACGATCAATATTGCAAAGAGCAAGGCACCTTCTGCAGTCCTGCCTTGGTTCCTGCTGTACACCTCAGAAACCTGCAAAACTCTTCCACTTCATTCAGTGACATGGAAAAATATTAATGGATAAACTGGCCTTTGATTAAGATGAAAAAAGTGCTTATTTTATGTTTCAGCTGTTTTAAAATACACAAAGAAGGTGACAAGGATGCTCTTCCAGTCTTTTTGTAGGATGCACAGGGACTCCACTCCCAGCTTGGTGCCAGAGCTGTGCAGTTCAGAGCAGAAATGCAGAAATGAGTCTAATCTTCCACACAGGAAATCAAACTTTTTTAGAGGAAAGATGCTCTGTTCCTATGCAGACTTTGAAACTTTCATCTTGTTGATTTCCTTAATTTCATTAGTAGCAAATATAGAAAGAGTAATAACACTTCTACAATTATTTTCTATTATCAGTAAGCATTTGTGACTCATTTCTGTAATCCTGTATTTCACAAACAGGCAACTTCCCTGATGCAGTGTTCTAGAAGTATGGGGAAATTAGGTACTTGACAGAGACCTAAAGTGGTTTCTGGAACAAAGTTTCCCATGCACTATTAAAATAAAAAAGGGCTTGCAGTTAGTTTCAGGCTGGATGTGCACAAGGTGTGGAATTATATCTTGTACTCCTCATCAGCATTTCAGTTGTGTGTGCATATAGCTCATGACCATTTCTGGTAAGTTTGCATTTCTATAGATTGCTGGACTGAAATAGGAGGAAGATAAATGATTTGGTCAAGGAGCAAGGTGAGCTGGAAGCAAAGTAAAATACAGATCTCACCTCAGCTCCTTGCTCCTGGGGAGCACTAGGGGAGAAGCTTAAGAGGAATGACATACTGCTTTATCTGTACAGTTCCTCTTATCCCATCTGTCCAGTGGCTTTCCAGTTTTATCCTGGGAATATCACTGTTATTACCCTCCAAACAGCATCAGATAAGACTCACCAGCCCTTATCTGGAACTGTGAGATCCATGCATGCTGAACACACAGTCCTGCTCTTGCCCAGGTTTTCTGTAAATAATGACTAAAAGTACTTTTCCTAAAGCCCTTTCTGTAAGAGCTCAGCACTGCTGGTAAATTGTCCATGTTTTGCACAGCAGCTGATTTTGCAGCAGGCTTTGGCCTGGGTGTCAGTGCTGCTGGCAAACATCCCATTTTAATGTGGAGAGTCCCCTGTGCACCTTCCCAGCTGAGCAGGTGACACATTCTCTGCACAGATCTGTCACAGATGAGGTCCTGAGAGGGCCAGTGTCCAGTGTCACACCACAGCACCCAGGAGATCAAACAGCAAATATCTTTCATTCGTTCACCACTCCGGCCAAGTCCAGTAATGATTTTTAATCACAGTTCATGAATGGCACAGACCTTGATATTTATTTACAGTGGCTGTTGACCATCAGAAACCATTCAATAAATATCTCTTGTAAACCACACACAAAGCTGGCTCAAGCTACTGTATATTGTTGCTATTTTTAATAGCTGGATGCTGGCAGAAGGCAGGGGTGAGAGTGTTTAAACATGGATGTAGCTATGGATGGTTCAATTATTCATTTCAAGCCAAGATTTCAACTGAAGTAACCTTTCTACCTGTAGGCAGGTTGTCCAGGAGGAGCTCTTTGTTTTGTACCCATTCCATATTGATATAGGCAAATAAAGACTCTGTAAAGCCTGAAAAACATAAAATATATTGGCTAGTAATTAACAAGACATGATGCAGATATTTGAAAATCAGTATAAAACTGATTTCCATGGCCTGACATTTGGTCCTACAAAGGTGCCTGGGGATTTCTGTGCTGTTGTGTCAGCCCAGGGGTCAGGTTCGTGCTGCAAGAAGGATCACCAGTCCCTTCAGCTGTTATCTTGCTGCTGTGGAAGTTTGCACCCCTACTCACTTCTGCTGTCTCCTCAGCTGGAAACTCAAGTACCAGGTTTTTAGTCCAGGTTTTTAGTCCTTCAGAGCTGCCCCCTCAGTCAAGGAGAGCGTCACAAGCAAACCGAAATGGGTTTAAATATGAAGATTTAAAAATTGTGGGGAAAGAGAGAAAGAGAGAAAGAGAGAAAGAGAGAAAGAGAGAAAGAAAGAGAGAAAGAAAGAGAGAAAGAGAGAAAGAAAGAGAGAAAGAAAGAGAGAAAGAAAGAGAGAAAGAGAGAAAGAAAGAGAGAAAGAAAGAAAGAAAGAAAGAAAGAAAGAAAGAAAGAAAGAAAGAAAGAAAGAAAGAAAGAAAGAAAGAAAGAAAGAAAGAAAGAAAGAAAGAAAGAAAGAAAGAAAGAAAAGATACTATGCACAGACCTGTTCTGCATCCTGAAGGAGAGGGAGCAAATGATGGAAATAATTGGCTTTTTGGAGCCTGCAAGGGTGCCACTGCCTGCAACCAGCACCACCCCTGTTTCCCAGTTATCACCAGCCACTTCACAGCCACTTTTCAGCACTGCTCCTTCATTCCCCACCCCAAACAATCCCTTCCCTCCGATTCCTCCCAGCCGGGGCCAGCATTTTCAGCCCAGCCCGCACTGCTGGGCCCTGGATCGCCGGGATGGCCGGGCTGGGAGCGCTGGGGATGCAGCCGGGGATGCTGCAGGGCAGGCAGCCACTGGAAAGAGAACACGCTCCCGGCTCGGGGGGTACCAGGAGTCCTGAGGGCTGCTGGCAGCTACAAACCAGCTCTAGGGCAGGGAGGCACTGCTGGCATGTAAACTTTGCAGCCTGGCATCTGGGGACTCGCTCCTTTCCCCCGGTGGCGTCTGTCACAACCGGCATTTTCTTTGGAGGAAACAGGGAAAAGGAATTAAGTAAAGGAGCAGAAGTGAATTCTGATTTTGATGCAGGTTTTCGCTGATTTATGGCTTGCATGTTTCAACAACTATTTTGTAAGTGGTTCACAAACTGTAAGTTTCTGGGAGTTTAATGATCAGTATCTATAATACTGAGAAATGACAGTAAAATAAAGCAAGTCCTCAAAATGTATTGCTATAGGCACACAAAATGGAGTCTCACAAGATATAGATTAGTAAAAAGGCTATAACTGCTTTCCTTGTCCCCTTTTTTTCCCCTATACATGACTATAAAAGCATCTTAACTTCTGTCTGAAAAGAACTGTACCCCACAGTGTCCCCTGTATTAGATCTCCTGCAGAAGAGATTTTTTTCTAAATCTTCAGAATAAAGATTTTTTTCAATATAGTAATATTAAAAAAAACCAAAAAAACAATTAAAAGCAAAAAAGAGAAAGGGAATTTATACATGACTGAACACCAAAAAATTTCTTAACAGTGATGACATAATGTGCTTTGAAGCTGCCAGGGCCAGGGTCACTGTCCCCCATGTGCCACCTCAGCCTGATGCACAGCATTCAGAAACACCAAGTGCACAGCCTGAGCATGTGGAATTATTACATGTAATCACAAAATGCTAATTGGTTACTAAGGCAAGCTGTATCAGATGAAATGGAAAACAAACCAGAAGCTGTTTCTCCAAGGCTTTTAAAGATAAAAGTGTGGCTAAGCTTGGGTAGTTAGAACCAATAACACTCAGATATTCTCTTTGATCCCATATTCCTGCATGTCCATTATGAAACCATCAATATTGTGTGAAGGTTGGAGGGAAGGTGTAGGCTCTCTGAGGACTGGCCAAGTGCTACATTTGCATCTCTCTCAGCTCCTCTTTCCCATATTTATCTTCTTCAGTGATTCCAATACCACAAACAGGGGCAGCTCACATCAAACTCAGGCACGGAGGGGAGAAGAAATGAGAGATGCTTGGTAGGGAGGACACTGCCATGGGTCTAGGCCAGGCTTCCCAGCTGGGGCTTTCCTGGAACACTACACCTCTAAGTACTGTATTTGCCTCAGGCAACATCCCTCCACATAATGGTGGAGAGAAACACTAAATCAACAGATACACACATCGACTGAGAATTCAGTGAATGCAAAAAAATCATTCCATCTCTGGGTCTTGAACTGTACAGAAGTTTTTAGGAGGAAAAGACACTGGTACAACAGCAATGAAGTCTCCCACCATCTCTTCCTGGGATCCTGGAATAGGTGGGAACTTTCTTTATTTATCTGGGGAGGTGAGTATTGTACATGTGTGTAGATTGCTCCCTTAGATAATTAACAGTTTCAAATCTTAAGAAAATATCAGTAATGCCTGGCAAATGATTCACATAAAGAAGTTGCCACAAGATTATCTACCAGGCTACGAGGCTGGAGGAGGTAATAGCCCACAGGAGATGTGCAATTAGACCATAATTAAAAGTTTAAATACCGCAAAACAACTGAAAATTTGTTGGAAACATGAGACTATGGACAAACTGTCTATGGATGGAGTTCAGAATTCTTTTTACCAGATCGAAAATCAACGAGGTGAGGCAATAAGTTTACATGATGGCATTGAGTCCTTCTGCCTCTCTGCAAACAGCAGAGTTTGTGCCATGGGGAGGCTGCAGCATCTCTCAGCTTCCCTGGTGCCAACACTGCCTTTTTTACAAGGAAACCCCTATCTGAAGACAATGATGTGTAGAGGAAAGTGGCACAGATGGTGAAAGTGCCATAAAGAGATTCAGTGACCTGTTCCCTGCTCTCAGAGCAAAGCCGAACCTCGGGAATGAAACTCCAAATCTCAGCTGCCTCGCACACCTGGCAGCAGGTGCTGGTGGTTCTGGGGTCCCACAAACTCTGAGAGAACTCTGCTCTCAGGCAGGGCTGAGCTTTCAGAGCCAGTGCAAGGCCTGGTTCCCCAAGGAGCAGCCCCTGGCTGGTGCAAACAGAGCTCTGGAGCTGAGTGTGCTGTTGCCATAGCAGGGGAGGGGATCTATGGAAACCCCTGAAAGGGCATCACTCCAGGCAGTCTCCAAACAGCAGGACCACAGACAGTACCAGGGCACTTACAAGGCATGCTGTGAAGCCAGGATAATTTCAATCCATTTAGCAAAGTGCTTCCAGTCCTCGTTTCAGAGCAGGTTAAGGGAAAATAGAGTAAGTATTGAACAAACAAAGTTGATCTGTACCTACCACACTGTACTCAAGAAAAAACTAAAACTGCCCGGCTGTTGCCTGCTCTAAGATTTTTATTTTCCTCTCTGGCAAAATGGTTCTTTCTTTCTTTCTTTCTTTCTTTCTTTCTTTCTTTCTTTCTTTCTTTCTTTCTTTCTTTCTTTCTTTCTTTCTTTCTTTCTTTCTTTCTTTCTTTCTTTCTTTCTTTCTTTCTTTCTTTCTTTCTTTCTTTCTTTCTTTCTTTTCTTTCTTTCTTTCTTTCTTTCTTTCTTTCTTTCTTTCTTTCTTTCTTTCTTTCTTTCTTTCTTTCTTTCTTTCTTTCTTTCTTTCTTTCTTTCTTTCTTTCTTTTTTTCTTTTTCTTTTTCTCTCTCTCTTTCTCTCTTTCTTTCTCTCTCTCTCTCTCTTTCTCTCTCTCTCTCTTTCTCTCTCTCTCTCTTTCTCTCTCTCTCTTTTTTTTCCTCTCTCTCTCTCTTTGTTTCTTTTTCTTTCTTTCTTTTTTGTTTTAATTTTTGTTTGTTTGAAAGACTGCTGCTGTGTGATGATGAGCTGCTCCTACACAGGTTCATTAACCCAAAAGGCACAGGTGAAAATCATGGAGTAGTCAATACCTTATGGCAATGGCAGACACTTTGGTAACATGATATATATCTGTGAGTAATCACACCTTTTTCTCCTCACTTAGGGTGGAAAAGTGCCCTTGAAAATTGCTTACTCTCCCACTAAAACATACAGGATTTGTACTCTAAGGGACAACACAGAAGTCCAATGAATCACTGAAATCAGGAAAAAACCAAGTAAGGTTCTTTGAATTTGACCTTTCCCAAACAGAGATTGAGGACTGAGTTCTTAAATTTTTTCTTGGTGTTGCATTATGCTGTGTCCTTGGAAATATCAAATAACTAAATTTGTTCTTGAGATTTGCAAACAGGATGAATCTTACTTTTGAGCCTAATACATTTATCAATCTGTTTTTGTCTTCAGCCACTAACATTATCATAATATTCAAAAAGCATTATGACACATCTGACCAGAAATGTTCTGCTGAATACATCATGAAGGGACCCCAATTGCTTGCAAAGATGGCAAATCCTTTGTTTTCTCAAGAAAGAGCTCATTGCTTGTTTTCCAGGCATTTTGGGACCAGATCATCTTTCATGTTCTCTTTCTTGGGGAAATCCTGACTGGATATAAATAACTCAAAAGCATTCTAATGACTTCCAGTAGTCTTAGTGAAGGTATTGCTGTGGTGTGGAAACCTAACTGGTTATGCAAGTTCTGCTGGGATAATTTCAAACTGCCTGCTAGAGGCACTTCTCATCCACTGCTACCTCCAAGGGTGTTTGAGATTGTCACAGAATTATTGTGTCTCAAGGCCAAGAGGGATCATTTTGATCACTGATTATGGATTCTTACATTTTAATCTCCTTAATCCCAGGGTTCAGGTAGGCTAAGCTGTTGAGAGCAGTGGACAAGCTGTGCTCTGTGGCTGAGAGTGTGTGCACAAACATTTGCCTGGCATCAGGTAACCTCAGCTTGATCAGCTCAGAGTCTCCAGTATATTTGCAGAGCAAGTCTTGAACTTCTAATCAACAGCAAAGGTGCTTTAAAAGTGTCCTGCCCTCGTGTTTGCCCCAGTGTACAACACAGTTCTGTACAGTTCACAGCTTTTTGGTTTTGGGTGGTTGTTTTTGCTCTATCCCAGAACCAATTATGAGTGGAAGCAGCAGAAGACCTGTCTTGTTCCACAGTGGAGGTGCAAGAGCTGTAACCTCCTGCTGAGGGAGCCCAGGGGAATTCAGGCAGGATTACAGAAGGGTGACTGTGTGTCAGGTGAGCACTGGGTGAACCTTGTAGAGGTGTAACAGGGTGAACAAGCTCCGAGCAGAAGGTCTGAAGATGAAGGATGCTTTTGCTCCAACTTGAACAGGGGTAAAGATTAAAGCCTCTGGGAGCTGCAGTCCAGGTTGGACAGGGACCAAACTATATCTCAAAACTAGTTCTCAAACTAGTTCTCAAACCAAACTAGTTCTCAAAACTCTGATGAATAATTGTCTGCCCTAGAGGCTGGAGTGAGGAAAAAGCCCAAACTTCATTCAATGGGTCCTTGGCTCTTAGGTCACCCTGCAGCTGAGATGGTCACTGGTGGAAGTTTTTACAACCCCATACAACAGGAGGAATGCCTGTGCTGTTTGTAACACTGTAATTCTGGACAATCATTGTCTCCAGGCAAACTTTACTGGAAAATAATTTAATTATCAGAAAATAGAATGCAAGCTGCAATAAGGCCACCTATACAGTTTCTTTTTCTATCAACTTGAATATTCTGCATCTCTTTAGATCAATAAAGAGAAAATGTAAAACACATGCTTTTTGCAAATGTTGCTGAATCAAAAAAAACTTCATCTATTTCAGGCTTGTGTGTGAAACACATTAGAAGACATCAGACGCAATCTCCAAATTTTGTGAATGTATTCAGCATTTCAAGTGATCTACAGGGACACCAAGGGTAGCTTTCAAGAACATCCAGGTCCTTGAGCAGCATTGAGCTAAGAAATGATCTTTCTTTTTTTTTTTTTTTTTTGTAGGGATGAATATCTCAAGCCAGCCAAAAATGAAGATGCAATCCCAGATTGGAGGGAAAGCTCTCTCTCTCTCTTCCCTCCCCATTTCTCCAGAGCAAAGATTTGAAAATTGCACTTGGAAGGCATTCAATCAAGCAGACACTCAGCTGTGCTCACACACATTTGGATCGGGTTTTTAGAGCCATGCCAGAATGTACCTTATGCAAAATTAGTAAAAACAATAACACCAGAGCAGAGGAATAACACAGCAAACCATACAGACACGTCAGGAACAACCAGCCATTAGGTGAAAGGCCAACATCATTTAGCAACTCACAAGTTCATAAATGGTAGATTTACAGAAATTTAATCCCCTTCTACTCATCGGGGGATTTCACTAGAGACCAGAAATAGCTAATTGGGAATAGAAGCAATGTATTTAAAAACAATGAAACACACTTCAGAAAACGCCTTTGAATCCTTCAAAAAGTAAAAGCACTAATTAAAAAAACATGTTTTTCTAAGAAGCAGCCACAGGTTTACAGGGTGGGAATTGGCTAACTTCTGAGAGTTTGTGCTGTGTGTCTGGCCACTGGTTGGCAAATGCAGACCTTTACACTATAAAAACTGTTTCAGTAACACTTTGAAACACTTGCCCAATCATGTTGAGTTCCCTTGGGATTCATTATAATATCATTAGATGGGATTATATCATTTGGTTTAATGTCAATTGCATTTCCATATTGTGTCCAGTGGTTTTATGATGTGGACAAATATTCCACCAAGGACTAGGCTGAGGCCATCACATTTAAATTCTTTTCCTGAGTCACAGTTGGCAGAAATCCTCATCAAGACATCCAGGCTGCAAAACCCTCCTTGGAAGCAAAGGGGAGATCAAACACAGTTTTTATGCTGCTCTGACAGCTGCTGCAGTGGTGCTTTTGTCCTAGAGTTTGCTGAACCCACCTTGCAGCTTGAGTCAAATACAAAATGCATTGCCTGAGTCTCCTTTCATCCTGACTGGAAAGAGCACAAGGAGCTGTGGCTTTGAGATGTTCTGATTGATAGTGGCCAGTCTGAGTGGGAGCAGGAGCTCAGACACCTCAGCCTGCTCAGCTGGGACCACACAACCCTGACAGACGCCTAAACTGCCTGGAAGGCTGAACCCTCAGAATCAAATGTCTGAGCGCATCTGCTTTCAAATCCAAGACATTCAATGCTCCAACAGTAATAAAGCTCTAGAGAAATGAAATCTTCATAAGTAGCAGCAAGAAGGGTGTCAGACTTGCTGTAGCACAAGATTGAATTCCTTTCCCAGTATGGCCCTCATCACTGTTTTGGGACAATGGGTAAATAATCCCTTTTCTTGTACAGGGAACAAGAAAAACTCATTGCATTGCGTAATGGATTTTCAACAGGAATTTTGTTGCTGTTGCCTCTAATAACAATTAAATTTATGTGCTGATGGCCTAGGTACACAGGAATGCAGGTTTTTCTCTGGAGAAAAAAGTGTTGTTTTCTAGCAGACTTAGAGTGCTGCTAGAGAAGAACAAGGATTCTGTTAGCTAAAGCTGTCTGGAAGTATTTGGGAGAAAGCACATGTCAAAGCATAGAAAAATCTAAGGATATAAAAAAAACCCCAGGCACATGATAAAAGTAACAAAGCTTCATGTTAACAATGATAACCATAATAATAGAAATGATGTGTAATGGTACTATACACACAAAGAAAAAGCTCAAAAATACATGACGTGAAAGATCTGTTTTGCTTGTCCTACGACAGAGTGCATGATGGTGAAACTTTTGTTCCTGATTATAAAATAATATAAATCATTTGAAAGTCAGGTGTTAAAAAACCCCATGATTTTACCCAAAGTTGGTTTGCTTGTAAAAATGATGTGCCTCTGTGTCTGTGAGGAATTTTTGCTCTTCATGTCTCATAGCCCTCACCTGGGTACAGCTTGTGCAGGGATCATGAGGTCCCTGATTCCTCCCACCCCATGGGACAGAGGAAGGAAGAAATTCCCCACATTGTAAACTCTCCGCTGTGCAAAAGCAGGATGGAGCAAGAGTGTGGTGGAGCCTTTCTGCAAACCTTGGAGAAATGTGATGTTTTGAAGGCCCCTTCCTGCCCATCAAATTTGACTGGCTGGAAGGCAGAGAGAATAAAGTGAAATTGTTGATGCCAAGCACTAAATCTCTTGCAGCATCCATAGAAGTCTTGTTTCCAGAAACACAGAATCTTGTTTTTCATGAGGCACAAGAGCAAAACAGAGGAAGGTGTTCAGGACAGTTATAGGTCTGTTGGACGTGCAATGAACTTCACAGAGAGTCCTCTGCTGGTGTTGTGGACAGCCCCAGCAAGCTGTGGAGAGGTTTCTCTCAGCAGGAACCTGGCCTGTGATGCTATTTCTAATGGAGAGTCTCAGTGAATCTGGAGAGAGGCTTAAGCCTCTTTCTAGGCATCAACCAACATTTGGCCTGGGGAGAGCAAATGAGTCACATCTGCACAGCTCCTTGGCAAAAAAAAAAAGCCCTATAAAATTCTTCTTTCTTGTACTCAGGAGTTTCTGAGGAAGATATATTTTCATGGGAATTTACAATTTTTTGCCCTCAAGAGAAACTTCACCATTTCCCTTAATCAACAGCAGTGTCATTTTTACCACTAAACATCTCACTTCTTCCCATCTGTCCAAAACCTCTCCAGTGAGACATGGGCTTGGAAGAACTTGCAAGCCTTGGAGGGCCAGATCCAGAGTGCTGACTCAGTTCCTTTTATGGCTCTAGGCAGTGGGCTTACCTATAAATACACATCCCTGTGTGGATGTAATCCCAGCAGGTTCAGTTCCTGGCAGATGCAGAGCAGAAGCCAAGAGACTGAGCAGATCCAACCACACTCCTGGAATGGTTAAACGGGGCTGGAGCTCAGTCTGCACAGTGGCTGAGCAGAGTGAGGGCAGGTCTGGTGTTGGCAGGCACGGAGCCATGGGCTGTGCTGTCACCCAGCTCCTGGAAGTGATGGGTTTGCTGGGGACAGGGCTCAGCTGAGCGTGTGGGCAGCGTGGAGGAGCCTCTGTGCAGGTTTCCATGTTAGCACAGGGTTGCAGGACATCGTCTGCTCTATTTTGCACTTTTTCCACCCAAAGTCAAATTTCCAAATCTCCAGCACATGCCCATGTAACCTTGTATAACCTCCTGTATAACCAAATAGGGAAGCAGCTCTTGGGTCTATTTGTGTTTTGCCTCTAGGTCTGGTGATCATGGGAAGCTACAAATTGCTCTGAAGAAGAGCTAGTTGACATTTAGCATTAGGTATATTTTTTCTATCATTAAAATAGAAGGAAACCTCAAGGAAAAATGTCAGGTTTTAATTACCTCCAAAGAAATAAACCCCATGTAATTGAAAGCGTTCAGTTTGCAGAAGCCAAACCATTTCTCTAACAACCAAAAAGTGGAAGTCTCCAGTCTGTCATGCAGATATTTCCTGCAAGTTTTAGCTGGATATCTTCTTTGGTTGTTGAAAACGGGGGAAAAAATATCAATGGATTTTTCTTCTTGCAATAAAAATATTTTTAGTGTGCGCAAACTCAACAATTTTGCAGTGGGAGAATATTTTCCTGCCCCCTTCTGTGTCCATCATTACAGCAGTAAAACACAGACTTTTTCCCCCTCTGGAGTGTTTTGGTTATGCCCTTGTCCCTTCCCATTAGGACTTCAGTTGCAATTTATAATTCTGAACTCGCACAGGATGGATCTGGGGACTAGGGAGACCTTTTATTCCAAGGTAGGCTGCCAGTAAGCTTGCCAGCAAGAAGGTTATCAGTGGAAATGAGTCTTGCAGAGCCATAAATTCCAGCAGGTTGGGAGAGAGGTGTGTCATCTTTTTTGTTTGTTTATTTGTTTATGTGTTTTTCCCCCCTGAGGATAAAACCCAGTAATAATTAATGCTGTTGTTTAACATGTTCCTTCTGAAGAACAAACCTCCTTCCACTCCCTTCCCTTTCTTGTGCTGTTTCTGAGAAGTGCTGGATGAAAACAAAATTGCGTTTTCCAAAACCACACTTGGTGGTGGCAGTACACGTTTGTGCTTGGTTTAAAAATATCTCAACACTTCTAGACACGTTCAGCTCCTGCCTTTTTCAGGAAAGGTCTCCAGTTGAGTGTTGGTCCATTTAAAGGATGTCTATGCACATTGGTGGACATGGTAAAGAGCCAAGCTGAAAAGGGCATAGGTTCTCATGGACATAGAGGAATCTGCATGCTGATGCTGCCAGGCTGGCATTTAAAACAAAGGGATGGGAGAACACAGAGCAGTTGGCATATTTAATGTGGGCATGATGTGTTTTAGTTTCTGTTGCAACAGTTTCTCCAGAAGACAGAACTTCCACAATACAGAGTTAAAGGCCAAGAAATGTCAGTTTAATTTGGTCTCTGATACTCAATCAGTGCATGGCCTCAGGCAAGTGACTTATCTTTCCTCTATCTAAACGTCTACATCAGTGAAACAGAGGTGAAAGCACTTTCCACAGGAGTGTCAGTGAGTTTAGCATAACTCATTAGTGTCTGCTCGGAGCTTTTAAATCCTGCAGCAGAAAATCCTCTGCAGACACCAGAGGTTAATGCAGCATTGGGGTGATGGGCAGGGGGAACCCCAGCCTGGCACCCCCAGTTTGAGCCCAGTGACAGAACTGGGGCCATGGGGCACGGGCAGAGGGGCTGGGTCCCATCACTGGGATTACAGGATGCTCCCACTGGATGAGGCTGGGGCTGGAGGGATGCCAGCAGTGCCTCGCTGAGAAACAAACAACCAATGTATCAGTCCTGATCACTGCATTCAGCTAATGAAAATGTATGTAATTGATATTTTATAACTGTATGGAGAAGGGGTTTTTTTAGGGCTTTAATGGTATCGATTGACGGAAGAAAGCCAGATAGATGTCTCGAAGCTGCAGCCTATAGGGCTAAAGTGCCTTTGAGTCAGGAAATGTATACTTGTTTAAAATCCACTTCAAATTTTCACATCATTTGCAGCTTTTAATGGCATTTTTGGACCCTGGCAATTAATCACGTAGCCACTTGAGTCAACTGATTGTCTCATTTCTGATCAATTATTGTTGTCAACCCCTATATTCTGCATACTGACTTGTACCATGATCTTAAAGAGGGAGATATCCTGTGGGATATGCTTTGGGATGCTCTCCTTGCATGTGGCCTTAGACAGAACTTCAGTCCTGTTCTTTTCTGAGGGTTATCACTGTTATTTCCACATAGAACTGTTAGGCAATCCTGTTGCTCTAAAATGCATGCAGGTACTGTTGCTCACTATTTCCCTGAGATTGCCTTTTGCTTTGTGTTGGTTCAGCCCTTGAAAAGAGAGTCAAGGGGCTGGATCTCTACTTGGACTCCTCATCATGCCACAGTTCATTGTTATTTAGTTTTTGTCATATCCAGCTGTGATTACATGGGCAGCCTCTTTGGCCACGGCTTCACACTGGATGAAGCAACCTGTGGAAATAACATTTATTTGTTTCTCTCTAAAACAGGAAGATTAAAGAGCAGAGGATCTGCAACAGCTGGCTCCTACTGCAGAGAAAAAAAGAGAACCTGGGTTCCCCATGCAGGCAACCCTAACATGCAATCCAAATCTAGATGAGACTGGATGAAAAGGGAATGAGTACAACAAGCCTGTTGCAGCAAAGGTATGGGCTGGAAAAGGTGGTGAGAAGGTCATTTTAGATAAAGCCCAACAGTGCTAGCTTGGCTTTAAAGCTCATCTTTGGTTTGGTCATTGTAAATAAAAAAATTGTTCTGTCGTGAGATGGAAAAGTGGATCCAGCAGTGGGTACTGCAGGTCCAGTACAAAGTCTAAGCAGTGCATGAGACTCTGAAAGGGTTTATGTTATCTTCTTCTTCTTTTTCCTTTTTTTTTTTTTTTTTTGGTTTATTTTGTTCTTGAGGATTTTATCTGTTGCTCATCTTGAGATATTTCAAAAGTGAAGCTGATGTCCTTCCCTTTTTCTCTTTTTCACTCTCACTCATTGGAGCAAAACACGAAAGATGCACATGCAAAGCATTAAACCAGAAGAAAATAAAACCAGTAAAAGACAACAAGTAAAAGGAAGAGAAGTTGACAGTTCCTGATCTTCCTCTTCACACACCCGCCCACAGAGAATTATCTGGCACATACACATGAAAGGGTCTCAATGTTAATGCAATGTGAGATTTCATTTCCAACTCTTACAAAATGAAATGGCTACATTAAGAGAAAAAAGGATTGGCTGGACATGAGAGGAAAGTGCAGAGTCATTCTTTCTCTTCTTGTGGTCAATGTGGAATACCTTGGTTGTAGTTGTGCTTGGGACACTTTGCTGGGGAAAGAAAATTAAGAAAATATTATTTGTTTGAGTGGTATTGGTGAAACTCCACTGTAACTTCATGCAAGACTGTCAGGTCAATACCAGGTCCTAGAGGGTTGCCCCTAAACTGTAACTGTCAGAATATTACTGTTGTATTCTCTGTCACAACTCCAGTTTCCAGCTTCTCTAACTTTAATTCTATTTAATTCATTTGTAAGAGCTGGCTTAGACAATCCAACATTACACAACATTTATGGAGATTGAAAGTTGTGGTAATTTCTTTGGGTGAAATTCTAACCCAATGAAGTCAGCAGCAAAACTCCTGCAGCTTCAAGATTTCAGCTCATGGCAACTTAGTGCCAGGAATTATTTGTACTCTGGGTGCCTTTTGAATCTTCAATTGCATTGAGAAAAAAAAATACTGGGACTGACTGTTTGACCATTAAGAAGGAATAACAATGGCTGCAAGTTTTACAAGTTATACTCAGAATTACAGGGTTTGGTATTTATGCTGTCCCTACAGATCTCAATTCCAAATCAGTTCTTAAAAGTTTTTGGGACTACCCTGCAAACAGTGGAGGATTTAGAAGCAGAGCCATGCTCTTTCTGATAGTCACAATTTAGCTCATGAGTGTGCTAATGATGCCTGAGGCACAAATCAGAGTTCTCCCAAGTTTCATTGGTTTTGCAGGACTAGTCATAAAATAATCTGCCCATATTTATGGAGTCTTAATCTCATCCAGAAATCAGTAGAAAGCCTCCCTCTTGATGTCAGTGAATTTTTGCCCACAAAAATCTGTTTCTCTTATTTGAACTGATATGATTCCACTATGTGATACATCAGTGTTTGCAACACTTGATCAGAAAACACCATGGATAAATTGCAAACATGCTTATTTAATCCATAGCATAGACAAGGATTAATCCATTTTCTCCCCAAATAATTTATTAAAGCAAAACCCTCAGGGACTGAACTTACTGGGGTTCTTAGAGAAATCCCTTTCTGGCCTTAGCAATACAACCTCAGATGTTATTTATACACACTTAATGTCCCTGACCCTCCAATGTATTCTTCTTGAGTTTGCTGCACTACCAGATAAAGAGAGAAAGTGAATAATCTTTGGGAAGCTGCAGATGTCTTATTCAGGCTCTGAAAAATCTTGGTTGTTCTGTTTAGCAACAGCAACTTTCTCAGTGGTCAAGTTTGGGTTTTTTCCCTGAGTAGCCAAGATGGGGCCATAGCTGGTGACAATACTGACAATAGACAGGCAGCAACTGTGTCATTTGCCCATGCCACATAACTCAGAAGCAAGAGTCATGAGAACATTTAGTAATGGATATTTTTGCCCCTTTTCTCAGAAAACTGTGTTTTTTATAATCAGAAATTTCCCCACTCATATCAGTGACAAATCTGATTTTCCAGAGTTCAGGGGAAAACTTCAGCTTGACTTTAGGCATGAAGTAAATCATCCCATATCACTCTTAGGAACTGATCACCTGTGAGGGGCCATAATCTCATCCCTGGCTTGGAGGAAGGAGAAGTTAATGTGAGGCAAAACCACTCCTTGGATATGTTGTATAAGTTTTTGTGTTCATTAAGATGTTTCAGATACAGATCAACCCTCTTGGTTCAATATTTATCTTTTCATCTGCCCCGACCTGGGAACTGGGAGCACTTTGAGAAGTTAATTGAAAGCTTGCTTTGTTTCATTTTAGCTCTCTCTCTGAAAACTTTGCTTTCAGTAATGGCACTGAGAACACTTTTGTCCTGTCTGCAAGAGCTCAGAAACCTTTTCCAGCAACAGCTGGGACTTGGTTATTGATCACCATTGTCTTATGCCAGGAATTCTCCCCTGAGATGATTTTTATTATTGAATGACAACAGGAAGCCCCAGGAAAGTGATTATTTCTCTCATGTTTCTACTGCCAGGATCTGCTCAATCATCACACGCTCTACATGTGATGCCCATATTTTCTGTCTGAGATCAGATGGATTTTTTTGGGATTTTATTCCATCCTTCCTCACCCAAACATGGAGGGGCCTGAGCTCTGAGCAAGGATTTCAGAGTTTTGCACTCAGACTCTGCTGTTTGAGTTTCTTTTGCAGCTTCTGGGAAATATTTGTGCTTAAAATGACATCTCTGGAAATCAGTAAAAATATTGATGTTCTTTTGTTATTAATATGGTTCATAGGATTATTTCTTTGGAGCAGAGATTGTTTACTATATATTATTATATATTTTATCTTTGGAGCAGAGACTGTTTTATATGTAGCATTTTGTGCAGCAGTGTCCATGTCTGCTGGCAGAATAAAAGGTTTAACAGGGACTTATTAATTTAAAAAAAATTAAATTGCAAATTGACGTTGGTATTTTGACTGAAGCTTTAAAACCACAAAGTGAGTAACATGGAGGGATTTGACATGAAGAAATTCATAGAATATATGCAGAGAGGCATAATTAAATGTCTATTTTAGATCATTTTTAAAGGTGGGGATTCATGAAGGAACTGATAAATACTGGTTTCTCAGCAGTTCCATGTTAATATTTCTTTGGAATCCAATGTACTTAAATAGCTCCATTCTACCCCTTATTAGCACAGACCTCTGCTTTACAACAGCTGTTCCCATAAGAGTTTTGTTTCAAAGGACAGACTAGAAAAAGAACAAAACATTGTGGAGAATGTTTTGCATGGAGTGAAAGATGTTGCAGCGGTTATCTTAGACTAACCTTGGTGATAATGGTGATATTAATAAAGTTATTTTACTGGTGTGTGCACCATCAGTCCAAAGCTCAGGGGTTAAATTGCCCCTGAAATCAGGACTCGTATTCCACAAGCTGAGAAAGAAACAAAAATAAACACATAAAGATGAGGAAACACCAATGCTTTGGTGCTGTGCTTCTTACTTGCTTTAGAGATTTTGATCCTTTCCTGTTACATTCTTGAGTTGTAACAATCCCAAGGACATCACACAGTTTTTTCTGGGATGTTTCAGGGGTCCCAGCAGAGCAGCCCTGAGAAATGTCCTCCTCATGGCAAAAGCTGGCAACACCTTGGATTCATTCTCCACAGCAATACTGGGAGCTTCAGAGAGTCCTCACCCTTAGTGCTCTGTCTTTTACTTGGTTCTTGTCTAAGGATTTAAACTAAAATATTCCATGGAAATGTTTTATTCATTTCAATCCAGAAAAATGTTGAGATTTATTTTTTTTAACCTTAATTAATCTAAATCTTTACAGGTTTTAATATAATGAAAACCTAAAAATAACAACCTAAACACTCTCACCCTGCTCCGGGCACTTTTTTTAATTCTTTTTTTTTTCTTTCTAAGGGGGTTAATTTTAGACTTGGCATCCCTGCCCCATGAACTTCCCACATGTGGTTAAAGCTACAAGCCAGGTCCTGCCACCAGCCATATTTACCAGAAACAGCAGCAGAAATTTCCAGCAGAACAGTAAAGGGGCTGCAGTTCCTGTTGTTCTGCCAGTATATTTAATCTAAAAATATTATTCATCTTGCCAACCACTTTAATGCAATTGGGGAATGGCAGAGCTGGGAAGAAAAGCTCTTTGTTAAAAAATTTCAGCTCAGAAGTCACTCTGTTTTCTCCTATATTATCTGCTGCTCTTTTTTCCCCTTTCTTTCTGCATGGCCTCCTTTGCTGTTTACCCAATCTGCTTGTCAGACTTCTCCCAGTTGTATTAATTATCATTCAATAAAACACTAATCATTTAAGATGACTGTGCTTTACTTTTGGGCACAACTTTTTAAAACTCAGCATAAGTAGAGATGTAAAAAAGTTATCCAAAGGAAGAGACAAAATCCTTCCTTATTCAACTACCTGGATTGACATCATGGGAGTAACCTGGAAACAGTTCCAGGGATCATGGTACAAAGGCTGGGCTTTACTGGGCCAACCACAGCCCTAATCTTTGGCTTTTCCTTGCTTTGTTGACTCTGCTATTTCATTTCTTTGTAGTTTTCTGTTGCTGAAGCAGAAGCTGGAAGATGATCACAGAGGAAAGTGGAGACACTGAGGTCAAGTGTCCTTAAAGCATGTTTGTGACTAATACATTAATGAGCTTATTTGGGGAAAATCCAAAACCACCTTGTTCTGCACCTGAGCATGAAGGGCACCTGCCCAGGGAAGGGAATGAGTGTGGGGAACAAATCTGATGAGGGGAGGCTGAGGGGGAGCTCAGCTGGAGAAAAGGAGGCTGAGGCTCATCCTCTATCCACCTGAAAGGAGCTGGAACCAGGTAGGGCTCAGCCCCTTCTCCCAAGCATCAAGGGACAGAGGAAGAGGAAACAGTCTCAGATTGTACCAGGGGAGGTTTAGGTTTGATATCAGGAAAACATTTCTCCACTGAAGGGTTGTCCAGCCTTGCCCAGGCTGCCCCAGGACAGTGGTGGAGTCACCACTCCTGGGAGGATCTCAAAGGTGTGTGGATGTGGCACTTGGGCACATGGCTCAGTGATGGCCTGGGCAGTGCTGAGTTGAGGGTTGGACTCAATGATCTTGGAAGTCTTTTCCAACCTAAACAAATTTATGATCCTGTGATCCCAGCAGAGCAGAGGACCGGCACATTCAAACCAGACCATTCCTTGAAGCAGAGAACAAATACAACCCCAACACTCATGAAGAACTTTTAATTGCAACGAAATAAGTTAACTTCACTTTGATGACCCTGCAGCCTCTTTTATTCTGCAGAAGTCACCTTTCCTGGGAGCTGCTGTGAGCCAGGCTGGATCCAGCCCCTGGGGTGACTCAGGCACTGTCTCTGCTGTGACCCTGTTGGGAGGGGAGGGTGGTAGAGGGTGGGGATGAGCTGGGATCAGTGCACATGCACAGCTGCAGGCTCACAACCTCCCTGCAGCCAGCTGTGAGGGAATTTGGAACATGGTCATGGGGGTTCTCCTGGATTTCAAGTCACTGTGCTTGATTCTGAGCTACCTGACCTAATTTCAGCCCTCCTGGGCCTGATGGGGGCCTACAAGAAAGATGGAGAAAAACTTTATCAAGGACATGGGAATGGCCTTTCAGGGCAAGGGGAAATGGCTTTAACTGGAAAGGGAGTAGGTTTTGATTATATATTGAGAAGAAATTCTTCTCTTTGAGAGTGATGAGGCTGTGGCACAGGTTACCCAGAGAAACTGTGGATACCCTGTCCCTAAAAATGTCCAAGGCCAGGTTGCGTGGGGCTTGGAGCAACCTGGGATAGTGGAAGATGTGGAACAAAATGATCTTTAAGGTCCCTTCCAGCCCAAACCATTCTGTGATTTTCTGATTCTCTGATTCATTGCAGGTGAGGTATGAATGCTGAAGCTTTGTGATATGTCAGCAGTAGAAATAACCTGAAACTGCTGCCTTTTATTTTCTCTTTTACATAGATAGATGAGGAGATATATAAATAAAGAAAAAGCAGAAGATATTAGATTATAAAGCAAACAGTGGTACCAACCAGACAGAGTCAGAGGAAAGCTTCCATTGAACGAATTTTAACCTTGCACACACCTTCATTTATAATTATTATTTAAGATGATTACTGATTAGTTAATGTAGTGAGCTGAATGTACCTGTTATTCTGTTAAGGGCCAACAAAATAAACAATATCTTCCCCCTTTAAATCCGGTGGTCCAAAAGTGGCAGGATAAGAAAAAGATCTAGCACAACCTGATACCATCCTGACATCCTGACCATGGGGTGGTACAGGGGAGGCTCTCAAGAAGATTTCTGAAGAAATAAACTATAGAATGCTGATTCAGATTAGTAGGGAAGGTACTGCAGGTATCTGAGTAGGGTGAGGATGGGCAGCCTGGAGTGGGCAGAGGAGAAGAGGCTGGGGTGGGCAGGGCTGAGGGCAGGCCCTGGGAGGAGAAGGGCTGGTCTCTGCCTCACTGGTGAGTCAGGGCAATGCCCCAGCCCTTGAGCCAGTGGAAGAAAATTATTGGGTCAGATTGTGCATTTTGCTACCCATATAAACCAAACCAAAGCTCCCAAGGAAAAAACATCTCTCTAGAGCGCTCTCTCTGCTGTCCTTTGTTCTTCTCCCAGACACGGGTGAGTTTGTGAAAACCTGAACTCTGGTAAGGGTGGTCTCATCTTCAACATATCTTGGACCTTCACTCCTGAAGTTGAGACATCTTACTCAAGGGATTCCATCTCTGAGTTTTTTGCTCTGCAAGAACAGTGTAAAGCATAATTGGCATAAAATGTTGAATACAAAGGAAAAAAAAAAAAAAGGAAGTGACTATACCAGCATTACAAATGATGGAGTATTCCCTTTCCAGCTTTTGCAAGCATCCATTTGGATTTGGGGAAGAGAGGAGTGTCTGTGTGTGTGTGTGAGATGGTGCTGGGGTCAGGGGAGCACTGGAAAGAGATGAATTCCCTGACCCTCTTCTGTGGAATCTTAATAACGTGTTAAGTTATTGTGCAGCAGAGGAATGCAATTAGCACAGCAGCCAAATCCTCCTCCAGCAGGTCATTACTGCATTAGTAAATGGAGCTGTTAAGGCACACAGCATCCCTAAACATACCAGAGGGGCTGCTGGCCCAACAGGACCCAGGATTGATGAGAAAACTCCCACTGCTCTCTCCCCTTCTCCATCCACTTTTCATTATTGCTTTTCTGATCAAGCATGCGGCCACATCCTTCCCCATCCTCCCCCACACTCTGTTCCTGAGACACATTCCCAGGAGGCCTCTGTGGAAAATCAAATCACAACCCACCAAGAGGTGTCTGTGATATATGCAGAAGCAGCCTCCAGCTGTGAAGAGCTCAGCAGTGCCCTCAGAAAACCTCCCCAGCCAAGGGGAGTGGGCAGAGATGAACTCCTGGTGAGGGGCAGAGCAGGGCAAGGCTGCTCTGCACCAGTGCCAGGCAAGGAGAGAGATGGTCCCATCCCAGAATTAGGTGCTGACCCATTCCCTGCTTTGTCACAGGGAAATCTCTGTCACACCCTGAGGTGCAGGTTGCCAAGGAAGAGGATTCTGCACTGAAATCTCTAGATGTGAATTAGCTCTGAGGTTTCCTAGGCCTGACCAGCTCCTAGGTGTGCACTGCTCCTGCAGTCCCTTGGCTTAGCCTAAGCAGTTCCAGAGAAGCCTGGCAAACCCTGTGGGTTATACAAAAAATGGCATTTGTTTTCATATGTTTCAACTAATTCTGAATGTTTTGGAACAGTTCTGGTTAAAATGGAGGCAAGTTGGCACCTTTTCCCCCCATGACAAAATGTAACAGCCTGAGGTTAATCATGAGGGTGATGAGGGAGGCAGTGCCTTGCTCATGGTCCAGACTTCCATCCCAGCCAGGTCAGGACACTGCCAGCATCCTGGGGCCCCTGAAACTTTACACCAGCTGGGCTCCACATGCACTGGATGCATTTTTATTCCCACCAAAATGTTGATGACTAGAGAAATTCCAGCAAGCTGCAGGATGATTTCCATTGGAGCCAAACACATGAGCTCTTCAAGGATGGGGTAGGTGAAAGTCAGTGCTGCCATTCCCTTATTTCAGTAGAGAATGCAGGGCTGACTCTGACAGGGGTCTGGCTGCTTTGATAAGACAAAATCCAAAGCAATGACTTCTTGTAAGGCAAATTAAAACACAAGGATAGAGTAAATTACCAGGCATTCTTGACCTTTGTTTTCAAACACACACAGGTATCCCCAGTAACCACTGTCCATCCGAGACCATTGCAAAGCAAATGCTCCAGGTTTGTTTTTGTGTGTGTCCAGCAAACAGGAATGTCTGCAGCAGCCAAGTGGTTGGGTTCCATGCAGTCAGGAATCTGAAAATTAGAGACCATAGTACATGCTTATAAATAAATAAATAGAACTATAGCTTTAAACATATAAAATAATGATTATTTTTTTTTAACCAGAGTGCTGTTTCCAGCTCTTCAGTATTAGAGATCATGTTTATATTGCTATGCAAATTATTCCTCATAGTGCATTTACAAATTTTATGTTCATTATTAATAGCTTTATGAGTTTTTACCCTTCCTGTTTGGTGCTATCTATAGTGCTTGGGTAATACATAATTAACGTTAACTGCTTGTGCTCTGGCCCCCGTGCCAGTTTACATTAGGATATTTTTTCATGTCTTTTGTCTCTGGCTGTTGGAAATTGGTGCTCAGTGGGAATGAAATAGCCAGATAACTTTGTGCTGCTCTATGCAGGCCTTTCATCTGTCTGACTGATGTGGTACTGGTGGATTAAATCACTAATTTCTCTCCTTTTTTCAGACTCGGGTTCACAAACATGATTAAACCTTGGCAAGCCTGGTACTTTCCCTTTGGGCCAGATTTTGTCTACATTCTATTGATAATACAGCCAGAGTGGTTAGAGGGGAAATTCTTCAGTGGTGTTTTTATACCCCAACAGCCCAAGGTAAATGCAAGTATCAAAAGCAAATGCAAGTATAAGCCCAAGGTAAATGCAAGTATCACAAACTCCCCCAAAGTGCCTTTCCTAATAAAATCTGTTTCTTCAGGGAAACTGTCATAAAGCAGAGTGAACAGCAATAGAATCTATGCCTACATGCCTGAACAAACAATTTCTGTTAAAATGAACTCGAGGTTCCAGGTAGAAGGGATTATCTTGCAACAGTCGTGGTTTAGATAAAGTGGCAGCTCAGCTGAAGCTGTGGAGCCATGGGGCAGGGATGCACTGTGGCTGCAGGGCTGGTGATGGAGGGAAGTTTCAGGTGAGGACAGAAATGCTTTGATGGAGCCGTCTGCAGCAGCTTGTCGGGCCAAGCTCTGCCTCCTTGCACAACGAGGGATTGCAGCCTCTATCTGCTGAGTGCATCTCCCACAGGGGAAACACCCAGGGCTCTGCAGGAGAGAGGAGCTGGAGAATGCCAGCACCTGTGGGACATAGAGAAGGAAAGCTCAGCACTGAAATGGAGCTTCCCTGTCCTCACCCTTGATCCCTGGGAAACTGCAGGTGTCCCCTCTCTGCTGAAGCAAGATGGTCACAGAAACTCTGGAACTGGTTTTCACTGAGACATTTCCCAGGCAGCAGCTTCTCTCCCCTGCCAAACCACCAGAGTTAATGACAAAACTTTGGGCTGCTCATGTCCTCATGCCTCAGGTGCCACAGAGCAGTGACAGACTGACAGACTGAGGTGGCACCATCACACCTTTGTGTCAAACCAGTTATTAAACAGGACCAGCTCGAGATGGAGCAACTGGGTGGTGATGGGAGATTTGAATACAGCAGCTTCCAATCAGCCCAACTGCTGCTCCTTGGTGAGGCACTGAGATGAAATAACACTGTTTTGGAAACTTAATGTATCAGGAGAAAGTTCTACATGCTCTGTAGGCCTAAGGGAAAAGAGAAGGTTTTATTCTGAATGTGTCCAGACCCTCTTTTTGCAAACTGAAGGGCTCTGAATACTTTGAAATGTGAATTCATGAGCAGAGATCTCTGCCTGACATGCAACCGCAAGGATTAGAGTAGAACTAATAGCAAAACCTACCATCATATTTGTAAAATAGGATATTGAGTTTGACTATATTGCATCTCTCAGATTTTGAACGTTCTAATATCTGTCATTCATTCCAGTGTTATGCTATTGTTTTTGTGCAATAATAGCAACCCTGTGCCATTTTTGTGCCCTGGCAAGCATTGCAAGCATATTTAAGTTTAAATGTATTTAAACATTTTTTATATGTTTAAAGCTATAGTTGTATTTATTTCCTAGTTCTCTTGGACTAGGAAAATGGGGTTTTGAGGCTCTTGCAACTGTATTCACCTGGAAAACAACAACAAAGGCAGGTTCACCCTCCTCTGAACCTTGAAGACAAAAGAACCAAAGTCATGAAAGCATTCTCAAGTGCTATCCAGACAGATAAAATCCTGCTTTTTTGAACATCTGAATGTTAGCAAACTAAATGGATTGGAGAGCATTTTATTTAGACTATCAGCTGTCATTGTTCAGCTATCTGGGTTGACTTTGCAGGTACAGGCTCTGCTCTGGGTGCTTCAGGAGAGACCCTTTCCCTTTGGTGAAGCCACCCCAGCCTCCTTCTACATGCGAATAAGATGAAGCCTCACAGTTATTTGTGTCTTTTCCCCTTGTCTCTCTCTTTTACCATCCATGTCATGTTTGCTCAATTTACTGCACAACAAGTATTTCCACTTCTTACCCTGAAGGGTCAAGTGAGCTCATGAAAAAAATCTGTCTGTCTGCACACATCAGCACCAAGAGCGCCCATCAGGCCCGAACCAGGCTGCAGTGTGCTGCTGAGCCATAGGTGATGGTGTGGAGAGGAGACAGGGGTTAATCCACGGGGCTGAGAGAGCATCTCAGCGTGTTTTAACTAGCAAAGGAGCCCTGATTGCTGGGAAGGCAGTGAGTCACAGGCCCATGTCTGTGTTTGTGTAGGTGTGTGTGAGAGAGGCACAGAGGCACACACGGCCCTGTACGCTGCGTTACCCAGGGACAGATTTATCGGGCTGCAAGTGCATGCAGCTCCAGCTGAAATCAAGGAAAAAGGATTCTGTCCTCCTGCTCAAGTGTGCTTCTGCTGAATGCTGCCTTGCCTTGTGCTGAGGATGCTCCTGGGCTCTGTCAGGATGCATCATAGCAAAGCTGTGCGGAGAATGGGGTACTTCTGTTTTTCAAAGGATTCTGGTTTATATGTGTAACATCTGATTCTATCACTTACAGCTGATCTTTGCCTTCTGGCCTCCCTGTGAGAACTCAAATTCTTCCCCAAACCTCTAAAATCTAGACTGGCAAAACTCCAAGCCTTACATTTCATGACTATTTTTGCTGTTGTTTCTTGGCAGAATGAAATTGAGACCTTTTCAACATATCTCTGGAAAAAAAAAAGACACATGTTCTGATCAGTCTATAACCCAGCAGAGGCAGAAGCTGCATCTCCTGGACTATGGGTGCCTTGAATGAATTTCTTCTCTTCACCTCCCAGAGTGGAACTCACCCAGGTGGAGCTTCTGGCAGCAGAATTGTGTTTGATGACACCATCACACACGCCACTATCATGCACGTCATAGCTTGGTGTCACCCAAACTTGTTCCACTTGCTTTTTTTGCCTTGTCCATCAGGAGACACAATCCTGCCCTGAGCCAGACTATTAAGGGATTTATATGCCAGCTCAGTCATTTTAGGGAAAAAATTTGGTTCCTTTTGTGCACCCACTGAGTTTTTAATCTAGGGATCAGTAGATGAAGAATGGCACAAAGGATGCCTCGTACTTATGACTGTAAAGGAAACGTAAATCTCTCATCAAATGTGCTCTGTGCTCCCCTTCTTTCCCAGCTGTGGCATTCAAACACTTCATAACTGTTCCTTGGTGTCCTTCCAGCATACCTCTGAGTCAAGGCAGCTCCTATTATCATTTCAGAGGCAGGAAATTGGGGTACAGAGATGCTGTGTCACATCAGCGTCACCCAAGAAGACCTTCTTAGAATGACAAGCCAAACCTTGGCTTCCTCAGCTCCTACACTATTGTCCTTCCCCTCTGGAAATACACATTTTTGAAAAGGAGACACTGAAAAATCACACAAGGATCTCCCTCCCCAGCATGGATAAGCCATTGGACAGGCATCACCCTGCCACGTAGACCACGCAGGGAGCCTGAGTGGTGGATCAGGCACAGCCTCTCTGGGCTGGCAATTACCTGGGTGGCACCAGTGGGTGCTGGAAGAGGCTGAGCCCGTGGGTGGGGTGTTCCTAGAACGTGCTGCCTGCTCTGGGGAAAGCAGCCATGCCCTGAGGCACAGGAGCTTCTCCGAGCACCACGTTTCAGGGAGGTGTCAGAGACAGACAGCCTGCTCCTCCCAGAACAAGTCTGGGTCTGTCTCCTTGACAAGGGATAGGAAAGGGCAGCTGCAATGAGTGGATGGTTTTAATCAGGGCACACTGTGCGAATCAGACTTTCTGGGGTTAAAAAAGGCAAATTTGCTGAGAAGAAAGGGGTTTTCTTTACGTGGAAACCTCCATATCATGGTGCTCTCAGCTTGAGGACATGCCTTGCATTTACCTGCAAATTGGGTTTAACCCTGTCTCCCACAGGTAAAATTAATTAATTACAGAAGAGCTTCATCTTTCCTGTGAAAAGAAAATACTCCCCTCAATTTTCCAGCCCTACCATTGAGTTCCTAATGTTACTTTGACCTCAAAGCTTTGAAAGAAAAGAATAAAACATTTCATGTTGTTCTTGTTGTTGTTAGCAATAATACATCTCTTGATTTCCTTACTCATTCTGGTTGAATTTATGGGACAACAGGTGCTGGGGTCTTTTCATTTCACAGTGGGGCAGAAAAATTGCTTGTTGGGGCTTGAAAAGCAATTGCATCATCAAGTGTGTGAGACTTCCTTTGAGTGCTGCTGAGGGGGGTTAGAGAGGAAGGGAGTTTTTCTTCTCTGTACTTGTTTTGGTTTGTGAGTCTCTCTTATCACCATGCATCAGACCTGTGTTTATTGAATTTCCACCAGTCAGTGAGATCTATGGCATGATTTAACAAGAGATACACACAGGGAGTGGAGAGGGTGCCTTAGGAAAGGGGAGGTGCTTATGGCAAGGCTGTAATGATTTTCCTGTCCTTTGCATGGGAGGAATGCAGACATTGAGTGTTTGTACAGCATCCAGCCCTGTGAAGCCCTGATGTGGTAAGAGCCTCCTGAGTAATATATTCAGAGTGATAAAAGTGGCTGCTATCTGCTAATGAGAGCAGTGGGAATGAAAAATGAATCCTTGGTTTCATCATTTTCCAGGAATGCAGCTCCTTCTGCCTTCCCAGAGCTTCATCTACCATCCAGCTGCCGTGTGGGCTCAACTGAGGGTGCAGTTAGGAGAACAGGGAAAAACACAGCCCCTCAACACACTGAGAAGGCCAAAATAGTGTATTTGGGTACGTGATATAGATGTCTTCAGGCAGACTGACCTCATGGTGGAACGATCTGAAAAAAGCAGCAATAGGATTTTCTGTGTAATGCAGGACAGGGAAATCAGAGCTTTCAAAGATCTGCAGAGACCAACAATTACTACTTAATAAAACTCAGTCAAATCTTTGACTGGAGGCAGAGTCTTTCACCAGAGCAGGGAAAATAGGTCTTACTAACACTCTGTCATGATAGCAGCCCTTTGGGAGTCTTCTTCTGGCTCATATATCAGTTTTCTTTTGATTCCTTTTCTTATTTTTTGTGGTAAAAAATGGCCTTAAAGTTATCAACATTGTGACTTATAAATGTTAATAAAAATATGATTTTTTAGTAGATTTCTCTTTTACAGGGAAGAACAAACAAGAATCAATCTATAAAAGCTACTTTGCCTCTAAAATTGAGAGAAGAACCCAAGCTCTGACATAAACCAAAAAGATCCACCTTAAAAAAAATAATAATTAAAAAAAAAGGTAATGAAGAGATTGACTGTATCAGCAATCAGCTGATGCCACCCAAGTGCACAGTGATGTACTTAGGCAGCAGTAAAGAATCAGTCATTATGTGTCAGAACATTACGTAATAATTTTGATGTTGTACAAAAATATCTCTGCGGTCTTGTAATGTGCAGGAATTAATTACAACACCCTTTGTGTTTGAAAAAACTAGGTGACAGAGCAACTTTCTGGTCTGTTTTAAATTTAAAGCAAAGAGGAGGAAACTGGAGAGATGATGAATGATCCTGTTATCAAACTGTATATACAGGTGTTCTGATTATGTTTTCTCCTGTAAGCAGCTCCCACTCATCCTGATGAAGAGGAAGGTGCTGGGCCGTGAATATTCCAAAAAAGAAACCCAAAAAATGGTCTATTTTCCCTGTGCAGATTGGTCTTTGATCTTGGCTCCTTCTGTTTTCTTGGAAATTAAGGTCTACCAAAATGTCCAGAATTGTTTTGCTTTGACACAGTGAAGCAGTCTGAGCAATGCTGGATGGAACAGGGAGGTGCACCAAAACTTATAAACAACACCATGGAAAGTATGAAAGAATTGGTGTTTCTGACAAATGAGTTGGTCAGCAAGCACAGACTTCACTGCCAAATGCTCTATCAAAGTGAAAGGAAGTTTCATTTATGTTGTTTGGATATGAAATCTTTCAGTGAAGACACCTATCACTCAGATTTGAACATAAATGTCCTTTTTTTTTTTTTTTTTCTGAAGTCAGTTCTTAAATCTAAAACTCCTGAAAAATAAGAAGAAAACAAGTCCCACAGAATCCTGTGGACAAGAAGGACTAACCAGTTTGGAAATCCTTGATGCTTTCAGATTTCTTTATTTCCCCTGAGTGTGGAAGGGTTGCATTTGTATTGAAATAACTAAAGAGTAACACAAACCCAGAAATCTTTCAATGAGGAGCTGCAAGGTGACAATGTCACTATTTCCTGTATCAAGAGGCTCCTTGAAAACAGAGAGCAGACAGGTTTGTCACTGCCTTTTCACCAATGAACTGCACCTCACCTCTTGCGTGGCACTGTTATTTCCCACATGGTATTGCACTTTCTCAGCTCAATGAGCCACTACATAACAATCATATTTAGACATTAGACAATATTTTTCTTCCCATGTGAATACCTAGAAAAGCTAAAACAGAGTTGGAGGCTAACATTTTCCAAAGAGACTTCTCATTGTGGAAACGTCAGGTTTCTAACTTGAGGGAACCTTGGACTGATTTTCTGAAGACGTGAGCACCTACAGCTCTGTGCTGACCACATTTTCCAGCCATTAATTGTCAGATGTGTTTTCTCAATTTGGAAAGCTCTTGGCTTGATTTTTAGAAACTGCTGAGTCCCCAAACTCAGTGAAAATCAGGCTCTGATCAAGCCTCTGAACTCCTTTCCCCACCAGTTGTTTTTGAAAGTCTTGGCAATGGACACCAGCTCAAGCTGTTGAAATCTCCAACAGAAACAACATGACTTCAGATGTCTGATGAGAAACTGCATTTGTCTGGAGTTGGTCTATGATCCATTAATTTTGCTATTTTCAGTACTTGCATCCAAGATATTTCAATACTAATTTTATTTTTTTTTAAATGAAAGGTAAATTTCCCAGGACCCAACTGACCATTATTTCCCAACTCCTGCTTTAACTTTGTTCTTGGTGAAATGTCCACCAGACCTACAACCAGCTCTATAACTGGACTTTTCTCTACTCTTTTAGTATTGTACTGGACAATGTGGGCAACATTTGTCAAGAATACAGAAACCACCTTCCAAATATTTCACAGGAAACCTGAAAATACTTAAATGGGAGGACACAAAAAGGATCATTGTGATTCTTGCAGAAAAGGCAAATAAAATCACTTCCCTCAAGGAACTGGGGTACCATATGTTCATTTATTGCAAAATTAAAATTATTCTTCCTAGAGATATGGAAGGCATTTGAGAGAGTGACTGTTTTTAATGGAATATTCCTTCTTTTCTTTTTTTTTTTTTTTTAATTTAAATGCAGTTCTTAAAGAAAAAGTAACTGCAAAAACTTCTATTCATTCTTCCTATCAACTGCACCTTAACATCTTCTACTTTTACTGGACAATTGATGGCATACTCAAACAGAAGTTCTGCAATCTCCTCCTGTGACATAGAAATCAAAATGCAATTTGCTTTCTCACTATAAAACTTGAGCAACTACAATACAGATGCTGATTCTGAGAGTCCCAGCCTCTGAGAGTTGGATACCAAAACCTGAAGCTTTTTGAGGCCTTTGCCACTCCATTTCCCTGTAAAAAATGAAACCAAAGTGTTTTCATTGAAGAACAATGAGCTGAAGGACACATGCTGGATTGGTGGCATTAGTCACCTCACTTTTTTCCTTAAGTCACAGACTTTTTTCCTTAAAGTTTGCAATTTTTGTAACCTAGACAAAAGTATATTGTCTAGGCAGAGCCCAAATCTTCAATCTCTTTATGGAAATGGATATTTTAAATTACTCTCCCTTTGCTCTTTTAGCTCCTCATTTCAGATACATGTACACAGGTATCTGTGTTGTTACATACACTTCTAGATGACCTTTTGGACTTCACCTCAGTTCAGCTCAGCTTCTCAAACTGGAGGAAACCATTACACTCTTTCCACTTTGTCTCAGCACCTGCAAAGCTGACTGATATAATCCAGTGTAAGTGGGCCACTGCAGGAGAATTTGGTGCTCAAGGAGAATGTGTTTCCTGTTCACTGAAGAGGTAAAAATGGAATCACCATTCTGACTCATTCAAGTAGCAAACTCCTCTGAAGATCACATGCCTGCCGAGCCAATGTTATTTTTGGCAGCTCTTCATGGAAAGCTATGGGTTTTGTTTTGCCACATCTGTTCTCTCAAGTATATTTTGCTTCAGATGAGCCTGTTCCACCTTGTGAATTTTTTTTTCTTTGTTGGGGGGGGACAGATAGGAGAGAAGGGGGTTGAGTTTGAACACTGCCTTACATTGCAAAAGCACATTTTCATGGGAGAAAAAAAGTTCTCCCCTCTGGGCCTTAAACAGTATTTCCAGCTATTGTGTATATTCCCCGACCCTTACACTGTTTCTAAGAGAAATGATTTATTTTGCAGATGTTGAAAGGAATACACACACAAAAGACTGTGAGGACTTCTATAAAAAACAGGGAGATGGGGCATACAGATGTGCCACAGACAAATGGGGCAGAGAAAGAAGAGAATATTATGAAGAATATGTGTAGCTTTG
The DNA here is from genome assembly GCF_028018845.1 of Melospiza georgiana. Classification (NCBI taxonomy): domain Eukaryota; kingdom Metazoa; phylum Chordata; class Aves; order Passeriformes; family Passerellidae; genus Melospiza; species Melospiza georgiana. The sequence goes on from NC_080446.1 coordinate 9,883,300, forward strand.
AAAATCAGACAGACAGTGAAGATGCTGTTTCAAGGATCCAAGGCTTGTAAGGCTGAGTTCAGAGGCCAGGCTGTGTTAAGCCAGCCTGTTGTGTTACCCAGCAGGAATCAGAGAGACACAGTTTAGTGAAAGCCACAGGCTAATCTACAGTGCTTCTTTGAAATATGATTTTTGTTTTTTACTGGCAGTTGGTTTTCATTGTGCTGCAGTTGTCATTACTGGAATGGGGCACATTTTTGCTATTAGAAGGTAATTATTTGGGAGCTGCACATCAGTGCTTTAGTGGTGCATCTATGTGTGCAAGACAAAGCAGGCATATGTGTGGTTGTGAACACACAAACTTTTAATAACTATGCCCAGAAGTATTTTGATTTGCAGATTGATGCATTCCTCTGGTTCACTTTGTATATATTTGCTTTTTTTGCTTGTCTAGCAATCCTCTGACTTGTATTAAGGAAGGATAACTTGGGTGTTTTTATGCTCCTTTTCTTTCTTTTCAGAAGTACTAACCCTGTACCCCTTGCTTGATGACTCATTCCCTTCTCCTTCACATAAAACACCCTTTCAACAGTTTAGCAGTGAAAACATTAGGCCTGCCTCTTGGTCACAAGGTTATTGTTTTCATATCTCTTGGAGCAAGACCCTGGGATAGCTCTACTGACAAATTAGCAGTCGTGTTGAATGAACAATTATGTCAAGGCAATATTAATCTGGGGGCCTAGCTGGAGCTGAGAAGGTGCCTGATTTCATAGAGGAGGAGGTGCTGAGAGGAGAACCTGTGTGATCTCATTAGATAAATGCACAACACATACTGGTGGGATCTCATTAAATGTTTAACAGCTAAGTATGTTTACATCAGCTTTCCTTAAGGAATGCCTCATAGATAGATGAAGTTTTTCTCACTAAAAATATGTTTTCTTATATTAAAAAAAACGCCTGTGAAATAGACACTGATCTACTCTTTTTTGCCTCAGTGTAGGCATTTACATAGGAAGTGGGTTTACCTCCAAAACAATCTTTTAAATGAGTGAATGTGTTATTGCAAGCCTCCTACCACCTCTGAGTTGGGGGCCCTCAGGAGCGTTCCCATGACATTCTCCTGGTTTCAGGGTATTTTTTTTGAAGCAGCAACTGCTCCAGAACAGGAAAGTCAGTGCTTGCCTTCAATTTTCACAAGCTGGGATCGTCCAGGAAAACTGACACCAAAAATATTTTCATAGGTCCCCTTGCAAACCAAAAGTGCTGAGTTTCACAGGGCTGCTCTGCTGAGGAGCTCGGCCTGCTGCGTGGGCGTTGGGCTTGCTGACTTACACACCAGGGAACACTGATCCCACTCCCAGCCAGTGTATCCCCACCCTAAAAGCAGCCAAAAACCTTGGGGGCACCCGAATGAAGCCTCCTGGCCCTGCAGGAGGTGACAGACACTGCTGATCAGCCACTAGCCAGAAGGGACAGTCCCTGTGAGGGTGCTGAGGGACTGGAAATGGCTGCCCAGAAGAAACATGGCTGGCCCATCCCTGGAAGTGTCCAAGGCCAGGCTGGATGGGCCTTCGAGCAACCTGGTTTAGTGGAAGGTGTCCCTGCCCATGGCAGATTTGATCTTTAAGGTCTCTTGTGGGGGAGAATATAAGAAAATAAAGCTAGTGTAGAAAGTAATCTTATCCCTAAGGAGTTGCAGCTAGGGCAACTATCAAAGATTTGGAACAGGCCTGACTTTAAAGGGCCAATGAGAAGAAGATGCTATAAAAGAGTGGGGTGGCGGGTTGAGAAGGAAACTGGGGTCAGTTGGCTGCTTTGTGAAGAAGAAAGAGTCAGTGCTCTGAAGAGCTGCTCATGAGAAACAGCAAGAAGGTCTGAAACTTTTGTGATAAGGAGACAACAGTATAGAACCCCTGCAGTAAGATGAAAGCAGTCTCTTCCAAACAAAATTGTTCTATGATTCCATGAATCTCCCAGGGTAGGGTGGCAAACCAAGGGAGACACCTAGAAGGGAGGGGAAAATGAAAGAAGACAAAGGCGTTTGCTGTTTCACCAGGAACATCTTTTACGTAGTCCAAAGTCAACTTGCATTAATTCCTTTGCTCTCTCCTGACAGGGAATTAGCCCAGCTCCATGTGGAGTGGTTACAAGGTGCCACATTGATATCTGTCACATAACCCCTCACATGGAAGAGAATGGCCTTGTGCAACGGATCCGACCCTTTGGGCCACACACTGGCTTTTCTCACTTGCTTTCTTAACATCTCTTCCTCTCCTGAGGATGCACAGCTAAGCAAACCCCCAACTGAAGGCTCATAGAAAACTGCAGAGATATCCAGAGGACAGTGGTGGAATCTGGGATTCAGGTTATTGTGAACAATGTGACTAAGCTAGTCTTGAAGTAAAGCTACTTCCTTACAGGTTCGGTTTTTGGAGCAGCAAGATATGTTTTAACAGTGAAATAAGTGCAGATTTTTTTCCCTGTGTGTTTGTGGGATTTTTGGTTTATTTTTAATTTTTTTTTTTGGGTAGAATTTTGCACTCTGCAGAAACCTCCCTGCCTCTAAATCTGCATGTCTAAACCTCTGATTCCCTTGCTGTGTCCCTGATGCCCAGCACCACACTGCTGAGATGTGAATCTATGATGTTTGTTCTGAATCTGGCCACATTTTTTGGGGTGCAAACCATGCCCTCTGAAAGGAAAACCACTCTGCTGCAATTGAAAACCTCAGCAACACCCCTGAGTGAGGCAGCACCTCTCTAATGCACAAGTACTTCATCTTTTCACCATCCATGCACCTTGTGGTGCCACAGACAGGTATGGGCTCATAGACGGGACCATGCCATTATCTATTGCAATATTTTGGCACTCTGGACTGTTTCAGTTCTACTTTCACCAAACTCAAAATGAGATTAGAGCCAGGCTCATGTCAAGTGTCCCACAGCTAACCTCTAAACTAATTTTTTATTGCCTTGAAGAGAAAGATTGAGAAAAATATTTATAGGCCCTGGAAGGATAGTAAAAGTTTGCAAGCATTTAGGGCTTTTACTCAATAAACCTTTATGTGCCCTTCATGCACCCATTCAGCTCTGGGAAAAAAGTAAAAAATAAATAAATATAAAATGCACAGGGAAGTTGTGCTCTGACAGTAAGTCGAAAAACTCATAAATTCCAGATAAAACCAATGCCCACAAATTGTAGGAACCCATCTGTAGTCAGCCTGTTGTACAATTCCAAAAGCAGGGAGAAGAATTTGGATGGTTCATGTTTGTCTTCAGACTTCTCACTTATCTTTTTCCATATAGGTCACAATGGCCTCAAACCTTTAAACACTAGGGTTTTTTTTTTGTTGGTTTTTTTTTTTTTTTTTTTTTTTTTTAACTGTGCCCACATTCTTTGTGATTCTTTTAATTTGTTTCCTTTTGGTGTTTTGCACCAATCAAAGTTTTGCTCCTCATATCTGCACTTCCTGAGTGTATCTCCTCCATTCCCACCTCCTGAATATCTGATGTCTCACTCACCTCACCTTCCATAATGTTCACTTTTCTCTTTCACTGCCTGTGACTCTGAAAACCTCTTTTCCCAGGGAATTCTCATGAGTGTAACCTCCTGGCTCACCCCTCTTTTGGGGGCTTGCTGTCCACCATGGATGAAAGAAGCTCCCCATTTTTTTGCCTGCACACTGCTAACCCCACCTGGCTGCAAAATAAATACTCAGGGTTAGCATAACTCCTGGTGCAAAGAATGAACAAAAATTTTTCTTCCCCTGTCCCAGCATCACTGCCTTATTTCCACTTTTCTGCTTTTCAGATTTCTCCACAACCCAGCTCATAAGTTCCAGGAGATCATCTTGTAATCCCATGACCAGATCACTGAAGAGCCCTGCTTATATAAATAGCATAGTTTTTATTATTTATAGCAAAAGTTAAGTCTTTTGCTATAGCTTCCCTGTTAGATAAGGCACAGATTTCATATAAAAAATTATGAGGAACACCAGCAAAAAGCAAAAATCCCCAACTCCCCAAGATGGCAAAAACTATTCCTGTTTATTATTGGGATTTTGTTGTGCTTAATTTTTTTGAGGTTGAAACTTAACTTGGAACAACACTTTGCTGATATTCATATTAATGTAATGCTGTACAAGTCCACAACAATCTGAGCAGGTAAGACAAAGTACAGAGGAAAGGAAAAATCAATGTCTTGCCTTGGCAGATGGAGCTGAGAAGCTGAGAGATGAAATTCTCGCAGAGCAGATCTCAATGCAGAGCTGAGAATCCAGCACAGGGTAGTTTGGGTTGATCCTTTGGGTACAATTCATGCAAAACCTAGTTCATCAAGTGGATATGAAATATTTAATACCCTGAGAATCCTCTGCTCTGCAGTGCTGGCTGTGGAGGTGTTGACCTGCCAATAAATCATTTGGTCAGGCCTTGCCCATGCCTTAAAAATACACTTTTGAGATGAATATTCCATTTCCAGCACAGCAGCCCTCAGGATAGGCATTCTCACAGCGCCTTCTCTTTAAAACTGATCCAACTCCAAATCCAGGGAGAGCCCAATGCACATTTTTGATGCCAAGGAGAGAGCATGCAGGAGAGGCTGGGCAGAGCCACCACAGGTCTGTGTTTGCAGCTCGTCAGTGCACAATAAATTTCTGTACTTTCACTGGCTGTGGCTTGTCTGATCCAGTTACAGTCTCACATATGATCTAATTCCTGAGGGGATCCTTTTTTTTTCCCCTGGCCAATTTCTCTATTCAGCTTTATACTCTCATTTGTCATTTGCAGTAAATATACTGAATTTCAATTTTTATCTCTTTACAAAAGTATGTCCAGAAGGCTGCACTGGCTGTTGCAGCCCCAGCATGAATGTGGCTGGAGCTGGGTGACAATTCCATCTCATCTGGGCAGGAGCTGGGGCCAGGCTGTGACACAGGATGAAGGTGTATCAAAAAATGCAGATTCCTATCCTGGTCTGCTGATAGAAGAAAGCTCAAGGGGGTTTATATACAACTTAGGCTATACAATCTGTATCTTTTTCTGATGCAGAAATGGAAAAAGGGGCTAAAGCAAAGCTCAGGAAAGGGCAGAACTGACATAGAGACTCCTTTCTCTGCTGTGTATGGTAAGTGGCTAAGAGGAAAAAATTGGGAGTCCTCAAATTTTTAAATTAGTTGTGATGAAAGGATTCCTATAAAGGTGCATTAAAATTAAAAATAGCAACTATGGCTAGGCTTGCTCCAACTGGAAAACAAGAGCCCATTTGTAATAGGAAAGGCAATGGTTCACAGGGCCCAGGGATGGGGAGATCCTTTATCCCAGTTATTGGATTCTTGGGGACATTACAAGGCACCTTAAACCCACAATTTCCAACTCCCCAGAGAAATATATGGACCATCACAAAAGCACAGGTTTGCGGATACACACACAGGTTGCCCAGGAAAGTCAAGGCCAGCAGGACCTGGACTCCTTCCCAAATTTCTGTGAGATCATTTTCCACCCAAGTGACACTAAACATTGAACCAGGAGTGAGAAAAGAAACACCACGTGAGAGACAGAGTGAAAGAAGTGAGCAAGATTGGCAAGTAAAATGGAAGCAGAAGTGCAAACAGAGATGAGGAAATCCAGGGAAAGTTCTGTCTCTCCTGCTTGCTTCTTCCAGACACAGTGATGTCTGAAAAGTGATGAATCAGGGACCACAGGCAAGGACAGGAGCAACAAGGCTCAACTGTGTGACCTGAGGCACGGATGGGAAAGTAGAGCAGAGAGAGGGAAAGCAGAGAAAACTGTCAGATTTCTGTGGGCATTACCATGCTGTGTGTGCTCTTCATAAAACATTTATCATGAAGGATGCCTTGCTCCTTTGATTTTGGATTCAGAACTCTGACCAGATTTAGACCAGGCATTTTCTTTCTTCCTTTTTCTTTGTCTTCCATCTAATTTTAATATAAATTGAGTAGAAATGTACCCCAGTCATATTAGGCAATAGAGAGCAGGTAAAGAACTATATCATATATACACGAGGTCCCTCAAATTTGGGCTTCTGCCTGATTTTAACAGTTTAATTTGAATGGTTAGAAGGTAAAGAACCCTTTGCTCATCACACCAGCATTAACATGTGAGCATGAAGAAGCACTTATTTGTCTTGGCAAGACCCAGAGCTGACATAAATGGTTCCAGATGAAGATAGAGTTATGTCTCTCAACCCCCAGCTAAATTTGGGGCCAAATACGTACTCCCTTTACTACAGTAAATGTCACTTTCCTGATCCTAACACATCAGTTCCAGCATATATTGATGCAATCCACTGCAACAGCAAAATCACTCCCACAGTAACATTGCTCCCATAAAGCCTGGATAGAGGCCTGATCAACTGCATCAGAAAACAATTACCTCAAATCAAATTCTCTCCTTCTGGACAGGGGTGTAAATGTGGAGCATCTTCACCACAGATCAATGGAGCCACAGCAGAGGCAGTCAGGGAGGAGGAGGATGAAAAGGCAAGAGATGGGAGAGATCCTGCTCATTTCCATTTTTGCCCAGGGAAGCACGAAACGCTTCTGCTGCTCCCCAGTAGCTGTGCTCAAGGAAAAGCATCGACACACCCAGCAATTATGAGCCTAAAAAGATAATGAGTGGCCAGGCAGCCCTAATGAAAGCATCTGGGGCTGCCATCCCCACGGTGGCTGTGTCTTGCCTGGAGCACGGAGCGCTCAGCCACGTCCCAGGGGCAGCCAAGTGAAAGGGTCTCACCTGCTACCTGCAATCAATCCTTGCCTGCAGTGTCAGACCCAGGGAAGGGTCTCACCTGCTACCTGCAATCAATCCTTGCCTGCAGTGTCAGGCCGAGCTCAGCGCGGGTCACCCGGCGAGGCCGAGCCGCTGCTCCCGGCCTGTCAGGGGGGATCGGTTCAATGCTTCCTGCAAGGGTCACTGGCAAAGGCTGGCAGTAATTTTCAGCTAGGTATGTGGAAGGGGGGGGATGGAGCCTCAGGCACTGCTGATTCCAATAAATACTTAAGGAATTTAACAACCCGGTGCAGGCCCTGTGTCGGTGGATGGTGGTGAGGATGTGCTGGAGCTCACGTTGGCGCTGCCACTGAGGGTTCCTGCAGCAGGGAGTGGCAGTGCCACGTGGGCAACCCCATACACAAATTCTGTGCCTCATCTATCAGGTTTCTCCAGGTAATTGGGATCAGCACCCACTGACACCATCAGTGTTGTGGGTGCGCAACACTGAGATGACTCATGGCTGTAGAAAAAAGAGGCCAGTGGGAATGTTCTGGCCAAAACTGTGCCACATCACAATGCAGGCATTACTCAAGCTGGGTCATTTCTTATATATAGCATAGCCATGCAGCATGCCTAGGCCTACAGGGTAAGAAAGGGCCCCTTTGTATTTTTTTTCAAACCTGGGAATTAGATGATATTTTTTGTAGCCTTAAAGGGCTAGAGATTTCCATTTTGCAGAAGGAAGGCACAATAGCTACAAGAAGAAAAGGAGATTTTCTGGGCATAGAGCCAAGCCAAGACACAGGTCACCTGGCTCCTATAATCTTCTGTGCCACAGACTCCCCATCTGCCTTCTGGCAAGTCATTTATTCTCCCCTCATCCTTTGTGCTGCAGCTGTAAGCAGGGATAATAACAGATCTCTACATCACGGGGCAAATGTGAGGGTAAGCGTGATGGTATCAGCACAACTATTGCATAATGTGTTGGTGGGCTGGAGGGATTACTGTCCCCAAACACTCCCTGGGAGCTGCCCAGCCCTCTGAACCATCATCTCTTGGTTATTTGTACCTTGCAAAGAAGAAACTGAAACTTCAGGGTTATCTGCCACAGGTTTTACATTTACTGAGACATCCTGCATGGTGACTGGGTTGCTGCAAGTTCCAAATCTCCACTCAAAGTAAGAGCTCAGCCCTGCAGGAGATGATGGGATTCAGCAAAATGAAATTATGTGTTTCTCCAGCAGATAAATAAAAGGAAGAGGTTAAACTGAGCAAAGGAACTTTGTGTGCCAGCACTCACTGCTTCTGGTGAGGTTTCTGCCACCTCAGATCTGCGAGCAGAGATGGCTGTGGGGAGGCGTTTGGAGTCCTTCCAGTTCAAATGGGCCAAAGTGGCAGAAATCTCTGATCTCAGTAGCGTGAACAAGTGCAATTTAGACTGAAATGGGCCTGGGAATAAACCGGGAGCAGACCAGTGAGCAGACAGCACTATTGCTGGTGACAACTGCTGGTCTGAGCTGGGACCTTCTAGGAAAAAGGTGGAAGTTTTCCCAAGAACTTTCACAAAGGTTTCCAAGGTCCTGCCTTTAGACACAGCACCACTTCTGAACAAACTTTTTCTCTGGAACAAGTCAAATGTTCAACTCACAAATCCTACCCCTCTTGTAGGCCAAAGCAAAAAAGGGAGAATAAGGATCTAAGTTGCACCTTGGTGTGTCCTGAAGATGATATAAGCCAGTGTGACACACAAACTGATGAGACCAGAAGCAATGGCAAATTGCAAAGGATTTTTGGCTTGCCTATACTAATTTACTAAATGAAGCTAAACCTATTTAAACAACGCTTAAACCATTTTAAGTGTGTTGAGTTGGCACCAAAGTAACTTGATCTGCTTTGCACTGATTTAATTACACCACTGCTATTTATAGAATGTGCTGTTGTTTGTTATAGCCTTCTTTAGCTTCACCTTCCAATTGGATTCTTAAAGGAAGAGGTTTCCAAAATATTAGTTTTCAATGTAAATTTGAAATGCATTTAATTATGGCTGCCATGGGAGTGGGCAGCCAGCATCCCCCCAGGCATCCCACACTATGGAGATTATATCTTTAATGCTACATGGAGAGTCTTTTCATCTGCTCTTCACAGTGCTGATACATCACCTCAAAAATACCCAATCTGAACCCAAAAGGGAAGAAGAAATGAAATTTGCACATGGCTCAGGAGATTCAATAATTCACGATATTTCATTAGACAACATCTCCATTAGGAGTCTGACATTTATATTCATGGTTGAGCAGAGGGATAACTTATGAGTTATCTCTTCTGTCTTTGTGAGTGAAGATTAATGTCATAAATGCTCAGCAATCGTGTATCATATATATATACACACTTCCACACACTCAACATGCATTATTTTTATCTTCTATGATCCTCAGGAGGGAAAACACTTGAGACAACAGTTTAGGGGAAAAGCAGTTTCTGAATGCTGTCAGACTGTGACAAAAAGCAGGGGAATATTGTATCATCAGTTAAACCATGTAAACAACAGACATTATTGAGCCAGGGAGAGGGGGCTGTGCTGGAGCTGTTACACAAGTGCACACTTGCACTATTTAATATGTTGTGTACAATTCAGGGAGGGGGTTTGTCCTAAATGGTGAGCCTATTCTTTAGGCAAAATGGGATGAACAGGAGGGAGAGGCAATTCCCTGCCACCTTCCTGCCCTCAGAAGGTCTGACCCAGTAGCATCCAAAGTCTATTTCTGCATAACAGTGAAGCTGACTGGGTTACCTAAAGAAAGTGCTTGCAGCTACTGACTGCCACTGTGCCAAAGGGATGTGTGGCAAAGAACAGGGAATGCCAATTTTGTGCCATCTGGGGATTTCCTTAAGACAGATTTCTGGCTGCTTCAGAGGGAGCAGCTGAGCTCACACAGAGTTTACACAGTCCAGGAGCCGCTTCTAGTGAAAATCTATTATGAGCATTGTAGAGGGAAAGTGCATAATAAACACAATTTATCACACAGCTCTCAAATTCACTGCTGAGCTCTCACCTATGAGCCCACAGATTTACAGACCCTGGGATCCATGGCCAAAAGGTTCCATGTAAGTGCAGATAGTTATGGTTGTTGGAAAGATGCTCTGGGGTTATCCAGTCCAGCCTCGTGCATTCCCGCAAATGCATAATCAGCTTCAATGATTTGCTACAAAAAATCACTGCCTCATATTGTCTAAGATGACTGATGTCTCTTGAATTGTCTTCTTCACTGTGCTTTTCATCTTAATTAAATAGGCTGGCTGGACCATGCCAAGAGATATAACAGGCCAGATTTTTATTATTATGGCTAGGAACATCTATTACAACACAAGTGGGTCCAGTGCAACCCTCTCCTATAACGAAAAACCAGCTGGCTACAGGATCTGACTGTATATTTACTAATCCAAGTGCTCTCAACCCCCTTCTCATCTGTTCCCTGTCAGGTCCACACCCAGTTTGCATGAGACAGCTAATTTTAGGTAGTTTAAGCAGTTTTTAATTTCATTTGCTGAACTGCACAGACATTCCTTTGAAGTATTTGAGATGACAATGACCAGAAAACATACATAAAAATATTCAGATTAAAGCTCTATTTTTTGCAGCAATTTGTGTGTTATTTAGGCAAAACAATACAAAAATCCAGAGGTTATGCCAGTATCTGAGAAAGACCAAGAGTTCAAGTCCAGGCAGTTCAGCTAGTAAAGGTCTGACCTAAAATGTTGGGTTGGCCTGACTCAGTGCAGTGTGATGCAGAAAACCCCTAGCTGTGCCTGTGGGAAGCAGGATGGACATTTTGCTGCAGTATTTTGCCCAAGCTTGTTATTTCCACTGTAGATCGTTGATGCTGTCTCCAACCCCTGTCCCAGAGTTGTGCCTGGCAGAGCTGGCAGGGCAGCAGTCTCTGGAACAGAGCTGTTGAATAGAGCAGGCTGGCAAATCAGACTTATTTTATGCTCACTTCTCTCCTAGACAGAGGTGAGTGTCTTTTAAAGAGTTTAAGGGACATAAAATTAACCTATAAGCATAAATATGCCTTTCTAAATTAATTATTCTATGGAGTACACATTTTCTCTGCAACCAAACACAGAAATGCCTGATTTTACCATCCTGCTTTAAACACAATGCCCTGTCACTGCTCCCTGTTTTCTCTGGAGACATTTCTAAGCCCATTTGTCCACATTGGCCTGTGTGAGTGGGAGACACCACTGTGCAAATCCCTCCTGCAGCAGGGTCCAGAGGCTGTGAGCACTTCTCCTGCGTGAAATTAATTGAGCTCCAGGGGTCAGCAGGTTACGAGTAGGCTCATTATGACAAATGATTTCTGTCTGAGTAGGAAGACCTTTGGGGTCAGTTCAGGATTCTGCCTAAATTTTGTAATTATGCCTGCCTCAGGCCTTAAACAAACTAAGTGTTCCTTAACATGCAGAGGGAGGAAGCCTGGAGATTAGGGAACAAGCAGAAACAGCCTGGCTTAGTCTAGCAGGACAGATTTTTAGCTGAATCTTGTAAATAAAACCCCTGACAAGCTCAAAAGAGCTGGAGACAGGCTTAGAGCCTGACAGGAAAAGATCTGGAGTCTTGAGAAACTATTTATCCCTGTGATGATTACAAGAAGTCCAGCTGGGAAAAGCTGATCATAATTCCTACTCTGCCTGCAGTGGACATGCTTCACTTTGCCAAGCTCAGGAAGGATAATGTGCTGCAAAATGTGAACCTTGATTGTAAGTGGGGCTGTGCTGGTGCCTTCAGGGCTCAGCTTGGGACTCACAGCTCTGATGGACAGAGAAGGGGTGTCCCAAGAAGCCAGACCAGGTTCTGGCATGGATTTGGCCCCATGGTGCCAAAATCTGGTGTCTGCTGGGGAGCCTGGCTGCGCCCCCAGAGAGGAACAGGGCCAGCCCCAGGCTGGGACTCACCCACCCAGATTTCACAGGCTGCAGGTTATTTGAATTTCATCACATTATTCCCTATGGAAACATGAAGGAGGAGAGGTGGACACTTCCAGAACACAACTCCTCCCATTGTGAAATAAGTGGGAAAAAGCCAACACCTCTCCAGAGAATGTGCAGAGTTCCTGGAGATTGTAAATGAGGTGAGATGGAGGGACCCAGGCTGGCACACCCCAAATTCTGGAGACCCCAAGCTCTCCAGCCTTGGGCAACCCTGGTGGGATTCCTGGGCATGCTCAAGCACCCCAGGAGCATCTCCTACAAAAGAGCTTCTTCCCAGTTTTTTCACATTATGTTCCTCTGCAAAAGTTGCCTGTAGGTTATTCCTCCAGCCCAGAAGGGGATATGAAAGAACCCCTCGTGCTGCTGGCCAGACAGACACAGTTAGATGGAGAAAAATACTGAAAATCTCCATTTGATTACAATATCTGGTGGCTCATGGCCACATGAAATACCAATTTATTATCTAAACAAATTCCATACATGTGCATGTATGTACATGTTACTACACTTGCAGCTATCATTGCAGGATATTTCATGAGGTGCACAGCAAATATCTAATCTTGTTTAAAAAGATTTACTTTGAAACTATGACTGGCTTTGAAAGCTGAGTTCAAATTTTAGGATTTAAACCTGAATTTCTTGGACATTTGTCCCTCCTACTCTTTCTCACGACTGTAGATCTAAATTAGATATTTGTATAATTTGAAATTTAGGATGAAAAATCAATAGACATTAAGATATTCCCATTCAATATTTGTTTGAAATTCAGACCATTTAACCCAAATCAGACTCCTTGTTATGATTTGCTGCAATTCATTAATTAGTCTTTTCTTATAGTACGTTTTCTTCTAATCCTGAAAAACCATAGGAGCATAGGATTTATTGAATCTATTTTAATTATTCATGTAAATTAAAGAGACAGAATAAAAATTACATATTCAGAGAAAATTATCTGTCTTTCTTATAACAATCTACTTATAAAAGCAGAGTGTTTTTTATGTCATCATTTTTCACTGCTCTTTTATTATGCTTTATTGCACTCTGATGACCATGAACACTTAAAATAATCTACAGACAAACAGACTTATGGCTGTTTTCAAATAAACCAGTAATTCTGAATGTGCATGTCTATCTGAATTTTTTTGTAATGATTGTATGATTACACTCTGAAATGAGATAGTAACAAAATATAGGAAGGATTTTTAAATTACATTTCATGCAATTTTTATAACTGTGTGTGTTAATGATAGAATAAAAGAAAAATGTTAATTTTATTTTTAACAATGGAATTGTGAATATATTTCAGAAAATATCACCCTTAAACATTTTATATTTGACTTTTACTAAGCTTTTAATTTGATATTTCTTTTTCTGTTTTGAGATAATTTTGGATGCATTCTATATTTTAGAATTAGATTTCCAATCTCATTTTGGAATTTGACAGACAAAAAGCCAACTCTTTTACCCAAAGAGCAATGGCAGCTGTTAAATAATACTGGACAGAGTAACCTAGAGAAATGCTCTCCAAATATGCCTAGGAGTTTTTTCTGCAAAAAGATGATCTCATCTGGCTTTGGGTTTCTCAAGGAATGCAGTTGATAATGTGCGATGGTGCTATTTATAGCATGTTCCCCGTGCAGATCCAATGATATCCAAAGGAGGTTGGCCTCCTCCTTGTTTGGGATTTCACAAGACAATTCAGAAAGCCAGGCTGGGTGTGCAAGTCCAAGAGGAGGTGCTCAGGACAGGATCCAGCTCACTTTCCTCCAGGACAGACAATGAGGGGATGTGAAACTCGAGGCACCAGGTGGGAGATGAGCTTGTCCTCCAGCCCAGCCAGGGCTGGTGCTGCATCTCCTCCTCTGAGCAGAGCCTCCCTGTGGTCTTTGGCAATTACCTGTGCCCAGATTTCCAGGAGTGGCAACATGCAATTGCACGTTTATTTGCCCATGTAATTACTGTAATTGTGACCACAGTTGTGGTAATGGTACAGGCAAACAATCAATTACACATCCAGGCTGGGAGATGGCACTTCCTCCACGCATCTCCAAACAGCATTTCCAGCTACACCTAGCTGGCTGAGCACCCACAGCAGGACCTCCTTAGTCAATGCAGCCCTGAGCAGTACCACTCTGTCATTCTCTGGCAGGGAAACAAACTGTACAACCTAATCAGACAGTTCCCTTCAGTCCCCCAAAACGGTGCCTTTTGGAGACAGCGACACAGATAGCAATTGGCAAAAACATCCAGTTTGTGATGTGCCAACACTTGGAGCAAGAAAACAAACAAAAATTACCAATGAAGCTGTAAAGGCAGGAAAATCCATTAAGAACCCTGGGGAGACATTGCTTCCCTGATTACATACAATATGCACAATGTACTCTTCGTGTACCCAGGAATGGTAGCGGAGCTCCCTGGAGGATCGTGTCATGCGCTGGCCTGCAGCCAGATCTGTCACACTCAAAGTGCTCCTCTACTCTGAAAAGTGTCTCAGTAAAAAACAGCATCATTGCATTTTGTGTTTATGGTCCCCCAATGCTCTGGTATCAGGTGTGTTCAGCTTCCAGTGAAAGCAGTGCTGGGCAGAGGTTTGGGTTCTGGTGTAGCTTCCCCCTGCCCTGAGTGTGGATGCAGCAATGGAAGCATCACACAAAGCTCACTCTTTTGGGAAGGGTTTTTGTAGGCCAGATCATATCCTGAGGTTAAGTCCCTGCAGTCCTTAATATTTTTTTCTCCTTCAGTTTCTTGTTTATCAGAAGGATTTGAAGAAGCCTACATGATGGGACTGCAGCATCCAGGAGTGATGCTGGAGAGAGAGAATGTGTCTGCCTCAGCCAGACTGCCCCAACAGAGTGAGGGAGGGATAACAATAGTAAGTATTCCTTTCCAGTCATGAAAATTGAATGGAATAACCTTCCACTGAATTCCACATGATGATTAAAACACCTAATATGATGGCACAACTTAAATTCTACGTATAGGTTATTAGATTAATAATAGCACCCTATTGATCCAGAGCTTTCCCCAAATCTGAAGTCAATACAGTGAAGAGTTCTTATTGACTTCCTCCAGCTTTGGATCATTTCTTTTTGTGTGAGCTGAGAAGTTTTCCAGAGGGGGAAAAGAAGTGTGGGAAATACCTTGGACCTTGAGGAACAAGGAAGTTGAATGGGATTTGTTCCAGTGCACCAGTGATAGGCTTTGAACAGAGCAGGAAAGAAGTTTTTTCAATGTTGATTTTTATTAAAAAATTATATTTAAATTTAAAAGGGCTTTTTGGAGGAGAAGAGAGAATAAATGTCAACAATGAAAAACAGAAAAATAATGTGACCATTTTTGGAGCACAGTGGCTTTGCTTTTTCACTTAATTTCATTCAAATTTATGTTGTGAAGTGAATTTTAGGTGAAATAGTAAAAGATAAAAAATCCCCCTAAAAATCACAAGCAAATCAACTCAAGTGTATCATAACAAAATATTTCAAATAAGCCTGAAGTTTCCCTTGTGAAATGCAATTAAAAAAACTACAGCAGAAGTTACCTACATTTTTCAGGAAACTATTGAGGTAAATATAGAAAACCCACATTCCTAACATGCTAATTGATGAACATGCAATTTGCTGCTCATCCTGCACATTGCTTCAAGAAGCATTCTGCTAACTTTGTAAATGTGATGTTTTAAGATACTGATTGGAATATGAACTTCCGTTTACTACGGTTGAAACATCTATACTGAAAAGTGAGTTCTTGCCTCAAAATGCTGAAAATTACTCTGATAAAAAAAGTCAAATAATATTGTCAGAATAGAAGGAAGGACAGCCAATAATGGTAGAGAAAAATACAAATAAGGATCTAGAGGAAGATAAACTAAAACCTTGAAATTAGTACAATAAGAGCAATAAGCAGTGATGTTACCTCACCCTCGGGCTACAATTAAGGGGCTCTTGGGAAAAGTGACAAGAAAAGGAGCAGAGATTAATTACACAACCCTGAACCTGGTGGGACTGGGGGAACCTTTCCGCTCTGTCCTCAGTACAAGGGACAAGGGACTTCTGGGCAGTGACAGAAAGGGAGAAGCTACTCCTGGATCCTCATTTCCCCAGAGAAATACACCAATTGAGGGAAAGTGCAATCCCAGCCCTAGGAGCCTATCCTTTGGCACCAGTGTCACCTTCAGCAGTCGCCTCTGCCTTGTCCCACTGATCATTGTGGCTGCTTGTGGTGTTTTAAAGAGTCAGACAAAGGAAGGGTAGTTAAAAAATCTTCTGTATTGGCTTTCAGCCCCTTGCTATCAGAGAAAAACAAAAGCAGAACTTGATCTTTTGTTGTTGTTTTGGGTTTTTTCTCCCCTCCTTTTGTAAAAGGGATTCCTCATCTTTTCTGCTCCTTTATATTCTAACTGCTCCAGCTGGAAACCTTCTAGGCCTTTTTAAAACAGGATTAAAAACACAGTTCTCTGCATTAGCACAGCTCAAAAGGATAACCTCAGCTCTTTTCTCTGCCAGCCAGCTTTTTAATCCTGAATCACATGTCACTTCAAATTATGAATATGATTTTCATGTTCCCCTCGGGCCTAAATTTCACCCAAGTAAATCCTCTCATTCAGCAGCCGGAGAAACGTGTCAAAAGCACTGATCTTCAAGCACTGAGAGTGCTCTGGGAGAGATCAAACTGTCCCAGACTGAACTCTCCCTGTGCCAGGCATCTTTTCCCCTCCTGCTTATTGTTGTTGACACCCTGCATCCCTCCTTCCTTTTCCCCCAGGTCTGAAAGCCTGGGATGGCAAGAGAGAAAAAAATAAGTCCCCTCTTAATTCGAAATATTTCTGGGATTCATCCTCCCTGCACTTGTGGGGGCAGAGGAGAACAAAGGCGTGCACATGAGCTGGTTCTGGGGAATGAGGAATTAAACCGCCCGCTAAAGCGTTGAGCTCTTTCATCTCCTGGCAGGGCTCTGCTGATAAGATCAGCTGTCAGATGGGAGCTGGCCCTGATTTCCCAGCCAGCCAGGTTGGTGTCATGCTCCATTTGATGAAGGAAGCCCTTCCTCACCCAGGATTCTGTGTGCTGCCCAGATCCACCTCTCCCAAGTGTCCTGAGAACAGGAACTGGCTCAGAACACCCTCATCAGAGGAGATGTGTGTTTCCAGCCCTGGTCTGCAAATCAACAGATCACAATTGTGTCAGCAAATGACTCAAAGCCTGAGGATCAAGCCCCAAATCGGAATTCTGGATATCTGAGCACTGAGTTCTGGAGGGGTTTGACATTAAGTCAAATGTCTCCTCAAGAAGAGGAGATCTTCCTGGATCAGAGGGGAGAGCCTTGTGTCTTCAATTTCTTTAGGGAGACTGGAGAGCTCAAGGGACTGTGTTGGTCTTTCCTTTCCTGCTCTGTGCCAATATTGTTTCTTCCTCTGTGAAAATAGCTATTTTATTGCTTTTGTTATATTTGGACATTGTTCCCTTCCCAAGATGACTGTGGCCATTGCCTTTACTCACTGTGGTGGCAGATCAAACCTCCAGGCATAGGTCAGATTCTGTTCTCCTTTCCCTAAAGGGAGCTGTGAAATGTATGGATGTTGTGTTACTGAGGAGTGGCTAAGTGCAAAGATCACTCTGATTCAGTCATTTCAGGGCAAGAAACAGAGACATTGGAGCTTGGTTCCAAAGTAGCTCTGGAGTTAGAAATAATCACTTTGTTGAGATCTTCACAGCACCAAACCAGACACCTGATTTCTGCTTTCTCCTGCAAAGATGAGGCAGAGTTCTGGTTTAAGGTCACCTCCTCTGAACACACTTTTCCATGGCTCCTCTAGAGTTAGTCAGAAAAGGTGATTTGGTATGGGTTTCGATCTGAATTTATTTTAGGAATCCTTCCTCACAGAGGAAAGAAAGCAAAGACATCATGGAAGGTGGAGAGTGCCCAAACCCCCCTGCAAGCCTCCACAGCCACACTGAGTGGCTGCAAGGGCACAGCCATTTCCCACTTGAAAATCAGTCAGACAAATGTTTTCTTGCAGCAGAAGAGCAAACACAAATGTGGAAAGGGACTTGGAGGGCATGTTTATCACTCCCTTACCTTCCCACGGCGAAGAAGCCACAGGAGTTATTAGGGAAACCTCACCTTTCAAAACATTCCCATGGCCATGAACATGCTGCTGAGCAAATCTGTATCCTGGGAGGATTTCTCACTCACTGGAAGAACTGCTCTGATCCAGCCATTGCCTGTTGTTTTTTCAAGTTTCAGCAGCAAACAGAAACATAGTGGTTTGCCAAGAGAGGTGGGTAGGAAAGAGTTTTTCCTATCCACAAGCACTTCTCAGTTTAGAGTTTTTCCCATCCTAATACCAGGCGAAAAGTAGAAACCTGGAACTTTAAACTATTAAGAAAATATTAGTGAAATAATTGGTCTGAACTTTCCATCTATCTTTCTATCTATCTATCTATCTATCTATCTATCTATCTATCTATCTATACGTTTGTGTGTGGATATAAAATATTTTCATTTATCAGAATGTTTACTCACTAAATATAAATCACAGTAACAGTAAGAGCAAAATATTCCTTTTTAATTTACTTCCTCCTCCAATAAAACATTAGGATGTGACTTCCATCAACTGTCATTTTTCAATTTAAAAGAATTACCAGAAAACCCCAATCAGTATTCAGGGCCATGTTAATGGCTGCCTGGCTGCAGCCTAGAGGTGGCAATAGTTCAGTGGCTGCTGAGCTGCATGTACAGAGTTTGTAATCCCTTAAGAAGTGCTTTGAGGCTTCCAGTAGCTAATATATGTCCACTACCATAGCAAGGAATAAAAGGAATATTGTTTCTTTATCTTTATAATATTTCTGTATCTTTATAATATTCTTTATCCCTTTATGTTTAGCATTGCAAAATTTGTAGAACTGAATTTCCACAGTGCTGATTTTTTTTCCCCCTTCCACTGTTGGATAATAAATTTGTTTATCTTTGCTCTTGGCACCAAACTTTGTGAACATTTCTAAAAGAAACAACAAAAATTCACTCATGGTCTGCTAAATCAATACTGCCAGCGTCTCATTGCCAGTGCACCTTGTGTAAGCATTCACTGCTCTGCCTGAGTGGGGGTTCCAGCCCATTCTGCACTGGTGGAAATGGCCAAACCAACTGCAGGGTGATGGGCAATCAAGGCTCTGTCTTCTCCCTTAGGTGCCAACCTAATGAACCTCAGGAACACAGAGCTGAGGATGAGCCCTCATCCTGAGCAGGGGATAAGCAGACAGGAGCAAAGTGAAGCAGATAAAGAGGCAGGTGGAGCCTCTCCACACAACAGGGATAAGTGCCAATGTTTCTGTGCAGTGGCTTCCTTCAACACAGAGCACAGAGACAGACTGGACAAGGTGTGATGGCAGATGGTTTGTGTGAGAGGATGTAGACTCCAACCTGACAGTCACTTTCTAAACAAAAGCCTGGCTGTGTGATCTGCCTTCAGCCCTACTTGCTGCTGCAGAATAGTTTTCTGTGGCTAAAAACACTGAGATTTTCAAGGCCTGATTTATGATTATTCTCTGTTAAAACTTTAAAAACAAAGAAATTATTACAGCTATTTGTTTCTCGTCTTGGCGTTGTTGTTCTCCATTGCAGTAAGTAGGACTATCTTTTCTTAAAATGCTGGATTGAATCCATGTTCTATTTATTATGTCTGGGGACTGCTGTTCTGTATTTTATAGCCTGTTTACAAACTGTGCAGGAGGGTAAAAAGTGCGCAATCTGAAAAGTGAAGAGGTTTCCTCATCATCCTTTTTTTTCTCCTCAAAAGCAGTGGTTCCCACAGGTGTCTGCTTTTTGGAACAAAACAGCAAGGTAGAGACAAGAAAAAAAATTAAAATTACAGTGAGCCAAAGTATCCATTGGCTCCAAAAGGCACATGATGGATCTCTGAGAAGGTTGAGGGTGTCCCTGTTCTGCCCCCATGTGCTTTTATTGCTCTGCATTCATTTATTCTCCTTGCAATCCATGTTCAGGGAGGAGGAAAGAACAGTCTGGTCCTAGGAGTGGGAAGCTACTCATGAAGAAGCGAGGGAAGCAGCAGGTATCCATTAGTGCTGCCATACATTTCAGGTCTAACCCAGCCCTGCCTGTCCCCATAGGAGAGCTTTGTGCTTGTACTTTACACATGGCTTGCACCAGCCAATTCCCATCCACATCCTGAAGCAGCTCTGATGCTGAGCTTTGTCCTTCACCCAAAATGTCCTTGACACTGTGAGCACTGGTTTCTCAAGCAGCAACAAAAAGTATTTGTTTGAATTGGAAAGGATGGGTCTCCAGATTTTAAAAACTTGGAGAAATCAGTTTCCAGTTTACCAGTGATTCTTTATTTTATGGGCCTCAAAAACTTTTCTGATTAAGCAAACGCAAGCCGCTAACAGGTCAGGAGGTGACCCTGGATGCTACCTGGTGGCCCTGGTAGTGTGTGATAAATTCATGGCCTGGCAGGCTGTGGCAGCCCACTGGAAGGCAAATACAAACCAGCTCGAGGGTAGTGAGCACACATGAGTGTTTATGGTACTTTTCCACCTTTCACCTCCCCATGGACCCCAGCTGAACAGTGCAGCATCTGTTGTGCCCCGCTGCTGAAAGCATTTCATCCTGTGACTCACACCGGGGCCCTGTGCACACCCTTTCACACACGGGCTGTACCACAGGTTGCCAGGCCGCATCCTCCTCCAAAGAATGAGAAACAAGAGTGTGAGGTGCACAGAAAACATTCCTCCTTCTGTGGGTTGGGTTTGCCAGGAGAGGTGAGCAGAGTCCCTTTGCTGTGGTGCACCTCACGGTTCAGCCACACCCTGTCCCACCATTCTGGTCACAGCTGTGCCCACTCATATTTTCTCCTCTCAGGGGCATCAGGTTGTCGGGAGTTCAACCTTCACTGGAGAGCAAAGGAAAGCACAAAGAAAATTCAACTACTCTCACAGTTTTTTGGTACTAAAATCAATGTACTGATCAGTACGAGCACCCTTCTGGATGGAGAATGGCTCTGACAGCTGAGCTGCTCTGCACGCCTCCCATCCTGGAAGAAATTTCTTCCTACCAAACACTTGCCACCAGCCAGGAGCCACTGGAGACAGGAGTAGGTGCTGGGAGACTGAAGTTTTGCTCTCTGCATCTCACCAAGGCTTCAATAATGAGTGTTGTGGGCTGCCAGCAGGATGGATGGAGGGAGACTGGTTCCAACTGGGCTGATTCAAGGGGCAGATGCTTTGATTCACACTCATTTCCCATCATCAGGATCCATCTCAGCTGCTTCAATGTCATTGTAGGGATCCCTCCTCACCTCAACTGATTTCGATTCTGATCAATTCTGATTCTGATTCTGTGATCTTCTAGGATGCAGATAAACATACTTAAGTATCATTGTCTTTATCTGGTCAAAACGCCCTGCTAGAGTTTGCCCAGAGTCTTGTTTCTGTCATATAAAAGCCACAGCAGTGAGTGAACTAATTCATGTTTAATTCTGTTGTTGAATACAGAGAATGAGATTTTAAAATACATACAAAAAGGAATTTTGTCCCCAGCTCCCTTCAACAACCATCCAAAGTAAAAGGAATAACACTCAAAGATGTCTTTAAAACCTCCACATTGAAAGCTGGTAAATCTGCAAGATAACTGAATTTTCTGTGGAAAACAGGAGGTAGGAAGTCAGGGTTATTTAACATTTAACTTCACTTTGCAGTCAAATTATGCTATGAAAACATAATTATAATATATATATACATAATATGTATTATTATGATGATGTATGGATGAAATTCTACTCCACTGAAGCAGAGAAATTTTCTCTGTCCCACCACTGACTTGTGTGACAATGTCCCTACAGGTGGAGATGATTTCTGCCTCCACTTTGTTGAGATCATGAGAATAAATCTGCATTTCGTCTCTCAAGCCCATCCGGTGTCTTTTGCTGAGCTGGAACAACAAAATACTTGTGTGTTTTAGAGAAAAAGACCAACAGCAACAGAAATCAGAGTGGTTTTGTTGCAATATTTGTGTAATGGCTCAACACTCAGGGTGGCAGAAGCAGCAGTATATGAAGTTAGCCTCAACCAAACAGATGGCTGGGGAATTATGATATCTAAAAACCTGGAGCATCTTCCATCTCTAGATGCCAGTTAATAATCCAGGTGGTGCTGGATGAAAGGAAGAGATTTTTTAGAGCTTTGGGGCTCAAGTAGTCCACAGGGTCCAATTCCCAGTTCGATTGCAGCCCCTTCCTCCCTCTCACCACACAGACATCTGGTGTTATTACAAGCTTGTAAAAGAGCTGTGTTTAGAGATAGCTTCCCAACACTGCATGTGGAACCATATGTGGCAATACAGCGTTGCATTAAAAATAAGAAAAGCCTGCTTATTGAAGATCAGCAAGTTGGGGTTTTTCAACATCCCTTCCATGTTCATGTGGTTATTGGTTTTTTTAAGTGTTCTCATCTTCTGAAGATATTTAATTAGATGTAATGGCTGCATTTATTAAAAGGCCTTGACTGCTCTGCTCTTTAGACTGCGGAGTATGGAAGCCATCTCATATCCAGCATATTTATAATAAAAATTAAAAAATAAATTGCTTTTGCCTCTCTGCAGTGTGTACTCTGGACTTACTGCTATTGTGCCAACATGAAGAGTTTCTATCACAATATGGGTCATATGAAATAAATATGGGGAAGGAAACTGGGGGAAAAGGTGGTTAAAGGGAACAGCAGCACAGAACTTTGTAACAGCAGGAAACCTTCTCTTCTAGAGAGTAGGTTTAAGTATTTTCTTATCCAGGGGAACTTGAGCCTGGAATTTGGTTCATTCTCTTCAATAGCAATGGCAATACAGAAATAATCACAACTTCAGTGCCTCTGACCTGAAGAGTAAATCAGTTTCATCTCAAATGTCCCACACAAGCAATCTAGATGCTCAATCTTTAAGGCACAAGGTGCTGGTCCTCAAGAATGGCATTTCTGAGCTTGATGGATTTTGGAATAAGGTGTGCCTCCTCCTGCTCCTCTCTGGGCAAACAGAAGAGGTGAATTACAACATGCAGAGCAGAGGGAAGGAGGGGACAAGAAATTAAAATAAAATAAAATAAAATAAAATAAAATAAAATAAAATAAAATAAAATAAAATAAAATAAAATAAAATACTTATTTCATTAGGAAACCTTCTTTGCTGTGGACAGGATGCATACAACAGGAAGGATGTGGACACTGAATAACTCATCTCAGGATTTCTCTGTCATTAAGGAAATGGAGGTATTGAAGTGTGGGTTTCCTTTGCAGGCTATTCTAGTGAAAAGCAATTCAGCAATAAGGCCAAAGGCTACTACTTTGCTGCTGCTTAAGGAGAAAACTTTCCCTCTCTTCCTCTACTTGCCCTGCACCTGCTCCTCAGGCCCACAATCAGCAGAGACATTAATATCTGCTTGCTTCATGGTGTGCTCCCTCCTCTCAGACACAGAAACCTCTGTGGCCACTTTAGAGGTGTTGGGCAAGAGCTTAAAACAACTACTGAACACGGGAGAGTGCAGAAAATCCAGGCACCGGCCATCCCAGCAGCCTCAAGGTTTCTCAGAAATGTGGCTGGAGCTGGATTTTGCCACCCCAACAGCAATGGTCCCCAAGCCAAGCTGGTGCCAGGATGTCCCTGCCCAGGAGGGGCTGAGATGGGAGCAGGGAGCAGTGAAAAATTGGCTTTGCTGCTCCTGTTGGCCTTGGGGAAAACCTGTGATAACCAAGGGCATTGCAACAGATGTGACATCCCTGGGAGCAGCCAGCTCTGACAAGCTTTTGGAATGAAAGCCACTGGGCTTTTGCTGAACTGAAAAGTGCCTCTGATTTTTCAGGCAAATTTTCATGAGAACAGCTCACTTGAAATCATGATGATAAACAACCTTAGTGCCACTTTAAAGGTTAAATAAAGTTTTTTAAGAAATAGATTGTAAACATCTGCAGATGTGAATTATCTGTATTTAAGTGTTTATACAGCTCTTTGTCCAGCGCTGTCATAGACCAAGACTCCTAGATATTACTGGAATAAAAATAATGTTAGCCAGGGATATGCAAGCATTTTTGATACTTTTATTTAATTTTTCATTTGCTAATTTTAGACTGGAGGGGAACACCCACAAAAAGCAAGACAGAATCTTGTTCAGACAGAACACATGTAGGCTAAAAGGTGCTCAACAAATTCTTTAGTGACTTAAGTTTCATTACACATCACCAGGAAAGACCTAACTTTAGGTTTGACCTCCACAGTGTTGTATAAATAGAGAAGGAAACTGAGAAGCATTAAGATGCAGCCTTCCTCAGGAAAAAAAAAAAAAAAAAAAGGCAGTCCATTAATGGCTCCAATTATAGCTATTCATTGTATCCTCTTTTCCTTAACAAAGTCTCACATTGTCAGCCAGTCCTCTTGCATGTTCATTGTGTGCCCATTATCAAAATATCATTTTCAGCTTCACTGAACACATGTAGGAAACATAGTACTGTAAAAAGGAAGAGGAGGAGGGAAGATAGCACAAGGAAAAAAAATAAAA
Organism: Melospiza georgiana; assembly: GCF_028018845.1. Taxonomy (NCBI): domain Eukaryota; kingdom Metazoa; phylum Chordata; class Aves; order Passeriformes; family Passerellidae; genus Melospiza; species Melospiza georgiana. The sequence goes on from NC_080446.1 coordinate 9,907,552, forward strand.
AGAGAAAGATAATAAGCTTAGACTGTATTTGTGTAATTACCCTCTCCAGAACAATTGTCTGAGAAAAGGATATGTTTAATTTTGGTTATGTCATAAACCTTAAACTCTCAAGTTGCTGCTGATTAGTCTAGGAACTAAACAACTGAAAATGGACACAGGGTGATTGCCCTCCCCATCACTTCAATTTTAGTAAAAATGGATTCATTATGAATGGAGGGAGACCTCTATGATCAATTTTGAAACTGTTTTCCATAAACATTTTTTATACATGCAAATGGGAAATGAATGAGCTGTGGTTTGTCAAAGTAGAATCTTTGTGATTTAAAAAGTGTTAAACAAATCTGTTTAGGTAATGTTCAGCCAACTCACCAACCTTTCTCTTTCCAGTCCATGTTCTTTATCACTTATAGCATTATCTGACCCTCGACCAAAAGGTAATTCTGGGCCTGACTCAGGCTTCATTCAAGTCAATCACAAAACTGCCACTGGCTTCAATAGCAGAAGGATCAACCTCTCAGTGCAAGATTAAAAAGATTAAAGGCTTGGAAAATCAAATACAATAATTGCTCCACAGGCAAATGATAGAAGGACCTTCCTGACCATAGCATATGGTGTCATTAACCTCCAAGAAGTTCTTAGTTTGGAAACTGCTAATGCTCCCAACTAATGGAGGAGCTTTCCCAATTTGAGCTGTGTGGAAACATCAACAATTTGCTGAAGATCCAGCACCAAGCACTTGTCTGCAGGCAGAGAGGCTTGGTCATTAACCTACATCTATCCTGCTCTACCAGTGCAGGGTGAAAGGACCAAAAGGCAGAATCCCCTCCTGTGCTTTAGTTGGTCAAGGCAATGGGAGCCAAACGTGCCCCCATGGCAGGGACTGGAGTGAACTGGGCCAGCCTGTGTCCAAAGTTAAATTTATAGCGGCATTCTCAAGGGAATAAATGCTCCTGTGGCTTTCTGAAATGTGTCTTTCAATGACTTGATTTCAGAAGACAGGAAGATTTGGAAAAGGCTGAAAGGAGAAAACTCTTTTATCTGCCTGAAGCTGGCCTGGACTGGAATTGCTCCTGATACAATTTAGGCCTCCAATGTCATGGGGACAGTGTTGGTAACTGTCTCCTTTCATCAGAGCTGTCATCACACACACATTTGTCACCCTAAATGTGAATATTTGGGTTAGATTAGGTAGTATTTTAAATGTCAGTGGGGCATTTGGCATATTGGATTTCTATCTATCCATTTATCCTGGGAGTCCTTTCTTGTTTCATTTTTTTTATAAGATATTGAAAATTTGGAGCAGTTAGCACAAAATCAGTGGGAATTACCACCCAGGGCTCTACCTGAGAGACAGTTCTGCTGTTCTTGCCTTGGTCAGCGGCTGCCCTAGCAGCTTTCAGCAGGGCCAGCAGGAGTATTTGCAAGGCCACACTATTGCATAATTGCAAGGCCATCCCTGGGGGATGGAGCTCTGCCAGCTGGCAGCATCCAGGCAGGAAGGGTTCATCCACACTGATAACGCAGTGGGCTCCAACAGCTCTGTGACTTTGCTTCTCTTTGTCTCATCATTCACACTCCTCCAGCAGCAGGGCTGGCTCAGTGTGTGAAAGGAGGTACAGCCCTGAGCTATGGGCTGCCTTTGGCATTGGTTGTACCTTGCAATTTGACCTGAATGGGATGACATCCATCTGCATTTCCCCAGGGACAGAGCAGGGAATGGACTGGACCTGGCAGGATCATGGCTCATCTTTATCTGCCCCCTCCCCTGGCAGCATTTCCCTGCAGCTCTGACTTTCTTCTCCTTTGGTTTGCTCTTCCCCAGCAGGTCTGAGCTGCCCACCACTCCCACAGCCTTCTCCCTGGGGCTGCAGGTTCAGCAACAGCTGGCTAGTTGAGTCTTTGATGTGTTCACAAAATATATCTGAACATTCTTCTCTATAACCATGTATCTACATGCATATCTGTGGAGATGGAGGGATAGACAGAAAGGTGCATAGATAAATAGATAGATCCATAGATAGATAGATAGATAGATAGATAGATAGATAGATAGATAGATAGATAGATAGATGATAGAAAGCTTAGATAGGTAGATAGATAGATAGATAGATAGATAGATAGATAGATAGATAGATAGATAGATAGATAGATAGATGGAAAGATAGATAGATGGATAGATAGATAGATAGATAGATAGATAGATAGATAGATAGATAGATAGATAGATAGATAGATATTCCCCTTTTCTCTCTCAAATATAACCCCATACAAGCCAAAACTTTTCCTTGCTATTTGAAATTACTTTTTAATTAGAGTATTTTGGAGGGTGTCCTCCAGTCTTGGAGCCTGTGAGGAGCTGCAGTGGCAGTGACTGAACTTGGCTTTGTCCTTTCAGCCAGCTCTGCCGTCTGGGAGCCTCCTGCCCCATCTTCTTGGGAATGATATGAGTGGTTGCTGCTGAACAGCCTGCACTCCCAGCAGCCTTCCCACAGCACAGACAAGTGGGAAAACAGGGGTTTGTGAAGAGCTGTGGAAAGAGACCAATTTTGCAGTAGGAAGGAGACAGCCAGGAGCTCCAAGCTTTCCATGGAGCCTGACCCTGCAGAAGGTGAGATTGGATTTCCTGCCAGGAAAAGCATGGAAAAGCCCCTGTTTTCACTGATTCCCTCTGGTCTCTGGTTGAACCCTGGTGTGGCTTCACCTCCCTTTGAGTCACAGCCCTGCCAACAAAGCCTCGAGTGTGAGGGAGCCGGGCTGTGCTGGGAAGCGCCGCGGATGTGCGGGACACAGCACCACATCTTGTGGAGATCCAGCAGGAACCCAGCTGTGAGGTTTGCATTCTTTCCCCTGGTGTTTACTCAGCTCCCTGCTCTCCTCTTGCCCTTCCCCTGGTGCCCAGGCTCTGTGTTTGCTGGGTTTGTGTCTGACCAGGGCTGGCTCAGAGTGGCCCCTGAAGGGACACTGCCAAGCTGGAGGATGGCTGTGGTTGGAGAGATGAGTGTACACAAATTACATGGTGCTCTTCACTGGGCAGAAACTGGCTTGTCCATCACCCAAACCAGCTTATTTGCACCATTTTCAATGCAAATCAGCCCTTGAGGAGACAGAAGTTACAACTCTATTTACCTTAAGGCCCCTTTATCCTATCAGAGCAATGAAAAGCTGTCTTACAGCTGAAACCATATTCCACCCTTCCAAACTCTGGTAGCAATTTAGGTTGTTTCCACCATCATTTAAAGTGATTATTCCTACTCCTCTTATGGGGATTTTATTACTTCATCCTAAACAAATGCTGCTGGAGACTGAGGGTCAGAAATAATTTGTATGAAGGATGTGGAGAGACGTGCTTCTGCTGATCTTATTGGAGCAGATGTGGGTGTAGCTGCTCTCAAGCTGCTCCCACCATCCATAATCCTCCAAGCAGAGCCAGGAAAATGCAATACAGAACACTTGTCACCCAGGTGAATGGCTACCAAGACATCTTTACCTGCATGTAGGAGAGCTCTTCACCTCCATCAACCTCTTTATTAGTCAAATTGATTAAAAATGAAGATATTCCAACTGCCAGGGTTGCAAACACAAATAGTATTTAACTAAATAAAATTATTTTCTCCATTACAGACCTCTACAATGTGTGGAGGCTGTTGATGAACTTTTAACAGTCCCCTTTATAAAATAGCCTCATCTGATATAAAACTGCACCATCCATCCCATTGCTCTCTCTGTTGATTTACATCAGCAATTGTGCCAACATCTGTAATAATCTGCATCTCGACTGGTGGTGATTAAGGATGGGAAAGCAGCTGGGAGCATATAAGATAGAATCTAATACTCAGATTGAAAACCTGGAGAGTAGGAGCCTGATCCAAGCTCTTGGGAGCCTGCTGGGAATAAGCTGTACTTAATATTTGACTTAGCTTGAGTGGACAAAAAAACAGGCCCCAGCCTGGTCTTACAGGCTCAGACAAACTGGGTACAGTTTTATACCCACAAATATCCATGGTGGTAATGGGAGCTGATGAGGAGAGCCCAATTGTGGTATTTTTTGAGACCCCCATCATTGGAAAGAATGATGAATCTGACTCCATGTTCTTAGAAGGCTAATTTATTATTTTAAGATCTATATTATATTAAAGAATGCTATACTAAAACTATACTAAAGAATACAAAAAGGATACAGACAGAAGGTTAAAAGATAATTAATAATGAAAACTCATGACTCTCTCAGAGTCCAACACAGCTTGGCCCCTATTGGCCATTAAGTCAAAACAATTCACAGCAGCAACCAATGAAACAATCACCTGTTGGTAAACAATGTCCAAACACATCCCAAAGCAGCAAAACACAGGAGAAGCACGTCAGATTATTATTGTTTTCATTTTTCTCTGAGGCTTCTCAGCTTCCAGGAGAAAATCATGGGCAAAGAGATTTTTCAGAAAATATGACAGTGACACCCAATAATCCCTAAAAGTTCCACATCTGCTTTGACAGTGTTCAATGTGCACTCCAGGACTGAGAGTTTCCCTTCACAGCACCCAATGCAGTAGTCAGTTGGGTTTTTTTTTCAGTCATATTCTGGTAAATCCTGAATTGGTGCTAAATAGCAGTTTTTTCCAAAACTCAGTTCCCATTATCCCGAGTTCTTCCGGAAAATGCATCTGTGGCTCTTCTCAAAGCTGCTGCCAAAGGGCTCAGCCACTGCCCAAACCAGGCGGAAATAACAAGGAATGCAGGATGTGTTTTCCTAAGAGACAGGTAAAGTTTGTCTATGGGTGAAGCAATCCAGGAACAAACCCAGGGAGCCTCCACACTGAGAGAGGCTTGTTTTGTTTTTTTGCTTTACAATTTCACAGCTTTAAGTCCTTTCAGGTTATTCCCATTCCTGCTTTAAAAGGCTGAAATTCTCTGTAGTGCAGCCACAAATATCACAGCCCTCTTGTCAACGTCCAAGCAGCTCAGAGCTGCAATTTATTTAAAGCTAGCCTGAAGTGAACCAGTTAGTAAGAGCTGGTTTCCCATCACACCTCATTCCACCTTCTGCCTTTGAAGCCCACTTAACACAGCCCTTCTATCCCTCAGGGGATTAAGGCAGCCCCCCTGACAATGCACTGACTGTTCCACTGCTGTTACCTTTTCTGTTTATCAACTAAAATGAGAGTGGACCAAAAATAAAAAACAAAGAAGCAAAGGAGAGGGGAGAAAGAATGAGAAATTGAAGGAGGAAGGGAAAAAGGAAAGCAAGATTTTTAATGCAAAAACAAACCCCTGGTGTTCAGGGCTTTTGCTCATACTAGTAAGCTTCAAGTATGAGCCTTGTACCCTTGATGTAGCAGAGAAATAATTTTCCTAAAGCTCTCTCTCTGTATGTCAGACAAGCTGCATTTATTCCAGGAATTCACTTTTCTTAGGGAGACCCAGGCGTAAAAACCCAATGGAGCATTCAGTTACTTGTGTCTGAGGATCCCAAAGGATCAAAACTCTTACTTAGAGCAGCTGATAACAGTGTTTGATCTGTACTTCTTTACTTTACTAAAATCCTCTGGCTGCTGGCACCATGCCTAAGGCATCGTCTACCTGCAACATCTGCAGCTTTATCTTAATGATAACAAAGCTGGGATAACACTGTGAAGAGTTACAGCAACACGAGGATGAGTGGGATCTACCTGAACTTGTTATTACACTCTGATTTTGGGAAGGCTTGGGAAGGCTTTGATGTTGATATGGAGCTGCTCCTCAACGTTTTGTCCTGGAGGAATTCTGAATGCTGGGATAACCACAGTATGGAACAACAGTGCTTTGGTGAAGAAGGTAAATAAGATGTCTTCTGATCAAGATTCTGTTTGGAAAAGAATACTTTGGGAAGGGATCTGTAGAGCACACAGTTTAATGGCAGTTTAATCCCAAGAGCAGTTGAGGTAACAGTTAAATATGCAGAAGTGGTGGATGGAGAGACCCCACAGCACCAGGCTCCAGAATCAGCAGCCTCCCTTCACCCTTCAAACCAACATCTGGAATACACCTGAGCCAAGCAGGCAAAGGAGGGCTGATAAAAGCTGCTTGAGGCAGCTCAAAGGTTTAGGGACCCCAGGTGGCTTTTCTATGGAAAAATGCTGTAGAGGATTAGAGATCTACCACTGCAGCCATAAACCTCTCCCTCCTGCACTTTCCTGTGTAGTGCGTGTTTAGAGAAGTCTCTGCAGGATTTTCTTGCCTTCATCACTCTTCAGTCAAATGCAGACAAAGAAGAAAAGGAAGAGGATCCATCCATCAGCCCTTAAGGACAAGTGAGATTGCAGCCTGTGTGAGTGCTGGGCAGTGGATGGGACACCAGGATGGGTAACACAGGGCACAATCCATCAGCTCCAGATGGCTTTGCACCATGAGAGAGCTTTCTGCTCCTGGGGCAAGCACCACAACCCTTGGTTGCTATAGATGCTAAGTTGTGATGCAGTCCAGGAAAGGGCTCACACTTCTTCAGCTGGATGGACACTGCTCCAGCTGGGTGGGACCTACAGCCCTCTGCTGTGTAGCTGACTCCCAGCAGTCTGTGTTTCCTTTCACAGCATCAGAGTGCCTGCTGCTCTCCATTGCTACACCTCTGGTCTGGGTTTTGCCAGTGGCTATGTGACACTGCCTCAAAATTCTCATGGGGATAAAGAGCTGAGGCCTCAGCTCTGAGGGACATCCTGTGCAGGCAGCAGGTGCCATGGAAGGACCATGATTTTAGATAGTTTAGGATGTTTGTGTTACTTGTTTTGCATTGCCTCACTTGTGGGAAACCCTGTGATCAGTTTTCCTGCGTGGTTAATGCCTAGTGGGAAAATTCCTTTCCTGCTGAGCAGTCCCTGTGCCCTGCAAACCCTGCACCACCATGGCTGTGGGGGCAGGAGGGGAGGAGGGGGTCTTTGTGAACTGCAGGCATTCAAAACCACAGCCCACAAAGCAACCTCCTCAGGTCAGAGTGAGTGGGTAGGTTTATACTGGGACTTGTTTCCTCTTTTAGTTTTACTGGTTTCCTTCAGCAATCATTAGGGCTTAACTAAGCTTTTCTGGCTTCCCCTTGTGCTTCTAAAGTTCTTTTTCTCCCTGGGGAAGTGGAGCAATAAGGATCCCAAGCTTTCCATTCAAATAATTTTTTATACCTGAAATTCTTGGTCTGGGCTTAAAGTTCAACCCATCACCGACCATTTGCTCCATGCAGTGAGGGGAAAAGAACAGAAGGCAAAGGTGGTATCTTCTGAAGCTGAAATCTCTTTTAATTAGCTGATTCTTTGTCTCCAAGTCAAAATAGACTCACAGTATTATGGTGTCAGAACTAAACATCTCACATGTCCCACCCACCCCAACCCAGAGGGACAGCACAAGCCAACACCTGTAATGAAAACACTGAGCAAAGGAGAAGCCCAAAGACCCTTTAAGGGATTTAGTGGAACAGCTTTTACATAGACTGTCTTTTAGATGGACTATCCTGTACCTGTAAGTAAATAAATAAACAAAAACCCAAACCTTTTCCCCATATGCACAGTCCTGACTCCAGAGGCACAAAGCAGGGGCTGAGCTGCTGGCAAGGGATCTCCTGCATGGTGCTGCCATCACCCACCCGTTGGCTGCCCTTCAGGTACAACACTTCTCCTCCTAAGCCCCTCAGTCACCACACACAGCCCCACATGGGATCTCCTCACCACTGCCTGGGGTTCCACTTCACTGCCTACTGTAGAAAAATCACTCTTGCTGCAAATCCAACTCATTTCTCTTCTAAATTAGGCTGAACATTACTTACATAGCTCCCTGCAGTGAGGAAAGGACTGGCAGTGACAGCCTCTGATGCTCTGCAATGTTCAAGGCTTCAGGAGTTGCTCCCAAGCATCACTATCAGACACAAATAATCCTGCTCTAAGCTCTGTCATGACAGAACAAGCCTTTCCTGTGTGCGTGCAGGCAGCACAGATGTCTGGCATCCAAATCTGCTCCAGAGCATCCACTGAATGCATTAAAAAGAAAATGAACTGTGTTCAGCTGGATCTCAGCTCATCCTCCCAGACCAAGATTTTAAGGAAAGGCCTCCAGTGACTATGCAAGCTGTAATAGAGGGGGATGAGAGAGTTGTCTGCCAGCAAATTGGCTGGATTTGGAGCATCCCTGATGCAAACAGAGTTAGGGCATTGATAGCAGTGTGCTCCCTATCTTCAGCTACTCTGAAAATATCAGCTCCTCCCTGCTCATTTGTTTTGGCCTTTCTGTCAAACTAAGTACAAGGACAGTCATGGAAACAACTGCTTGCAGAAGGAAGGAATCCCTTTTTTCTGGGGCTGGTAGCGTACTAACTTTTCTGGGACTGGAAAATCCTAACTGGCGGCGCCACAGGCTTCTGCAGTGACAGTGGCCAGGTGCTAGGAGCACCATGGCTCCACTTCACCCACAAAAAAAGGATGCAGCAGTTCTTCCTCTCTCCCAGCCAGTCTGTGGGCTCGAGCTCAGAGCACCTTGCTTTTCCCAGTCCACAATGAAGAGGTGAGCAGGAAAATGCTGGAGAGATGTGTGCCCCCACCTGCGCAGCCTAAGGCACAGGGTGACTGTCCCTGCCCCTGTGGTGTCACTGCTCTGCCACAGCCACCTCTGCCAAAGACTGATAATAAAAGGTCTGGGAGCTCTGAGATCAGTTTATCAGAAGCACAGATAAAAAGCCCCAACAAACTTTAGGAGTGCTGAACTCCAATTCTGAAGTGCCTGGCACACAGAGATTTGGGGCGCAGGTATGCAAATGGGTTTTAGGGTCTGTTATCAGTGGAGATGAGCTCATTTCTAATGAGAAAAAAGCTGAACCCCAGCTGGAAGTTTGAAAGCACTTTCAGCAATTCTGCTTTGCTAAAAACAAACTCAAAAGCAGTTCCTGTGGCTGCACTGACACACAGTGACTTGCTAAGCCAGAGAAACTCAGTTTTAACTGTGTGCTCATACATTTTTGTGTCCAGCAACTTACACATGAGCACAGGATCCACATTCCTTGACTGTGGAGTGCTTTGGAATGACATTCTGTCCTGAAATATTCCGCAGGGCCACCCTGAACAGCCCTTGGCAGAGCACATGAAAAGTTCATTTTCACCTGCTTCACCTTAGCAGGTTGTACCTCTCAGTGGAAAAGACACAGAACAGGGATAAAATCTTCAGCAAATCTGCCTAACTACATCTATAAAATGGCTGGAGAAGTAGCTCTTATAGATAAGAGTAAATCCTTGGGAGGTTTTTCTTCAAGAAAAAAATGCTCAATTTCCCCCCCACCATCAGAGTGCTCATATAAACCTATAACCAGTTCAGGCTGTTTCTCCCTCTGGGAGATTTCAAGTTATTTGATTCAGCTTTCTAACATTGTTCAAGGTAGACTTCATCTCCCCTAGCACTCATCAAAGCTGCTAATAGGTACTTCAGAACTCATAAAGAGATGACCAAATCTTGGGCATTGGGGACTCTGGCTCATTTATCTTCCACAGGCAGAATCAGATCTGATTTCTTGCACTGCCTGCTCAGATGCTAATGCAGTGCATGGTCTCTGGCTCCTCATGGAAGCTTCCCTTGCAGTCACAGTCTGCTGTGAAAACACAAGGAAGGCAGCACAGAATTCATATGGCTTCTACATTTAACTGCAGGCAGATGGAGAACTGAGAGGGGGGGATAGAAAAAGGAAAAAAGAGTTTTACTTAGAATTCAGTGACTAGGAGTGGGGAAGAGGAGATATATAAATTGAAATCAACACAAAAGTTTTAAACACAAAAACACAAGCCTCTTAATTTTTGTCCTTAGAAATAGAGAAATTGTGAAGCCCAGATTTCACCTGCTCTATGAAGATCTTCTGAGGTCTCAGGATCATAGTTATCAATGAGCAAGTGAATCCATGCTATTTTCAACAAAATTAAAGTATTTTATTGAGATCTGATCCCATGAATTACAGTGAACTTTTCCTCATTTTACAATGAGAATCTAATTATCATGCTGCTACTGGTTTAATACAACAATTAGATTCAAGTCCAAATATACAAGAGAAGTGGTTGGTGGAGTGACATTTATGTAGTACTTGAAATACCTGCTTGTATTAAGGACAACTTCATGACTAACTAGCAAGAAGTGACATTTAACAGCACTTTTTGTCAGAATTACTGTTTTGATATAAAAATTTTTCTCACTGAAGACAGAGATGTGCAAGGATTATCATTAGAATTCTTTTTTTCCTCCTTTTTGTGAGGAGTTTAAGCTCAGTTTCCCTTAATATGACTTTTCAGGCTGCAGTTATTGTTGCTGTACCACAAAGTGGGTTTGACTGCAATTCTGGAAAATAATTATAGATAAAAAGTATAAATCTCCCACCTTTTAGACTGCCGTGTAGAAAATATAACCTCTACCTGGTGTCTATTTCTATGTCAAGTAGCCTCATCTCTTTTCAACATGACACTTCAAAGCACGTATTCAGTTATTACTGGAGAGAATTTCATTGTAGGTGTTCCAGGTTGATTTTCTTGTTTGCTGGAAGCTGTGGCTGAGAGGGGATTCCCTGTTCCTCAAGGCCACAGCCTTAGTGCTCTGTCTGGGGCTCTGGGTAGCATGGGAGTGAAAACACAAAGCTCAGTCTAGCATCTCCCCTGATGCAAAACCACAAAGCTCAGTCTAGCACCTCCTCTGATGCAAAAACACAAAGCTCAGTCTAGCACCTCCCCTGATGCAATTATCATAATCCACAGGCAGCACTGCTCTCTTCTCTGCCTGAGGAGCCTTGGGATCACATTGTGTCCTGCACGCTGCTGTGGGGCAGGGAGGAGAAGGGCTGCTTTAGCTACTCTGAGAGATCCAAAAGAGCATTTAACTCCATCAAGCCACACAATTAGAAAAGCCTCTCTAGCATTAAAATGCAGAAAATCAGCCACCACAGCTGCTTCTCCAACAGCAGATGAGGCCATGGCCCTTTGGAGCACAGGTGACCTCAAGCTCGGTGCCTGTGACGGGTGGCAGGCCATCCTCTGGGGACACAAGTCTCCTTCCCCTGCTGCCAGGGGCACTGTGTGGGCACTGGCACAGCCAGCTCACCCTCCCTGGGATGGATCCCACCCTCCCTGTCAGCTCTCCCATTCCTTGTTTCTATTATGACTTGAATTGACATCTTTCATTACCCAGGCTCACCCTCTGCCCCAGCGTGCATTCATCACCCGTGTCAGCTCTGCTTTTCCCATCTCTGCCTGATCAGCCTTTGTTAGCAGCAGCACCCCAGTGGTGCACAGGGAGCATCATTGTACCTTTTGCTCCTGTGCTGGAGGACACCAGTGCCAAGAGGCTGCCAGATAAAAATAGTCAGAACCAGAGAAAGGCCCAAGGACATCAGCAAAGCCAGTTCTGTTCCCAGCTCTGCTCCTGACTCCTGGGGGGACATGGCCCAGCATCTTCTTTCTCCCTCTGGGTGCCTGGATTCTCTCCACTCTTCCTCTCTGCAATTCCAGCAGCTCATCAGCTGTCACCTTGTGCTGTGCGCTTGTGGTTGTCATTTTGGTGCAGCCCTTTAAGGGAGAAATCCCTCTCCAGCTCCTCTTGGTGACAAAAGAAATGCCACATGGAGTCAGTTAGCTGGAGGAATGACAAAATTAGAGAGTTATTACACCATAACCCCCAGTATTGGGAAAGATTATAGATGCCACACAGGCTCTTGCCATGGGAAGCTAAGCAAGGGCGGCCAGCAGAATCCATTTATGAAGAGTAGGTCATCCTCAGCAAATATGATTAACTCCTTGGAGTGGAGGTGACGATGAGAGCTGACAGGGCTGAAGCTGCAGACATAATTGACTTGGACTTCCACAAGGCTTTTTTTTTTTTTTTTTTCTCTCCATACAATACCACATAAAAGACTTAGGGTTAATAAGTCTGGCATTGATAGTGAAATTCTCAATTGGCTACAAAAAAGAATGGCTCAGTAACCGAGGTTAGACAAGTTGGAAAGTGGTGATAAATGGATACAGATGGGGGAACGGTGAGAGGTGAGAAGTGGAGTGCCTCTGGGAGCAGAGGTGGGGGCTCGTTCATGCATCAGTGACCCACCCAAGAGGGGGATGGAAAGTGAAGTGTGCACGTCCTCAGAACACTCAGAACTGAGGGAAGTAGAGGGAGACCACATGTGAGGAGACAGAGCTAAAGACAGGCAGGATAACACAACGCAAACTGGAGACATTGCAAGAACAGCTCAGAGTGTAAAGAGCTGGGGTGAGACACCATTTCTGCAAAATGGTGATTAAGAATAGGGTGGGAGGTGATAACAGAAAAATCCTCCACATGTAAAGGAGATACATCCTTCAGGGGTAGAATGAAGCTGTGACAGAGAGTGCTGGATACTAGCACTGCAATCCCATAGTGCAAACCCAACTCCACTCAAATTTTATCTTTTATTCTATGAATAACTTATCTATTAACTGGTGTGTCCATTAACTGATCAACATTTCAATCTGTCTACCTATTACACAGCCCTTGCCAGTTCAAAAGCTGAGAACCCCAAAGTTTTAAAATATTTCATCCTCCTATTCAGTCCTTTAGCATTACGAAAGTATTATCTTCATTTTACAAAGATAAAAAGCATAAAGATATTAAATTTAGTTACCAGCTGTCATAATTCTATCACAAATCCAGCAATACTTTGAGATTTTCTTTTCCATTTCTGATGGTCAAGGAAGATTCATGATAATCAAATATTTTCACTCCATTATTCCATATATAATTTTATAGTCCAGGCCTTCGGAGGAGCTCTCCAAACAGAAACGTGAGCACAGTCAGAGTATGATCTCTGCAATATTTTGTTTTACTGTGCAAACAAAAGGTTGCTTACATGAATGTTTGCAGAAAGCAAGTGTCACTGAGGCAAACACGTGGCCTCTCCTAGATAAATGCTTTTTGCAATATTTGCCCAGCTGTAGTGATTTTTCAGCTTGTGGCTGGAAAAGTGACCTCTGATTTGACCTGAAGAGGCAGGTTCTCAAGCCACCCGCTGCAGCAAACTCTGCTTCTCAGCAGAGAAAGACGATCTGGCACACACCAAAGTTACAAATTTTACGGTAAAGAGTCTCTGCCTGTCCACCGGGAACTAGAGCTAAATCTGAGAGCTCTAAAAATGCAAACATCTAATCCTGGATTCGGTCAAAGCAAGACTTTCAGTAACTTGACATGGACAAAAACCCTATAAAACATATTTGACCATTGCCATATTGACTTGCAGAGTTATTTGCACTGGTGGAGGAAATTTCCTCAACATCAAGATCTACCCTGCTTATCCCACCCACCCTATCAATGGGAAAACTCACATTGACTCCAGCACAGCAGAGCTGGGCTGGAGCTGGACACTTCTTAAATTCCACCTCAATAAGTATAACTGGAAAATAACTGCAGATAGGACCTACACATTCCCAAGAGCCTAAATTCTAAAAGAAGACAAAAGCAACAATTGAAATATTAAGCATATTAAAAAGAGAAGCAGAATAAGATGAGAGTGGCAGTGTTAGGGAACAGACTAGAATGCACACAGCTAAAATAATGTTTTACTGGTGCAAACCTCTTTCTAACTAACAGTATCAAAATCATCCAGCTCTAAACGAGCACTGCTTAAAATGCTCCAAAACCCCAAATTCAGCAAAGCCCTCGAAGCTCCCGCTGAACATTTAGCACAACGCACTAATGGCACACAAACTCTAGCTCTGGCAATTTCCTCAGCTGGGGTCACAGTGCCAAACTGTGATGCCTCTGTGCCACTCCTTGCTTGCAGTTGGGATTAGATTGGGTGGATAAAAAAAGAGAGCCATACTGCTTTCCTTAATCTTGTTTTCCTTAAAAGCCGAAGCCACTTCACCTATGTCATGTCTACCTTGTAATTATCCTCTGTCTGTTTTGGGGCTGTGCATTTAAGTGCTTTTTTCTGCTCTTTTGTCGCAACAATCTGCTGCTTGTGATCATTGTTATTTAAGGAGAAAAATTTAAGGAGAAAGGAAAAGGATTTTTTTCTTCTTTTGCTGTGCATTTGGAGATGGAATTTTTTTTTTTTTTTTTAAACACTTCCCACCCTAAAAAGCCTCCCTGAACTCTCGTTTTATGGACACACAAAAAGCATAATTTTCTTTGTGTAACTTGACACATCCCAGCGGCAGCACAGTGCTTGATGATTTGATGAGACAGCGTTGTGGATCACACGCACAATGGCCCCCGAGAAAATTACACCCTCCCAGGCTTCAGTGAGAATCTCTTTGATGACAAAAGAGTTGTTATTATTATGAGTATTATGCAGACAGGTCAAGCTCTTATTAATTTCAGGAGTTGTTCCTTTATCGTTTCTTGACTTTTTTGGGCATTACAAATGCAAAGGTAACTTCCAGTCCATGGAGCAGAGCCTGGATTTAGCAAAACGTTAAAAGCATTTGCTTAACTCTAAACATAAGGAACAACACTTGAATTAATGGGAGCACTCATGTACTGCCCACTAAGGACATGCTTTTACAGTTTTATTAACTCCACTTAATGAAGTTCAAAATATAGATAGAGAGATATATTTGTTAGTCTGCTGAAACAATGCTCTTTCTCTTGCCTGTCAGAGCAGTAGCCTTCATTAACTCAGCACTCTGCAGCCTGGCTAACTAGGGCAGGACTTGCAGTAACTAGTATAGCAAGTTGAATTATTCATTATGAACTTTTTCTTATGGAGGAATGTATCTCCTTGGTTTTTCTACTGAAAGATTTTACATGATCATATAAGATTTTTTTTTTTTGGTGTGTTACTATTTGTTCTTTCTAGATTATTTCTTCAGCAAGGAAATGGTACAAACAAATTATGCACAGTTGGTCATGACATGATCACAGCAGGACTGCTCAAGAGCTCTCCACTGAAACGTGTGACTGGTCACTAAAGTTATATGATTTCTCTATTTATTAGAGTGACTGAACAAAACATGGAACAAAGGCAATTTTAATGCTAAGAATTCCTCTGATTTGTCCTTCAAAAGGAACTTTTTTCTTTTTAAGATTTCCCAACTTACTGAAAATGTTCTTGCTTATCCCCAGTATTTTGCCTGTTTCCACCTCTAATGGCACAGTATTCCTTTGGTCTCAACAGCCCATTCCTAGCAAAAACTTTCTGAGACTCACTGCCAGGCTTAATAAGGCTCCCAGTGGGAAGAAGTTGAGATCAACAGGGGATATCTCTGTGCTTATTATCATGTTGAATCTAAGTGGTGTCATTCCTCAGAATTCATTAGTTTAACAACATTCCCAAAATATACTTGGCAAGTTGTAAATGTATCCTTTCGATTAAATTACTTGAAAGTTATAGATTTTCTTTTCTTTGTGTATACTTTTACTGAAAACTCAGTCGACTTAGAGATTGCTGTGAAAGTTTATTCTTTATTGGAATTAGCACGAGAAGCACTGGGAGTATTTTTAGCAATGTGCTTTTGATTAACGGATCACATTTTGAATGTTGTTAACAGGGGATTTTTAAGTGAAAGATTTCTTCTTGCAGAGGGTCCCACTCTGAAGTTGCTGCATCAGCAGTCCCTGCAGGAGAGCTCTGCAGTGCAGCAGAACAGAGAGGGTGAATATCCATCAGAGATCCCAGAGCAGAGAGCTTTGGCAGAGGAAGCCCAGATGGGGAGAAAAGAGCCCAGGAACCAGCAGCCAGTTCAGCCACTTGTGGAATATGTGACCACAAAAACCCTCAGGTACAAATGTAACAAGAAGTACGGCTGGAAGTGGCTCTTTACCTGCAGAACACCAAATTCCCACCAACCATCCTTCCCAATCTAACACGAGGGAACAAAGCCTGATGCTTGTGGCAGCCACATATTGCAGAGGAGAGGGCAGAGCTCTAACCATGGTCCTTCTGAAACAGAGAACAAACCCCCTTCAGCACCAGGGCACAGCCAACAGGCAGCCAGGGAGAAGGAGAAATTCTGCATTCCAGGTGAGGAGGGAAATTCTACAGGCCAGATCTTGGAGAAGCTGAAAGGCCTCAGCACTGGATGGTGCTTTCTCCTATTAAAAAAAAAAAAAAAAAAAACAAAAAACAGTCATAGCACAGAGTCCTCCCTGGAAAGATGAGTTATGACAGAGAAGACAGGGGACACATTTGTTTCCAGCTGTGTCCTGACTGCAGATGTCTCTCAGGAAAGGCATTAGCCTGTCCTGTGGTGCCTGCTAAGCCCACAGCAGCCTGACACCTGCAAGGAGCATCGCAAAGGAGATAACGGTGAGCATTTGGCAACTGAGGATTTGCTTGAGCCAGCATGTCTGCTGTTTGTAATTCATAGGCTTGGCAGAATGGTCTGGGATTTTGCAGTGGTTTTCTCTCAACCCACAAAATAGATCTCGTTTTAAACCAGGCATTTTTCTGATCTGTTTTTAGCTTTGATACTATGGTCAGAAAGGGAAATCCCCAAAGATATTTTTGTGGTTGAGGTACAACATCCTGAGTCTGAGAGAGATATAGAAATATCTTGAATATTCTCTCCCATCATTCAGGGCAAGTCATTTCATTCTGGTTATCTGCACAATCCTGCAAAACAGCACAGATGTTTCATAACAGTAACGCTCACTGAACTCGCACAATCTCCCTCCCAGTCACCTTTCCATTCACAAGCTGAATATTTGTTTTCCTCTCCAGTGCTCTGCCTGGCCAGCAGATTAATCCTGGCCATACAACATGGTGCTTGGTAGAGCAATATAAAATAAACAATTTGCAACAGATCCTGAGCTGTGTTCCGTCAAGCGCAGAAGCGCAGGGGACACGGAGACAGCTCAGGTGGAGAAGGGACTCATCTGTCATCAAGTCACTGGCTGGCAACCTGCTGGTACACCTGCACTGAAGAGATTGGAAGGTCACAAGAAATGGAGAGGCTAATGGGGACAGAAAGCCAGACATGCATGCTTATTTGCTGTCACAGTATGTGGACATGCAATAAGGAAAGGGATAATCCAACAAGTGGGGTCAGGATGCTGAAACACTGCACTTTGCCATCACAGCTACTATCTGAGTGTGAGCAATGTAAAGTGCCACTTGTTTTCTTCCTCTTTCTAGTATAAAACCTGAGATTTTGCAAGCCAAGAAGTGCTGAGTTATTCAAGACATGGAGTTGAATTAAAATATTCAGGAAAGACTAGGTAGGATCTCATGTGAGAATGGAACTAGCCCTCAGGACTTTAGAACTCTAGTTCACCATGACTGTCATTGCATGAAATTTAGTAGACAGCAAAGGACAAAGAGTTATGACAAAGTGACATTTGCAAAGTGAACACATTCACTGCCAGGTGGGGAACTGTGTGAATGAACAAAGATGCCAGAAGATATGTTTTCCTTGCCCTTTAGGAAGTTGTACTGTTCAGCATCTGTGCCAGTTTCCTTAGATAGGCCAATATCTTTTTTTTTCCCCAGAGAAAACAGCCCTTGTCTCATATCTGGCATTTATAAGGGTAGAAATGTTACCCCATAAGGACACTAAAAGGGAAAGTGTTCAGTGATCCCAAACATTCTGACCGAGGGACCAAGCTGATCCCCACCTGTTTGACAGCACCCTCCAGCCATTTGAAACCATCTCATTCTCCAGATCCATGGTGAAAATCAGAGCTGCAGTAGGAGTAGCATGTACAAACAAGGCCAGAGTTAACTGGGCCAGGAATTGTGGAAAGCTGTGGAAAACGAGCAAAAGGAAGCAGACCTTCACTGTAGCACTTGTCATAAAAAAGGCAAAGCAGAAACAGAAGAATAAACACGTGCACAGCAAGCTAGACCAGAGTTGCTCCTCGGATAACTGAGAGCAGTAACTCACCTCTCCAGGGCAAGCACTCACTGTTCACAAGCTCTGCATTTGTACAATTGTGACAGAAGGGACTTTTTGGCTTCAATATTCCTGAACTTTATTCTTCATAGTAATTTTTTTCCCCAAGATTGGAGAAATCTGCCTGGGAAATTCTGAGACAAACACTAGCTGCTGTTAGTCTATCATTTATTGAATGATACCAAATGCCACTAAATTAAAAGACTGCTCCCTTTACAGCTCCATTTCAAGTGTAATACTTTTGCTACCTCGCAAGCCAAGCTGACAAAGTCGCTTTGCTTTCTTAAGACGCAAAAGGACATTTTGAAGTAAACCCCACTAAAACAAACTTGGTCATATTTCATTAAAATTGGCAAGGGCAGGAATTTTCATGCTTTGAAGCTCTTTGGAGAGCAACAACCAAAGAACTTCACAAAGCAACTTCTCCAGCACTTCCTCATCTGAGCAGTCCTGCTGGACTCTTGGAAGTCTCTGCCTCTCCTTTCATGAGCAAGGTTGACTTCATCAAGAACTAATGACCAAGCCCTGGGAGACGCTGAATTCCTGCAGCCCAACATTTCTGTGAGATCTCATTATGGCTTTCAACAGCCCTGAGACAAAGGGAATGCCCCATTACACAGCTGGATAAACTGACTCATCGGGCTTTTAACACCACTTGCCCAAATACTTGAAGCATTGGCTGCATCTCACACACCTCACCCAGGCAATTAGTGTCCTCATGGTGAGCAGGTCTGGGGGAATTACTGAGAGGAGGAAGATGTGGCACTGAATAAATGACTGTGCACACTCTACACCGTGACTGGACTGCAGATTAGATCTACTTAAACTAACTTGAAAATGAGCTGATGGAGATATTAGCAACGGGTTGGCAGGTTGAGACTGCTGGGCTGAGCTGTGGGGGCCAGCTGAAACGCCTGGATCTGCTGGTGGAAGAAGGGAGAAGGGATGCCTCCCTCCCCTCCCTCCTCTAACCACCAAACACTCTGCTGCCCGCTACAAATTAGTTTATAACTGAGGAAGAGCTCCCACATCAGATGCAGCCTGATAGCACAGGGAAGGTGGGAGCAGACAGAACCTGGAAGGACCTGTTCCCCAGTCAGAGATTGTCTTGAGATTTGCAGTGGGGCAGGGCTCCTCCCAAAACTCCACAGCCCTTTGCCAGGAGCCAGGAGGAGGCAAACCTGCTTCCACCAGCAGATCCAGGCATTTGAGGCAGGGGACAAAGGCATCTCCTCCATGCTGTGCTCACAATGGACATTTCCAGCTTCCCTGCATCTCCCAGCACGCACCTCAGCCTCTCTTAGCAGCCCTCTGGAAAACCCAAAGTATGTGGTGAAAGCCTGCGTAAATCTGGTTAATTTAATTACTTCTGGGAGATGCTATCTGTGCCTGTGGAGCCACATCAGTGAGCCTGATGTCAGCCCCTCCTGCGGCACACGCAGGTTGGGGCAGGAGGAGGTGCAGGGCTGCAGCCAGCAGGGCTGGAGGCTGCAGGAGGGATGCATGGCAATGCACAGCTTCTGCCATCTGCCAGGGGGCAGGAACCACGTAGGAAACTTGGATTTCAAGGCACAGACCTGGACGTTTCTGTCTCATGCAAAGCTTTGGGGTGGGGTGGATTGGGAACGTGCTGTGGCTCTCCTTTAGCACAGTTTGCAAAATAATTCCATTGCCTGCCTCCAAAAGCTCCTGGTCGCTCCCAGCACAGCAAAGAAGCTCAAAGACCAACAAGACATGATGCTTACTCAGGCCTCAGGAAACCTTGGGCATGAGTCCAGACTGAGCTGGGTCTTTGTTCACCTGCACAGGTGTACTGCACCCTGCTGAAAGCAGCCGTGCCTTCCCCATTTCTGGGTGCTGTGTCATCTCAGGAGCCAGGTCAGGCACTCTGCTCCCTCCCAGCCACCTCTGCCACCTCTCCTATCACACAGCCTCTGCCATGCCTGGTAGATAACTCTTCTCTTTCCTTCTGTTCCCGTACAACCACTTCACTCCAAAAATCCCTCCTTATCCCCCATGCTGAGGAAATGAATTCTCACTATTTCAGCAGGAGTTATGTACCAAGGGTATCTGCAGGACTGAGAGTATGTCTGAGCTCCAGGGGCTAGTGCATAAAGAACAAGAATTTCCTATGGAGTCTTAAACCAAATCATATTTCATTCAAAGCAGCTAATTTGCTTCATATAATTCAAGTTCTGGAGCAGCCCTTGTAAATGGAAGTGATACCCTCCTGATATTCTCAGCAGAAGCATTTTCTTCTTATTTCTTTCTACATGCAAAGATTTTCTGGCACCCATAGAAAGGTTAAATCTAGCCTGAAAGCATATGCCTTTCCTCTTTGAGTTTGATTAACTATGGCTG
The DNA here is from genome assembly GCF_028018845.1 of Melospiza georgiana. Lineage (NCBI taxonomy): Eukaryota > Metazoa > Chordata > Aves > Passeriformes > Passerellidae > Melospiza > Melospiza georgiana. Next base: position 9,927,747 of record NC_080446.1, read on the forward strand.
AAATGATACAGTGAACTGGAAGCTCTGATGACTGGAGTGGTATCAGACAGACAGACAAGCAGGGGGAGAAATGAGTCTTTTTAAGTTTTTGAAGTAGTTCTGAATGAGGGCTAAATTGCACCAAATAATGTGCTTAAATAAACTGCTAGCAAAGGAAACAGCTGTCAGAATATTATACTTCTGTGGATCCAAGTATATACCCTACAGTTATGGAACAGAAAATTGCCAAATGAAGATTTAAAGTGACAAGATCTGTGTGTGGCAGCAAGAGCAGGTAAAACACAGGAGTCATTTAAGCTGCTTCAAATTTAACTGTCCTGTGTACTGAGTATTGAAATTTTGTAGTAACTGCCTTGTGAGTTTTCCTCTCCATGATTTGTTAACACAGCAAGTTTCAGACCACATCTAATGGTTTAAAACAACACTTTTAAACAGTGTTTCTTGCTCTAATAAACACTGTCCTGGATTTACTAGAAGAATAGGAACTGTTTTAAAAAACACCTGAAAGGAACAAGCATGAAAATAAATATATTATTTTCTAAGCCTCTCTCTCTGTTCCTTCTCTGCACACAGCTTTTTGACTCAGATGCCCTACTGACTATGAGTATGTAGGAAAGCTGGACCCACAATCTGAGTGACTCTTTTGCAGATGTTCTTGTGCCAATGGCTTGATGTAACAGACTCTTGAGCACTCAGGACCTTCAAGTGGGCAGCAATTGTCTCCAAACATTTCTCATCAGGGCTGCCCTGTGTGCACACAGCCAGAGACCTCTCACACGTCTCTGGATAGATCACGGGCAGGTGGGTCTCTGCTGTTTCCTTTGCACATCACCTCTGCAGCTTCGAAATCACTTTGCAAGCAAGACTGGGGCACAAACCCTTTGCAGGACAGCTTTTCATCCTCACCCCCTGCCTTGGGAAGCTTCCCAGCACAGGCAGGAATAAACACTGAGGGCGCAATCCTGGCATCTGCAGGTTACAACTGTTTTGGCCCTGGTATGGAAGATGAAAAGGGCTTGACCCTTTGGAGTTTCAGAGTCCAATCAATTCAAGCATCTCCCCAAAGAGCTTGAGGAGGGGGAGCTGAGTCCCTGAGTGCTCCGCTGGGCTCACAGGGTCCCTCAGTGGGGTGGTGCAAGCCAGATGGAACTCTGACCCCCAGTTTAATCACAGCAGCCTCCCAGTGCTCCCTCCCTCTCTCACACAACTCTGAACAACACTCTCTAATTCAAAATCGCCAAAAAAATGCAAATAGAACAGTGGAAAACCTTTAGAGGAGTTTAAATGTGTTCCTAAACATTTTCAGGGTGAGGGCTGTGACTCTTTGGCTACAGACACGCAAGTGCTGAGCATCAGCTCTGTTTGCACCGGGCTTGGCCTGAGAGGGTGAAAAAAGGGTTCAGGTTTTTAATAAGCTAAGAACATGAGGCAGCCTGCCCAGTCAGGCTATGAGATGAAACATTCAATCTGATCCATCCCTATGGTATCGTGGAGGCTGTATTTTTGGAAACTTCACTTTTTTACATTTCTATTTTCTCATGGCTCTGCCTCTGGACCTCATTAATCTCTATAGTACTTCAAGTGAACAATTGCCCTAATTCCATCTGGCTGGAGTACAAAAAAAAAAAAAAAAAAAAAAAAAAAGACATAAAAAAAAAAAAGAAAGAAAAGAAGGTTGCTTTTTTTTCCCTTTCTTCTCTTTCTCTCCTTATTCTGGAATTTCCTGGTGATTCTACTTAACAATGGATATATGAAAAGCTTCCTTCTCAGGAGAGAAAAATAAGGAATGTAACTGAAAGTGCCAGTGGATGTAAATTAGAAATGAAGACAGTGATGGAAAAGGCTCATTTTTATTTTTTTTTTGTGATAGACAGCCAGTCACTCATCCTCTACAGAAGCCAAAGGGCTGCTGCTGGAAGGATACATTGGCCTAAAACTGGATAAACTCTGCAGTCAAAAGTTAAATGGGTTACTCTTAAGAGGGTTCAGAAAATAATGGAGAAGGAAGTACTTTTCTGATATAAACATACTTCTAAAATCACCAAAACAGGGTCTTGACATTCAGCTCATTCAGCTCTTCTGAAATAAAATATGCCATCCTACAGCTCTGAAAAATGGTGTAAAAGCAACACAGGGTACCCAAAGCACTCAGCACCTGAGTTTTCAGCTGGAATCAGCACCTCTGATTTGTCTCATCGAAGCCAATTTTGCCAGGGACTGTTTATGTCCAGAACTGACCTGTGTCAAGGGCCTTTTCAAACATTTGTTTATCAGGTTTGGGGTTTGTTTTTCTGTCATTCAGAAAAGCTCTCCTCATTTATATTTCTCAAATGCACAAACTGCTTCACTATTTCATTCCTGCTCATTTTGGTACCTCAGCACTGGGCGCTTCAGGGCAGCACTTGGCCCTGCAGTGCAGCTGGGAGCTGGTGCCTTTGCCCTGCTGCTGCAGCTGGAAAACTCTTGTTTGTGGAACAAATCATTATCCAAACTCAGCTTTATGTTTTAAGAGAGTTTCAGTTCTGAATGGAGAAGCAAAATGTAGAATTTTTGAGAAAAGATGTTCACAGTAGCAGCTGAATCCTGCACGTACCCAGAGCAGAGGAATTCAGCTTGCAGATACTGTTGCCTGCACACTTGTCCAGCTCCACAGACTTATTAAATGAATCCTGATTTACAGGCAGGTAATTAAGAGCAGATCTGCTGAGCAAGAGAGCAGCATTTCTGCAGCTCCCCTTTGCCAGCTGGCTCAAATGGAGCACAGTGCTGGCACCAGGGCTGAGCCAGCCCTGCCAGCTCCTCCACTCCCACAGCTGCCCTTCTCTTCTCTTCTCTTCTCTTCTCTTCTCTTCTCTTCTCTTCTCTTCTCTTCTCTTCTCTTCTCTTCTCTTCTCTTCTCTTCTCTTCTCTTCTCTTCTCTTCTCTTCTCTTCTCTTCTCTTCTCTTCTCTTCTCTTCTCTTCTCTTCTCTTCTCTTCTCTTCTCTTCTCTTCTCTTCTCTTCTCTTCTCTTCTCTTCTCTTCTCTTCTCTTCTCTTCTCTTCTCTCCTCTCCTCTCCTCTCCTCTCCTCTTCTCTTCTCCTCTCCTCTCCTCTCCTCTCCTCTCCTCTCCTCTCCTCTCCTCTCCTCTCCTCTCCTCTCCTCTCCTCTCCTCTCCTCTCCTCTCCTCTCCTCTCCTCTCCTCTCCTCTCCTCTCCTCTCCTCTCCTCTCCTCTCCTCTCCTCTCCTCTCCTCTCCTCTCCTCTCCTCTCCTCTCCTTCAGGGTCCTCCACCACCTCCTTTCAGCTCAACAACCTTTCTGCCCCTTCTGCCCCAGCTCTGAGCAGGAGGGGTTTCAGGTTCCTTTTTTTTTTTTTTTTTTTTTTTTTTTTTTTTTTTTTTTTTTTTTCTTTTTTTTTTTTGTGAGAAGCATTTGTAAATGTAATAAATCTTAAGATGTGGCTTTGCTGCAGCCCTGACATACAGGATGCTTTCCTAATTCTCTCAAGCCTCCTTTAATCCTGATTAATAACATTAGCATGGCTTATGAGCTGGGGAAGGAGCACAGAATGAATGCAATCTGGTTTGTCAGACAGCTACCTGTTTCACATTCCTATAAATCAAGCAGGAATGGACATCCATGGCCAAAGTGTTTTAAAGTAGGCACCTCTGCCCTGTGGACCACATGTTCCTAAGGCAGTTTTAAATAAGCTGAGTCAGTGCCTGCTTTCCTGAAAGCTCCATTGGAGAGACTAACTAAACCCCTCCTTCCCACAGCACTACTTTAGAGCAATTAAACTTGACCTCAGGTTCAGTAGCCAGTCTCAGCTTAGCTCCTTCTGCAATTCCTAAATGACCAGGAAGGTACCACGTGCAGCTCCCTGCTCCTGTGAAAGCTGTGAGCACTGGCTGCGGTCTGATCAGCTTTCTGGGCAGGGTCTGCTTGTCTGGGAGGCTTTGCAGCCTTTCTTTCTTGAAGAGTGAAAAGTGTGGAAATTATCTGGGAGAGAGGATGTTAAAGTGGTTTTCATGTTCAGGTCCCAGTTTAGGTCTGTGCAGGTTGTAAGCTGTTGCAGCCTGCATTTCCCCTTCAGCAAAGCATTTCAGCACATGCACAATTTTATTCATCTGATTGATATTGCTGCCTGTGGGACTTACAAAGGTGGAGCTCCACAGTGGGGATACAGACAGGAGCTCTATTAAAAAATCTGCTCCAAATATTTGAGCTTAAAGGTGTGAGGGGCAGAAACCCTCTTGCTTTAGATTACAATGCACAACATCAGAGGCTGCATTGAAAATTCCAGGGAAAAAGCAACTATCAGCTCTGGACAGCCTTTAAATCCTTTAGCAATTCACAGCCTGGTTGTGCAGAGCCACATCAGCCAGTGCTTGGGTCTGTGTGTTCATAGTTTTAGTGATTTGGGTTGTGCCATATCCAGGGAGCCAGAAAGTTGCACTGCCAAGCATTCAGCATTTACTGAGTGTTTTGTACAGTTCATCTGCTTCTCTCACTTGCTGGAAATGGTAATCACCTTCTTGTGTCCCACACACTCAAACTCACATCGATAGGAATTTGGAAAATACTGTATTAAATGATTTATTCCATCTTTATCCACTTCCTAATAATGTAATGAATTATTGATGGGCACTAGGAAAAAGTTAAAGAAGTAGAATAGTATTTCAACAGAGGCAGTTATTCAAAAAAGTGAAGTGGAAGGAAAGTGTTTTCCATGCCATCAGATTTTGTACTTTAAAATATTTTCCTACCCAAAACTAGGACAAAAATATAAAAACAACTCTCTTCAAGTACTTTTACTAACAGAAGTCTGCCCTAATGCAGAATCTGGCCAATGAACATGTAAAATCTTCTACTGAAAATGAAAGGCAATTCTGAAAATGCAAAAAATCACTTTGGAACCATATTCAGAATATTTTTATTTAAAAATTCAGGCAGAATGGATGTTTTAGCAATTGAAACAAATCCTTAGGAAACACCTAATATTAAAAAATATAAACTCAAATTCAAGGTTGATTTTAATGAATCAGCCTCTCCTGTGCCAAGTATGATGAGACTTCATTCCTGACTCCACTTCCAAGGGCCACTGTGAAAAGATAAGAAAGGGTCCAAGAAGCCAAACTGCACCTCTTCTTGGGGAAGGAAACCAAGAAAAAAATGTTTAACAATTGCCACACAGATTATTAAGGCTCTGCTGATATTAGCACTTGGGTAAAGATGGGACCAGACCTTCCTTGTAACAACTTGTTAAACCCCAAGAAAAGCAGCAAAGACTGTGGTGGAGTTGTAACATTTGTGCTCTTGATGCTTCAGAAACAGAGCAAAAAAATAAAGCACCTGCCCCCAAATAAAAACACCTGTACAGAGGATGACTTAACAGAAAAAAAAACCCCAAAACCTCCACAGAGGAGGACTCTAAAAATATGCTCAATTATCTGCAACACAATGACAGCAGTTGATTCAATTTGAGCATTATGGTTTTATTATTTCTCTCTCTGTCAGTGGGATGTGTACTGTGAACAACAATCTCTGTGGTTTTTTTTACAAAGTAGGAAATTCACAATGGGAAAGAAGAAAGGTAACAAAACCCTGAAGATGTCTTCTTCCTCCCTTTTAGAGGACTGGTAATGAGAAGGAAACTGGTTATAGTCAGAGCTGCCAGGCTATCAGATGGAATGAGATTTGAAGGGGAAAAAAATTAATGGCATGCTAAATATGTTGTTGAAATGCACTGGGAATAGCTTCACGTTAAGAGGAAAACAGCTTAAAATCATGTAAAACGGAGGTCAGGCGTGAGAAGGAATGTGTCTGAAGAGAATTGTGTGCATGCTAAAAGCTGCCCACGGATTCTAAATACACACATTGAGAACTGCACAATAAACTGGTCAAACAAGGTTTTCAGAGGGACAAGTATCTAAATCCACAGTTATTTTGGGATACACTGCATACTTTTTGCTTATCACAATCTTGCATTCAGTGACAAAAGCAAATATGAGGATGTGGGCCACTACAATTTTTTGCAAAAAAAGGAAGAATGTGATAAGAGTCTTGAATTGCTCTGTTAAAAATGTTGAATACTTTTATCAATTTCAATTATAGTGACCAATTTCCTTTTATCTCTGCTCTCTGAGGGAATAAACTTTGCACAGTCATGCTTTGGGCATATACAAAAGCACACCAAAATTTTGAAATCATTGGCTAATTTTAACTGTGTTTGGCAGAGGAATGCTTCTCAAAGTTATGAAGGTCCTAAAGGCTTTCAGAGGAAAGGGAAAGGCTGCAGGGTGCCCTGATACCTTAGTGCTGAAATATTATGGGACCTCAACGTGGAGGCATGAACACACAAAATTAAATCAACTTTTCGAAGTTCATGAAATTACTTGCTTGAACACTACAGTAAATTATAATAACAAGAAAAAAAAAATCACAATTAAACCACCGAAGTTGGAAGCCTCCTTTTTAACCAAGTCACCATCATAATTTCAAAGATTGATTTATAGTAATTGATCTGTGGGATGCCAACAGAGGTTACTGCAGGGATGGCATCACAGCACAATTATCTTACAAGGGAGACTTGGAAAATCAGCCTTTAAACACCCAGTCCTTGAAAGAACAAATTCACCTCCAGCTGAAATCCCCTGTAAGTTTCTGAATGGTGCAGGCTCTCACTGCATAGTGAATCAAACAGTGAAGGACATTCAGGGAAGTGCCACTGAAGGAGTGATCCAGGGGAAGAGGAATCTCACTTGCACCTCCATGAATGTGTGTTCAGGGGTTGAGGCAAAGACCAAGCAGTAGAGATCATTTGTAGGTGTAAATTTCAATTAGCTGGAGAAAGAGCCTCACTGGTGCTGCTCCAGGAGAAACTTCTGTCACCACAGGAACTGGGAAGTGGCACTGGAACCCAGCAGCTGCAAGAAAAAGGCATTTTGAAATCACAGCCTCTGAGAATTTGACTTCTAGGAACAGGGAGATAAAAAACAGCTGATGAGAGGAGCGGGAATGGCATTTGAGTTCTAAGTTACAGGAAAGAAATCTGATGTAAAAGTTTGTTTTGCGTGAATTTGATCCCAGTGTCATTAGAATCCAAAGGCTGTAAGACCACTAGATGATTCTAGAGAATATTCTAATGGCCTTCCACCTGAGGCAAGAAAATGAAAAATATTTCAGGCATTTCCACAAAAAGTTCCAGAGTGGCATTATCAAAAAAAAAAAAAAAAAAAAAAGACTTTCCATATTAAATAAAAAGCCTTCATCTATAGTATTTCTTATTTACTCAGCAGGTTTAAAGGGTGGAGTGGAGCATGAAGAAATTTTTATTTAAGAAAAGATTTTTTAGAAAAGAAGCTTCTGTGCAGCCTGAAGTTTTCCCAAATCAAAAATCTACTTCCCTTAATCTAAAGGGTTAATGTGCTGGTCTCTACACAGTGCTGTAAAATATCTTGGCCAGTTGGAGTGCTTGCTACAAAGTCCATAGTCTCAGACAAGCCTGCTCTCTTTAAATTGTATTTACATGGATTTTCTTTCTGGTTTTCTATTTGTTACACTGTGTTAAATAAATCTGGCTTTATTCAAGATAATTTGGATTTATTGATTATTACTGGGGACAATTACTCTGAGTGATGTCCCAGGGGAAGAAAATGAACCTCTGGCGAGGGGCACGGTGGTTAAGGAACTGTCACACTGGGTTAAAGGCACAGGAGCTCTCTCATAGAGAAATAAAAGGATATTCTGGCAGTGCTCACTGCACAGACCATCTAACTGGGGACTAAAATATACACCATGCACTCAACAGCTCAGAAGGGATTTTTCATTCTGATATCACTGCATGAGAGGGCGTCTGGAGTCACCCCTGTGTCCGGCCTTCTCTGTGTTCAAATCCCCCGTTGAGGCCCAGCCACTGGGGCCCCAGGTGCTAAATGCCAAAAATTGAATCAACTTAAGAATTTTTAGCTAAATACACATCTAGGTGATGTCTTCATACCCACTAGATATCTAACAGGATGGAAAAATACCAGTTCTTTTGCAGCTTTTTCTTTATATGACATACCGCCTCGTATAGAAAAGACAAAGAGGATTAAAGAGAAGAATATCTTAATATTGTTTGAACTTAATATTGTTTAAAATTCTTTAAAAGCAATGATAAAATTCCCTTTGACACAAAGACAGTAACCTTGTTACAAAAGCAAACAACAAAGCCACATAGTCCAAGTCCTCTGGAGTCTCAGTTCTTGATTTAAACTGTTCATTCAGTTGCTGTTTTTTTCTATTTGCATTAAAATCCTTGCAGGTAGAGATATGGTTTTCAGCATCTGTGTCATTGCTGCACTGTGCAGCCTCAGGTCTGTGCAGACAACGTTCCTGGGAGCAGAGAGGAACACAGGGATATTTCAGTGGGATAAATGCAACCTCCCAGTGATATTTCCCAGCTCCCTGTGAATGTGATGTGCTGGACTCCCAGGCACAAACTGGATGGTGCTGCTATACACTTCTCAGAGATTTTATCCTTTTTTTTATTTATTTAATTACTGGAAGAAAAAAATAGTGGGAAGAGAAATGATTCTGAGAGAGGCAGTGTCCCTTTTCTAGAGCTTGATGGACAGAAAGAGATGCTGCTATTCAGGAAATTGAGATGGGGATAAGAGGGGATTTCCATTCATCTTTGATCAGCCCATTATAAAACTTGCACTTGCTCAAGTCCTGCAAGCAAATAGGAGATCCAAAATGGAATCAGACAAACCGGCATGTGCTGACACATCTCTGCACTAGGGTGGCTGCTCAGAGAGGGGAGAGAATAAATGGGGGTGGGAGTAGAGAGTGTTTATTTTATCATTTTCTTTCTCTAGGGTTGAATATTTGTGCCTGTCCCTGCTCATCTGCCTCTAGCAGAGTCAGTGGACAAGGAGAGACATCATGAAGATTTACAGCTGCTTGAAGGGGAAAAGGAATCAGGGCAAAGGCAGAGAAGCCCTTGCTGTTCACACACTCCTGGGGACTATTTTTTTCCTCTTTGTTTTGATTCTTTACTTAAGAGTTCATCAATGTTTAAATACAGAGAGAGCCCTTTCTCATAGGAAAACAGCGGCCCTGAAGAAAAAGAGGAAAAAAGCACTTTTATTTCAGATGTTATCTCCAAGCAGTGTATAAGATTTACACTGAGTCACTGGCTGGATTGCTGAAAGTGCCTCATTTAGCCCGTGCTCAAAGCCATGTAGGCTTCAGCTCAGCTTTAGCATGTCCTTGTCTCTCAAGGCAAGGACACTCAGCAATGCAGACCTAAAAACGAATGAAAATTAGGTAAAACCTTTGTGATTTGTTCACTTTCTTCCATGAATTTTGGTAGCCACTAAGATCACACACACCCTTCTAATCTTAGGACATCAGGAAAGCTCATTGTTCATTGAAGAAACAGCAGAGCTTTATTAAGCACTTACTTATCTACTTTTATTTATTTTGTTACTTATTCCCAACCAGCTATTTATCTCAGTTAGTTACATTATAGTCACTTTCCTAGCATCAAAATGTCTCATAGTCTTTAAAGTATTTATCCTGACTTCCTTATCATTAATACATTGTTTTTCTCATGCAAATAAAGTACTTTTCTGCCCTTGATAAGATGAGGGACTTGAGGCCATGATTTGAATATCCACCTGTAGGTGAGTGGCCCGGGTTTGCCTACAATGATGTGAAAATATTGCTTTATTTCATTTCCACCTTGCTGCAAATCTCCACTTGGCAAGGCAGACTGACAAAGCAGGACACTACTACCTCTAATTCCAATTGAAAGAAAAATTCCATGTAACCAGCCATTTTCATGTTTAATTTTCATTTTCATCCTTCACAGGAGGACTTTATATAACAGGTAAATAAATATCTCTGATTTTCTCCACTTAATAAGCAAGTTAAGAAGCCTCTAACAAAGGTGAAAACAGAACAGACTCTAAACCTTGTCTTTCACCTTGCACCTTGTTCACTTCATTGTGTTTTCCACATCAATACACAGGTATATCTGTATATTGTGTGGTTTTCTTCCTGGTTTTATCTTAGGAAATCCTCAAAACAAATTTTATCATTCTTTATTCAGCATTCAGGAAGAGGTATTTAACTTAACAGGAAAAGGAGCAAATTGAGGATGAAAATGGGGGAAATATGAATCAAAAACACAGGGAGTGGCTGTTTTCTTGGAAAGTTTGTCACAGTTGTTCTGGGTTTCAAACAGAGGCCCAGGAAATGGAGATCATGCAGAGATGGCAAAAGATGTTGGCAGTGCTCTGACATGGCAAAACCCAGGACAAGGCAGAGACACACTCATGGCACAGCAAAATCTCTCTTAAGCAATAAAGCAGAACAGTAAATTTTCAACATTTCTACTTCTTCCCCCAGGCAAAGGAAACAATCTTCATTATATTGAAGAGTAAATAGAGGCAATCTCGAGGAGACCTTTTACAGAAGCATCAGCAAAGTGTTGTGTAAAGCAGGGCTGGATTCTGCACTTTTGGGACCAGGGAGAAGGCTCAGTTCAGTAAGAGGGAAAGCAGCGATATCTTTATCTGAGCTCTGCTGTTCCTGGGCTGCAGGGGAAGTGTTATTTCTCCTTCACCAAATCATTCTGAGATCTTACATAGGGCATCCTCAACTATGCCCCAGCAGAGAGCAGGTTAAGTGCAAGGCAGATATGGACCTGCTGGAGTGAATCCAGAGACCATGGAGATGTTCTGAGGCCTGGAGCCTGTCTGCTCTGAGGAAGGGCTGAGGGAAATCTGAAAATCTTTCCACTACCACTGTATTCCCCACATTCTCTTGGACTATATGTAGAAACACAGACCATTAACAGAATACCATGTGTCAGAAGAGACCCAGCGGTCTCAGAATTCTAATAAAGGGCCTAATGAAGAACAAAGAGATGCTGTAAATGCAGAAATGCCATCCCTGAGTTATGAAGTCCCTGCAGTACAGCCTGCCTGGCTTTCAGCTCCTGGTGTCCAGCAGCAGTGACACAGCCCAGCACTCAGTGTGGGGTTTCCTTACCCTGCTATTTATTGCAGGAGAGCACAGACACGAGGAGATATTCCCACCAGAGACCAGCCTTCCACAGTGCCTGCCTGTGCACATCCAGCAATGAGCTGAGCCTCATCCCTGGTATTTTATTTCAAGTGTCTTTTCTGTAGCTCCTTCCTCTGTAGGTTAATGAAGACTTAAGCACTCAGTCTCAGCAGCACTGATGTAAAACGGCTGCTTATTGCCTGTTCCATCTCACTGACTTTTATTGTGATACTTAAACCAAAATGGTGAACTATTACACTTCATAGCCTGAAAATAAAAGCAGAATGTTAAAAAGTAGAGGCTATAACCTCTGATCCAGTCAAAATTGCTCTAAACATCTAAGGCTCATAATCTTAACACAACTCAGCTCCATGGGGACAGGGAAAGGCATGGATTATCATCCACAGCGTAGCAGGGACTTTTTTTGTAATGCTACAACTTTTATTCTTGCCATGCTCAAAGATAACAGGAGAAATCTTGATATAGGGTGTGAAACAGCTCAGCTCCTCTGACTCCAGTGGAGCTAATCCAGTTTACACCAGTGGGAATTTAGCCCATTTGCTAAAAGGCTTGAATAATCAGCAGCAAATAGGAGATAATGGTTCTCCTTTTCTTTGGACCAAGTTAAGAAGCCACTGAGGTGATGGCAGCCAATTTTCCCTGTTTCCAAAGGCCCAACTCTTCTGCAAATCATTACAAGTACAAACACTGCATTTCCAATTCTGCACTTTACAGGAGCCACTTGGGCAGTACAAAATCCATTTTTAGAGCCAGGAGGTCCTGGGGTCAGATCCACAGTGGCTTGGGCACAGGAATCAAATAGGAGAAGGGAGATGGTTGGCTCTCAGTCACATTTTCAACTTCCTGATCCTGGGGAAAGCCAGAGGCCAGTTGAAACTGGCTCAGCTTTAGAGGAGGGAAGGGACTGCTTTTTGCTGTAACCTCACTCCTTACACACACACAAGTACATTCTGTTAATTGTGAAATAACATTGTTGTTAAGAGCCTACCTTAGATATATCCAAGGTGGATTTAAGTCCCATATTCCAACACACTTCCCACCCAGGCAGTGGAAAAGCATTGATGAACCAAAAACATCCTAGGTGGACACTTTTAGTAACACAAATTTACCAAGTGATTACACATTTCTTATGGAGAAATGTTACACATTTCTTATGTCACCCAGCAGGTAAATGTGACACTACCCAGAATTTCTGGTATTACACAGAGTGAAAATTCAACATGTTTAAATTGCAAATAATAGTTTGAGGGATTCCTGCTTTGGCTCAAAGGATGTAAAACTGGTGTACTCTGAGAAAAGGAGCCTGTTCATGTGGAACCTGTAAACACTTCAGAGCTAGTCCTGCTGCTTTTGGTTTCCTCCCTGGTGAATCTGGGCAGGTTGCTGAAAGCCCATACCTTTGAGGGAATTAGAAAAGAGAAAAGGCTCTGAAAACAATCTGCAAAATTAGATATGACAGCTATTCAGGATGTCCTGGTATCCTAAAACAAATTTACTAAAACAGGGAGGCATTTGGGATTGGAGCAAATTCCCAAGGACCTCTCCTAGCCCATGGACCCTGGAATGACAGCAGAGAATACTGGCCCCCATAGAGAACCTCTTTGCAAGCAGCCCTGGATTAATGGGACACTGGGAATTTATCCAGCACAAAGTAAAATAACAGAGATAAGATTTTTTAAGTGACTCATTGTTTGGAGAATCTTTTGGGGTACACAAGTCGAGACATCTCAATCTGTTAAGGAACATAGGAGGGACCTGACTTTCAAGAAGAAACAGATTTAAGGATAACAGATTTACATATCAGGTTCTTTAAAGCTGCCTCAAGGTAGGAAATAAAAATAAAATTACTCAAAATAGGTACTACCAAGGCAAACTACAGTCTATATCTGCTACTGAAAAATCTTTTTTAAGATCAGCAGAATCCAAAGCAATTCACTCCTGTCCATAGAAGATCCGAGGAAGTTCTTGCTAGAGGAAGCTGAAGGTGCAGAGGGCTTGAAAGTGGTCAAGGAGGGGTTGGAAAACCTCTTGGACAAAAAAAACCAAAACAAGCAGACCTTGAGGTTTCTTCGAAATACATGATCAACAATTAAAAAGAAAAGAGAAAAAATATAATAAAGAAATGAAACTCTTTACTGTAGATAAAGATAACTTCTTTAGCTAAAGAAACACCTGAGTCTCAGATCCTGAGAGAGTTCTGTGGGGAAGTATCTCCATATGTCTGATCAGTTCTCCCATGCTGCCTTAAACTCCTGCCATCCATCCACTTTCAAGGAGAGGATATGGGGCTAAGCAAGCCTCGTCTTAATCAGTGGAGGTGTTTTCCTATCCTGTCTGAATACCTTTATGGAGGTAAGGATTTATAGAGCTCCTGATAACTGTGAAGGTGGCACTGCTCTGCACCTGATGATTTCTTTCTAGACTTTACAATGATCACAGGTTTTTTCTGCTTTAAAAACAAGCAAGATTTTAAGGGACTTAGTCCAGCAACTTGGCTCCTCAAATGGAGGGAAAAAAAAAAAAAAGAAAAAGGCTTTGGAAATACCTAAAAATAGATGCCATTAAGGAAATAAAGCAGTTTGATATAACACAGTAGCAGCTTTACCTCTGTGAAACAGCAAAGCCAACATAGATCTAAGCAATGCATCATAGCTCTGTAGCTCCCATTCCCAGGAACTGATCCCCCCCAAATCTCCACAGCATCCCCAGGGGACAGCAGAGCACTGCTATGTCCTTTTTCAGAGCCAGGGGAGCGAAGCACAAGCAGAATAAGCCATTTACCCAAGGTCCCACAGGAAGCCTGCAGTGCACTGCAGCATTAAAACTGAGACTCCTTATTCCTGGACAAACACTGGTGCCCCGAGGCCAGCAGGGCTCCCAGCAGCAGAGCCCAGCTCAGCCCTGGCTGAATTGCTTGGCTTCCCCCTCCTCGGAGGCATCCCCGGCTGTGCCGAGCGCATCGTGACCCGCTGCCTCTCCAGCCACGGCTCCAAGCCAAGGGAATTCAGTTCCCCTCTTGAAATCCACTCTCTCTCTCATGATAATGAGCACTTTAATCCATCAGGAAAATGTAGAGCTTCTTGGCGCCGCTTTTTATTCCTGATCTGTGTTTTCTCTCTCTCTCTTTTAGGTTAATTTATCTGATTACATGCAATGCGCTGCGGCCGTGTTAAGGTACCAGTCGAGTTTCCACTTGGAGGCTTGGAGGAAAGATTACCATTAAAACGTGACTTCCATCCACTCAGCTGAAATTACTATTGATTGCCAAAGAAAAATATTTGTGCTGTGAAGCTGGGAGCTATGATGTTGAACCGTATTAACATAATGTTAGCATAGCTACGGGTGTTTAGTGGCACGCAATCAGATTTGAAATGAACGTTGATTATAGATTGAGATTAATGTTCACATATTCATAGGAACACAATGAAAAGAGCAATTTCCTTTCTACTACAGATCAATGGTTTCCCCATTCAATTATACAGCTGTAATAATTGCATTATGCGGAAATATTTCTTAATGGCTTATTTCATTCTTTCTGTTTGCCTGTGTGTGAGTGTGTGTGTGTGTGAGACAGACAGAAAGCTCTTGTGGACTTGTACTCATGCATGCATGTGTGAAATCTTTTGTTGGTGGCACTTGCCAAAGCCTGCATCCAATGCAAAATACTTTAATTACTAGTGCAAATGCATAATCTTTGGCTGAGCTAATAATCTCTTGGCATTTTCCCACTATTCTCTTTATTCCCCAACAGAGCCCTCAGATTCCTGTGCTTGTTTAAGGTTTAACAGCTGGATGCCCCTGCACAGCAGAGGTGATCTGTGTGTGGCTCTGAACCCCCCAGGGTTGCCCCAAATAACACCATCACAGCCAGAGCCACCTTGCTGGGCCCCTGCTGCTGGTTTAGCTCTGATTGAAGGTGGAGTTTTGGGAGCACTGCAGTCTGGGACAGCTGAAATTCCTTTTTTTCTTAGTACTGTCCATCCACTCACAGCAGAAGCAAAAGAGTAGCTAAGCAAAATAATTTCCTATGGGCTTCCAGCTTTGTTCTTATCACTCAGGGATTTGGATTAAAATTAAAAATGAGGCCTTTAATAGTGAATGCACATGTGCAGAAACAGGAAACAACTACTAGAGATTCTATTTTATCTTACAGTCATGCAAGACAGGATACCTTCTGAAGGGAAATCTGGTAGTGAGTGGAAACTAACCTCAAAAGCACCTAAGGGATGAGGGTAGAAGAACCTTCTCTTTCTCTTTTAGTGCAATGCTGCTTGAGGGGGCTCTTTTCTCATTTTCATCAGAAATAAAAGTTCCCATTTATTCTCTCTCTTAGATAAAGCATATTAGCTCAGCTGTACTACCCTTCTAGGAAGGAACCACCTTTACTTTCCTAGTTTGGTGAGTCAGCAGCCTGGAGGAGAAGAACACATCTTACAGAACAGATGAACCTTCCTGGAGGGGTTCATGCGGTGGTGTGAAAGAAGAAGTTTTGCACAGGAAAAAGCCACATCCCTCAGAGAAAATCTGTAAAAAAAGAAAAGAATAATATCAGGAGCTGATGGAGCAGCTTACAGTCCATTGGCTGAGCTTTAGGGCATGTCCTGTCGTTGAACCTTTTGGCTGAGTTGAAAACATCCCTGCAGAGATATTTGCTGGACAGCAGTACTGCCTGCAAGGCATGTGCACAAGCACATTCTCCAAGCCACCTCTCAAGAGAAGCCTGCAACATTTCCAAGCTCTGTACCAGACACATCACCACATTGCTGGCAATGGTCAAAACTATAGGACAATAAAAAATTCCCAAGGCACACTTGAGCAATGCATTTCAA
The DNA here is from genome assembly GCF_028018845.1 of Melospiza georgiana. Classification (NCBI taxonomy): domain Eukaryota; kingdom Metazoa; phylum Chordata; class Aves; order Passeriformes; family Passerellidae; genus Melospiza; species Melospiza georgiana. The sequence continues at coordinate 9,943,633 of NC_080446.1, forward strand.
AGGTTGTTCAACTTGGGGCTGAGGGTGTTCTGGTTGTACACCACTTCTGCTGACTCTGCTCTTGGCAAAACCAGGAGTTTTGAGAAGTTGTACCAGTTGTCATGTGAGAGCTGCACCATGTATTTAAACTGTCTTGACTTCCCCAGGAGAGTTCATTATTTCTCTATGGAAAACAAGTTTCCAACAACACAGTATAAAGCTATTCCTCAGAATGGTATGACTTCTTATATTTACATTACTTACATTGCAAAGTCATTGAGATAAAGAGTCAATTTTTGCAGGGTTGTTTTTTTCCTTTTTATTTTCTCCCCAGAGCAGAAAAAAAGGCATCCACATCTTGGTGTATCCTACATTTCACTCCACATTGTAGGAGAGCAACACAAACTGTGGGCAGGATTCAAAGACAGATGTCAAACCAGTTTTAGCTGCTTTTGAAGAAAACTCCACCTCAACTTGATATGTGGAAGGAATTACTAGGCAGGGCTTATAAGAACTGCAGAGTCACTATTCCCCTTGTGATGCTGAGTCATCAGAGGGTAACAGAGAGCAAGAATGAGGCAACATGAGCCACTCATTCAGAGTTTAACTTCCCCCCTTTTCCCCCTTTTTTCAAAGTTTCACATCTCTGTTCACTTGCCTCAGTTATTCAGAAGTCACATGGAGGGACAGGCATGTTTCAGATCTCACGTGTGTTTTTGCTTCCCAGACAGCAGAGTTTCCAAAAACGTGGTACATTTGAAGCATCTTACCTGGAGGAGAAATGGATGGAAGCAATCATTGCTTTTATTAAACTAAGTATGTGGGCTTTTGGGAAGTGGGATAAGAGGAGTTAAAATAATGGAGAATGTGGAGAAAACAAAATAAGTTTGATAAATCCCACTGAAGAGAACACAAAATTCAAAGGCTATAGTGTTTAAGATTTTGAAATCTTAGCAGTTTCCAGCGTGTATTTCTGAGACATGTAGGGCAACTTTGTTTTCAGAAAAGAGGTTTTAGTTTTCCAACTTTTTATTTAATAGAATAGCAAATTGTTAAGTCTGTTCTGAAGGACTGGTTTATTTTTTTGTGCTTCAGTCTCTCCTGGCTGAAACTCATTTGAAAAATAGCAAATACTTATGTTTGTCTGCTGCTGTGCCATGCCATGAGTGTTCAAGGCAGACATTCTTCAGCATTCCTTAAGAAGAAAATAAATATGTAAATTATTAGGTCACAAAGGCAGCAAAAGCTAAAAAGAGCCTAATATGTCTTTACAAATAAATTACTGAAGGGAATCACAATGCAGACAATTAACAGAGTAGAGAAAAGTTGATTATTTAAAAATTTAAAGATCTGTCCCAGACTTTCCTTGGGAGGTCCCTGGGTCCCTTCAGAAACCTGCAGAGGGTTTCATCTCACCTGACTCCAGAGAGCTCCAGTGTGGGCAGTGGTGTGATCCACTCATCCATGATTCATTTATGGCTGAGTCAATGAAGAGAAGTAGGGATTTGTAAATCATGATTAATGACCACTTTTTGTCAAGCACATCAAGACAAATGTATTGTTCCTCAGAACTGTTAACTGTTCACCGTAGTCTGTAGGAGAACTTGCACAGCTGACTCATGTGGAGGTGTTTAGACATTTCTACTTTATGTATATCTGCAGTGAAAGTTTGGAAAAAGTGGATCTCAACTTTTCCTAAATAACACAAAAAATAGAAAAGTTTGGGTATTTGTATCAGCACAGGTGACAGGAACATTTTTTTTCTTATCAAAAAATACCTGAAAGTTTAGAATTATAACAAGTTAGTAGCTAATTAGCATCTCTTTCTTCTCTTCAGCAAAAAATAAGGAAGCAGAATCTGCTAGAGGCTTGTTCAAACACAGGATAATCTGAAATCACGTCTTACAAGGTGGGAAACATAAAGAAATGCTTTATTCACCAGCTTATTTTCTACAGATTTTCTGAGCAGCCTGTAATTCAGCCTAACACTTTACCTTGTAAATGTAGAAGCACATGGCATGACCTTCTACTCCTAATGGCCTTCAAGAAGCTGAAGTTGGATTACTTGGGGTCATGGGTAGCAACTAAGAAGTCATAGGTCAAATTCAAAACCATATTACATCTCTAGAAAAAATAACCTTTCCAATAACTTCTGGCATGACCTCTAGCTCTGGTGAGTCTGTGAGGGGCTCTTGTCCTCCATTCACACATTCATGTATTCAAAATCTCCTCCTCAAATACGAAGAAAAAGTTCTTTCACCTTAACTGCTATGGTAGAATGCTTCTTTTTTTTCCTTTCCTTAAGGATAATTGTGATTTTAGAAAGACTATTTATATCAAATACTCTGCCAGGAAAGCTGATTTTAATCATATGCATGAGTTCCACCAGTGCTGCTCCACAGAGTCCAATGGAAATATCATACGAGATCAAATAAGTAGATTTCCCCCTTTTGGGGACAGATACACTTTTAAGAGAGGCATTGATATCCAATAGGTGCCTTAATTTATGACATGTGTAATTTTGTGCATGACTACTGCAGATGCCTTTGTAGAGGAGTGAAAATCCATGTTTTAATATTCTGTGCTCACAGGCTTTGTTCATTGTTAGATTCTGGCTTGTGCTGGCACACAAGTGTTCATGACTGCTCAGAGCAGCATCACCACAGTGAAAATTAATATTCAGTTATCAGTGAGGGAGGCAGAAGAGCCAAAAGGTCTGGAGATACATTAGAACCCAATTTGTGTCTATCCATTTATTTACCCTGAAGCAAATGTCTCAGCAAACTAGAACTGCCTTCCCTGGGACAACATCCTCAAACAAACAATGGTACAGTTTCTCTCTGCCCTGTGGAACAGTCCTTTCAGAAAATAACATGATTTTGTTGTTCTCTACAGCACCACAAGCAGAGCTTGGCCAATGCCAACTGCATTTATATTTACAAAAGTAACAAAAAGAATGTCCAAAATGAAAGTGGACAGAGCTTGAATAAAAGTACTTAAAAATAAGTCTTTATATTGTCTAACAGTGTTACAGAGGCAATATAGTTTGTCATGTCTCTGAAACTCCAATATGTTTCCAGAGCAGTAATATGATATCAGATATTAATATTTTAATAGTAGTTCAAAGAACAACTAAAAAAACTACCAGTGTTCATAGATGTTACCTGTCAGAAAAGAATTCATTTTACAACTTGAGATTCTCCTAGCTGAAGCTGGGAAGCTGGTGGGAGAATTGTAATTCTGAGTTGTGAATAATACTTTGCATGTCTTTAGGAGACCACCAAGCAAAACTTGTGAATCAGTGTCTTGTGAAAGTTGAATTATTTTCAAAAGGATTATAAACACAGCACGTTTGAGGAAGTAAATCTCTATTGGCATCAAAGGCAAAGAATGTTTTGTTTGAGAGGGAGAAATATGTAATTGTCTAATTTTTGGGTTTTTTTGAGGTACATCTAAAAATGGTGCTAGGAGCTGCATCTGCTGAGGAGGCTTGACATCCAGGGGAATTTGTCTTCTGTACTCCTGGCTGGAGCTGAATTTCATCTTTCAGGTTCATTGCTAAAGCATGTTGAAACATTTGTCTCTCCCATGGGTTAACAGAAGTCTATAAATTTGAGAACTTGGTGTATGTCACACTGGATTCATTACTGAACCTCTGTTAACTAGAATGCCTTGTGTAAGGGACATCCATAAGGTATATATTTCTGGATATATTGACAAAATATATATATTTTTTCTCTTTAATGTTTTTTAACTTTCCATTTTACAGTCTTTAGCCTTCAAATGACATGCTAGAAGGAAACTGACTGTTTGGAGAGCTGCAGCCTGTTTGTAAGGAGGTGTGTGCTGTAGCACACTCTGCTAACGTGGCTCACAGCTCTGTTCTTCCTCCTTTGCACTGATCCCCTCTGTCCCTTGGTCAGGGCATTCAAAGCCTCAGTGTCAGCTGTTTTTGTGTTATGCTGATAAAACAAATCCACAGCTTTCTTGTGCCCACAATAATAAAAAAGGCAGGTTCCTTTTCTGGGCACGTTTTTCCACCAAGCTCGGCTAGTTTCCCTCTCAGTGGAAGAACACAATCAGGAACTCCCTGACTGAAGGGGACCCACCTCTGCCTGTGCCTCAGACTGGGAAAGGATGTGGGAAGCACAGCTGGACAAGTCTAACACTGCTACAGTGCTCAGGGGTAAGTGCAGATGGTTTTGGGAGGTGCATGATTTGGAAAAGCCATGCTGGGCAGTGTTTTGCAGGAAATCCCAAGCCTACACCCAGATGAAGACAGACTATGGCTTTTTACTGCCATTTTTGCATTCCAAGAATGAGGAACAGGGCCCTGCTAGGAAAGAGGATGAAAAACATTCAAGTAAGAGGCTTCACATGAGGGTGAAACTTTCATCATCACTGGTTAGCATTACGAAAAAGCAGCCCTTGTGCTGGGTAATACCTTGTAACTGGAAGGGCTTAGATGTCACGCCACATTGAAATACGCAAACACTTTTCACCTCAGCTCAGTAAATTCTTGGCATCAATCACAACCGCCTCCTTCTTCACCTGAAGTGGTTTACACAAAACTGCCCATAATTCACTCTTTCTGAGGTTCACTGGCTCAATGAACCAAATCAAACCATCCCTGCAGGTTGCAGCAGGCTCGCTGCTCCTCTCCTCCCCCTCACCACGGGCAGCATGAGGGGAGAAGAACTTGCAGTGTGAACTGGTCTCGTTCTTCATTTTGAGTTTGAAATTTCAGATTCACCCTCTTTGCCCAGCAGCATCCCCCCTGGCTGGGTCAAAGCCGTGCCAGATGCTGCTTTGTTTCTTTATAGCAATACCGCTGCTGCTCTCCATGTGCAGATGTTGGGGTCAGAATTGCCAGCATCAAACCTCTTTCAACATTTTATTTTCCCCCCATACAGTCCCTCCTGTCTCCCCCACCCAATATGCAGTTACCCAAACCCATGCTGAGTCCTCAGGATCCATGGATCAAAGGGAGTGTCATGAGTACAGATTGCTGTGCTAGCACAGGCCTCTGCAGAGTTCAGCTCTTACTCTGGAAATTTCATCTTCCAGTTGCAAAAGACAGGAATTGGAAAGCTCCAGAGCCTCTTTATCCATCAGAGATGTAAAGGAGAATGAGTGTTGTGAATGTCTCTTGATCCTTTCTAGCGCTAGGCCAAGGATTTCTTAGAGCAAAGCATCAGAGCAGAGTGCTGAGCTGTAATATGAGGGGGTATTGAGGAGCAAGAGGATATTCTACTTTCCCTCCTTCCTTCCTTCCTTCCTGGGGATTCCTGGCAGTTAAGCTGAGCTTAAAAACACAGGAAGATCAGGAAGCTATTTGAGTGGATGAGGCCTCTGACACGTACACTTCAGTCTGGTGAGCATCTTGGTGAGTGCTTTGCAGTGTGGGAGGGTCCATGCTGAGACCAACAAATCTTCCAGCCCTTGGTGCTATTCTGGCTCAAATGGAAGCCCCCATCTGTTATAATCCTCAGGAATCTCCCTGCATAGCAGAGTCATCCTTGGATGTGATAATACAGCTGATCAGATGTTGCTGGCTCTCCTTCAGTAGGTGGAAAACAAGAGGCTGAGTGTGGAAAACTCCTTCCTGAAAACTGCACCACTGTCTCAAGGGTGAGAAAGAAAAAAAAATGCAAGGCAAAGATCAAATAGATCAGTCTATTCTGCACCTAAAGACCAGTTTTGGTTTACAAGTGAAAATGAGATTTATGTTATCACCCTGCTTCTTTAATGATCGTTTGCTGACAATGCAAACCCATCACTTAATGGGGTATGACTGGCAATCCCCCCTGAAGAAAGAGCTCTGATTGGAAAAGCAGAGTTTGATTCAGGTCAGGCTAGAGGTATGCACCCAAAATACTGAAGGCTTTGAGAAGAGAATCAGCACAGAGAGAGGAACTTGCTGCAAGTAATTTAATCAATTAATTTAGCCTGTTTCTTTTTTCTCCTTGCTTGCAAAATGTTCACAGGCTGATTACAATTTCTCCAAATTTATTTCTCATTCAAATTTACTCAATGGTATCTTTTGCATTTTTAAAAATAAATAATATTGACTGATTACAAACAATTCTCTGTGAGGACATGCTGTTCAGTATGCAAAATATGGTCTGATTTAGCTAATGACTTGGTCACATGGATCACACAGCATCATTTCTCCTCTGCAAGTGACAGCTATAGATCCTGCAAGTCAGGAAGAAAATCAGAATTCATCAGTGGTGCAGACACTAAGGGAACAGGATCTGATAAACAGGTTAAGGGAATTAGAAACTTGGAGCCTCCCAGAGGAAAAATTAGCCTTCCTGGGATTTGCTGGCTGTGTGTAGAGTTTATATTTAACTTTCTTTCCTTCCCTATCTCAGACAGTGGTCTACAGCAGGGAGACAGAAATGCCCTTTAATCTTTGTATATCCTAACTAGTTCCAAACCTTTCAAAATTGCAGAATGGAAACTGAGGGCAAGAGAAGAAACATGCAGGATACAGCCAAATCTTGGATTTACCTTTATGCTGTCCAACCAGCATGTTCTCAGCCACAGTGGAAAGGATTCTGCTTTGCTGTTGCCACAAGCCAACAGCAAAATTTCTACAGCCTGGTGGAAACAAAAACAGGCACAAGAATTGTGACTAAAGGAAACATTAAGTGTCGTTTCAGTGCTTGTTCTGAGCTGAGGGATTTTACACCAAAACATTTCTCCCAGGTCCTTGAAGTTTGTCTCTAGTTCAAAAGGCATGGACCAGTGGAGGTCACAGGAGGGACAGAGTTCCTTCTCTGCTGTGCATGGGAAGGTGCAGCTGCTGATTCCCCAGTGCCAGTGACTGCTCTGGATGCATTAAACCACCACTTGTCAGGAAAGACGTCCACTGAATTAATGCCACTTTGTGGTAATCCATGGCCCAGACAATCCCTGAGCTTCCTTCCTTTGTGACTGGTCGCTACATAAGAGATCTTCAAATCCTCCTTGCCCAGGTCCTGGTCAAAACCCAATTTATTCCAGGCTTCCATCTCCTGAGACTCTTCCAAGAAGAGGAAAACCCAAGTGACTTTTGAATGCAGCCACTTGTAGTACTTTGTTTACCTGGTTCTGTACAAGTGGAAGTCAATTACCTCAAATATTTGCATGGCATGGCACCAGGAAAAGGTGGGAGTGCAGATCATGCAAATCAAACTGATACCTGAGCCAAGGCTGCTGTGTCATTTCTCCTCATGCACCATCACCAAGGCTGGTCGGGAATTCAGGGCTGGAATTAGGTTGAGATATGGCCAAAGTGTAAATCAAAGGCAGCTCCGACAAAGGGGAGAGAATGATGCATCTGACTCCATGGACGTCGGAAGGCTAATTAATTACTTTATTATACTATATTATTCTGTACATCTAAAACTGAATCTGCCAAGCACTCAACCCTGCACACACTGCACTGAATCTCGTGACTGTCACCCAACAGTCCACACACACTACTGGTAGGCCCTGATAGGCCAAGGAAACAAAACATCATCACTTTGGGTAAACAATCTCCGTATTGCATTCTATTTTGGCACAACACAGGCACAGCAAATGATAAGAATTGTGCTTTCCCTTTCTCTGAGGTTCAGAGAATGTGAATCTCAGAAATCCTTGGGAAGAGTTGTGCCTTGCTTTTCTCTGAGAAGAGAAATGCGGAACAGAGCAGCACTGAGGGCCCTGCAGAGCTGTGTGGGACAGGCCGCACAGCCCTGCCTGCACAGGGAGCCCCTGGGGATTTCTGCTCATTGCAGGGCTCTTCTCTAACTCCACATGAAAGCCAAATTCAGCTACACAAACCTGTGATAGTGTCACTATCAAAAAGCTCAGAGCCTTTTGAATCCATAGTGTTATTAGCAGGACAGGGTATTTGGAAGCAGCTGTTAGGGTGTAGGAGTGTGTACACACACACACAGAAATCCAAGTGGAATTCTAATTGGCAAGAAACGTGCTTTCTCTTTTAAAAATGCACCTCCTACCCCATTTTTTTTTCTTTTGCAGTTTCACCCTAATGTCACATTCCACTTCTTCCACTGCTTTTACCTTCCAAAGAAAGCAAGCATGTCCCATTTTCAGCACAATGCTTATTCAGTGCCTGCTTCCAGTGCTGATGGCTTTCTCAGATGGGAGATGTTGTGCTAAGCAGGAACCAAATGAAAAAAAAAAAAAAAAACAATTAATGGGCAGGATTCATTGTTTTATACATGCCTTAATATTTGACTTTTCAGATTGGCAGCACTATGGGAAACCCAACAATTGATAAACAGCAGTGCATATGGTGAATATGTGGGACAAATTTTGAAGCTGTAATTCAGGTAAGTGAGACCTGACAGGGTTTTTTCCTTCTTTTCTTCCTCTTTTTTCCTTTTTTCCCACCTTTTTTCTTTTTTTCTTCTTTGTTTTGGTCTTTTTTTAGGCAATGATTTTAGAACACAGATCATCAAGTCCATACTGAAGAGAATTTCTGGGGTAATGCTTTCAGCCTTTCAGATTAGTAGCTATTTTTTTAATAGTACTTTAAAATGCCTTAGCTGTATAAGTACCTGAGACCTCAATGTTTCCCTTGTGGATTAAAGTGAAACTTAGTTTGATTAAAAATATTTATTTTTATTTTAGTATTTCCAACTATATATTGGGAAAAGGAAAAAAAAATCCAAACCAATTCACCTTTTTGTCATTTACAATGACTCTTTTGCTATTTGATTATATTTTCTTAATTAATCTCTCTACATATTAGCTGTTCTTTATTAAAGGTAAGTTTGTAGAGGACTAAACCATACAATAGAACCATGTTAAATTCAACATCACAGTAAAATCTCAATAAGCACAAATGTTTTCCTTTGTTTTAGAAATCAATAGATATTTAATTAACATGGGGTAAGAACTCTTGCAGTTAGAAGAATCCCTACAGATTAAATGAAATCATTATTACATGTTCGATGAGAACACAGATACTTCTGAATAATTTCAAAGTTTTCTATAAACAAGGATGAATTGAAATACTCTCTTCTCTTCCAACATGGTGCAAAAATTGATGTTTTATCCCCAACATCCTCCTAACCTGGGCACTCAGACACCCACTCAGTAAAGGGCTGCTCAGAGGTTGAAGAAATGCCCACTCATGCCATTTCCTGAGGAATTAGGCAATTCTTCCTGGCAGTGGCTGGCAGTTACCAGAGATTGTGTTTACTGAAGGTGGGAACACCCATGTGACTGAAAAGCACTCTTCCCATGAGCACTGAGTGAACTCTGACACACTAAAAATCTTTATGAATTTTCCAAATTTTCACTCCTTCTGGGTGCTTTATTTGATTTTAGGCTGTCCAGCCTGTCTGTCCATCCAGCCCTTGATCCTGGGATGCCTGCTGGTGATGACCTGACCCTCCAAGAGGTACTGCTGGATCACTTAAAGGATGTCACACAAACAGATATTCCATGGGAGCTTGGTGCCTACCACTGACACTTTGTTGATAAGCCTTGTTTTTAATTTCTCTGGTTTTCACCCCAAGGAAATCTAAGAATATTTTCACATATGTAGCGTTTCCAAGAAAATGTTAAGGCAGTGTCAAATATTTGGGAGAGAAATTAAGGGAGGTTTGTACAAGACAAGCCAGTAGAAAGAGCCATGAGAAAAACAGTGTTGAAAGAAGGAATATTTCTGAGAATTCTGGAAATTCCCATTGTTGCTATCAGTGCATGGCTTATATTGTTACACTTATGTGTTAAATAAAGGCAATGTGTTAAATAAAGGCACTTTTCAGATAAAAGTAATACAAGTCCTTTGTTTTCGTACTCTGAATTCTTCAGCATAGCAGGGGTAGATTTGCCCAGAGGAGCTGTGAGTACACACTCCCTGAAAGTGCTCCAGGATAGGTTGCACAGGCCTTGGAGCAATCTGGTTTAGTGGCAGATGTCCCTGCCCATGGCAGGGGTTTGGAATGAGATGATCTCTAAAGTCCTTTTCAACCCAAACCATTCAATAATTCTATGATTCTTTGAGGGAAGAAAATAATCCTTGCTTTTATGGGCTACAAAGAGCATTTATACCATATAAAGAAATAAATCACTTTATTATTTTTAAAATTATTTTGATTTATTAATTATAAATGGTGAATATAGGGCGATTGTCACTGACATATTTTCTGAAAAATACCTTTGCTAGGATTTTTCTCCTGAGAAGCTGAGAAGCCTCAGAAAAGAAATATAAACATTAACTATCTGATGGCTGTGGAATGTGGTCTGGAGATGCTTTACCAGCAGGTGCATCTTTGATTGGTCTCCTGTAGATTTTTTTTACCTGATAACCAATCACAGCCAGCTGTGTCAAGCTCTCTGCATCTGGCACGGGGTTTTTATGATCATTCCTTTCTAGCCTGCTGATGAAATCCTTTCTTTCTATTCTTTTAGTATATTTTTAATATATAATTTTCTTATAATAAATATAATATGATATATGATGTAATGTAATGTAATGTGATGTGATGATATGATATATGATATGGTATATATTATGTTATATGTTATGTTATGTTATGTTATGTTATGTTATATTATATTATATTATATTATATTATATTATATTATATTATATTATATTATATTATATTATATTATATTATATTATATTACAATACTATAGAATAGAATAGAATAGAATAGAATAGAATAGAATAGAATAACAAATCAGCCTTCTGAAACATGGAGCCAAGGTTCTCATCTCTTCCTTCATCCTGGCGACCCACAAACACCACCACAGGTGATGATGGTTTTGGAGAGGAAAACCACTCAAGTTCCTCTTTCTCCCCTTCTCCAAGCTGCCTCAGACAGCAGCATCTTCTCTCCGCAGAGCTGTCAGGGAGGGGCTGGGGATCCAGCATCCCTAATCAGTGCTCCAGAGAGGCATGGGGAGGAGGGGAACAGCAGAAGGGAAGAGCAGAGCTGACGTGGATGGGCGGCATCGTTTGTGCCAGGATGGATGCTGCACACGTCAATCCTGCACCCACACCGTGAGAGCAAAGCCCAGATTATGGATGGGCTGTGGAGCACAGTGCCTGGCTGTGGACTTTATCAGAGAGCCAGCTGCAGATTAACCTCCTGGCCCCTCACCAGGGCTGTGCTCCTGCACCATCCATTACCAGGCTGGGATGGGGAGGAGGGGAGCCGGGCCAGTCTCACCACACGCTGCTCTGTGTCCTGCTGGAAGTTTTGTTTTGCTTTCTTCACTGGCTTCTAGGGTAAGAATTCTTGGAGTCTTTATTTACTGCCAAGAGGAAGCAGTGTGTGACTGTGGAAATACCTGTCGCCTAATTAAATTGTCCACAGAGGAATTTTGGAAAGCGCTTCTAATTCAGGAGCTTAATTTAGGCTAGGCCTGTGCACTGCAGCTTTCTGTCTTATTATTAGATGGAATTTTAATCACTGCAGATCTCCCCCCACCCCCAGCATTTTTCTCCTCTCTCCCCATCTCCTAACAACCTGATTCTGGCACAATTCCCTTCCCCTTTAACCCTCCTGAGCTAAAAATAATATCCTCTTGGAACTAGCCAAAAAGAAAAAATAAAGGGGGAAGGGGGGAAATAAAGGAGCAAGCAAGCACTGAACCAGAGGTGTTTAATTAGCAGGAGTGAACTGGAGATGGGTTCAGCAATCATTTTACAGCAGCCTCTCTAGAGACAGAGCAAACACACTGTGAGACAGACCCAGCTCACAGGTCCCAGGGGAAGGAAAGTGCTGCTCACAGGGCACCTTAAACCTGTAATAACTGCAAGATGCAGCACCCATGTGCCTGGATTAAAACAAGAAAAGGATCCCGTGGTGAGTGCAAGGATGTTGTAAACAAATGGCCTTAGGTAAATGTTTCAGTGTGGCCAATTTCGGTCTGTGCACTGCTGCTCTGCACTGAAATTGCAGATTTCTGTGTAAGTGCTCAGGGAAAGGAGACACTGGGCACAGGAGGGATGGAAGAACATGGTGTGGGCAGAAATGGTGCCCACACAGTCACAGAGCTGTCTGATGTCTGAAGCTGAGACCTCAAGCAAGTGTTTGCGTCATGGACCAAGCACCATGAACATACCTTTAAGGCACATGAAAACACTCAGATGGGAAGCATTAAATATGGTTAAAATGAGTAGTCAGGCTCTGTCAGATAATGGCTGTATGGCTGTATGCAGGCCCAAAGGTACCAGCCTCTGATGCTGACATCCGTGCCATCCTCACAGGGAAAAACCCTGCAGTGGCTCCGTGGCCAACAGAGCATGGCACGGGCTGTGTGGGGAGAGAGAATTTTACCATGTCCACAACCCTGCACCTACAGTGCTGCCACAGCCACCATGCTCTGACCCATCCCAGAGTGCTCATTTTCCAGGAGGATTACAGGAAAATGATTACAGGAAATTTGTCTTGCCTAATCAAGCCTCTATGACACAACTGTAACACACAAGTAGCTCTGCTCCAGCAGTAAGTTTTAGACCAGGCCTGTGTGTGGATGTGGTGTGGTGTAACTACATCAAAGGGGTTTTGCTCAAGTGGTTTGTGCTGAGAATCATTTTCCCCGATTCTTGCATCATCTTTGGGCACTGCCCCTGCTCCTGCAGGCACACAGCTCTGTGCCATGGGGGAGGAAAAGCTGCTCTATCCAAGGACTGAAATCTGAGATTCTCTGTTTGGACAAAGCTCAGAAACCTCTCTCTATCTCTGCAGCCAGATTTAGTCTGAATCATCTCCTAGGATTCTCTTCCTGCTACAGAGAGAATTTCTAATCCCACCTGGGATTAAATTTGTAGGCCAAGGCATCACAACATCAATATTGATTTTAAACCCAGTGAGAGCAATAGGAGCCACAGGAAAGAGAGCAGGATAACGCATTGATCTATCACCTTTTCAAGGAAAAAAAAAATATATCTATATGTGTCTATACTTATAGAGAAATATATCTATATTTAATACATATAATACATAATATATTGTCTGTTGTATATAATATATAAATGGATTTATACTTTCTTCACCTCTGCTTCTGCCCAAGGCACACTGGACATGAGGTGAAATGACCAGCTGACACCTGACCTGGGCAGTGAAGTTCTCCCAGTCCAGACTGGGATCTGGAAACACTTTTGGCATCTTGAGCATATTATAGGTTACACCAGGATGACTGGGAGTATGAACTCTGTCTGGTTAAAGGTGTTGATTTGCACCCCCAAACTGAAGAACTTTGATTTTGTAAATTTGCAGTCTCATATACATACACACATACACACACAACCCCCTAAACTTTTGATGTAACTTTGAATTGCCTTTTCCTGGTCAGCTGTATTTACCAGGCTGTATTTCCTGCCAGAACCATTAAGCATCAATCATTCATTGTTTCATTAGTGCTGAAATGACTTTCTAATTGACTTTGTAGTTGTAGTTAAAAGCAACTTTTGCACAAGCTCCAAGAAGTCCCGACTGTGTCCTGCCTTTCATCTGCTGTCACTGGAACTTCAGCAGAATGGTATCAGACTTGTTCATAGGATATTGATTTTTCTTGTATTTAGTTTGATTTTACTTTTTTTATTCCAGGGTCTGATAATGACTTGATGTTTCTGCATTATGGGATATCTGCATGATTATTATCCAGCCAGGAGCTGAAACATCACACAGTGACTTGAGAAATACACCATGGGCAGCAGAGCTTCCAAAAGATTCTTGACACTTTTGAAGCCTGGACAATGCTTTTTAAATGGCCTCTAACTCAAGAAATACACCATGGGCAGCAGAGTTTCCAAAATATTCTTGACACTTTTGAAGCCTGGGCAATGATTTTTAAATGGCCTCTGGTTTTCAATCATTAAATATGGTTAAAATGAGTAGTCAGGCTCTGTCAGGTAATGGCTGTATGAGTGTCCTGGCCCAAAGGTACCAGCCTCTGTTCCTGGCATCCATGCCATCCTCACAGGAAAAAAAAAAATCTTGCCTTTTGCAAAGGCAGATTTCCCCCTGATTAAATCTCACGTGCACTTCCCCTGGGCTGATTCTCTGGTGTGGCCTTGGTGCCAAGGCCCTTGGGCTCAGCAGGGCAGGGCAGGCACTGGGCAGGAGAGGCACTGAGTGTGCTGGAGCTGAGCAGCAGAACCAGCTCCTCCCAGCACCCAGATGGGATGCCCTGGCTGCACAGAGGGGCAGGAAAGGGAAGCACGAGGGAATGCTGCTTCCCCCAGCCCAAGATAGAAGAAGGCAGAGCTCTCCCCTGCTTTTGGAACAGGAGGGGCATTTCCCCACCTACTTCCCCTTATGTTGGCTCTACCAGCGTGGAAGGCAACAGGCTACAAAACCACAGAGGAAACAAATCTGCAGTGAGAACAGCCAGAGCTGCTAAAAATGCCAGAGGGAAGCAGCTCTGGCTGGGAGGCAACGCCTGGGGTGATGGGGGCCAGAGCTGATTTATTAAAAACCACGCTGAGGCCTTATGGGGCTGGTTCATGGAGACTTCAGCAGCCAGTAATGAATCCTTTTAAAGGGATCCACATCTCCATCACTGCCTTGGAGAGATCAGCATTCAGAGGAGTGTTAGCCCCAGCTAATCTCTAGTGCTCACAAGGGTCCCCTCACTGAGGTCATTGTTGCTATTATGAGATTATTGTAAAATAAATACACTTGATTGGTTTAAATCTGTCACATTCTTATTTAGTCTTGATAAAAATTTCATTGCACTGTGCACTATTTCACTGCACTATGCTAAGGCCAGCTGCAATTCCCAAGTTATAATCTTGCCTTTCCAAAAACTCCTGTTGAATACTGGAAGAGAAATGAGTCTGGGTGGTAGCAATGAAGATATCACTTTCTAACAGCATTATTGCTTTATTTGTGGTGGGTGGGTTGGATCTCAAGAGCTGTTCCATGCAGGAGCAGCATTTCTAGAGCCAAGTTCTCCATGGACCTGCCAGAGCTTCTCCTGATTTTCTCCAGGATGAGAGGAAGCTCAGATCCTGGCACACACAAATCCTGCTCTGCTCCTGTAGTGCAGCTCACACTCCACAGCTCTGGAATGAGAACAGTTCTGGTCACCACAGAGTGTTCTCTGGAGCCCTTCACAGCTGCAGGAATCACAGCTGCAGGAAATACCTGCTGTGGTCAGGGGATGATTTGTGGCCAGGGGATGATTTTGCTTCCATTTGTCCCCTCTGCACCATCACAGTCCCATACCTGTGGAAATCCTTCCATCAAGTGTGCTCAGAGCAGCTCCACTCAGAGAACCAGAGAGCAGTGGGTGCTCAAGGGGTGGCACAAAGGAGGGGCAGCTCAGCTTGTCCCTGTCCCTTTTCCTTTGTCCCTTTTCCTCTGGCCTGGCCTCCCCCCAGCTTCCTACCTGCCACTGCCACTGAGGCTGAGAGGGACACCAAGAATGTCTGGCTGCTGACTTTGAAAGCAGAGGCAAATAAAAAGAATGCAAGGCCTTGTTCCTCAGTAAAAAAAAAAAAAAAAAAAAGAAGCCGATTTTTTTAGGCAATTCTACTTATCATTATGTGGTGTCTCCTGATTCTGATCAGCTGCCTGGGGATCCTGCCTTGCACTCTTAATTAGCTATAAGCATTGCAGTAATGAATGGTGTGCTGGGGTTAGTGTGGGGCTCAGCTGGACTCCTTTTTGTGTCCCATTTTAGTGCCCAGCCTTGGTGACCTTTGCTGTCTGAGCTGTTGACCTGGCTGCTGCATGTTTTGCTTTGGAGCATGAACCCAAAAGTGCAGATCAGAGCAGAGGGGTTGGATAAACAATCTGATTTCTACTCAGAGCAGCAGAGCTGAGTGGTCAGCATTCAGGTAAATCAAACCCTTCACACTGCTGGCCATGCCCTCTGCCAACCCCCACGCTGGAGACAGGCTCAGGCACTACCTCAGCTCTCTGAGTAGTTTTAAAAAGGGGTTTTCTGCAAAGGGCTCATCCTCCCTGACTTACACAGCCCAGGTGTGGTGTTTGAAGGCAATTTTTGTTTCTGATATGAAATTATTCCTCTCCCAACCAAAAAGAAACATTCCCTTGCAAAATTCTGCTTTTGAGACACATCCTTTGGCAGCTCGCCTACTTAGGTGGATTTAAGGGTGAAAGGAATGACATAATTTATCTGATAGGCCAGTCTGGAGCTGCTCAGGGGGTTTCTTTGCCAGAGGTCAGCACAAAGAGCAGGTGGCCTGGCCCTTGACTTTCCAGGACAGGACTTGGTGCCAGTGTGGGCTCAGAGCAGGAGCAGAAGCTCTTCTGTCACATCATCACTTTGGCACTTCTGAGTTGCTTCTGAATATATTGGCAATTTGAACAGTGCCAGCTGCAGTGGTTTTATTAGATATTTCCTGGAATTTGAAATTAATGTGAAGTCTTAAGTTCCTAAAAGTCAGGGGAGTCTAGATTTTCTCTGCCACTTTCATCAAATCAGACAAAAAATTGGATCCAAATATATAATGATCTTGAATAAACTCAAATGAACTAAAACTTATTGTATAAAATCTTAGGTACATAAATTTATTGATGATCTTGGCAAAGCCTAATTTTGGATAGCTAAATCTGAATTTTCAGCCTAAATGGACCTCTGATTTGACTTTATTCCAGGTTTGATTCCATGGTTCAATCAAACCACAGGTTTGATTCCATGCTTCAGGATAGTACAACAGATAAAAAATAGAGGGAAAACAGTCTCTCAAGCTCTGGTGAGCTGAGCAGAAGGAGAACTGTCTGTCTGCTGTGGTCTTATTGACATCTGTGAGCATTCAGGTGTTGGGGATGGATCCCTACTCACTCAGTGAGGGCTGAGCCCAAGGCAAACACTCTCAAAACTCCTGGTGCTGCCTCTCATCATCTGTCACCACAAAAAACACAATGTGCATTCCAGATCAATGTAATTTATAAAGCTGCAGCTTGATTTATGCAAATGCATTCGATTTTATGCAAATGTACAGCTGACCTTTCTTTGGTTGAAGTAGGTTGGCAGGTACAGGCGCTCGAGCTGGAGTGCAGCAAAAATGAAAAGGTGTCTGCATTGTGCAATGGAGTTTTCTTCAGAGAACAAATATCTCTGGTTACCTGCAGCAAAGGCTACGTGATGGAATATTTTGTGAACATTTCTTGAAGTGAAATCTCCAAATCCTTGCAGAGAAATACTGCTTGGATTTTTCAATAGAAGTTTATTTTCAGCCGAAATGAGATGTCGCAGCTGAAGGAAAATGTATTTGAAAAGAATCAGGTTTTAGACAGAAAAAGGCAGCAGGGGAAAGACAAATCTGAAAAATGTTCACTGCTGTGTTTTTTGGTTTGAATTTCAGGAAAAGGCTTTTTTTGGTAAGCTGGTTATTTATTGAAAGTCAACTTCAAAAACACATTTACTTCCAGTGTCACTTGTAGTTTTCTTTAAAACACTTGCGATCCTCCCTCTCCTCCTCTAAATTTTCTGTGAAATAAACCAACAGTATATATTTTGATTAGGAGGAAACACGATTGAACTCAACAGCTGTTGGGAGTTCATATGAATGTTCAGAAACATTATTTTAGAAGAATCTGATGAATTCTGCTTTCTCAGCAGCAATGATTTTTTTCTGAGCTGATATATCCCTCTCTTATGTTGATAGTAACTGATCCTGAATTTTACTACACTTTTTGAAAGTATTACTTGTGTAATAACAGCACAGCTTCTCTGTTAGCCATCACAGAATTCAAGCAGCTAAAACCCCTACACAGCTTTAAAAATATACTCTTGCTAAGCATACAGTCAGGAAACAAAAAAAAAACAACATGAAAAAAGAGGAAGGGAAAAAGGCAGCCTTGTGCCCGGGGCTCTGGAGTACAATCTAGGGAGGGCTGAACCCTGGGAAGGACAAATATACATCATGGGGCAGAAGAGAACCAGCATGGAAATAGGAGGCAAAACAGCATTTCAGTCTTCTTTTCTGTGTAAATAAAAAGCTGAAAGTGGATTTAATCAGTTTTTTTTTTTCTTTATTTATTTTTTTGTATTTGGAGAAGAGCTGAGGCAGGCTTAAACTCTAAATTGGAACTGGCCTAGGAAGGGAGAGGTGCCATCAGAGCTGGACCCAGAGTCCTGCCAGGGTGGGACCAGCCCTCATCAAGGTCAGTCTGGCACAAGGCAGAGCCAGTCCCTGCTCCATCAAAGGGGACTGGAGCTGGCTGCTCCTCAGCCTGCACTGCCCAGGACTTGGTCAATGATCCAGAACTCCTCTGGAAGCTGGACTCAAATTAGAATCACAACCCACAGATAAAATATCCCTTAGTGCAGTGACCTGAAATAGCAATAACACCATAGAAATATCTTCAGTCCTATCAATCAGAGGCAATCAAAGATTTGGTCATGTTGGGCAGGGCTGAGCTGGTTCTTCAGAGGGGAGCTGGACTCACTTTAGGGTTAAGTTGGACATCAAAGAAAAGAGGGGAATTGGACTCCTTTTAGGATTAAGTTGGGCATCAAAGAAAATAAAGTCTCCAAGTCTGATGCATGACATAAGCTGGAAACCAGGACTAGTGAGATATTTGGGCATTTAACTCCTATTTGGCAGCCTAAGAGGTGAATTTAGAGCCTGAATACTTCCCTAGATCAGAATCTTGGTAGCCATTGACAAAGAGGTACCCCTAATAAAAATAGAGCTGACTTTTTGTGTATGTTTCTCTCCTTGTGTTGACCAGGTTTCAGCTTTGCTCCTGCATGCTGGTGTGCCATGAGGAGCTCTGGGGTTGCCCACTGTCTCTGTGCTGTGATGGTGCTGTGCTGATGGCCCAGGCAGGAGCTGACCTTCCCACTCTGTGTTCAAACCCAGTGCAGTGTGTTTTGCAAAGCTTCAAAGTGCCACTTAACGGGACTTTCATTTTCCTTCCAGCTGAAGGGAAAGTGTTGTTAAACTCCCAGGCTGGCAAGCTGGAGTTTACACAGATGGAACAGTTAGTGCAGACCACAGAACAAATACCAGCGACCAACCAGTTTCACACTTCTAAAGAAAGAAAGAAAGGAATGGCAGAGGCAGGCCAAAGCAAACAGGCCTTGGAAAACTCGAGCCTGCTGGTTGGAATTTTCAGCTGTTACATTTTTTTTCACTTTCAGGCTCTTTTGGAGATCTCTCGATTCAGCAAAGCAGCGAGTGCTTTTGCATTCATATGAAATGATTTAAAGCTCCGTGAGGAGTGCTGTGCTCAGTCCCAACAACCACAAAACATACATTGTTTGAAATTTTATAAATGTGGTTTTCACTGAGAGCCACATTTAAAATAAAAAAAAAATCTACATTTTCTTTCCAGCAAATAATATGTTGTTGAATATCCCACATCTTGCCTAGCTGTGGCAGTGGGGTGTGTCCCTCTCTGATTTTTTTTAATTTAAATTTTTAAACCTGAGGACAAGTCCTTTGCCCCCAGAAGGGCCCTGAGTCCCCTTCCTTAACCTGGGCTGTCATCTGTCTCACTCTCCTCTGTGTTCCTGCCCAGCTGAGCAGGGCTGGGTGCCCCAGGGGCTCATCCACACTGCCCTGCAATCAGTCAGAAAGGTCATTGCTGAGCATTGCTGGCCAAAACCCCTGCAACACCCTGCCCTGCTGCTGCTGGGCCTCAGAGCAAAGGACCAGGGCAGGAATTAAGCCAGGTCTCTCCTGTGGCAATGGAAGCATAACCTCTGGGCCAACCCCAGAGGATTTTATTTCATTAAGACACCGGGGTCATGCCTCCCTTCATTCAGCCAGCCTTTAATTCCCATCCCCCAGTAACAAAGGAATTGCTAAAGAATTAAAAAACCTGTCTCCTGTGAACACACAGGCAGAGCCACTGAAGTGGCTCCACTTGGCACCTGAGACCTGCTGGGTAAAATTGTTAGGAGTGGGAAAATTGGTTTGGATAAAATTATTCTCTTCAATTCCCAGAGACCAGCATTCAAATGCAAACCTCACTCTGAACTGGAAACACTTCCTGCTGTGTAAACTGTGACTTGTGCAAACAGCACCGAGGCAAGTCCTGCTCCTGCTGGAGCAGATGTTGGTTGGAGTGGCTTCAGATCTCTCCATCAGCTGGCTGGGTGTCTGCAGAGCCCTTCCTCACTTGGGGTTTATGCTCATGGAGCACAAGCAGCATCTTGCTCTAAACTGTTTCGTTCAGTACCTGTTTCTACCTGGTTTTATTTCCACGTGCCAGAGGTCTATGTTTTTGTCCTTGCTGTGTTAGCAATCACTTCCTACCCCACCATGCACAGTAAAACTACCCAATTCCTCACGTCGCTGATATCAGATTCTGCTAAATCAGTCCAGACTTCATACAGAACTACAAAAACCCAGCTTCATTTAGTGGAGAGAATTCCCTGTTTATCCTAGCTAAGGCAAGAGTGGATAAAGCCCTCAGTTACCTGGTCTGATTGAACAGGCCTTCCGGAGGTCCTCTCAAACCTGAATTATTCTGTAATTCTAAGGCAAGAACCTGCCTTGTAAAACTGGGGTAGGTTTTCCTGGGACAAGGAGCTGAAGGATCTTGCAGGTCCCCAGAGTGAGTAGAGCCTCTCCAACATGCCAAGCAAGAATTTGCACAGAGATCTGCATCCATGTCCCACCCATCTCCTCCCTGGCAAGATGTTACCTGTTCAGAAATGGGATCATGAACCAAATGCAATGCAAAATCCTTCCCTGGTGAAGCCACAAGAACACTGCTGCACCATTAGACACATTGCAGTAACTTAGTATTATTTATAATGTCATTTTTTCAGCTAATATTCATGTTTATACATGATAATTTCATGTAATATTAATGTAATGAATATAAAAATAAATAAAGGTAATATTCATATAAATAAATACATGTAATAAATACACATAATATTCATGTATATACATACAATTGTTTATACAATTATACTAAACTGGACCCATTGACTGTCCCTCCTCATTGAGGGAGGTTGGATGAGATGACCTTTAAAGGTCCCTTCCAACCCCAGCTATTCTATAGTTTATTCTATACACCATCCCTGAATTCACAGTATTTTTCCCTTATTTCAGTGCCAAGTGCGTGCAAGGAAGATCGTGTCTCTAAAAGGGGGGGGGACAGATTGCAATCTTCCCCGTTTCTCTGCAGTTCCTGCTCACAGGAACCAGTCCCTCCCTTTCAAACAACCTTTGCTGCCAGGATCCCAGGATGATCCATGGCAGGAGGCACCAGAGGACCACGGCAGCCAGTGCAACGTGACGCATTTACTGCACGGCCACGTCCTGCAGCTCAGCGCTAATGACGTCTGGGTATTGAAATAACCTCCACAGGGAGCAGCGCTGCAACACCTGCTTCTTCTGCTGGACAACTCAGCCTTCAGCTCCTGGCTGCAATGGGAAAAAACAAAAAAATATATATAAAAAAAAAAGACCTTCTCAGAGAGGCTGCTGAAGTGGAATGTCACATTAGGGCATGCTTGTTAATGACAAACCATTGCAAGGTTGCCAAGTGTTCAAAAAGATGCTCCCAGGATTGCTAGCATTGGAATGTTTTATGTAACATTTAATTATCAGAGGTTCAGATTACGTGCGGTAATATAAATAGAAAAAGCAAGAAAACCTTTCATTAAGTGGTGCTCAGTTATCATTAATCACATATTTATTATATGATAACATACCATAAGGAGGTTTGGAACACAGATCTGGTGGTTGAAGTGTCTCTGACATGGAGTGGAGCTAACGAGGACAGAGGGTCAAGTTCTGCCCTCAGTTAAATCAGCAAAGAGGTGAATTCTGTTGGTGCAGTCACAAATTGGAACTCCTCAGCATTCTCATTCCAACCGTGGGCAAAAGCCTTGCCCACAGCAGGATCAGCTACTTTATGAATTTATGGCTTGAGATGGGATTACTGTGTCCAGCAAAGCACACCACCACTCCAGCAGGGATGTTTGGGTATCCTGTTCCATGGAATTTACATTCCTCTGGGGTTTTTTGCTGCTGGGAGCTCTCTACAAGGCTAAATGAACCCAGGGAAGCTGCTGGGAACTTCAAAGTGTGATATCTCTGAGGGATAATTTTCCTTCTGAATGTTTCCAGTGGGAATTTCTAACAAGTTGGCAGAGCAAATTGTGAGATCACCTTCTGACGTGTGTTGCTAAGAAGAAAAATGAGTTAATACCTGACCAAGATGAATACAAGATTTAGGTATTTACACCTTTCTTCAGGCTGTCTTTGAACTCAGGCAGGCATAGATTATGTCACTCACAGCCACACAGTTTTTCAAATGTTCCTCCTATAAAATACATACCTAATCTTTACTTGTTTATTTTTTATTTATTTCCTTATTTTTTATGAATATTTATATTCTGGGGAATGAAAGAGCATTTGGAAGCAGCACTGATAAACAAATTTACTATATTTGTCCTAACTCAAGTCCTGCTCATAATCCATATGAGGTACTGCCAGGAGGATTTTTTTCTGAAAATAAAGATGACTATATGTAGCTGTACATACATCACTATTTCAGTAAATATTATGATTTGTGGACAAATGGTCAATGGTCAAAGGGTCAGTATTTACCCAGTTAGAAACTAATACCTGAGAGCCATTTATCTCTGCAATGACACTGCCAGCATCCAAAAAGATTCTGTGATTTACTTTGTTTGAAAAAATCTAAGCAAAATACAATATTAATATAGTGGGCATAGTCTTGAAAAATAGAAGTATCTCCTCAGTCCAGACTTTTTCTTTGATCTCTCCTCTATTTATTGACTTTATTATTTTCATAAATAAAGTATTTAGTTTTTTTGCGGTACGTTTAACATCATCTACTGAAATATGACCATTCCTTTAGTTTTCTTAAGTATGCAAAGTACTATTTCCAGGTCTAATTTTTCCTCAGTGAATGTAACAAATGCCTTGAGAAATGCCCCTATAGTTGTCAGAACAGATGTGAAAAGTTAAAAATGCCTCTTTTTTCTGTATAAATTAAAGCCATTGGCAGATTTAATAATTTGTAGAGGAGATGATCCCTGTTTGCAGAATAGAAAATTTGCTCTTTGGTGCTTGTATGTAATACCTGCTGTCAAACAGCCCCACATTTCAATCCAGCAGTGTCTGCATTTGCTGAAAGTGCTTCCCCTCCCGACATTGGAAAGCTCATTGGGATAACTTTGGAGGACAGATATTATTACTATATTTAATTTTTGAAACTCCACTGGAAAAGTTAAGCACTTAAAGAAATCCCTACACTTATTACATTCAACTTTTCCCCTTGTAAGAAATGACTGGAGAGTTTGTGCTTTTAATTATTATCATTCTCCCCTGAAATTATAGGCAGAGCACTCAGTGACATTCGAAACATAAATTACTGGCCTGCAGCCTTGTGCTACTGTTTCTCTATCTCTCTGCCAGGGCTTCAAATCAATTTTCTGCATTTCTTTCAGATTTTCTGAAGAAAATTGTGGAAAATAGCTGTTGGCACATGGCATTTTTCCACAATGGTTAGAACTGTTGAATGGAGCTGTAATGGGCTGCCTTGGAGAAACCAGCCCCATTAAAATGCCAGCTTCAGATGGATCAGAACACTCTCTCAATTGGAATTTCATAACTTTTCCACAGGAAAAGCAACATAATTTTCCTTGGTTTTGCCTGTAGTCCTGTAGCTTTGCTTAAAAATAAAATTAGCTGCCTCCTAATTTGAATCTCTTCTCTTCTCTTCTCTTCTCTTCTCTTCTCTTCTCTTCTCTTCTCTTCTCTTCTCTTCTCTTCTCTTCTCTTCTCTTCTCTTCTCTTCTCTTCTCTTCTCTTCTCTTCTCTTCTCTTCTCTTCTCTTCTCTTCTCTTCTCTTCTCATTTTTTTTTTTTCTGAAGTTCCAACCACATTGCCCACTAACTTTAGGTGATTTCTGAAGGATTTGGGCTGTTTTCTTCTTTCTTTATTCTGGTTTTGTCTAGGTTATTCTTTTACAAAGTAATCTGGAAATTAACTCTATCTTGGCTGTCCTGGGATTTAAATTCACAGCACTGGCCAGCAGTGAAGAGTTTAACACCTTCAGGTTTGGCTGATTTTTTGGGTTTAGAGTCAAATCTCACAAAGCCTATTAAGAGACAAGAAAATCCCAGAAATGAAGGAAGCTTTTGGTCTGTTGAGCAGACCTTGAGCATTTGCAGTGGATTTTGTGGGATGAGCTGCTGGGAGAGAAGAGCAAGGCTCCATGCAAAACAGCAGATTACACAAGAGCTGTGGCCCAGAAGAACCAAGGAAGTAAAATCTAGGGTTTCCAAGGAAGAATTTTTTGCTGCTCCCATTGTCCTGGTAAAATGTAGAGCTGGTTGAAGGAAAAAAGGTCAGTGTTATGAAACTACTTACAGACAAGTTAATTCAATATGGCACAAGATTAAAGAAACAAGGTCACATCTCAGCTTCTCCCTGAAACTGGTTCTTCCCAATGCCCTAGAGAGACTCAGCTTTTGGATTCTTGATTTTATGTTTCATTGTAAGGAGGTGATGTAATGCCGTACATGATAAAGCCGGGACCTGAGCTTGACACAAGAGTGGTGAAAGTTTGCTGGATTAACCAGCTCTGGGTACTTGAGATACATCCAGCCATGATTTCAGATCATGTATTTGAGGTCAGAATATCCAGCTGCAGGCTGGCCTGGTGCCTGCTTTGCCAGGGCAGGAGGAACTGCTGCAATGTCCTTGTACAAGACTCGTTTCAAAAGGGAAAAGCGAGTTAACCTATGGGTGTTCCAGCTTGTGCGGAGTAATGAGTTGCTATCTTCGTTAACAGAAAGAATGCCAAAGAGGCTAAATGAGTCAGAGCAGGCAGAGACACAATCCTTTAATGAGTTGAACAGGAGATGGTTTGTAATGGGAGGTTATTGATGATCCCAGGGTTTATGTAACAGCCTGATTCTGGGTCAGGGAGCAGCAAACACACGCTCCTGTGTGCACACACTCGCTCGCTGTAAGGCGACACACTCCCCAGAACAGATGGCTCCAGCCCGGCCTGAGCACATGCACTCAGGGAAAATGACTTTTTTTCAGCAGGGTAAGTCCTCCTTCCTGCTTTTGCACCTCAGTGTGTAGGGCAGATGTTGATTTTTTTAAGTGATCAGTTTTGCAAATGTTCACCTGGGCTACTGCGACACCAGATCAGTTTAATTCACCCCCAGAAACTCCATATTTAGAGTTTTAGTAATTTTTTTAGAAACCATACAAATACCTTTTCTGCAGCTTGAGAAACACTCTCTTACTTTTCTATTTCTATTTTCTATTTTTTCTATTTCCTCCATGTCTGCTGGGGAGTTTGACACCCAGTTTGGTGTCATAATGCTGGACCTGGAAGTGAGGGAACCACACTGAATGAAATAATCATCACCTCTCACCTTTTATTTTTATGCTACTGTTGGGTTTGTATTGTTCAGGAAGGTGGTTTACTTTCCCAGAAAGGTAATACTAAGGTAAAGAATGGTTCTAGCATCACAAGAAACCTTTTTAATAGCAAAGCTAATTTCCCTTTTACCTTAATAACCAGTTTAGTAACAGTGTAACAGCAATGAAGGATAATTAATTTCCTTTAGCCATCCAGCATGCCCGTGCAAAGGTGATGCTGGTTGTGAGTTTGGATTCTCACCTGGTTTTGCTATCCCAATGTCAGTCATTTTGCAGGATGCAGTTTCTAGAAGCTCTCACACCTGGCAGGGTGTCAGTACTGCCACTGGCACCCCTGCCAGCGCTGTCTGACCTGATGTTTATGGTTCTATAAAAGTCAATTTATGATATTAGGGAAAATTTGAAGCATTCTGGGTTCAGTAACAATTGTGGCTTGAACAGCTTACCTTAAATTCCCTCCCTGAGAATCCTTAAAATCCCAGGCCTAATCTTCTTGTGGTCTCCATATGGACTAGCCTATTACTGAATAAAATACATGGAACTAAAAAATCATCCAGAAAAATGTCCAGAGTGACACTTTTAATGATGTCTGTAAGAAGCTGACTGTATGTTTATCCTCTAAATCGTCAGGCATTCTTTTTAATGTACACTTACTCAGGGTGAGTTGGTTTCGGTTTTTTTTTTTTTGGTTTTTGTGGTTTTTTTTTGTGTTGTTTTTGGTTGGTTTTTTTTTTTTTTCCCCCGGATAACAAAAATACCTCCAAATATAGAGGAAGGTGATAACAGACATCAGCCTAAGCCCAGCTCTCAGATCTGTTGCTCTCTCATTGCAGGTAGTGTTCAGTGACTGCCAGCGAAGGAACTACTGCTGGTGAAAAGTCCCCACATTTCCACAGAGCTGCTGCCTGGAAAGCCTGGTAAAAAAACTTTTAAAACTAAAAAAACTTAAAAAAATATCAGCAGAGCTGGACTTTGGGTTGTCACCAGCCACATTCAATAAAGCCACGCTGTGACACAGAGGTTCACAGGGGTTCTTGGATGAGGGAAGAGACGAGAATGTTGACTCCATTTTTCAGAAGGCTTGATTTAATATTTTATGATATATATTACATTAAAACTATACTAAAAGAATAAAAGGAAAGGTTCCATGAGAAGGCTAGCTGAGCTAAGAATAGAAAGGAAAGAATGATAACAAAAGTTTGTGGCTCGGACTCTCTGACTGTGATTGGCCATTATTTAGAAACAACCACATGAGACCAATCACAGACCCACCTGTTGCATTCCACAGCAGCAGATAACCATTTTTTACATTTTATTCCTGAGGCCTCTCAGCTTCTCAGGAGGAAAAACCCTAAGGAAAGGATTTTTCATGAAAAGATGTCTGCGACACCACGCTGAAAAGCAGAACATCAAAGGCTCCAACTCCGTTCTGCCCTCTGCCATTGCCGCTCACGGGGGGAGGCACAAAGTGGAGGGGAGGAAGAAAAGCCTTTCCCAAGAAAAGCCTTTCCCCAGTGGAGCAGCCCTGCAGAGGGGTGTGAGAGGGCGGGCGGCGATGCCGGAGCAGGTGCTGAGCTGCTCCCAGAGGCAGCACAAGTGTTGGCACGCACAGGTGTCAGGAGCTGCAGCCCGCGGTGCCAACTGCAGCGGGCAGGAGCAGAGCCAGGAGCTGCAGGGCTGCCCAGATTGGGTCTCTGCAACACCCCCCGCATGAAGGAGGGCTGTGCTTCCTCGCTGGGAGCTGGCAGTGCCCTCCCTCGCGTCTTGTTTGTCAAAATTCTGCTCGGTGCAGGTGTAAAAACCCAGCGTGGGGTGCTTCAACAGGAGGATTCTGCCCCTTCCCCCGTGCTCCTCATCCGTGGTGGTGGTGCTGCTGTGAAATGGTTCCTAGAAAGCTCAGGACTGAGCCAAAAGTACAGCTGAGCTGGTGTCCTGTTGCATTGGCAAGCACAGTGACTGCATGTCATCGAACTCCCAGCATTCACAGCACTGAAAATAGCAGGAATTTTCCCTTCTTGTACAAAATGATATATTCCTCCCTAAGCTACGGAAAAGAAACAATGAGGAAAGGAGAGCAGGTTTGCCAAGAGCAGCTCATCCCTTTCATTTCAGTGTTCTCTCTGACATGTAAAAATGCATAATAATTACAGAAAGGAACTAGCAAGCACTTCACAGTTTGGAAATAAAGTCAAAATATTTCTGACAAAATATTTTTTCCCCCAGAGAGAACCCAACCTGTGTTTTGCTGAAAACAGAAATGAATCAATGGCAGTTATTTTGGACAGATTATTCAGGCTAAAGAAACAAGAAAACTACCAGGAAAGGTCTATATCAAGCTTCAGAGGTCAGGAGTTCTTCTGATGTCCTTCCAGTAATTTTAACAGAGTATCTAGGTTCATTTCTATGTACCATGAGGGGGTTCTGTAATGATGAGGGTTAGAAACAGGCTTTAGAACAGGGGGGAAAAAATTACAGTGGGGGAAGAACTATGAAAAGAAACTATGTAAAGTCCCAAAAGCCCTTTCCATGGAGTCCTGCAAGGCTGGAGACAGCCCTGCAGCCCCAATTTGAATTTTCCTCTTCCCTCTGCTGCATGAATGCACCACTCACATGTTTGCTGTGTCTCATTTAGTTGCACAAATGTGAGTGGGTGAAATAGTTTAGATGAAAGAGAGTGTGTGGCAAGAGATCAAGAAAATAATTACTGCTGTGATCCACTGTCAGAGCTAAAAAATCTCAATTAAGGGAGAGGATGAGCAGGAAAAGCTGTTGGAAGGGAAGGAAAGAGATGTATATGTGTGTGTACACACACAGACAGACACACACAGACACACACACACACATTCTCTCTCTTGGTCTTGTGTTTTCAAAGAATATTCTTGAAAATAGTCCAGCAAGTCCTTTGGCTACAATCCCCTCCCCACCCTGGAGTTAGTTTGGTTTCTCAGAAACTTTAGAGGTTGGCTCAGGTCTTGCTTTGCACAAAGGTTTGACAGCATCCTCCAGGATGGTCAGTCATGTTTCAGCAGGCAGTTGAGTGAGCTGACCTAATGCAAAGCCATGCAAACTTCACAATGAGCAGCATCCCTTCTTTTCAGGCATCATATTGAGCAGCAAGGAGCCTTTCCCATTGAGGATTCCCTGGAGCTGTGTGGCTGAGGATGACATTCCCTTTGCCTGGGATGGCTTCCTACCTCTTTCCTGGGGCAGCTGGTGACCATGACCCTTCCTAGGACAGAAAAGGCCTTTGGGGCAATATCTGATGGCAGTTGTTCTTATCTCAGAAGTGTTAATGCTACAATGATGGAGGCTTTGAGGATGGGTTGTGCTCAGGGCATGTCAGGTGAGGGTTTGGCAGGGATGCAGACTACAGGTAGCAGGAGTTTCACATCCCACCTCACCAAAAACGAGGCTGATATGCTGCAGATGAGACTGTGAATGTGAGCACTGTGGGGACACCAGTGAGCCCGGTGTGGATGGGTGTGAGGAGAGCACAGAGCTGCTTCACACAGATCCCCTGAGCTGTATTTACACAGGGTTTATCTCTCACAGCAGTGACACACAGATCTGTCACCTGCAGAGGATCTGAGCCTGCCTGGCTGAGAACAGCCATACATTCTGCAGCAGGGATCACACATGCCCTCAAAGTGTGCCTTTAGAACACCAGCACAGATACGTGTGCATGGGGAATTGCATCTCCTCCCCTCTGCTTCTGCTTGGCAAGTGAATCCCATTTCACTTGTTGTGCAGTGACACCTCCTGTGCATTCTCAGCACCCAGAGGTCAGGCACAGGGTGGGACAGTGGCAGGGAGCACAGGGGGCTGCAGGGGACCTCAATCCCACTGGGCAGGTGTGGCACACCTGTGCTCACACCCACCTCATGCAGGCTCAATATGGCTCAAAAAGTGAATATTTTTGAAGGCAGACAATGGGGAGCAGTTGGTTTGCCCCATCATTTGCCCACACAAAATGCACGGAGAGGATTTTACATACAAATAAATACCTGCAAATTTTCCCCCTGAGCAGAAAATCCAACCTTCCTGAGCATTGAAATTGTGCTTTGATGTTACAGGGCAATGTGGTCACCAGCACCTGCTGGCGTGTGCAAGCTGGGAGTGCCAGACCTTCTGCTAAAGAGCCTCAAGGAAGCATCCTGATGGAAATAAATAAATTAAAAATAAATAAATAAATGAACCCAAATTGCAATTACATATGCATTGTGAGTATCTCCCATTTCTGAACATGAAAAGCTCTCTGAACTCCAAACTTTAGAAGACAAAAGCCTAAAAGTCTCTCTGTGTACCCTGGTGCTGGTGTCAGCATGAAAACTGCACTAATGCAGCCTTAAATGCATCTATGTAAAAAATACAGGTTTAGGGTGAGCATGGAGAATTGGTCCTTGGAAAAATGGGACATTACAGAAGATATAACTCGTGTCCTTTCTTCTTCTTGCAGGTAGAAGTTTGTCACAGTCCCTGCCTAGGGATTAAAAAATCCCTTCCTTTAAAGTCTTCACTTAATGTCCACAGCAGCAATGGCAGAAAATGTTAAAGCTACAATAGAAAGCACAGTGTTGCAAGCTTCCTAACTAGGTTCAGTCAGAGTTGGGGTTTTTTGATTTTTTTTTTTTTCTCCTGGGAAACTTTTGCCTCTACAGGGACCTCACATGTGCTGAGGCTGTTTTGATATACACGTGGGTGGTTCAAGGTGTGGAGCCATGTCACCATTCCAGTTAGAACATGCTGCTCACGATGTCCTATCAAAGGGAGCTGCTTGCAAAATGACTGTCAGATGAACCCTGTGCAAGGGAGCATAATGGTTTGTGTGTGCCTGTATCCACTGAATATCACTGTGGCAGCCTGCACTCCCCTACCTGTCTGCTCATTCCACTGCTTCATTCCAGCCCACGTGGAGGAAGAAAGGTCTTTTAGCTTCTACACTGGTGTGAAACTATCCCCTGTAGAATTGGCAGGGAGGATCCCCAGTGCTCCCTGTGCTTTTCCTGCACTCAGTGCCCCTCAGGAGCACAGCCAGAGAGGAACATCTCTGCCAGCCACGCTCCAACCCAGAGTGGCACATCTTTTTGTTAATATCAAAAGAAGTAGGATGCCTCAAAGTTTTACCATGGCGTGTTGCCACCTGAAAAGGACCTTCTCCACTCTTCCAGTCACCTTTGCTGCTGGCAGGAGTGGCAGTGTGGGATTACTTCCCTGTGTAGTAAGTATGAGAGGAAATGTTTGCCTGATCAACATGCCTTGTGCCATAAATCTCCACACGGGCTCTTAAGGAAGCGCATGGCATGAGATCTCTGGCATTTCCCTCTTGTCTGTCTGTCTGTCCTCCTTGATGTTAATTCTAAGTTCACAGATCCCCTGTGTGGCTGCAAAGGCTCTGCCTGTGCTGCAGCTGGGGAAGGGCAGCGTTGCTTGGTCACCAGCAGCCTCTGGTATGAGAGGAGCAGGGCTGTGTCACCCAGGAGCCCTCACCACATTGTCCTGGCATTCCACCACATTGTCCAGGCCATTCCAAGTGCCATCACAGCTCCTACACATTTTGGCACCCCTCTTAGAGCAGTGGCTGTTGCCTTTTCTGACCCATGGGCTCTCCCAGGTGCTTTCCAAAGCAGCTCCTGCCTCTGAACTGCTTTTCTTGGTTATTTGAGTTTCAGGTCCAGGCCAAGGGTCTAGAGAGGTTTACAAATCCTGCATGGTTTTAGAGATACTTTAAGTCTCATCCTTAGTTTCCCATGGATCTAATCCATCAAACTCCAGCTGGGCATCAGCACTATTAACTTCTATCCAAACAATAACCATGCAATGCTATATGGGGAGAGGCAACAATTGATAAACGTTCACATGACTCTGATATTATTAAAAAATCTAGACCTGTGAGATGCTGACCAAATTTATCTAGCATTCACATGCATGGGATTCAGAAATTCCTTGCACCTCTCAGCACTTTGCAGTGTCAGGACCTTCTAACATCAGAACAATGGGCTATGGCTTTCTGCCTTTAAACTTCCCTGAAACAGATATTCTGTGCCACATATTTTCAATTACTACAGAGGATTAAAAATCTATGTCTGCGATGTGAATCACGGAGTTCAAAGTAGGTCCAGGACTGAAATTTCTCTAGCACATAGGAGCATTTTGGCTCAATCTCATCAGGCCTGAAATTCCATTACTTTACTCTCATGTGCAAATAATCACTGCAATACTTTCAGTCACTGCTAACACAGATATTACTTGAATAAAATGCTTCATTTGTTTTAAAGACCTAAATCAACACTCAATCCATATATTTTAAAAACCATAAAAATTATTGAAGGACATGCTACATGGCGTGAAGTCTATTTCGGGGAGGTCTTTGCTCCAGAGGCTTTTTGAAGTCACCAGAACCCTTTGGCTGAGTTATCCCTGTGTGAATCATGCAGGCACCTCTCACTCCTCTCTCCTCCCTCACCTGTGCAGACAGCTCTGCCCTCTGCAGCAGGTGACAGAGTAATCCTGGGCACCCAAAAGCATTTCTGGGAGAGCACTTTCACTGGGGTGAAACAACCACAGGGATATAAACAATGCTTCAAATCCCCCAATCCCTCAATCATGTTTCCATCATGTGAATATATACAACAATCATCTTCACGGTGTGTGTAGAGGGGGTTTAGTGTGAAATCAGAGCTCTGGGAGCAGTTTTAATGAAGGTTCATCTGAGGTAAAGCAGTAAGCTGAAGGCCACATGTTGGTTTTATTGCAATTTTCCCCCATGCTTGGAGCCCAGCAGCTCCCTGGGAGCCCTTCATGCCTGCACACAGACACACCAGGCAGGAGAGGCTTCCCTGCCTGTTGCCTTTCATATTCTGTCTGTGCTGGCATGCTCTTGTCTTGCTTCATAAAACCTGTTGAAAGGCAGTCAATTCATTAATCTTTTGCCAAGAGGCATTAAATGCCAAGCAGGGAGAGCCGATAATGACTTGACAGTTCATAAGAAAGGGCCTGATCCTGCAAGGGGCTGGGGGTGGGAGCCAGTGGGGAGGGGAAGGGGCTTGGCAGGCTGCAGGGTGGATCCCTTGCACATTTCCTGCTCTCCCTCTGCCCTGGTTGGGTACATTGCTCTTGAAGAGAAGCCAGGAAAGTGCAAGGGTGTGATGAAACCATGGTGCTGTCCTGTGAGCTCTCTGCATCATGAGCAGTCTGACACATCCGCCAGCACTCTGCATGGGTGGGGTTAGCAGGGATGATGCTTCCAAGTGCACAGGGGACATCTCAGCGTGCTGATAACGAGAAGTTGGCTCTTCTCTGCTCCTGAGACTCACCAAGAGAGCCCTGGCAGTGGGGAACACAAACCATCTGCAGTGAGCACCTGCACTGCCTGCTCCAGCTTCAACCTGCCTGATCCAGGGCTGCAGGCAGTGCTGGGAGCAGGGCACCTCTCAGCACCCATCTGCCCTTCCACACATCTCCCCTCTGCCCACAGGAGCTCTGGGAAGGGAGCAGGAAGGAGAACTGCCAGCTCCAGGCAATTGGGCAGCCTGAATCAGGCTGCACAAAGGCAATGGAGTTCACTGCAAGCACGTGGGTTTGGAGAACAATAATTTTCAAAGCTTTTTTAAATTGAGTTTTTAGGTCCTGAGATTTTAGAGCTCCGAGTTTTGTGCCTTTTCCAATGTCGTGATGGAGGTTATAAATGTTTAAAAAAACAAGGAGTCCTTAACAGGGTTTAATGATTCAAGGAGCTGGAGCTTTACTAATGAAACTGCAATTATCACTAGACTTGCATTAAGCTAATCTGGAGTGGGGATTGCTGAGGTCAACCAGAGTTTCCAAAAGGTCCCACAGGTTCCAGGGCAGTCAGTGATGCCGAAGTGATGCACTGAAAATCAAGCACACTTGGCCTCCTTGGTGTACAGTAGAAGTGGATCAATACTGAATTAGAGGTGGATAAACTGCATTTAACTATATTTAACAATACCACTGATAGCACTTAAACTTATTAGGTACCAATTATCCCTCAGTTTCACGGCAGCTTGCCTCCCTCTCATATCTGCAGCATGTGACTGCTCCAGCCAGAGTCTGCAGCAGAGCTGACAGGGTTTTGTCCCTCAGCTGATGAAATCAGACTCAAGGTTTGCAGAAACTTTTTTCCTGAGTCATTCATCAGTTTTAAATTCCCCAGAATTAAGTCAAGATGTGGTGTACCATTCTTTCTGATTTAAAGTGCCCTTCTCAACTTAGGCACTCTCCCCATTTTGAAGACAGAAGAAAAATCTTCATAGAAAAACTGGTTTGGTGTTTTTATTACCTGGTACTGCAACAGGCTTCAGAAGGAAAATGCAGTCCTTTGTAATGGGGTCTGTGAACAGAGTTCCTTCACACTTATGCAAAATGATTCCTTGAACATATGTGATGTACAAGGCACCCCATGGCCCATATTTCTCCTTATAAAATTGCCAGTCTCCACTGCAAACAAGATTGGTCTTTGCTGGTTTTGTGCAGATGCCTCTCAACTGATTGAATATTTTCCATTGGATGTCCTTTCTCTCCTCATTGAAGGCAGCCCAGTTCAGTTAACAAACACCTCTGCTCTGTGCATCCCTCTGTCAGGGGTTATCACACACTGAGCCTTGCAAGCTCCCTGCTGTTCATGGCTTCCCACCAAGCAGGGCAGTTCTGATTGCAAGAGAGGATAACCCCAATTTCAAAAAGTGCCTTGATATCCATGGAACCACCCTCCAGGGCCTCCACTGCTTCCCACAGTTGGTTGGTGTGTGTTGGGATCTCTGACTGGTCAGAGTGACCTTGAGAAAGGTTCCAAAGTCTCTTTTCCCAGCCCAGTGCTTGAAGAAGGAGTCAGGGCTCTTCATTTCTCAGTCTCAAGGTTGTTTATTGTTTCTTATCTATAAAAAATTTTCTCCTGCCCTGCCAAGGTGCATCCAGCAGGACAGTTCCAGGCACTCTGCCTGCCCCCAGGGCAGTGTTATGTCTTTATACTAAAAACTACCTGTATAATGTTTACAATTACTTCCCAATACCTACCACCTATGTTAGACAGTGAGCTTCTACTCTAAACCAATCTAAAAGTGCCACCATCACAGCAGAAGATGGAGGCCAAGGAGAAGAAGGTGAAAAGCTGGACACGCCCAGATCCCTCCATCTTGCCTCTTGAGCCCCCATACCAAAACCCCTAAAATCTACTTTTTCACCTTGTGATAACTTCACTATTATTCTACTTAAACTGTTGTGGCTTGTAATCCTTCATTTAAAGATTGGTAATTGTTTTTTCCAAGGGCTAAATCAAAGACACAGAGGTCTTGGGCCCTGTGCCAAGGTCTCTGAGCCCCCTGGGCAGGGTCCTGAGTCCTCTAAGGCATCCAGAGGAATTTCCTGGGTTCCCACAGGTGTGCTGGGTGGCAGAGGTGGGTGATGGCACTGCTGGAGCTCCTGGCATGTCCTGGCTCTCTGCATGTGAAAGGCAGGAAAGGGTGCCTAGAGCAGCCTTGTTGGGCTCTAACCCATCCAATCCTAATGATATCTAAGCCTCAGTGGACAGCAGCAGCCACATCTGGGCTGTGTGTAGGTGCCAGCAGCTCTGGCAGGGGCTGCTCTGCTCAGGTGCAAGGTGGGATTATGGTGCAGGAGCTGAACCAGCCCTGGGGCAGCTGCTGCCCAGGGAGCACTGGGGGTGGAGAGGGCCTGTCACTGCTGGGGACTTCTGATCTTCATTGCTTGGGCACATGAGCCTGGCAAGTCTTTCCAAAGGCCATGGAAAAGCAGAAAGAGATCAACTTGAACACGTCAGAGAAGGAGGAGAAGAAGATGGGGGACATCCTTCTTCTGGCTCTACCTGCTCTCATCGGTAGGAGCAGGCAGGCGTCCAGTGCAATTCTTCTTGAAAATTACTTAATTTACAGTGTGTAACTCAGGAGCCAGGGACTGAGGGAGTGCCCAATGACCCAGAGACAGGCCCTCTCCTTGACCTGCATGCAAAGAGCCCAATCCTTCTCTGGAGGATGCTCTTCCTGCCCAGATCTCTTCCACTGCCTCCCCTTGCACGAAAGGCTTTCCTTCCTGGTTCCAGTGGCCAGGAGTGGAAGAGAGGCTTTGTGGCAGGAGGCAGGTGGTGCTTCTGGAGCCCAGCTCTAAGAAAGGCAGAAATAATCTCAGGTTGTGCAGGAGGCAGGTGGTACTTCATGGAGCCCTGCTCTAAAAAAGGCAGAAACAATCTCAGCTTGTAGAGGAGAGAACAAGAGTTTTGCTGTTCCTTCAATCTTTCTCCTTTGAGCAAATCTTTCACCTTTCTCCTTTGAACTTTGAGCACAGTTGGGGTTCCCACCACCCCCAGGGTCCAACCAGCCATGAGATCACCTTCAACCATGGATTTTGGGCAAGCCGGTGACTCCCCTCTCCCTCCCTGAGCATGTTCTCATGGTCAAACACACTGAAGCCACACAGCAGAGGGATTCCCGTGGCCAGCTCTGCACGGTGTCTCTTGCCCTGCATCAGGGCTGGCTGTGGGGGATGCACTGGGCTGCAGCCAGGAGGGATGTACCAGCACCAAGCAGCCCGGCTTTCCTGGATCCACCCTGTCTTGCAGCTATCTGCAGCTCTGGAGTGTTTGGTTCAGCCTCAGCCTGGCCTCTTTCTGGCAGACTTGTTTATCTGGGTGTTACATTGCTGCAGGCCAAGGCTCAGTTTCTGTTGTACTCGTGCCAGGGTACACAGCCCTGGCAGCTCTCAGCACATGGGAGGAGTGTCGTTTTATCCCGAGTCTCCCTCAGGAATTGATAACTGTTTAACACAGCATCAGGGGGAGAGGATGGAGTGACTGCAGGAGTCCCAACACACCGAGGGGAAATGTACCCTGGGAGCAGGAAGAAAAAGCTGGACCTAAAGTCCATGAATAATAAACTTCAAATCTTTATTTTTATGATTCGGTGGTGGTGGTGGTTACCTCCAAACTTGGATTAATGAATCCAAACTCGGATTAATGAATCCCCTGTAGCTATTCTGCTTTGACTAGATCTGGCAAAGATTATGTTAGAGAGAAAGGGAGTGGAGAGATGGAGGAAGAAAAAGCACCACTTATCAGCATGCTTATACAGAGAGGAGCTAAAAGGTGTAACCTGATAAGAAATCTCTCCTTTCAGGCAATGCAAGCCCTGTACAGCCCCTCCAGGTCTCTTAAAGAGAGGCTCTTTGGAGCCTCCCAAAAGCACATTGAGCTATGGAAGTGTCAGGAGCTCATAATGCAGCAGGCTGAAGGAGCCAGGGTGCCCAGCAGAAACCAAGGATAAGTTCTGTCCCCAGACCAGCTCTGGAAGCTTTGCACAGTGGGATGGAAACTCCCCAGGTGTCCTCTGGCCCAGCCCTGAGCCTGCAGTGCCGTGCAGGTAATTCTGAGCATGGGCAGCCTCAGAAGGATGCAGCTCTCAGGACATTTCTGAGTGTTCCTCAGCACAGCAGAGTCACACCATCTGTGCAAGTGGCAGATCAGCTGCGACAGCATCATTTGCAAAGCTTTATGTGGAAAATTATGGTGGTTTCATATCCCTCTGTACTGCAACCTGCCTTTGCTGATTGGGACCCAGGCTTTTTGCAGAGCACTTCTGGTTGCAATCTGTAATTTTCAAATATGACCAAAGCAGCAAAGCATAGGGTGAAAACAAGGAAACAAATATTTTTAATGTTTGGTGTTGGTGGTGGCAGTGAAAGGTGGAAGAAATTCAGGGAACCTACAGATTCCTCTGCACCCAGTTCACATCTGTTCACAATTCACTGCAACCTGCCAAACAATTAAAAACAACAACCTGTTTTATTAGCTGTCACATCCCATAAAATATTTCAGGGCCCTTCATCAGCGGTTGACACCCTGTCAATAACAGCTCTCTGGGTTAAAAAAAATGTTCACCATGTTATTTCAATGTCTGGCTCTCAGAGGTTTATCTCCAGTGGCCATCACAAGAGTACTCAAGCACTAAATGCAAGGTTAACAACTTTACAATTAAGGATGTGAAAGATATATAGATGCTATTTTCATCCCAGCCTGAGTTTGAGAAATGCAGGTCTTGGAGGCTGGATTGCTCCATGCAAGGAGAGGAGGCTGAGCTGTGGGCAGGCAGATGCTTGGCCTTCACCAGGTACAGCTACAAGAGAATTCCTGCATCACGAGTATGAGCCCTGGCTTTGCTCAGCCTGCTGCCAGTTTGAAGATCTAACCACTCATTTAAAGAAGGTTTGATGGGAAAAATATGTTCATGATACTCAGATGCTGCCCCTGCCCTTTCTTGTGGCACCACACTCATGAACTCACTGGGCATTGCACTGTCCTTGTTTAGCCCTGGCAGTCCCCATCCTGCTGCCAGTGCTCCCCTCCAGCAACTGCAAAATGTGCAAGGCATCCAATCTGAAACAGATTAATCCCTTCAGCACAATCCTAAGTCTGCCAAGGCTGCCAAATTCTCCCTTTTGCACTTCCCACAGGAACAGACTTCCCACAAAGTTTCCTTTATAAAATGTGCTTTTCAGAGTTTTAAAAAGCCGAATTCACCTACATTTGAGAATATGATGTCCAAGGCTGAAATAAAGGCAGTCAATATGGAAATAAGCATTCTGAAAACATAAAGACTTACCAGATTTGGTTTTTAGAACTGAAGATGTGCGTGACTGTGTTCTGAAAATTATTTTGTACTTTTTCATGCAAAAGGAAGGGGTTGCCCTCCTATTTTTAAATGCAAAGCCAGATGCAATCTAAAACCAAATACTTTCTGTGCTCTGCATACTATACAGCCAGAGTGACAAGTCCTGTCCTCTGGATTTCACAGTTTAAGGAGACCAAAGAGAGATGAAAGATCATGTCCAAGATCAAACATGAACTTGGTGGCCCAGTCTGTGACTGCAGCCCAGGCCCTTTGATTCAGAACTGCTGGTCCATTCCTTCCATCCTCTCCTGTCATGTTCTCTAATTTTCCATTGAGGTTGTATTTTTAGGGAGGTAACTTTACACTCAGTGCTGTTGTTTCATGTGCAGGTACTTCCTATCTGGCAAAAGATAATCTGTGATTAAATCAGCTAGGATCAAACAAAGCAAAATGAGGAGGAAATCAGATACTAAAATCATGTTAAACACCTCCTAAGCAGCAGGAGGGGATGGCTGCAGCTCTCATCTCACAGGGGTTGCAGTGAAATCCCTAAGCCACTGCAACTGGCCATGAGCCATGAATGGAGCTGTGGCATCAGACACATTTCTGGATGAAAACTGGCTGATTTGCTTGAGATGATCTCAGTTTCATAAACTTGTTTTTAGAGATATTTTCAGCATTGGTACAGTGTGACAGTGTTCACAGGGGTCTCAGGTTGAGGGAAGAGATGAGGATCTGACTCCATGTTTCAGAAGGCTGATTGATTATTTTATGACATATATTACATTAAAACGATACTAAAAGAATAGAAGAAAGGATTTCCTCAGAAGGCTGGCTAAGAATAGAATATGAAGGAATGATAACAAAGGTTTGTGGCTCGGACTTTCTGTCTGAGCCAGCTGACTGTGATTGGCCATTAATTAGAAACAATCAGCGTGGGCCAATCACAGATGCACCTGTTGCATTCCACAGCAGCAGATAATCATTGTTTACATTTTGTTCCTGAGGCCTCTCAGCTTCTCAGGAGGAAAAATCTCAAGGAAAGGATTTTTCATACTGTCTGTGACAGTACAGCATGGTTGCCTAGTGTGGGGAAATCTGTGGGTCACATTCTGCCCAGTGCTGCCAACACAGTCAGCACTGCCATCAGGTGCAGCAGCATGGTCATAACCAAAGGCAGATTTCAGACCTGAATGGCTTGTATTAGCTTTGTTCTACATGGATTTTTGTCCAGGTTTTAGATTATATTATTCCTGGCATTACCCCAAGTGAAATATGGTGTTGTGGCCCCATTTTCTCCTCCCAGGGATCGTGACTTGCTCTCAGTGAATGGCAGTGTCTTGGTCACTTCCCAACATGACTCCGTTTTCTTCCAGAGAAGCTACTGGACTTCAGAAAGCAATTTCCATGCCAGGAATGCCAGGGCCTGTTTGACACAGCGGTGAGTAGCTTAATGCTCAGATCTCTGTGGCTTCATCCTGTTCCAAACCTCCCCATACACCTGCAGATGCAGCTCATGGATCTGTGCCCATAGTCACCCTCAGGGTGGCCCAGCACATGGCACACAGTGCTTTAACAGCAGAATGGAGGTGGAATGACACCGTTTGCCTCTCTGTAGCATGAGTACATCATTTAATAAGAGCACAATTTTCTGCTGGTGCACATTCATGGGCTTGCAGTTGCATGCAGTTACTCACGGGCCTGGAAAGAGCCACAGTAACAGGCTGGGAAACCGAGAGATATAAACAAAAGAAATTGAGGTGGTTCTTCAGGGAAAAAAATAATAAAAAAGAACAATAAAAGACAAATGCTCTGGCTGTAGGTGTCTGCAAAATCCTTCATCAAATGATCACTGGTGTACCCTCAGTGATCCTAGAGCAGCCCATGTGGTATTGACCCTCCAGTCCTACAGGCAATTTCAAAAGAGCCTCAAGGAAGCTTCAATGGGATGCGAAAATTTTTCCTTTGGAAATCACAGCGTGGATGGTAAATTCTCTGTTGCATGGGGCTCAGCCTCAGCATTTCTATTTAAAAAACATTCAGGAGCGGGAATAGCATGGGTAAACCTTGGGCAAGGCTTTGAAACTCTAGGCCCTTGGTGATCTTAGCAGGTGAGCTGGGATAAATGGAGCAGCTCTGAGGGGCTTGGGGCTCTTGCTCTTTAGGCAGCACTTGGGGCTGCTGGGGCAGAGGTGGGAGGCAGGGAATGAGCTTTGATATAATGATATAACGTCCCCTCTCAAACCTCAGGGAGCCCCCTCTCCTAATATTATTCTTTCTTCATTCTCAATTCAAACCAAAAGTGAAAACAGAAAGAAAATAACTCTCTTTTCTCTCCTCTCTTGCCTCTTCCCCCCCTCTCCCCTCCTGCTGCTGCTCCAGCAATGGGAGGGAAGGGAAAAGGGACGAGAGCCACTTAGATCAGTTTCATGCACAGGAGAAGCAAGACAGGAATTATTTTTCTTGTTAGCCTTTTTGTAAGAAGACAGACAACCCTTTCAGCCCAAATACAATATTGTAATTGCTCATATTCAACTGACAGAGGTTCCCAGATGAGCTCCACTGAGGCGTCATTTACTAATCTGTCATGTTCTATAGCAGCCGGCACAGAGCGCTGTAAAAGTGTCTTCTTCTCTTTAAGTTATTTATATAGTTGGCTGAAAGCGCTTTGCTTGTACAAACTAGAAACTATTAGATTAGACCGGCGGAGACAGCCAGAGGCAATCTTTTTAACAAAGTGAGTGGGATTCAAAGTAGGCTTGGAAAGCAAATATTATTTCACTGGAAGTCTATTAGAGGTAGTTCCCTGGATAACAAATAAGTGCTTTGTTAGCTTAGCTTGGAGAAATGCACCGGTCAGGTTGGCAGCAGCTGGGCTTAATGGTGAGCTGTGTGATAGGAGATGATAATTCTGTGATCAGAGCAACACATATGCCAGCTTTGCTCTCCCTTCCTTCACAGCCTGCCACATCCCTGGGTTTACTTGTTTAAAGTGCATGTCAGAACTTAGCAGCTGGGGATAACTCCGTTTGTTTTAAAACTTCTCATCATGACATACACACACACACTGAAAGAAAAAGTATGGAAATGCAGCCTATCAGAAAGCAAATATTGTTCTCACCAGGGAAGGCTGAAAGGTTGTGCCTGTTGGAGTGCTTTAATAAAAGCGGAATCTGGGCTCAAAGCAAGTTTTAGACAGAGATCTCATCATGACAAACAGAAAATCAGACTCCAAGTATTAGATGAGATTGAAGCATATTCATAAAAATATGCAAAACTATTCATAATCGCTATTAGCTGCTAATTCTGGAAAATATCAGTTTCATTCAGCCCCTGAGACAGCTGCTTTCAGTGATGGATAATGTGATTTTTCTTTGGCAGAGCATAAAATGTCCCTATGCTGTAAATCCATATCAGAGTGATTCCTAAAAGCAGAAACATGTCTGTACAACACCTTGGGATCTATTTCTTTCTTTGAGAGGTGCTCCATACATGTAAGAGGTTGTTTTTTATTTATTATTAATAACCACTTGCCTCCTTGGAAATTCCTATTTGTATCTTCCAGTCTAAGGGTTCAAAAATCCAAAATTATACATTTTCCAATGTACAAGGTGGATAAAAGTCAGACAATCCAAGGGATGGCTAAAATGTAAATGGGCAGATATTGAATTTTTACAAATCAAAGGGCTGGCTGTTCCTGACTGTGGTCTGGATTGCTAGAGACACCAGAGGGCTTCCCAAAATGTCATTACTCAACTCCACTCCTTGTATTCACATACAAGACTGGCTCCAGGCTGGGAGCAGCAGGAATGCTGGGCTACCCAAAAGAGCAGCAGAGAATCCATGGCCCAGTGTCCTGCTCAGCTGCACATGGAAAAAACTGAATTTCCTCCTGGGTTCCATCCTGGACACAGACTGTTAGAGGGGGTGACAGGGTCTGCTCCCAGATCTTGGCAGAGGGCACTGCACTGTGACCCTTTTCTAGAGAACAGTAGGGGTTTTCTACCCAGGGTTTTCTACCCAGCATGGTCTTCAGCCAACAATTTCA
Organism: Melospiza georgiana; assembly: GCF_028018845.1. Lineage (NCBI taxonomy): Eukaryota > Metazoa > Chordata > Aves > Passeriformes > Passerellidae > Melospiza > Melospiza georgiana. The sequence continues at coordinate 9,985,638 of NC_080446.1, forward strand.
TTTTCAAAATTTGACCACCATCAATGTGTCTGTCCCAGGGGCAGCTCCATCCCCAGGATGAAGGTAAATCCCCTTTCTGCACCCTCTGCACCCCCATCCCAGTGGGCTGCAGCAGCACTAAACAATCCTTGTTTGCTCCACAGCTTCCCTTTGGCCCCTTGTGGGCTCCCTGTGTCTGATTCTTGGGACTGACAACACAAATCTGTGCTGGAAACTTGTAAGTTGCCAACTCTACAGTAGGAGAACAGGTAATATGAATGTGTTGAAGTTTAGCCTTCAAGTTCATGCAGGCAAGCTCTTTAACAGATAAATCTCCATTCAGCTTGCCTTAAAAAGCCAGATGAAAAATGGGCTTTTACCAACACCCTCCAGTGTCTCACTAAGGCTGTTTGCTCACCCTCCAAAACTCCTGCAAGTTGATAATTAGCTGGACTCTGTCCCAAGGCAGCCACACTTACTCAGAGGAGAACTTGCCCAGCCTGCTCCCACTCCAGCCTCTTTTTTTCAGAATCATTTTATTTTCCTAGCTCTGCTTTAAAACTTCGAGGAAATTTGCCCTTTTGCCCTCCTCCCTCTGTACACTCCAAAGCCAGAGGGGAGAAAGAATATGACAGAGCTCTTGAAGAGAACATTTGTATTTTGTGTTCTGGGGAAGGGGACATAAGAAGAAGGAGTGAGGGGTTCTGTAGAGGCGAAATGCGGTGAGATGACCAAGAGTTACCTACAAGTTGAGCAGGTGAAAACCACCATCCACTCATCACTCCTCCTAAGTGGGTTAAAAACCTAGGGATTCCCAGGGACACACCTGGGTTCTGCCGTGCCAAAGGAGTGGGAAGAAACAAGGTCCCCTCCCAAGGCAAACCCCTCCTACGCAGTGGCAGAGCCCCAGCTGCTGTGAGTGCTTCCCTTCCACTGACACTCACCTCCAACAGCTCTGCTCCCTGCTCATCACGGGCTGGCCTTGCTGCTGCTGGCAGCAGGCAGCCAAACTGCACTTGCCTTTGATCATCCCTCTGCACTCTGCCCCCAGGGCCGTATTTTCCTAAGGGAGAAGGGGGCGAGGGTGCAGCCATGTCACCAACTCCCTCTGGAACCAGTCGGGCAGGTCTTTTATCTGCAGGGAGGTTTCGCTCTACTTACGGGAATTAAGGCTCCCCAGTTTGACTCGCAGCCCTGCCTGCTGATAAAACACCTTTCAATGGCTCAGCACACCTGGCTCAATGCACTGCAGGGAGATGCTTGAGTGTACCCCTGTTAAAAGGGTCCACTGGGTGCTGGCAAACCCACAGCAAATGGAAGTGACTTGGGAGAGCATGGGGGACACATGAGTGAAAGTCCCTTTTCCTTCTTCTCTTTTATTCATGGAGATTTTTTCCTCCACAAAGTGTCAAATTCCATCTTTTACTTCCATAGGAAGGGGACAATGTCAACAAATTTGTTAAGAGGCAATGAAAGATCAGGGGCCAGAAAAGGGCATTTGTTCTTAGACTGTCTGCAGTGATAAGGAGTCACCGTGTGTGACTGGGTTTTTGCAATCACTTCTGCTCCTGCTTTGGCTCCTTTACAGGTTATCGGTGGATCTGCCATACAGGAAAATCTCCAGACAATGCAGGTGATCTGCAGGGACCTGGGAAGAAGAAAATGCCCAGGGGACAAACATGTGTGCCCTGGAAAACTAAATACCTGCTGAGCCAACCCTCAGCTGTATTTCCACAGCAGTAAATGCAGGCAGATTCAGGCTGGTGGGATTTACTCCTCTACTTACTTTTTTGCAGTTCAGAGTGCAGTAAAAATCTCTTTTTTTCTGTCTGTGCATCAGGGGATCAAACCCAGACTCCTTGATCAGTGACAGAATGGGAATTCAGAGGCATTTGTCTGGGCTGGCAGAAGAAATTTTGTCATGTTGAACTATTTAAAAAAATTTCATTAGTTAGTTTGGTTTTGTTCCTATATCAGCTGCTCTTTGCCTTCCTAGAGCTGTCTTCCTCTCTTTAGATCAGTCACAGGCAGGCTGTAATGGTCTTAATGCAGCTCTGATCTATACAAGCCAGCAGCTGAGTCTGTGATATATTGCAATCTTTATTGCCCTCTTACTACCATTGTCTCAAGTGCTTCTCCAGATCGATGGTGAAATTCCTCTGCTTTAGTGGCCATAAGCTGGGAGGTCACTCACTCACCAGATGTGTCATGAGCTGAACTGTCACAGGTTGGGTTAGGGATGCTCAGCCTACAAAACATCACACAAAACCACCCTGCCAAACTCCCAGCAAAAGAAATGTGAAATGAATTAGTGCTATTATCACAATTCCCACATTCATGGATTGCATCACGAGTTATTTCTTCTAAGTGGATCAGGATCTACTCCCCATGTTCAGGTTGTCACAGCTAAAATCTGATAAAAATATGGAATAAAATAATTCAGATGTACAGCCAGAGCTAGGCCTGTTTGGGGGAATGAAGACTTCAGCAAGAAGCAGTGAGGATGTTCACAGAAAAATGAGTTTGGCTGTTAGACATCAGGATATTTGTTTCAAGGCTCTGAGATCAAGGAGTCTAAACAATCCCATTGAGCTGTTTAGTGTGGGACTTTATGCCTGGAACCCTGTTAAGTGCTCTTGCATCTAATATCTCCTCCATACAAATACAACCTCTCTAGCTCTTCCTCTCCAAACCCCAGGTCTGAGTTCTCTCATTTCCTTCCTTACCCTCTCACCTATGCAGGGAATTCTAAATTGGTTCCAGGCATTGCTCAGCTTTGTTATCCCCTATCCTTAGTTCAGTCCCATTCCCTGCCCTCTCCTGGGCTACCTTACACCTCTTCCCAAGCTTGAAACACTTGCAATATCATCCTAAACAGCTGCTTTATCATCCTAAATTCAGGGGAAGAGAACAACTGGGGACATTTTCTCCTCACCCTTAACAAGCATTGGCAGTGCAAGGATGGAAGGGGAGTGAGAACAAAGACATTGATCCAATATCCCAAGAAGACAAGGAACACAGAGCATTAGCTGCTCCTCCTTCCCTTCAGCCTTCAAGAAAAATATCATTTAGGCTCTTGAGGGGATCCTTTTCCTGAAAAATACAGTGAAACCAAATCTCAGTTCTCATTGAGAAATATTCAACAGTAAAAATAAAACTCTGCAATGCCCAGCATCTACAGCCGTACCTATTCAAGAGTGAATGTATTGAGCATCTATCAAGTTTTAGCATGGCCTGTGTATTGCTCATCCTTTAAAAATGTATTTCTGCTTTGGAACCAATTCTGGCTCAGATTCTCAGCATAGAAAACAGCATTCCAGAATCCAGCTAAGGCAGCAACTGCTCAGCAAAGGGATGCCAAAAGGGGGTTTGGACAGCCCTAAAGTGTAAAAGCGAGGAAATTAATAGTTAATAATGCAAAATTATTAGTTAATTTTTTTTTCCAAAGGAAAGAATTTAAATTTCAAAGGAAGAAACTGAGGGCACAAACATGAAACTAATGCTAGGAATTTCTCTGTTAAACAGAATATGAGGATGCCAGGCCGGTCAAGATTGGTCCCATGAAAGACCTGGAATAGAGACCCATAGGAATGCTAAAAAATAATGTCTTTATGTTATTTCCTTCTTTAAAGCCATGGTCCCTGTGCACCAGGGGGTACCAGGAGGAGCAGGCCTGAGTGGCTATTAGAAAGATGCAGAAGAGACTGATGGACTGGAAAAAGGACCCAGTGTAAGTGCCAGGGTATATGAGAGACCACAGTGGATTGAATGATGTTGTGTGTGTTGGGAGAGCTTCAATTACTTAATTAAGGAAACGATGATACCGAGAGCAGTTTGAAGAGAAAAAGCTCTCTCATTTGGATTCATTTCACTTTATATCTTTTTGGTGAAAGATGGAAATAAAAACGGAAGCAGACATGAAATTTAATAATGTTATTGCTAGAAACTCAAATGGAAAAAAATACTGGGGATGAATTAAAGCTGAGACATAAAATGCTAAAAAGGAAAAGAGAGAAATGGTCAGGCAGAATGTAAATAATTCATTTATTTCCAGCAGTGGAAGAGTATTAAAAAACAAGGTACAGTGATTACAGCAGGCAACTGGGAGTTGGGATTCCTGAATTTTATTTCTTTTCCTTCACACATGTCACTCCATAAGTCAATCCTTCCATGCTCCAGTGTCCTCAATACTTCTTCAATGCCAGTGATGTAGTTGGACTTAATTTGCTGATGCCCTGTAGGTGTAAATTGTTATGAATTGGCAGAAATCACTTGGGATTTCAGGATGAAGTTATCTTTCCATTAGGAGCTTGGCTACCAAAACACTCTCCTTTGAACTCCCCAAAGAAAACACAGTTCCCACTGAAATTTCCCATTTCTTCTCTCACTCCAGGTATAATTTTCCCCTGTGAAGTGATACTTCTAATTGAATATCTCCTTCCATCTCCCTGGTGTGAGGGTAGCTCCTGGGTAAGGAGTGTGAATTGCCTCTCTCATGCTCATAAAGTTGAATCAAAGCTTCAGTTAAGTCAATTATTGTTATACTTTCCCTTGCAGGCCTCAATATCATCTCACATCCAAGGACTGGGGGCAATCTCAGAGGTGCTGATGAGATGTGCTCTCTGCTCAGCCCTTCCGTAGAGACTTGCTGCTGCTTCCTGACTCTTGGACAAAGGGGATCAGGGCTTTGCTGCTTTGCTGGGCAACTCTGGCACCTGCCAGAAGGTGCTGATGGTGGCCTCCACACAATCCCTGCACTGGTGAGTGTCTTGCCTTGGAGAAGCAAGTGCTGCATCTAGGTGAGCCTAGGAAGCTGCAATTCTTCAAAACATTGCATTTGCCTTTGCTCTGTGAATTTTTATCCCATAGGCATTTTTGGAAGATGCTCATTGACCCTCTGGCGGGTTGAATTTTTAGGAGTGTTGCCCTTTTCCAGCAGAGAATTTGTGTCAATAAAACCTACAAAAGCCCACTCAGCTTCACACGTTGAAGTCAGCCTTGCTAGATATGCCAGTAAAATACTCCAGAGCAAAGGCTTGCAGATTATTTTTATCCCCTGTAGACTGTCATGGCAGTGATGTTGCTCCTGCAGATCAGAGAAACCAGATGGGTGTTTGGTTGTCCGTGCTTGTGTAGATAATCAGTTACCAAAAACAACAGCGCATTCACAGGGAGAGAAGTGGTCTGTGGCTCCTCTGTTTTGACAAGCTCAGTTGCTGCATCTGGATTTGAATTGCTAAAATCAGCACAAATGTTATTGTTGAAAGCCACAGACCATGGTTTATGTCAATGACAGAGAAACCTCAGAAAGTTTGGAGGTTTCCCGTCAGCACCCAAAAGTTTGGGTATTTCTCCAGCTTTAGCCAAACAATTGAAATACTGCTGTTTGAAAAAGTCCTAGGAGTTTCACAAGGTTCCTGAAATGTGTGCTTTCAGTCTGAGGTTGCAAGATCACCCCTTTGCTTGCTATCTCTTTGTTACCTCCATTAATTACTTTCATGAGTATTATTGCATCACCTAATTCCGTGATGTTAATGAGGGTACACTGTGGCAGGTTCCATCCAATCCTGCAAAGCTCTTAAGAAGAGGTTCCAATCTAGATGAATACATCTTAAAAGGCAGGAAATGAAGTAACATCACTCCAGTCCCATGGGGAGATGACAGAACTTGTCCAAGATCATGACTGAGATTTGTGACAGAGCCAGGAACTGCAGCAGTTCTTCTGAGATGCCAGCCAGCACATTATTGATAAAACTCCTAATTTCCTCTTTCTGCTAATGAAGAAGCATCAGTATGGATGTTGAGAGTCGGTTACCAGAAGAAATAATTGTTGGACAGATTCTAAAACTACAAAACAAATCCCATTTCACTTTTGAACAATAGGTTAAGGTAATTTCCAGATCGGTATCAGGTTGGCTATCGCTGATATTCAGAATAGCAAACATCAGCAAAGCACCAGCAATTAACCAAATTGTTAACAACTGCTCTGCTGGGGAGAGTCTGGGGCAACTGTGCAGGCAGGGGAAGAAGGTGCTTCACTGTAAATTTTACTGAGCATTTCAGTGCTGAGCCTGATGAATGGTTTCTGGAGGGTTTTTGTGAATTATCTGGGACTCCGAGGAGAGAAAACATTTCCCAGGCCAGATGCTGTGAGCCAGAGTATCCTACCTGCAACACCAGATGTTGAAGCAGAAAGAGAGAGGGGAGTTGTGATTCTAATGGAGAAATACAAAATCCAGCCTTGCTGGAATGGTCTCTGAAAGGATTATTTTTCAAATATTAAGCTGGGAATAAGGTACTTCAATTTCTGATTGTGTGAGGAGGAAAGAAGAGTCTCAGACACCCATTTTAAAACACTAAGGGTGGGAATCAAAAGGTCTGTGGCTGCAGATCATGATCCTAATCAGCACAGAAGTCTTAATTCCTGTATAAAAAACATGGGTACTCTGAGTGTTCAACTGAGCACCCTCCTGAAAATACATCTTAAATATCTGTGGGGACTGTTGTGTGAATTTTGGGGAATTGGAAACATATAAACTTTTTTAAATTTTTAAAAAAGAATTTTTTGTTTATTTTGTGTTAAAATATGCATCCTTTTAGTCCATTTATACTCCAGTGCTGTCACATACAATTTTCTTTTTGTGCCTTCCTCTAAGCCCTTTCTTTTCAGTCAGTCTGCTCTCAAACTGATGAAACTTAGCAGTAGCAGAAATCTGAATCTGTGGATTTAAACAACTCTTATTCCTTATATTTCCATATGAATCTTTTACTTTTGCACGAACTCTTTATTTTTTTCTAATTTAACTAAGTCAAATAATTAATTTTAAAAAATTCTGAAATAAAGATGGAGCTTGAATAGCCATATGGAGAGCTCATAGGTATAGCAGAAGTTTAATTCTACAATTACAGATTATAATTTTTTCTTAGTAAGGATATAAACCAGACACTCACATCTCTCCATAGTGATCAGAGAAAATTCCAGCTACTTACTACATTAAAAAAAAATCAACAAAACCCCCACCTCTTTCTAATATTTTAGTAGAAAGAGGTCTACAAAGTGGTGCTTTTTTCCTGTATAAAATGAGGCTTTTTGTCCAGCCCCAGTTTTACTGCAAATGTTGGAATCAAGTTCTGCAGATAATTGCTGACAATTTATCTTATTTTTTACACTCATTTTCTGTGGCCCCAAATGTGTAGAAAAAGTCTCAGGACCTTGCATTTGTTTTTCACTTGACTTGATTAAATTTGCTAATCTGGATTTAGAACAGTTTAGGCACAGTTTGCTCTACTTCAGTAATAATTATTAAAAGAATAAATTGCCTTGCCTGATGGCTACATGTGTGTGTGTACATAAATATATGAGTGTAATTATACAGAATTATTCATGTTTCTTTGTATTTGCTATATACTTTAACTTCAGGTGAGTGTTTATGGCCCATTAAAATGGAGCAATTCCAAAATTTCCTAAGCATGATGAGCGGTACCATAAATATGTGTGTGCTCTTGCCAATTACTACATGAATAACAATATCCTGACTGCCATATGCCTTCATTAAAAGGTGAGCTTGGGAATATTCTCAGTTTCTGCTTTCTCTGCGTTTCTTGAGCAGACTCCAGCCTCGTGGTAGTCAGCAGCAGCAAGCAGTGGGGAGCTGCAGTTTTAATAACAAATTGTGACTGGTTGCTCCTGGCTGCAAAGCAGCTCCCAGTGCAGCACAGGGCCCTGGAGGTGGTGAGAGAACACAAGGATTCCATTTAATAACTGGCCTTTGGAGGGAAATGCATCAAAGCCCAAGCAGACCCTTTGCTGTGGGAGATACTACCCTCAGCTGAAACTGGGGAAAGGATTCTCTCATTTGCTCAGACCCATCCATTTACAGCAGGCAATATCTTCATTAGCAGCTGGGAGTGGGAGGAGGGCAAGGAGGCAAAAAAAAAAAAAAATCACTGTTAAGATTTTAAAGTGCATCATAACTAATTGTTTCTCAGAGTTAAACTTGCTCTAGAGTAACAAAATAGTTTGGGTTGGGAGGTATCTTAAAGACCATCCTGTCCCACTCCCTGCCATGGGCAGAGAAACATTCCACTGTCCCAGGGTGCTCCCAGCCCTGTCCAGCCTGGCCTTGGGCACTGCCAGGGATGGAGCAGCCCGAGATTCTCTGGGCACCTGTGCCAGGGCCTCAGCACCCTCACAGGGAAGGATTTCTGCCTCAAATTTAATCTCATTTTATTCCCTTTCAGCCTGCAGCCATTCCCCCTTGTCCTGTCGCTGCAATTCCTGATGCAGACACAGCTCAGGTTCAATGGCAGCAGTTTTACAGCCTTTACTGATAATCACACACACTTAGTTATTATGTCAATGTAAATCAGCATCATATATTATTTATACAAGAAGAGATTTTCCCAAGTGCCAAGGACACCCAAGCACCCATCTCCCTTTAGAAGTCAGTGTGGGAATGAGGTTCATGGATCTCTCTGTACCTGCAGCACCCCACAAACACCTTGGTGCATCTCTTGGGCTGTGTGTGTTTACTGAATTATCTGTAAGATTTATTTCTGAGGCATATGCTTTGATTTTCAGAATCTGGGTCCCACACAAACAAATTCTCTATTCAGTTCAACCAGGCACTCCAACATATTTTGTTTGCATTAGCTCCACTCTGTTGCATTAGTAATGTCCCATCATATCATATTAGCAGTCTGCTTTGCTAATACAGGAGAAGTTGTTCACACAGCACAAAGTCTACTTGTGTTAGCACTTGTTCTCCCTGTGTTTCATTAGAGACAGAGCTCTGGGGGCAGGAGGGAGGGCTAATTTCTTCAATAGCTCATGTTGGCTCTAATGGGAAAATAGGAGGATGTTTTGTTTCACTTAAATTTGGAAATGAATAATATCAGCGCTTTGTTTTCTTCCTTTTGTCTTTCCAAACACAAAGATATTGTTAAATTGATTTTATTTAACTGAAAGGAGTTCGGCTGGCTGAGATTTTTGAACGTGGGCATTTCAACTACTTTTGCTTTTGGAAAAAAAATAAAAGTGGAGAAACAATGATTGCAAGACACCAAAAGGCTTTTTTCTTCTCCTTATCCTAATATCATTCCCACCCTGTCCACATAAGTGTGACTGACTGCAGTGAGAGGAAGATTCCCTGCTCCTTTGGAAATAAAGCCACCATTTTTTGTATGTTTACAGAAAATTGAATCCAGTGTAAATCAACACAGAGACAGAGCTTCAAATTGCTTTTTTGCACCAGTTCTCACGTGGGGTCTAAGGATTCTCTTTTATTTGATATGCCCAACAAGGTCCAGAACAAAACTGAGTTTATTTTGTTCTTTACTCTCTGAACCACTGTGGCAATTGGACAGGCCCGTGAAGCAAGAGTGAAAGCATTTTATTGCTATTGAGTTATTCTCCTACAGGACACCAAGTGAGAAAATAGTTATTTCCCTATTACACATATTATATTAAGTTAATCAGTTTAATTAAGGCCAATTCAGCACTGAGCTCTTAGATACACTAAAACCCAAGGTAGGAGGAAGGAAAAATGGGTTTATATGCTGTGACAAAAGGGAGAATAGTCTTATCTGGGGAACTGTGTCTCACCTGTTACTCCAACACCAGGATCAGGACCTTTCCTCCTTGTCCATGACTGCAAACAATATTCCTGATAGCCCTAGGGAACATTAATAGGGTGTTTGATGAAGTTTAATTTCTTATGGTTTAGAAACTTATGTCTTCCAGAGAAAAGCTTCTTGCTGGGCAAAGACACATGTGGTAAACAATGAGGGGGTTTATGGTTTTTTTGGGTTTTTTTGGGGTTTTTTTAAATGTTTTAACAGATTGGTGAGGGTGAGAGGAGCACAGCCCACTGCTGTGACACATGGGACCTGTGCTGAGTGCAAGCCTGTGCTCACAGAGAGAATTCTCCCTCCTTTCAGGGCAAGGACATCCCCAAATGGATCCTGGTGGGATTTCCCAACTCCAACCCATCACAGGTGTGTGGTGATAACAAGTGTTAGAGAAAGGTTTCAGGAGTTATTAGAGCTCTCAGAACCCACCCTGCATCTCTCCTGACCCATTCTGGTGCCTCAGGAGACACGTACAGCTGCTAATGACCAGTGTTATTTACTGCATGATACTGCCTGAAATAAAGCTGTGAATCAGTGCTTGACAGAATAACACAGAGCAGAAATGTGGCACCTGTCCAAGGGTGTCCACAGCCATGTTCAGCTCAAGAGAGTCAAGCACTGAACACTGAGCTCTCCTGAAAATTTGCCCATTAAAACCGGAAAAAGGAACAATTTTTAAATCCTGGCCCTATCACCATGTATGCACTAACCAGAGGGGAAATTGGTAACAAAAACATTTTACAAATGTTTTTTTCTGGAAAGGTTTTTAAGGTATTCACCAATTTGATGACTCATAAATTGTCAAGACTAGAAATGTATTAAAATGTTTAGAGGGAGTGATTTACCAGCTCTCTAATGGAACAAAACATTTAGGATGTGAGACTTTTCAAATCCAGCTGAGATCTGGCACAGAAGGGAACATTACCCAGCTCACACCAAGGCAGAAGACTTCAGTGCATTCACCTCACAAGAAAAATATTGAGGCAATTAGTAAAAGGAATTTTAAAGGAAACTCTATGATATCTGATGCTGTCTGTCCTAAAGCCAGACTGGACAATCTTAGCTGAAAACACAGCTTTTCTGAAAAGTACAATTTTTTCAATTTTTCCCTAGAACAACTTTTTAAGAACTATATCTTACAGTCTTTTCGCCCAGGTATTCTGTAGAAATTTTTTTTTTTCTTTTTTTTTTTTTTTAATGCATATTAGCAAAGATGTTTCACTTGCTATAAATTATCCCTCAAATAGTTGACTTTACATTCCCACACATGGCCTCAATTAATATTGACGTCTACAACAGACCCTTCCTTGGGATCCCCATTGGAAAATCCATGGTGCTGGAGTCTCATTTGGATCTCATGATAAGATAAGACATTGCACAGAGGGGTGGGAGGCAAAATCTGCAATCTGTCCCTCACCTTTTTGGTTCTGCCTTCTGCTATTCTCTTTCCGTTTTCATCTAATTTCTGAACCATTTTACCAAGACAAAGTAAAAATAATTAAAAAATAAATCCCTATACCAAAATGTGGTTTATGAACTAGATCATTCTCTAATTCTGAAGCCAATGAGAAGGAAATGGATAAAATTATTAATGTTAAAATTAAAATAAGTGAAATCAAAATCTCCACTGATTTCTAGGGATTGAAATGTTACCCTCCAGAATATTATACAACCACCTAACCATTTAAGCCATTTAGTGCCAGCCATGCAACAGCTCTCTGGATCCTGATGTGTGATGAACATTAGGACATGAAGAGTTCTGATAAAGTGATTCTAAAATGTTTTAATATGTCAGCCTAATATCAGTGACCTTGTGAAGGAGGCACAAGGATAAAAAGGGGGCTGGAGAGGCTCTGGTTTGTGTGGTGGCTCTATTTGCTAATGCCAGAGAGCCTTCAGTGTGATACAGCATTAATATTGTCTCATGTCAGGCAATGCAAATACAGAAAATTACGAGTAGTGTGAGCGTGTACTGAAGATGAGCTCTGTGGCATTCATTATGTAGAATCAGAATTGTCTTACCTCGTGAAAGATGGCAGCTTAGGAGGCTAAATTTAATGACTGGGATTCTGATCTTGTACTGGGTTAAACCAAAAGAGGCTCCATGGCAGGTAATGGAAATGCTGAGCAAAAAAGGGTCAGGTTTACTGCTGCATCCAGCCTCCCTTCTCTAAGAGCTGTCAGGCACTAAATGTGGCTGCTCTTTCATGTCTCAGTTTTTGCAGTCATCGTGGCTGTTATTAGAAAACCTCCAGCAACAGCAAGTAGAGCTATAAATTAAAAATAAGCCAGCGGTACCTTTAAATGTGCCACGAGCTTTGTTTTTGGCACAGGAGCCTCTGAGGGAGCCTTGCAGCTCAATTCAGACAGTTAGCAGGGTGCTGACAGCAACATGTTGGTACAAGACTGTACTTCTCTCTTTGGTTTTGTTTTAATTAAAGCCGCATTTATTTTTTAAAGCAGGTCATAAAGCTAACCTACTCTGACAACACTGAATTACATTATAAAATCGTTCCTTATAATAATTATAAATCTCTGCTAAAGCAAATTGAAATGAAATTAAAGCACTGGCAGACTTTGCCTTTCTTCCTGATAGGAGGAATTCATCTGATCAAAATCACCACTGACTGCTCAGAGTTTGCAGCGAGGACAGATCCAGAAATGAATCTCAGTCTGCAGCTTCCTGCTGCTCTGAGCCAGTTAAAGAGTGCCAGTTCATCTCCTAAAGATGCCATCAGAGCACCTCACAATCACTTGGCTGTACCACACCACATGCCACAACTACAACAGGTTTCAGTGGCACTTTTTTCACCAGCTTCAGATGAACCCTGTCCTTCCACACTTCCAGAAGAAATGGGAAATGTTGGCGCCACAAGTGTCACAATTAAATTCTAAGTAAGACAGTTTAAAGCAGAAGGGGAAATAAAATTATAAATATATATATGTGTGTGTGTGTGTGTGTGTGTGTGTGTGTGTGTGTGAAATAAGAAAGAAGACAGAAGTATTGAATGCAGCAGGCTGATTTCAGGTTTATACTCTGGGGTGACATTGCTTATATAACATGTATGGAAACTATGGGGTGGAATTTCCCTGCAAACAGTCCTTCCCACAAGATTTCTGGCACCATGGATTCTCTACACAGCTCGAAATCCTGCGAGGACAATCTGTCTCATTGTGCTTGAGTCCTCCTCGGTTGAGTTGGAAACCAGGGGCCAGATCCTTAATTTATGTAAACAGGAAGAATTCTGTTGAAAGAAATAGAGAAGAATCAAGGGATATTCTCAATCCAAAATATAATAGTGAGAAAAGTTTCTAAATCCTTCAGGACCTCAAAAAGTACAGACCAAATTCCTTCACAGAAGTGAGTGGGATGAGAAGAAGAAGTGTTTCCACTTTGCCTCTCCTGATGGCCTGCCCAGAAAAACAGACATTTTTCTGTTAAGCAATTTGCAGTCAGGGGAACCCTCTCTCTTTGCTGTGTGAGGTACCTCTGCCCTTCATTTCTCAGCACCCCTCAGCACTGGGAACATGAATCAGCTGCCAGGTTCAGCATGCACTGAGTGCAGGGCTCCAGGGTGAGAGGGAGCAGTGTCCCAGAGTCTGTATGTGAGATGAATATATGTGAGTTACATTTTACAGGGAATGTCAGGGGATGTCACAGCATGAAGAGACTGGAGAATGTGTCCAGACACTGAGGTGATCACAGAAATGCACTGAGCATGCAAAGGATAAAGTATTTGATAAGGTGGAATTTAACCTCGGGGTGCTGAAAGTGAAATAATCACTACAGTGATTAACAACTACCAATTCAGTCAGTGGGAACATGAGAATCCCCCTTGCCCTGGGTGCATTGATGGAGTGTAGAAAGATGCTGGTGGTGATGGCAGAGGCAAATGTGTCCCATGGAAGGTTGTCCAAGGCTTCTTGGACACCAAGAAGTCCAAGCGGACTCCCTCCACTCTACAGCACCTGAATATTTTTTTTCCGGTTGAAGCACATGTTTGCAACCCAGGGAGTGTTACCTGCTAGTGGCAGCCCAGGGTGTGATTTATTTTCCCCAGGACTCCGGACTGGGACTGTGTCGAGCTGGTACTGTGCAGGTTTCCAGAAAGAAACTTTAGCAAACTGCAGAGCACATTGCTGGAATAACCTAGCAGGGAGACCCTGAGACCATTCATTAATCACTGCATTGCTTGGCAGGCTGGACTGGTTGCCAGTTTGTTTCCTGCTGCAATGAAATCCAAATTCCCAGTTTGGATCTCCCTAAACCAAGGCCAGCATGCATGGTTTGGATGCTGCAGCTCCTTTCATCTCTGCAGATGCTGAGATCAACTGCAATCTTGCATCTGAGTGATCTGAACTCTGTGTGTGTGGGTGGGGTTGGTGTGTACCTTTGTGGGGGAAGGCGTTTCCTAATCAGGACCTTCAGCTTAAGCAACACCTTGCTTTCCCTAATGATTTGGCAAAGTTAATCTGTATTGCCCTTCAAAGCATCCAGCAAGGCTAGCTATCCACTCAGATTCTTCCTGAGAAATCTGCCTTGGGAAGTGGAAGCCTCCAGAGAGGATGGGGATGGGTGAGAAAGAACTCATAGTTATTCATATCTGATATGGGGTGATGTTTCTGACTGATTTGCAAATGCTCTCAGGTGTCATGATAGAGACAGAGAGAAAAAATATGCAGATATATCAAAATCACTTCCAGGATGTGGAGTAACTATTGCTACTTAGATTACAATTTTCCAAATGTGTGATTTCTTCACAAGGGATGTAGCAGGAAGTCAGAGAGATACTAAGAAAACTCAATCCTAAAACTGTGATTGATAAAGAATGGTAGGTGTACCTAGGAACTCTGTGGTCTATGAGTGATCACAGGAGCTTCTGCTTCTGATTCCACTGACTTCCACTTTGCTGTGGTGCTTATCTGAGACAGATAAACCAGCAGAACAGGCAGAAGGAGACTTCAAAAGTATTCCTGATATTGAGCAAGTCACTTCACTTACCTCTTTTGCTGCATTTTGTCTGTCATACTGTCCTTAAGCCTGAAATCTTCTTGCTTTCAAGATCTCTGTCTAAAACCTTTCAGGGCAAGAGCAGTGTCTACTTGCTTGTCCATGCAAGTGCAAGCACAGCAGGTCCCAGTCTTAGTTATAGCCTGCAAGTACTATTACAGAATACCTGGTAATAATGGGAAAAAAGGATGAAGTCATCCCAAGCTCTTGTCCCATTTACTCACCACCCATGGAAGTTTCTGTGTTTCCATCTCTGAGAGCACAGCAGATTTTCTGGGTCCCTCTGGACAGAAACTCTGCCTTTATCCCCCAACCTCTGAAGTCTTTGATAAAGAAAAAACGGATTCCTGCCAAATCTATCAGAGGAATATTTCTCCTCTGTATTCTGCAAGTGTCCAGGAAGCTGGGCATGACATTCAAAGCCAAGGAACAGAGCAGAATTTGGGATAGCAGACTTTAGAAACCAAGGTTACTCTCAAATCCAAAACCTGCAAAAATAACCCCAAAAACACATAGAGCCTGGCTCACATGTGTATCCAGAGTATCTATGTTTAACTTGACTACTTAGTGGTTTTGTGGCATCCGTGAATACACAGAAGTGGTTCTTGTCCCAAAACTCAGACAATGGTGATTTCCTGAGCAGAGATTACATTGCTGCTGCTGCAGCTGATCAGAAGGGGGGCTCTAAAGCACAGCAAAGAGTGATCTGTGAGCCAGCACTGAAGGAAATCCCTTTATGAAAAAGAAGTGCTCCTTGGAGGGCTGCTGCAGTGCAGTGAGATGGGACAGCACTGAGCTTTGGGTTTGCATTAATAAGAGCCTGTGGTAAATTCTCAGCCATTGCATGAAAGAGGTACCTGAGGATGAAGATGGCTGCTGATTATTGAGACTGGCTGGGCCTGGAGGATCACATTTTCATGAAGGTGTTCATGTGGACACACACATGCATTGGTCACACAGCTGCTGGAGAAGTGGTTTCCACATGTACGTTTTCCATTACTGCGTGGGCAGTTGTGTCCCTCTGTGAACATGGCAATTTAGAAACTTCAGCATCTAAACATCTTGAAGATCCATTAACCAAACAATTCAACTTCATGAACCAGCTTCCAATGAGCACTTGCCCAACATAGCCTATTTTTTTAAACATCAACTCATTTGAGAAACAAGAGGAGCTGAAACTCTCTTAGTAGTTGAAGCAAAGATAACTCATAAGGTAGGGATTTCTTCGCAGCATGAGTGTATAGAAATGGTCCTTTCAAGATTTTATTCTCACACAAGAAATGTTTAGAAGATGACTCACTGCAATAGTTCACCTTCTTAATTCTCCAATGCAAACTTTTAGTGCGCTGGATTGAGAAGCTGCTGAGGTTAAAGGGTGCAGTAACATTGTGGGGGCCATGCCCAGTAAGGAAACTGATTGAAAAACACAGATTCTTACTTTGGCACCTAATACTTGAGGGAAAAAATGCCATTATTTTTACTATTCATTAACTCTTAAAGAATATGTTAAAAGCTGTAGTTTCATTCTATAGACTACACTGAGAATTCAATCCCATGGATTATTTATCCTTTTTTTACATTTTTGGTTCCTGAAAATACGTTTTTTTATGTGATTGCTACCACTGAAACAATAATTCTAATGACAGCAGTACCAATAAATATATTCAGGAAGAATCCTTCAGTCTAAAGAGATTGCTTTATTCTCTTTCCTAATCTGCTTTGCTTACACATGTATACAGAAATATCTGTGCATAAATATGCCCACATATATATTAACACAAATTCAGCCACCAGCTCCATTTTCCAGTTACTTCCCACAATTATTTTATTTAGGAAGCTCTGATGAAACACTTCTTTTGAAAACCCAGCTCCGTTGCTTTTAGCATTTTAGCTGCAAAGCAATTTTTCAGCCTGTCAGGGTAATCATCATAAATATTGCTGTCCACGGTTTTCCACAAGCCAACAGTAACTGGTTGGGTCAGTTCAGCTCAATTCAATGACCTTCCAAGAAAGAGTTGCATTTGTATTCCATTCCCAAACTACAGAGCAGAGTGCATGTTAAAATGGGACATTGTTAAGGCATTGGCCACTTTCCCATGATTTCTGAGTCATAACCACTGACACCAGCCAATCTGAGTTCTGCATCCCATACATTTGCAGGTGTATTCACCCATTTTTTTCTTGCAGAAGCTTGAAACATATGAGTTACATCATAATTTCAGGGTTCTGTCTGGAAAACAGGTACAGAAGCATGTGCCTCAACAATCCAGACCCACCCATATTCATCCTGGATATTTTGCATGCAGGACTTAAATATTCTGTAATTGACCAACATCCACATCCCAGTGATCAGTAAACTGAGGCTCAGGACAGTGATGCTGCACGATCAATCAGGGACTTTGTGGTGGAAACCAGAATAAAACTCTGGAGTCAGCTGCTAACCACATAAGCCATCCCTGCTGCTGGCCTGCAAAGTGAAAATAATGGTTTGGAGTCCTCCAGTTTTCATTATTAGCTTTTTGGATGAGTTTTGCCTAAGGGGAATGAGTTATTCTCTGCTGTTGTATGAGTGTGTTTCACTCCAGCTGAATTATGTGTATTCACTTTATGGTAGGGTTGTCTTCATTTTTTTTTCTTGGCTGTGCTCGGGGACATCTCTGTGAACATCTTGTTTGACAAATTCTGCACCACCCACATAACCACTCTGGGGCAGACCTAGCAGAGCCAGGCACTCAGCTGGGCCCACTTATCTTTGGTGGATCTTTGGTGTCCTTGTTGCTAATTGGGATCTGGTGGCCAGAGCAGAGTGTGGGGTTTGGATCTCAGTGCTCAGTGCTTTGCTTTGCTGCTCTGTCCTTGTGGCTTTGGGCAAGTCACTGAACTTGATTGAGAACGTGTTCGTTTATGTGCTTGTTAGATCCTGACAAAAATTTCAGCCAAAGCAAAAGGTATTTGCAGTATTTATGCCTTATTTTTGCAGGGAGGAGATGTTACATTAAAATAAACCCCAAGGTTTTACCCAAAAAAAATATTTCTTTTCTCTTTTCTTCTTCATTTTTTCCCAGTTTCCTGAAATCTGGAAAATAAATCATGCCTAAATCCAAACTGCAGCTTCTCAAAGAAAATGCAAAAAAGAAATTTCTATTTCAGCAGCTACAGTTTTTCCTTTTTTTCATTTTTTTTTTTTGAGGAAAAAAGAGAACTTTCATGGAAGTTTTCAAGCAATAGCAAAAGGGCAGAGAAATGCCTGGTAACCTGCCCTGCCTTGGTCCAGCTGCTTCAGTCTCAAATGTCAACAAATAATGGTGACTTTCAAAAATCCGTAGGTTGTGTTTTGGATGATATTTAGTTAAGCGATATTTCTCGTGTATAGAATAGCCTTGATTACATTATCTAGCAGAATAAAACCAGATGGCAATGAAGTAACTGTTTATCTTCCTGGTGAATTTTAATACATGGGGAAGTGAGGGCGCAAGAAGCTTGGTAGAAACTTGGCATAATTCGGTCACTGGGAGCTGTGACGGTTTTTCCTCAGTCAGCTCTGCTCCTGCACCTGATCTTGACCTGAAGGCATTGCTTCTGCTCTGACCTTCTCCTCCTTGAGCTAAGCCATCTGATTTCTACCTCCTCCTCTCAGAGTGCTCCTGATTTGTTTCCTGAGCCCCAGCAGAGCATGGTTGCACACCATCTAGTGAGCTGGCCCTGCAGCACAGGGCAGGAGGCACAGGTACAGCCTCCATGGTGCAACGAGACTGGACTGACGAGAACGAGCCAGGCCAAAGGCAGAGAATTACAGAGCAGCTCACTGCAGTAAATACCTGAAGTGCTGCCAAATGGTGAGAAGTTTACCAGTGCTCCCTGCAGCGGGCAAAATATGGATGTGCTCCTGATGGAAGTCCAGCTCATCATCATTATGGAGGTTCAGTGTTTTTTGTAATTATAGCACAGTCATTTCTGGTAACAGGTTTGCTTACACTCTTCCACTCTGCATTCAATGACCAAGAACTGCTGCTTGTGTTTGTCCCATTTGTGGTCATACAGAGCAACTGTTCATCCCCAAAAAGTGCCTGCCAGGACCTGGGCTGTGCCATCAGTGCCACAGGCTGCTCTAGGAGGTAGAAAGGGACAGATTTGCAGGACAAAACTAATCTCTGAACCTTTCACAATTCAGCATGCTTAGCAGCCTGGGTGGATGCTGAATTTCATTATCTCCAAATTGCTGCAGATTTGTTCAAAGGAGCCTTCCCTTGTCGGTAGGGCCGCACGACAAGAACCGGCACGCTCGGGTCTGACAGTGACGTTCACTCCCTTCAGAGCCCCAGAAACCAGCCAGGCAGGGCTCTGTGCCAGCCTCTGAGATAGGCCAGCCCCAGTGCTCCTGCAGGCACCTGCCAACCATGAGCCATCCCCTTCTGCCCCCCCCTCCAGGTGAAACTCTGATTCAGCATCTCAAACAAAACCGCAAAACCTGCTCGTCAGTCTGGGAGCTCTCCCGTCTCTCCCTTCCCTGCGCCACAAGACTCCACTTGCAGCCGTGCTGCTGCCCAGGGCTGCAGGCAGGAGCAGGGTGCCTCAGTAACAGCCTCACACTGGCTGCTCTGGGGGAAGCTGCTGGGCTCTGGCTTGCTCAGGGAGTGCAGTTGCTGCTCCCCAGGCTTGGCAAAGCTGTCTGGGCTTGCACTCCCGAGGAGCTCTGTTCAGCACACCCTGGGCTCTGTCACCCAGACGCTGCACTGGGGGAGTTTGGAGCCTTTCAGAAGCAGGAGTCTGGTGATTTGCTTCAACCCAGGTTGTTTTTTTTTTCCTCATGTAATTTAATTCTATTTTATTTCTTCTTGGTGGCTTGAGGTGTCAGTGAAGTAGAAACACAGTAAAAGGATAATCCTGGACAGGGTTATTGCTCCAAGCAGAGATGCTGGAGCCTTCCCAAGCCCAGGTTTGCTTTGGCCCCCAAGCAGCCTCTCTTCAGGCAGGGAGGAGGGCTGAGGGACAATTTTTTAGCTGACTGGGGCTGGCCAGATTTCTTCTTCAACCTGATACAGCCTTTGCTGTCATTCTTCTACTTGCCTGAGTCATTGCAACCCCCTCTTTCTGAGTCCTTGTTTTTTATGTTTGATGAGGCTCACATGTCACACACAGGTTTATTTACTCTCTGGAACCTGTTGGATTTCTTTCTGCATTTTTACTGATTTCCTACAGCACAGAGTCTGAGTGGGGAACTAGCACAGCCTATATCCTTAGAATTCAGCTGCCCTTTTTATACTCTTCTTCCCTGACAAGTCCTTTTATTTCCTATTGTAACCCAATCTTTTTTGTCCTGTTCTCTGTAGTTAGTCAAATAGATCCATCCAAACTATTAAAAGCAGCCTTTTCAGAGTAGAAGTATTCAAGTTTTTATCTGTTCCCTTACCACGAGTGCAGTCATACAGCCTTGAGTGAGAAGGGCAAACACATTAACTTTGGATATCAAAAGAAAGGCAGAATGAACTGTCATCCTACCTAATAGAATGAAAAATCCTGGGAAACACTGTATTTAGAAAGTGGAGGTGATGAAACACCTCCCCTTCCTCTGGCTATCTAAACCAGCCCCAGAATAAGCATTAACCCACAACCTGGAATTGGAATCCTCTCCTTGTCTGGGTGGCTGGAGTGCTGGGTAAAAAAAACCATGCCAACATCTCAGATTTTTCAATTTGGTCTAACTGTGTCATTGCTGCCTCTCTCCTCCCATCATTAGGCTACATCTAAAGGCATGAATTTTGCACTTAAAGAATTATAAACCTGATTTTTGCCCTGTAGTGAGCACATCTTGATAAGGCCCCAAGATTATGCCTATAAATGAGAAGAAAAGACATAGATGTGTCATTAAATCTGGAAAGAGAAGTTGATAGTAGAGCAACGAGAAGGTAGTGGTTATATTTAGAAGGCTTTTCATTAGGTTGCACAGAAGGGATTAGTCCCCACAGTCTAGGCAATATAATGCTTGTAGAGGTGTGCAAGAACTAGACTGTGATTTTCAGAGGTTTGGAGTGCTGTGGAAGAAAAATTCCACGCTTTGAACAGTCAGTGGAAGTGAGATTAATAGAGGAGGAAAGCACTGTTACCCTGAGAAAGCAGAGCATGGAGATTAATAAAGCAACTCCAATCTAACAAGACAATTTGCATTAAATCCAAATACTCTACAGACCTGGGATGTGTCAATACCAGGACATGAAAACTTGTGGTTTGGGACAGTCACTAATTTTTAGACATTTTTTTCTGGATCCTTTCCTCAAGCACAGTTCCAAAGTCATCCCAGAGCTGGTGGCTCCTTTGCTGACCTTCATCAAAACAGATTATTGAACCTGCATGTGGTAGAATTTGCTCACAAATGCTTAAAGATACAAAGGGGAAAAGGCAACAGGGCCATTTTGTATCCAGCCTCCACCTAGAAGCTCAAAGCCAGAAATCTGAGCTCAAAGATGCAGCAGGCTCAAGATAGAAACTCTTGAGTTTTGAGCAGCCTTGGGAGTAGATGCCTTTCCTATCCTTCATTCTTTACAGTTTTATAGCAGCTGTCATATTCATGCTTAGCTGAATATAGAAATTGGGAATCCCCTCACATGTTGTGTCTCTCCACACAC
Organism: Melospiza georgiana; assembly: GCF_028018845.1. Lineage (NCBI taxonomy): Eukaryota > Metazoa > Chordata > Aves > Passeriformes > Passerellidae > Melospiza > Melospiza georgiana. Next base: position 10,006,881 of record NC_080446.1, read on the forward strand.
AGAAATTGTGAGGAGTGACCACAGGAGTCCCCTTGGAGACAGGCAGAGCTTCATCACTGGGGCATCATCTCAGGTGGACTGACAGAAGTCTAGGTAGGCTTTCCTGAAGTTAAATCTAAATTTAATCCTAAATTAAATGATAATTAAGTGCATAATTCCCTCAAAGGTCTTGTTTCAGGCTCTTGGCAGATGTGGTGATCTGTTTCATGCTCTGATCAGCAAGTTGCAAGGAAGGTGTGAAATACTTTTATTCTTCAAACAAATGAAACTCTATATTCCCATTAACATATATCCTTCTCAGGGCATCCTTGGGTATGGCCTGTAGTGCTTTTGCTTAAATCTCTCCCTCTAAACTGTCTGCCACCACAGGGAATTGTCTCTGTGTTGGTTTCTCTCTAGGAGTTGTACCTTGTCTAGCAGTTTTCTACTTCAGGCCCTGTATATGTTTTCCCATAATGGATCCCATGAAGCTTCCACCATAAACAAAATGCAAAAAAAAAAAATTGTAAAAGTTTCTGGTGCTTCAGTACTCAAAACTGCTCCTAGAATCCTTGGTTTGGCCAGGGACATGGGTGTTAAATCTCAGCCTAACAATAATGCGCTCAGGAGCTCAGCTGGAATGTCCCTCCATGAGCCCGTCTGTCACACGGGGCTCGGAGCAGTTTGGGCCATGGCTGATCTGCCTCCCTGTGCTGTTGTTTGTGTCTCCCCACTGCTCAGCCACATTCTGCTTGTTCCCTTCATTTGCTGCTCTCAGAGTGTTTGTATTCAGCAGTTGGCACCAAGTCAGTGTGACAGGGAGCGGGGGAGAGGAGAGGGACACGATGTGCCTGCCCTGTTTGGTGTCTGCCCTGCTGGGACTGCCCAGGGTGGCTGTGCCCATCCTGTGCCCCATCCTGTGCCCCATCCTGTGCCCATCCTGTGCCCATCCTGTACCCCATCCTGTTCCCATCCTGTGCCCATCCTGTACCCCGTCCTGTGCCCATCTTGTACCCCATCCTGTGCCCCATCCTGTGCCCCATCCTGTGCCCATCCTGTGCCCATCCTGTCCCCATCCTGTGCCCCATCCTGTGCCCATCCTGTCCCCCATCCTGTGCCCATCCTGTGCCCATCCTGTACACCATCCTGTGCCCCATCCTGTGCCCATCCTGTGCCCATCCTGTACCCCATCCTGTGCCCCATCCTGTCCCCCATCCTGTGCCCATCCTGTGCCCATCCTGTGCCCATCCTGTACCCCATCCTGTATCCCATCCTGTACCCCATCCTGTGCCCCATCCTTTGTCCATCCTGTGCCCCATCCTGTGCCCATTCTGTGCCCCTTTCTGTGCCCATCCTGTGCCCATCCTGTGCCCCTTTCTGTGCCCATCCTGTGCCCATCCTGTCCCCCATCCTGTCCCCCATCCTGTGCCCATCCTGTGCCCATCCTGTGCCCACCCTGTGCCCATCCTGTGCCCATCCTGTGCCCCATCCTGTGCCCAATCCTGTGCCCACCCTGTGCCCATCCTGTGCCTATCCTGTGCCCATCCTTTACCCCATCCTGCGCCCATCCTGTGCCCATCCTGTGCCCATCCTGTACCCCATCCTGTGCCCCTTTCTGTGCCCATCCTGTGCCCTTTCTGTGCCCAACCTGTGCCTATCCTGTGCCCCATCCTGTGCCCATCCTGTGCCCATCTTGTCCCCATCCTGTGCCCTATCCTGTGCCCATCCTGTGTCCATCCTGTGCCCCATCCTGTGCCCATCCTGTGCCCATCCTGTGCCCACCCTGTGCCCATCCTGTGCCCATCCTGTGCCCCATCCTCTGCCCAATCCTGTGCCCACCCTGTGCCCATCCTGTGCCTATCCTGTGCCCATCCTTTACCCCATCCTGCGCCCATCCTGTGCCCATCCTGTGCCCATCCTGTACCCCATCCTGTGCCCCTTTCTGTGCCCATCCTGTGCCCTTTCTGTGCCCAACCTGTGCCTATCCTGTGCCCCATCCTGTGCCCATCCTGTGCCCATCTTGTCCCCATCCTGTGCCCTATCCTGTGCCCATCCTGTGTCCATCCTGTGCCCATCCTCTGCCCCATCCTGTGCCCATCCTGTGCCCATCCTGTGCCCATTCTGTACCCCATCCTGTGCCCATCCTGTGCCCCATCCTATGCCCATCCTGTGCCCATCCTGTGCCCATCCTGTGCCCCATCCTATGCCCATCCTGTGCCCATCCTGTGCCCATCCTGTGCCCCATCCTGTGCCCATCCTTTGCCCCATCCTGTGCCCCATCCTATGCCCATCCTATGCCCATCCTGTGCCCATCCTGTGCCCCATCCTGTGCCCATCCTGTACCCATCCTGTGCCCCATCCTGTGCCCATCCTGTGCCCATCCTGTACCCCATCCTATGCCCATCCTATGCCCATCCTGTGCCCATCCTGTGCCCCATCCTATGCCCATCCTGTGCCCATCCTGTGGCCATCCTGTGCCCCATCCTGTGCCCATCCTTTGCCCCATCCTGTGCCCCTTTCTGTGCCCATCCTGTGCCCATCCTGTGCCCATCCTGTGCCCATCTTGCACCCCATCCTGTGCCCATCCTGTCCCCCATCCTGTGCCCATCCTGTGCCCATCCTGTACCCATCCTGTGCCCCATCCTGTGCCCATCCTGTGCCCTATCCTGTGCATATCCTGTGCCCATCCTGTGCCCCATCCTGTCCCCCATCCTGTGCCCATCCTGTGCCCATCCTGTGACCCTTTCTGTGCCCATCCTCTGCCCCATCCCGTGCCCATCCTCTCCCCACCCTTTGCCCCATCCCCTTCCCATCTTGTCCCCACCCTGTGCCCATCCCTCTGCTGCTTCTGTACTCCCACTGCAGCCCCTGCTCTCTGCCTACTTGGAGAGGAATACAGTCCTGACAGTGGCTGGAAATTTGCTCCCTTCTCCATTGTTGGTGACTGCTGGAGCCCTTCCAGCCCTGCTGGTGAGGAGTTTGATCAGGGGGGTGCATTTTCCCAAAGCCCTGCTGATCCTTGCACAGCCCTCACCGCTGGCATGGAGCTGCTTGCAATGGGTTGGACACAAACACACATTTCAGCACCTCTGCATTCACCACTCCATTCTTTCTTCCAAATCCTCCTGTCCTTTCCCCCTCCCTCCTCTGCTCCCTGTATGTCTGGTTATACCTTGTTTCTACATGCCTAAGTCATGCTTTAAATAACAGCTGTCTGATTCTTTGCTGCTTCTCGTACCCAGCTAATTATTTTCAATTTATTGATTTTCCACATGGAGATTAATGGGTTATTCAGCTCTCAAAGCCTGTATCCACACAGCTGTGAGCTAATGCATGGGTATGGGAAGGGGTAGAGGGGTTTGTGTTTATGTGGCTGATCACCTTTCTGATGAACTCGTGCAGCAAAATCCAAAGGGATTTTTCTCTTCCTTACTCATTATAAGAAGCTTCAAAATCTTACCAGTGAGTAATCACATTTCAGAGGGAGTAAAAAGTAATAAATAAAAACCTGACAAGTCTGCAGTAAGAAAATTGTTAACATGTGTTTTTCCTGTGTCTTTAATTGCACTGGCTAATGTACTCTGGGTGTGAAAGAGCCAGGCACAGTGGCAAAGTACCACAGCCTAGATGTGGGGTGAGAAGCTCCCCCAGGACCCCTCCTCTGGTCCCACCCCTCTGCCACAGCTATTTCTGCTTCTTTGTGCAGCTGCCTCAGCCTGTGGGGTGCAAACAACCAAACCCTTTTCTTGTTTTTTTTCTAACCAAAATAATGTCAGTGGTCCAGTGTACAGCACAGCAGCTGCACCATGCACTCAGGGGAGGCACAGGCAGCAGTGCAAAGGTATCATGGAACCTTAAATTCTGTGTATGGAACAATGACTGACCTTACTGGTTTGTCTGAACAGTGAAAACCCATGGTATCATGCTAATATAAGGCTTTGGATTTGAGCCTCATCTATAATTAATTAGTAATTTGAGGGGTGGGAACTTTTAAAATGTTTTGTTAACTCCTCTATTAGCAGTTTTCACACCATTTTATGTTGTCAAGTCAGGTGTGAGTGTGACCAGGCTCGATTTTAAAGACAGTAATTGCCAAGGGACTTGGGGAGAAGTGGCAATAAATGGCTAAGAAATGCAATCAGCACTTAAAGGAAAAATAAACAGAAACATTGGCAAAGTGATTATTATTTAGCAAGTCTGGGCTCAATATTTCCTGCTTTCCTGGAGCCTGTCAAAATGGTAGCCCAGATTCTCTGCCTCATTAGGATCCTTGGCTTGTTGGGCCCTTAGCTGCACATTTATAGTTGATATCTGAACCTTGCAGATTTCACTGTTTTCAGGCCATGTCCAGAACTCTTCAAAAATCAACTCACTTCTGTATGGTTTGAGATGTTCAGCTTAAAAAAAAGAAGTGTTTGCCTCAGTGAAGTCCTTTTTAAATCTCCGACCTTCATTTTTATTCTTATTCCAGTAACAAGAAGGCAAAAAATACTTCTGGACCTGACCTTCCTCTTGCCAAGACTGGATGGATTCAGTTGGGTTCTGGGCAAGGAATTCCTCCCTAATCTGCTGCAGCTTTCTTGTGACCACTGCTCTGAGAGGCCTATGTGTATTAAAATTGGCGTGTTTGAACCACTGGTACGAATTGACTGGAATAAGCTAGAAATAGGGAAAAGAATGATGCTTTAAAGCCAAGATTTAGGAATGAGAGGATTAAACACAGGAGATTTGAGGCAGAGCACAGAGCAGTTCTGACCAGACAAACATGGCTGAAGAGCAAGACAGAACTAGACAAGGGCGCTTTCTTTTATATTAACCAGTTCAAAAAGGGAATGGTGGGACAGCTGAAATGTGTCAAAATAATATTAATTTTTTCCCCAGCGTTAATTCCCAACGCAAATTAACCTCAGTCATTTCCCTCTTCCCTCTTAGACACACGCTATTTGTCAAGCCATGTAGCCTTAACACTTCCCAACCATCTGGGATAAATTTTGCCTGCCCAAGAAAAAAGAAGTGCAACATGGCAGCCCTTGGATGGAGGAGCAGGCAAGCCTCTTGCTGCCTGCAGCCTCTTGTGGGTCACGGCAGCACACGTGTGTCCCTCTCCTCTCATGGCTTTTGTTGAAAATGGCTCAAGGTACAAAAAACTGAAGCTTCCTGTTGGGCTAGGAAGGGATCAGTGTGGGTAAGGTAGCGTGGGCAGGAAGGCATGCGAGCATCTGGTTTGAATAGCTCCACACGGGTGAGATCAGCCAACTTTCTGCAGGTTTCACGGGGTTTGGGTTTTTATCCCAGAGCTCTGGAGCAGGGGTGGAACCCACCCTTCCCTGCACCTCCCAGGATTGCTGTGGGGAGCACGTGGAGAGGAGGTCACCCCCTTCAATTACAGGAGCCACTGAGGGTTGAAATAAACCCCAAAAGCTGCTCAGGAAGGTCAAGTGTCTCCTGTGACACTCAGGGGGCAGGAGGACCTGGTGCCTTGAGATGTGCTTCTGATGGGAAAGCAAGATGTGAGAAGAGAGGCGACCGAGCGGGCTGCAGGATCCACATTCCTAAATGTCACTTAGCCATACAACCTGCGAGGGCGGAAGCGTGGGCAGATGGAGAAATAATATTTTCATTGAAAATTCTCTACCTCTAAAATATTTCCTGTCAGGTTCCTTCCAAGGAGGGCTGGAGCAAGGAAGGAGGGGGGCTGAGGTGGGATGTGTGGCAGTGGATGCAAGTTTGTGATTCCTCAGGCCTCTCCATTTTGAGAGCATTTAACTCAATCCCCATTTAACTTCTCCCCCTCCCTGAGAAAAGGATCAGGGTAAGCATTGCTGGAGCCGGAGGCAGTTTGGGAAGTGAAATAAACACCTGACTGTTAAATGCTAAATGTTTACTCAGCCTAAAATAAAAATAGTTCTGGTTTCCTCCATGACACTCTAGAGTTACGTTCACCAGCACACATGAGCTGGAGGCTTGCACAGGAGGAGTCTTGAAAGGTTGAAACCCTTCGGAGGGGAGAAATTTGGACAGGCCTCCCTCTGTCCTGTGAGAGCTCTTGTGCCATGAAGAAAACGCTGCAGCTGTTTGCCTGGTGCAACTTAAAAATAACCTCCCTCCTCCTTTCCTAGCTGCTCGTATCAGTTTCATGGGTGCCAACCCAAAGCCAAGATGTCAAGTGCAGAGGGTCAGAGTCCAAGGGTGGGCACATCCCTCTGGGGGACCTGAGGAGCAGGTGGGGATGTGCCTTGACAGCCACAGCAGCCTCTGTGTGCTCAGGAACTGCAAATAGCAAACCTTTCAGCTTTGGATGTGGATGTGCCTGTGTGGGGATGGGCCCAAGACAGCAGAGCAGAAGTTGTGATGTAGACACTGACATTAGGAATTCTCACTGGAATGTTCTTTGCTGTAGATCTCCCCAATGAGTTGCAGACGTCGTGTTGCAATGAGTGCAGAGTTATTCTGCTTATGCTTCACCTCCAAATCCTCCATGCAGGATGGAAAATGCTATGTATTACCAGAGATATTTATTTGGCTTGATTAGATATGACACATACATTTGCAATATGTTTCCTTCAGTCAGGTCATCCATAGATGGACTAGGAAATAGCATTTAACACACATGAAACAGAGCAGATTCCTTCCCTGAACGATGACTACTTGCTGATTCCCAAAGCTTGCCAACTTGTAAAGTAGCCCAGAAGGGCTCTATATGAACTAAACCATCCATGCAGACATTCTCTTTCAGGTAGCAAAATAGATAATAACAACTGGAGAAAAGGACACCCATTTCACACATGTTCAGAGGGGGAGGAAACTGGATGATCAATGGGAGTTCAAACCAAGACCTCTATTCAAGCCAGCTAACACCAACTGCTTGCTGGAAGAAGTCCCCACCTTTCCCCTTTTTAAATGAGAGGAGGCAAATCCATGGGATCCTAAATGATTTAGGACTCCCTGATAGGTAAGCTGAGTTGGAATTGCAAGACTTCCAAACTTGAATTTGCTCCTGAGAATTGGGAAGCCCAGACAGCAAAATACCCAACCTGAGCTAAGGTAAGAGCAAAGGTGGATTAGCATAGGATTGCTCTAGCTAAAATGAAATTTGCTATAGTTAACCAGAAAGTGTTATGATAAAAAATTATAGAACAATTTGGGCAAAGAAAAACTAGAGCCACCTGTTTAAAGTTAGCCTTTAACCTATTCCCTCTGCCTTCCCTTTTGCTTTCTTTCTCTTTCAAATTTTCCCAGTATCTCCTCTTTCCATAGAAGCAAATCTTCCCCAGGGAAAGTCAATTCTGAAGGCAATTTTCCAAAAACCATTTGGCAGAATTGGCCGGTGCTTCAACTGCAAACATGAAAAGGCATTTATTCCACTAACTCAAATGTAGTTTGGAAGAGACATTACTGAACTTGTTTTAGGAATATACTTTGACTGCATCAGTTTTATTGCTTCTTGTATAAATGTCAAACTCAATTTGCCTTAAAGCAGAAGAAATGTACATGGTAATATATATATTACATATAAAAACTGGGGGGGGGGGGGGGGGGAAAGGGTTGTCTCCATGGTAAATTCAGGCCTATTCCATGTTAATTGTGCTCATCAGACACACTCAGTATTTCACCAGTGGTGAGAAGAAGGAGTAGGTGTGACCCTGGTATTGAGGACAGCATGTGTACTATTGTTGTAAGCTGGCCAGTTAATAAAGGATCCTGAATTTCTATTAATTCTTATATTTTGGTTGCCTAATTTTGTGACCTAAAAGTTTCTTGTTCATCCCTTAAAAGGGCTGCTTTCTTGTTGTGTAAAGAACTTGTGGTAACCCATCCTTTGTGCACCATCAGCAGCATTTAGGCTTGCACTGTTAGCACATCAGCTAACACACATCACATTTGAGATCCAGGACACCCAGCAGCAAAGGATTTTTTTCTTGGAAAGGGGGGAAGAAAAGAGCAAGTCTTCCAAATTCCTATTTCAATCAGCACTCATTGCCAAATTTTCTAGTGAGAAGTGAATTGGCTATTTCAAAATGCTTTGTCTCAGCAAAACTATAGTTGGAATTTCTTGGGGGCTAAGGAAAAAAAATCCCACATCTTTAATCCAACAGTTGTCCCCCTGCTGAATTTCAAAGACTTGCTGCAGACAGTGTGGGATACAGAGCTTCCAGGAGAAAAAGATCAGACTTTGTTCTGTAGTAAACAAAAAGTATTAAACCACCTAAATAATCTACTTTCTGCCCTTTTATTGTACAACGTAATTTGCAGTAATTTTAGGTATTAGAACTACATATTAGCTGCTGACATTCTTAAAATATTACAGGGAACACTTGGGATTTTTGCAGTGTTTTCATTTGCATTTTAAGGTCTGATCCTGCAAAACCATAACTTCTTCACACGAGGAGCTGCCGTGGCATCAGCAGCTCTCCTTATCTACATAAACTTAATGTCTTGCACAATTATTTGCAGGAAAAGGACATAAGGCTAAAAATGCAATTACTTTGTGAGTTACAAAAAAGAAAATGCTCTTTGGAATGGTAGGTGAGATTCTCAGCTGGAGTAAATGATAAAGGGCCCATTGAATTCAATGGAGCTATCCTGATTCACACCCGCTGCTATGGCCCATTAATTTTAGTGTATGAAAATGAATCTCTGCTCTAAAAATACCAATTAGTAATAAGCTTTGAGAAAGGAGGAAAAAAAAATCAATTTAAATTCATTTTGTGTAATGCACATTTTCTGATGCTATTTTAGTTAAATTATTATTATGCATAATAATGGCAGGGCAATAGGTGCTGTCACCTTAGGAATTTGCAGCTGTGATGGGTAGTATAAAAGTTAGTGATAGGGAAATTTCAGAAAAGCCCATCAATTGAATACAATTGTCATCATTATGATTTGGATTAGGGTAGTGTGAACACATAAAAAGACATTGCACCAGCTCAAAATAATTTACAGTCTAACTAGAAAAATAGAGAGAGGGAAGAGGGAAACTGAGGCAACAGAGCTCCCATGAGTGACTGAGCTTGGAGTCAACCTCCTGCCTTCTTCCTGATGGCCAGGTGTGCTATTCAGCACACCAGGCTGATCCTCAGGAAGGTTGTTTTTTCTTGTTTTATTTTTGTTTTTTTGAAGGGCATGTGCAAAAGTGAATATGTACTTTGGCACGGAGCCAGTTCCAGCATTCAAATTCCCTGGAGATAGGCATGCGAGCAGGATCCTGTGTGAACACCCAGCTCTGCAGGCATTGAAACACCAGTTGGTGCATGGGGTGATTTGCATGCTCATTTTGCTTCTATTCAGCACTCATCCCACATGCATTTGTGCAAAGAAGATCACACTCCTGCGCCGGGAAGTTAAGTGTTGTCTCTGTGCATTGCCATTCAGCGTTGGTTTTTCACGAACAATAAAAGCCTTTTGGGATAAGTGGCTCTCAAAAGAGGATTCAAGACTGGTTTCCTCATATTCCAAGCAATCCTGCCATACTAATGAATCGTAGTCATAGCTGGATTACTCACTGTTACTCATAAGAGTTGAAATTAAAGGGGAAAATAAAGTTTTGGTTCGTGCAGTGGATTGTTGAGGGATGGAACTCATGTCCAAAAGTACCAGTTGGTTTAGAAAGTGATTTAAATCCCAAAGGACAAACACAGCAGTGGCTATTAAACATTATTGTTGCTAGCTGCGGATGAGTGGAAGTGGGGAGGATGTGCTGAGGAGATGGATCAGCACTCTCAGGTTGCCTTGTTGCTGTCTTTCCTCTGCCATGTGCAAGCCAGCAGTGGGCACAGGACCACAATTTCACCTGGAGCAGCTGAACAAGGGGCACAGGTTGGAGATTGCCCCAATCCCTGTGGTTATGACAGCCAAACCCCAGTGCCTGCCACAGCAGCTCAGGAAATTTGAAGCTGTAGGTGCTCTGATATTGAGGGGTATTTTTGTAAGTAAAGCAATAAAAGCAAATCATAGGAGTGTTTCAGCTCTGCATTCTCATGGAGCTTTTCCAGGGGCTGCACTGGAAACACACTGCTCTCACATAAGTCTGTGAGTATATTGACTTGGCAGAGTTAAATCCATTATCACTTCTTGAGGTGACATTAAAGTCATATTACAATAACCAAGAGTTCAGGGTCCAAAGCACAGTAAGCCGCTTTGTACAGCCTAACCTGGAGGTGCTCAGACCCTCCAGATATGGACCCTAAGAAGTGGAAAATCTTTATTCCATCTGACCTTCAGCAGCTGCGAGACCAACAGCAGCAGTTCGCAGAGGAAAGTCATCCTCAGGACAAGAACTCCCTTCCTTCTCTCCCACCAGCCCCTGTTACTAGTTTCACCTTGTTCTGCAGTTATAAAGTTGTTTCTCAATGGCAGAGAAAGAAAAAAAGAAAAACATACCCTCAACATTTCTTCCTCTAAGAAACCTATTGACAGGCAGATCCTGTGGATTCCTCCTAGTACAGCTATCTTTGAACTGAGGACTTCTTAGTGAAGTTGGAAAGTTTCCTGGGGTTTCACTGTTTTTTTCCTAAATTGATTGTGGAATTTTTAAACAAGGTTGGTGCCTCTGATCTTTTTCTCAGCAGCTGCAGAATCTGTTTCTCCCCCCACAACTTGTTCCACTGAAACCAAGTATTGGAAAAATGAAAGGGGGAAGGACAGCAGCACAATTTGCAGAGCCAACTCAATTGAAGCAGGGATCATCCCGATTGCTTTGTGAACAATCAAACATCCAAAAGAGCTTTGATGAAGTTTTGGGCTTATAATATTTGTGAATTAAGGATAACTGCAAAAGTTGCCTCTAGATTTTGATTTGAATATTGGACACTCCTACAGATCATTAATCCCCGCTGTTTAGTTCAGGCCTCCGCTGTGAAATACAGATTTCTTGTGTGCAGACTTTATTTTTCCAAGCTTTCAACAAGAAAATATCATTTGTAGCTTTTCCCTTTTTTCAGTTATTTTCCATGTGTTGTTCTACATGTTTTCATTCTAAGGATGTTGACCTCACTGCACAACACTGTCTGATTTCAGTGAAGTATGACTGGACCTGGCCTGGCATTTTTAATGTTGGTCTGTCTATAGTTACACACAGTGAAATTACTGTAACTATAAACTCTTTCCCAGCCTGGAAAACACAGTCAAGTGTGGCCATAAGAATGAGAGAAACCTGGAGGGATTAAACAACTCCCAGAGGCAGAATGGGATGTATTTTTGAGTTCTATTAAAGAAAGCGGGGTAAAAACATATGTACATGCATGCAATTTAATTTTGGGATGTGCTATATGGTGTTTCTTGCTGAAACAACTGACCAAAAAAAACAGATGAAAAGTTTTTCTTAAGAAACCTCCGTATTTCTCAAAATCAGCAAAGTGATGCCAATCTCTGTAGAAGTGTAGCCAATGCAGAGTTTCAAACTCAGTTTGGCTGTCTTAGGACAGCCTGATAAAGCAAGGATCAGCATCCAAGTACTTAGGTGGCTTTTTACTCCAATCCTTTTGAGGGACGTCTGCACCAACCCAATCCCATTTATTTTACACTCAACCTTTCCAAATAATGTTGGAACCAGAAAGTTATTTATGTGACCTGATTAATTGAAAGAGCATTTGCTGTCAGTGATCAAATAAACTGTTATTGATCTTCAGCATTGGAGGCTACTCACACCGAGCATTCTGGTAGGTATTTTTCATTAAGTCACTTTTCAGAAAAAAAAAAAAAAAAAGATGAGAACGCAAGTGCAGCAAAAAAATATTCCTGTAGGGTACTGAGAGAAAAAAAAAATCAAAGAGGTTTGAGAGTGACACCAGAGAAAAAAAATGCAAAGCACAAAATAGCAGCAGCACCAATGATTGCACAGAAATGTAAAGGCTCTGACACACACAACATCCTGCTCTGAACTCCCAGTTCATAGTAAGAAAAATTATTTAAAATCACAATGGAATATCCTGGCCCTTTGTTTGGGAAAAAAATATAAAAGAGATGAGTCACAGAACTGCAGGATGGGTAAGGCTGGAAGGGAGCAGAGTGGGTGATGTGGTCCAAGCTCCCTGCTCAAGCAGGACCATCCTACACTATGAATCCAGGCTTTGTGTTCATGCCTTGGTGCTTTTGCTTAGCAGTACACATGTAGGATGTAACAGTCTTCAAATTCCAGCACTTGGAGCTTTTCTACCTTTTTGAATTTGAAAGCAGAGAGTGGTGTTTTTTTAACAGGAATTCATCTGATCCAAAGGTGCTGCATAGCTTAAGAAATCCCTAAATGGTTAATTACTAAATAACAAAAGGTTATCATTCCACTGTGTGGAATGGAGTTTAAGATGTGTCTCATTTGTGACTAATTCTGTGACAAAGCTATTTGCTTACATCATGTCTGAAGAGAGGGAAATACTTGTCCTACTTTTACAGCTGAGACCAGAGGCTTCTGTTGTGTTTTGTTTTACTTCTTACGACTTCTGATTGTGCTTGGGAAAAAAAATGCTTAGAACTATGAAGGCATCAAGGTCAAAATTTTCTTTCTCTCAAACTATGAAGGCATTCACAGCACTGGAGAGCTGCAGGGCTAATTATTTTCCTATCTTAGGCTGAATATTCACCAGGCTGTAGATAGGATGCAATTTTGCCATTCTCAGGGGGTGGGGAATGGGGTGGGGTGTTCTATTTTTAAGTGGAGTTTTATTCAAACTTCATTTTTCAGCAGGATTTTTCCAGTCTCTCAGATCAACACTGTATTCTTCTTACTGTGCTATTAAAAAAAAAAAAAAAGATCAAATCATGACTACACTCTCAGACTACAACCATTTTACTGATAGAATTACACAACTCTAAAATATAAGGCTCATAATGGAAAGACTAACACAGTCTTGACTTTGCTCTAATATCACTGAACTTCCTTTGGGGGTGAAGCTTTGCCTCAGGAACCTTAATTATCTGATGTGGTCAATTACTCCAAGATAATGATGATTTTATCAGGTATTACTGCTCAAATATTTTACGATAGACAGGCTATTTAATTGCATTCCTGACCTACCAAAATGCTTACAGATGACTCAATTAAACACTAGGAAGGGGTAGGGGGAAGGGAGGGAGGGAGGGACAGCCCTTAAAATCTTTGCTTATAGCTCATTTGGAGAATTTTGTTCCTCTTGAAAATCCATTCATCCATCCATCCATCCATCCATCCATCCATCCATCCATCCATCATCCATCCATCCATCCTCCATCCATCCTTCATCCATCCATCCATCCATCCATCCATCCATCTATCCATCCATCCATCCATCCATCCATCCATCCATCCATCCATCCATCATCCATCCTCCATCCATCCATCCATCCATCCATCCATCCATCCATCCATCCATCCTCCTTCCATCCATCCATCCATCCACCCATCCATCCATCCATCCATCCTCCATCCATCCTCCATCCATCCATCCATCCATCCATCCATCCATCCATCCATCCATCCATCCATCCCAGTTTCCCAGGCACTGCCTGGACAGGGTGTTTGGATAAACAATCTCAATATTAATGTACAAATAGTAAAGCATGTCCAGTCTCTTTACTGCTGAGGGATTGGGATTGGATCCTGAAAAATCCTTATGGTGGATTGAAAAATTCATTTTAACACCCCCAGAGCACAGTGAAATAAATTTTCCACCACATTCAGGTAAAGCAGACTTTTTAAGACAGTGAGAAAACGTCTTTATTGCAGCAGTCTCTGGGGACAGTTTCAGGCCCTGCAGACCCCTCAGCTGCCCAAGTGCAATTCACCCTGGAGCTGGCTGCTCCATTTTCCTCTCCCTTGGCCTGGCACTCCTGGTGCTGGGCTGGCATTTGCCTGGGAGGCTGAGGTCACCCTGAGGGCTGCTTCAATTGGCATCCCTGCTCCAGTGGCCCTAATGGGCTGTTTCCCAGGCACACAGCTGCCCTGCCCCAAGAATGCTTTGGCTGCAGAGCCTCAGATTTGGCTCCAACCCTGCCCTGGATGCTCCTGCACGGGTGGCTCAGACCTGGGAGCCCCTCATTGCCCTGAGCAGAGCAGGGAGCTCCTCCCAGCGCCCCCAGACAGGCAAAGAGAAGAGGGGGATATTTCTCCTGCCAAGCCATCAATTTGCTGCTGGTGAAATAGGAACTGCGAGCAAGATTTTGAGGGCAGATTATTTTCCCCTGCTGCTTACAATAATGTTACTGTAAGATTTTCAGCAACTGTGTCAAGGACTCAGCCAAGATCCCTGAGAACAATGGCCAGGCTGCCCTTCCTTTCATGGCTGCTGGAATTCTGCTGCATTTCCCCACAAAGGTCCATTTTTCTTTCCATTCTGGAAATAATGTGTATTGTTGCACTATTGTTGGAAAAAAACTGGCAGCAAATCCTCCTGGGCAAGGAATGTGGTTACCCTCTATTGCGTGAGGCTAACAGGAGGAGAGATGACATTTTATGGGGTTTTACTCAGAAAACTTTTCATGAGACTATTATTGCCATTTTATGGGATTTCTCAACAGAATTTTCATGGGCAGCATTTTGATCACTTTCTGCTATGTTTTCAGCCTCACTAATACTCTTTTCTGTCACATTCCAAAGCACCGCATCCACAAATATTCCCAAATATATTCTAAATTGCCCAGGAAGGAAACAATTTTTTCTATCTGAAATTAGAAAAAAAAATATGATTCTGAAATGACAAATTTTAGCAAACCCAACTGCTGCAGGAATTGGTTTGGATAAGTGAAAACAGTTCAGCTTGACTTTTAAAAATATTACTATCATTAGTTCTCATATCGAGATGAAAAGTCATATTGAAACTACTGTAATTCTTTCATTATGAAAAAGCGTGGCAACAGTGAAAGAAGCAGAAAGAGGCAGCAAAAATCTTAAGCAGTGTGTAATCCACCATGATTTTGTTCAATATTATGTAAGTAATTACAATTTTTGGTGAGTGAAATGGCATCTGTTGACATCCTTCTCCATGTCCCCTCCAGACCCCTCTAAGTCACTTTGTCTCACCAGTTTCTGTAAAAGCAACCTCCCCCCCCAGAACTTATTCCAAATAC
This sequence comes from Melospiza georgiana, assembly GCF_028018845.1. Classification (NCBI taxonomy): domain Eukaryota; kingdom Metazoa; phylum Chordata; class Aves; order Passeriformes; family Passerellidae; genus Melospiza; species Melospiza georgiana. The sequence goes on from NC_080446.1 coordinate 10,021,896, forward strand.
TGCAAATCAAATTTTTATGCCTGCAATGCTTGAGCTCCTTTTTACAGTACATACATATTTCAGACTTACCACTTAATACAATTATAGTTCATTTAGCCAGCAATTACAGTAATAGGAAGACTGGCAACCACTGTCATTCAGACTGGAAAATCAATGTTGCACAGAGGTACTTTTATTCATTCTATGGAGTGCCTCCTTCGTTAGATGCACATACTCTGGAATCACAAAGAAAGTTTCAGATCACTCTGCTTTTTATTATTTTTTATTTATTTATCCATATACTATTGGGTTTCCAGGCAGAAATATAGGGAATGACATCCCGAGATCCTCTACAACCTGATTTATTCTATGATTCTGTGAATTATTGGTTCTGTTCTTTCAGCAGATCCATTTTCTATTGCATTTCACCTGACACAGGACCTTTGACAACCCATTTCTTAGCAGCAGCTCAAAATATGGCTGTCCATGGGCAGAGAAAGAGATTCTTTGGAGTTTTTCTTAAACCTTCAGTACAATGTTTGCTTTTAGGCCAGATTCTATAAACCTATGTCCAGGAAGGCATTTAAATAGGTGTTTCAGTTAATCCTTAATTTAACAGAGTTTGGAAGAATCCACGTAAACATATGGCTACAGTTAAGCATATGTGCACTAGACAGGAATGAAGTGCTGAATTACAGATGTAGTGCTTCCAAGAGAAAGCTAAGACTATAACCATGTCTCCTGAGTTTTAAATCCTCTCTCAGTCACTTAACCATGCTGCAGCAAACCTACTTTGGACTGATGGCTTAAATAGCTGTTATATTTGCATTTCATTATGTGAAAAATTAGGACTTGCAGAGGGCAAAAAGGGATCTGTAATTTTACCTGGAATATTCAGTCCCAAAATGGGTGGCTAGCAATGGGAGGGCTGCCTTCGTTGTTCAAGAAGGAAAATCCTTAAATCACTGCAAGAAGTTGTTTCAGCAAGGAGAATAATGGTATTTTTGCAGGTTGCCAAACTTTTGCTGTAAAAGAGCCTCTTGGCAGCAGATCCACTTGATTGGATGAGCATTACTGAATTTCCTCGTTGATCTGTTTGTCTCTGCATGGTGCCATCTTTTGACGGTGTTACATTATAGCCCCTTGTTCTTATGATAAATTATTTTAATCCATCATCAGAGCACACTCTTGCTCTAATGATGGATTAGTGCTATGCATCATCAGGGCGAGGAGCATTGATAATGTACCATACAAACCCCCACTGACAGTGGAAAAATCTGCCAGAAGAATTACTTTGCACTGCACCAAACTGAGAGCAGAGATGAAGATCCCATGACATCCCACAGGAAAAATTCCATAACTGGGATAAAGATGCCCAAAGGTGTAGGAATGTTGTGTGGGTTCAGTGTCCCTGCATGGTGTCACAGCAACTCACCCTGGTGCACAAGAGTATGGAGAGACCTGAATCCATTTAGGGGTATACAGGAAGTTTATAGAATCATAGAAACACAGGTGATGTGGGTTGGAGGGACCTTAAAGATCATCTGTTGGCAACTAATTGCCATGGGCAGGGACACCTTCCACTGTCCTAGGCTGCTCCCAGCCCTGTCCAGCCTGGCCTTGGGCACTGCCAGGGATCCAGGGGCAGCCACAGCTGCTCTGGGCACCCTGTGCCAGGGCCTGCCCACCCTCACAGGGAGGAATTTCTTCTTAATATCTGATCTATCCTTATTCACTTTCAGTTGAAAGCTTGTTGTCTCTCTTCATGTTCTCATCCAAAGTCCTTTTCCCCTTCTCTTGGAGCACCTTTAGGTACTGGAAGGTTCGGTAAAGTCTCCCCAGAGCCTTCTCTTCTCCAGGATGAATCTCCCCAGCTCTCTCACCTTATAGGACCCATGGACCATCTTCATGGCTTCTTCTGGACTTGCTTCAACACCCTGCTTACATCCAGGGCTCCAGACAGCCTGAAACTCTGCTGCCTGCCTCACAGGTGGGTGCAAATCCTTGGTTCAAATATCCCCCACTGAGCTCCTTTCCTCTAAAGCCATACCTTATGTAAGGGCTGTGATGATTAACATCAAGAAAACATTGAACATCAAAGAAAACACACAATAAATTGAGCAGACTATCACTCTATGGATGTACCTTCAGGTAAATCCATAATACAGAACATTAAACAATATTGGCATCATCAGAGGCAAGGATCAACTCATCCTGTAATTTCAGCAATAAAAGGGAATGAGCCTATTGGCACCTGAGTTCTCCAGGGACTGCTCTGCACATCCAGAAGTGTCTGTAAGTGCCTGGAGATTGTTCTCAAACAGAGAATTTCCCATGATTTGAAAGTCAAACTACAGAACCTGAGAATGGGAGTTGAATTTGTGACCCCTACAGAGGAGGCTGGTCCTTTTGGATGCAGCCATCTGCCTCTCTCTGTCAAAACCATCACATTTCCTCTACATTCCAGATCAGCTATGTCAGCATTTTCCCTACCCAGTTTTTCTAAGGAAGGGGGAAGAAACTCTATAAACAAGCAGTGATGGAAAAATCTCTGATTTGCCAGATTTGGGGACAGGATTACTGTTTTAGAATGAGTTTTGGCATGGAAAGGCATGTCCTGATGAACAGTACTACTGAGCAAGTAGTTCTGCATTAAAGCTAATGATTTGCTGTGGTTTTGGAAGAAGAAAGGCTTTCTTCTCATTAATTACCTTTGGCACATGGACTAGCCTGCCCACGGAGGTTACTGAAACAGGGAAGGACAGGGATGTGTGTGGGAAGAGCAGCTGTTGGGGCAAAACCCTGTCCCCAAGCAGGTATTGAGGATCTGAAGCCACTCACTACTTCGAGACTTTTCATCAGCTTTGCTGAGCATTTCCTCAACTTACTGAATCAGCACTGTGTGTTTATCCCATGTCACCTTTGGGTTGTGCAGAGAATGATCCCAGGCAAACACCAGGGATTGCAATTAATTATTCATGTAGTGCACTAATGGATAGTTGGTCTAGGAACTAAACTTCCTGAAGTATATAATAATACCTACTTTTTTTTAGTGTATCCTCTGTGGAGCAAGTCTGAGCACATCTCCTGTCTGGCATTTCATGTGCAGTTAGTTCCTCAGTGCTGCCTTTGACCTGACACCTGGAGAGCATCCAGGGGGAGATTTGACCATGAAGGGGAGTATGACATGGAGCCTTCTTGACTTCTGATTGAAACCCCTGTGCCAGCCATCCCATGAATATGCCCCAATGGCTGTGATTTATTGCTGTGGTATCATGCCTGTCTGCCTCATTGCAGACTTTGAATTTTATCAGGCAGCTTGTCCTCCAGTGTCTGGTAACCAATTACTGTGGTCTGCAAAGAAGCCTGAGGTACTTTGCCAAACACTACTAATAAACTGGGAAAGAGCCTGAGCACAGCTTCAGGTTGCCTTAAGGAAATTCCAGGGAGCACTTTCCACTTTATTGTCTAGTTCACAGTATGAACTGGGAATTATCTTGAGGAGTCATTCTTTACACAGAACTAAACTCCCCTTTAAAGATCGTGCCACGCTGGATTACTGCACATGGACCTGCCTGCATCCAAAGACTGCTGAACTCAGTAGGAGCCTTTCAAAGGACAACAGTGAGAGCAGGACTCAGCCCTCAGTCTGAAACCAGATACTTCAAAAGAAAATGAAAAAGAAATCCTTTATTCCTTTTTATGATACTGTAGCTAAAGCTGGAAGGAAATATCAGAATGGCCAAATGTCTGCACTACCAGGGCAACACGAACCTGTTGCTCCACACTTGTGAAAAAAAATTAAATCTCAATGGGTAAAATAATCAATAGTGCTTTTTGCAAGTCCTCTGTGACAAAGTGAGCGTCATATGAAACTGTAGCATGTGCTTTGTTATACATATATTTTTGTATTTTTTTAAAATATTTTCTTTTGACGCTGGATTGCCCTAATGATCCAATGAGGAGTGAGCTGACATCCATCCTGCAGAAGTGGCCACCAGCCACCATTCCATGGACAGAAACATTCTCTTAGTCCTGCACTCCAAAGGGCTTCACCTGTTTTGTGGCAGCTTCAGATGGCTTGGTGTAAAAGGTGAGCAGGCTGGGAGCCCTGCTCTCTGAGAAGGGCTGGGAATGCAGAGCTGCCCTGCTCACATCCCCATGGACACACACACACACACACAGAGTTTCTCTAATTTTTACTGCAGGGCAGTTTTCTAAAAAGTTTTTTTCCAGGTTGTAAAAGACCAATTCCATAAAGGAATGGCTTAGTGCTACAATGACATGATTTGTGGCTTCCAGGCTACAAAGCTGTAATTTATTCAGACAATTAGCAGCAGCCCTGTATTCTTGACAAATTCTTCACTTGTGTGCAGCTACTACACAACAAGGTGCTTTTAAGAACTGTGCCTTATGGATTAAAAGACTCCCCCCTCCTTTTTCCTCCTTATTTGACGAGTTCTTTTCACAGTCAATGGAAATTAATACAGCAGGTTAGAGAGGTGATATGCAATAATCCAGCCAGTCAAGAAAGCATTGTCTGAAAAGAGCAAGTAGAGAGCCTACAGGAATGTTCAATACACAAAAGGGAACACTCCAGCATTTGCCTTTTGCTGAAGTTATTTCACTCTTTGCCTCACAAAACCCTCCAGATTTACTGTACCAGATGTCACTGTGCTGCTGTTAATAAGTGTAAATGGCATTTAAGTGTGGGTTAGCTGTCCAAAAATGCACATCTGAACGGCTGCCCCAGCACTCAGGTGGCTTTGCCTGGCCCATAAAGCAGCCAGAGCATCAGCTGGCTGAGCACAAGGTGGCTGTGCAGAGCCCCCCACACCGTGCTGCTCAGACTCACAGAGGAGCAATAGAAATCCACCCAGAGCCCTTCTCACACACAGGCCTGCAGTCAGAGCAGAGTCAGAAAATCCAGCCCTGCTCTGAATCCTGCTCTCCTCCAGCACTGCTGAAGGCCAGCCTGGCTGGGTGCAGGCGTTGGGTCAAGGTCCAAATCCTGTTCCAGCTGGGACCCGATCTTTCAAGAGCAATAACCCTGCTGGAACAGGGCTCTGCTGCCAGGCACAATGTGCATTAATTTTTTTTTTTTTTTCTGGGGATCTGTTAAGGCTACCACATTACTGGCAGGATGAGCAGCCTCACAGAATCACAGAACAATGAGGTTGGAGGAGGCCTCTAAGGTCATCGAGTCCAACCTCTGCCCTAACACCTCAACTAGACCCTAGCACCCAGTGCCATGTCAAGTCCTTTGTTAAACACATCCAGAGATGGTGATTCTACCACTGTGATGGTGTTCACAGGGGTCTCAGGTTGAGGGAAGAGATGAGGGTTTGACTCCATGTTTCAGAAGGCTTGATTTATTATTTTATGATATATATTGCATTAAAACTATACTAAAAGAATAGAAGGAAATGTTTCATCACAGAAGGCTAGCTAAGAATAGAATGGAAAGGAATGATGACAAAGGCAGCTGTCTCGGACTCACAGCTGGGCTGTGATTGGCCATTAATTAGAAACAACCAACATGGGCCAATCACAGATGCACCTGTTGCATTCCACAGCAGCAGATAACCATTGATTACATTTTGTTCCTGAGGCTTCTCAGCTTCTCAGGAGGAAAAAACCCTAAGGAAAGGATTTGCATAAAAAGATATCTGCGACATACCACTTCCCTGGGAAGAGGATTCCAGTACTTTATTATTCTTTTGGTGAAAAAGTTTTTCCTAATATGCTCCAGCTCATTCTGACACCAACCTCTTTCAGCAAAATGAGGACAAAACCAACCAAATCATGGTGGACTTGGGCAGAAACTCTTTCTCCTCATGACAAAAATCCTGAGATGATACTTGGATTCGTTTTTGGGGTGATTTTCTCTCGCTCATCTCACTCCAAAAAAGTTAGACATGAGTGAGACCTCTGCAGGGGGCTCTCCCCTTCCTTCCTTGTGCTGTGGCACAGATGGGAAATGACATTAATGATCTATACTACCAATTTCACATTATGCTATATAAATGCCAACGACTTGGAAAAAAAAAATGGGGGTTTGGCCAGACTGAAATTTGTTAGCATGAAATTTTGAGCAAAGTGCAAGACGATAACAGATTTTTTTTTTTTTTTCACTGACTGTGGGCAGAGAAAAGGAGGTTTAACAGACCAAGCATTCATAATAACTGATTCATCTGGAGCTCAGTTGCTGGTGTGAATGGGTATCTTAGAAATACTTGGAAGGTTACAGAGATGTCCATAAAATCTGCAGGACTTGGCCCACTCTTAATTTTGCTGTGAGTTACAGAGCATTCAGTTCAGTAACAGTGGAGCTACACTCCACGGCACAGGAAAATTCGAAGTATTTGGCCTCATGTGGCAAAACAAAGTGTTTGTTCAGTGGAACTAACCTAAGCAAATTCCTCTTAATTAATAAACAGATGTATTTTCTTTCAACAAAAGCAAGATTGCCATTGAAATATAATGAAGATCTTTTTAAAGATCTTGTCTTGTTTAGGAATGGATTTTTTTTTTCATTAAAGTAAAAGGGGAAAAGATACAATAGAAGAATGATTGAGTCAATAGATCTGTTAATTGTAAATAATTTGGAACGGTGAATAAAAACACATCTTGGAAAATGGCATCAGTAAATTAAAAGCATGAATAAGGTAAAAAGAGAGAGCTGTGGGAAGAAAAGCACATTGATGCAGTAGGCTCTGGTGCTTGCCCTGGCTTTAACTCCTCTCAGGGGTGTGTCTGCTGTTCCTGGGCCTGGATCCTGTGTAAGTGGGTGCAGTTACACTGATTTTAGGGAGTTGTGATTGATTGATACCTGCTGGTGATACAATACCTTGGTGTTTAACCCCCAGGTGTTAACAAGGCTCACAAAGGAAGAACAAACCATTTTCCTTGCAAAGTTAATTTGTAAAGCCACCAGGATCCAGGGTTTCAGAGTGTTAGTTATTTATTTAGGAGCCCACTTGAACCGGCTTCCTTTTTCTTTCCTCTTTTATTTTCTTAAAGAACAAGTTTCCTCCCTCCTGTTTCATTGTCTCCTTTCTCAGCTACCACCTTGTTTTGGGTAAATTTCCCTAAACAGAGACATAAATACCATATCAGATTTTCTCTGTCTTGGCTGCGAGTCAGGCCTGCTGTGCTGTGAGTGCTTGCTGGAGCTGCAGAACCTGTCTCTGCATCAGCAGCTGCACTTTGCATTTGGAAAAGGAGGCAGGAAAAAAATACCTTTTAAAAATCTTTTGCTCCCTCCAACCCTTCATTAATCTTACAGCTTAACCAGGAGAAAAAAAAAATAATTAAAACAAATCCAAAAAACCAAACCAAAGGGAAGGGAGGGGTGGGATGAGCGCTTCTCATTTCTTCTAGCATGCAACGTGTCTTTATTCTCTCAGGTGAAAAAGCCACCAAATGTGGCTTTTAACATACACAGCAATGTATGTTAGAGAAAAAAAATCTTAAAAGACAGCTCTGAAAAAAGTCTTGAGAAGATCCATCTGTTATCAGTGCAGTTTTCTGGTGGGACTACCAAGGAATGGAGTACAGGTATTTTTCTCTTTTCAGGCACTTGCAGGACCCTCTGGGCAGCATTAGCCAGGAAAAAAGGAAAGGGGATCTTATTCAGGAGTATTTTTGGCATGCATTATTAAAGCACAGAACATTTCATCCTCTGCTTACCCCTGCTCAGAGCCCCCCAAAAGGCAGCAGAGCTCCTACAGTGAGGACTGTTTATTTTCTGCTCAGTTGGAAAGCAAAGGTCCTATTACAGTTACAGGGAGTTACAAGTATTCATCAAAGAAAGAAATGACCCATAAAGGCAGTTAAGTTAGTTTTATTCCTGCTGCATAAGTCAACCTCTTTTCTATATATAAAATGATGGGTTTAGAAAAGGATATTCATCAGGCAGTTCACTGATTTGATTGGCTGCACTTCCCCAAGTACTTTATAATTTGCAGTTATAAATAAAGATGTTTTTAATAATCAATTGGTATTTAAATAACATACAATAACTGTCTTATTAAATCCCACTTTTTAGAATGAATAAGCAGTTAGACATTAAAGACATGGCTACCAAACAGCCACAGGATTTCGGACCATTTTCTTTTTTCCAAACAAGCCATAAATATCACTATGGAATTAGCTGGTTAGCCAAGGCCCTGGATGAAGCCAGCAGAAGACCCCACTCTCTGATGTTGCCTTTAAGTGATCATATATTTTCTGGTAGGATGACTTTTTAAACAATAACCACATTTTATTTTCTTTGGCCACATCTTACAGGTCAAAAGGGGCAGCCTCAGACTCCAGAGCTGAAGTAAAGTAATGTGTCCTCAAACCAGAGCCCCAAAAGCAAGGAGCATCTAATAGCAGGTTTGAGATTCTTGGTCTCAGCTGGGTCTGCAGCATTTCCAGCAGTCAAGTTCAGGCCTTGCCTCAGGAAGGGGGGAAAATTTTTCCTATTAATTAGGAAATATAAGATGACTTATATACATAAAAGTGATTGGTTTTGTCTTTCTTTGAAGAGGACACACATAAATACAAACATTTAGATTTTAGAAGGAACAACTGTGCACTGATCTGCATCCAGTCCTGCTGCTCTGCCAAGGATTTGTCTGGAATGGGGATGCTCAGTCCCTGAAATACCCTGGTTTTCCCTGGATGCCTGCTGGAGACAGAATCCATCCTGCACAGTGGTGGGCTGCATGGGAACCCCCTTGGGAAGCAGCTGCCAGAATCATGGTGGTGGATTAATCTCTGTGTTCCAGGTTGTCTCAGCCACCCCAACTCCCAAACATCACCCACCTCCAGCCCCTCACATCCCTTCATGTGCCAAGGAACAGGCTGAGGTGGGGTCTGGCCATGGGCTCTGCAGGTGCAAATTGAGGGGAAAATGCAGCATGTCTGAGAGGAGGCAGTTTGTAGTTTGACCTCTTCTTGGTTAGAGAAAAGCACAGAGTGAGTGTTGGGAATTGAACAGTTCCCTACTCCCATTCCCAAACTTCATTTCCTCTGCATTCAGCAGAGGATGGTGCAGGACTTTCAGGACAGGCTGATGCCTAAAAACCTCGATTTCAAGCTGGATCTGAAGCTGGTAGGGAAGAGAGGAACTTTCTGGTGGTGTGAAGGGGCAGGGGTGGGAATACTGGCTGTGTCTCCTGGGGGCAGATATCCACACAGGATGGGCCATCCTGCCTTCCTGCCCCTAACCTGCAGCCAGCTCCTCACACCTCCTGCCTCCAGCAGCTCACCTGGCCCTTGCCCTTGTTAGGGTCTCCAGCTGCTCAGAGTGACCCTGAGAAAAGTTCCAAAGTCTCTTTTCCCAGCCCGGCGCTTGAAGGAGTCAGGGCTCTTCAGTTCTCGGTCTCAAGGTTGTTTATTGTATCTTATCTATAAAAAATTTTCTCCTGCCCTGCCGAGATCCATCCAGCAGGACAGTTCCAGGCACTCTGCCTGCCCCAGGGCAGTGTTATGTCTTTATACCAAAAACTACCTGTACAATGTTTACAATTACTTCCCAACACCTATCATCTATGTTAGACAGTGAACTTCTACTCTAAACCAATCTAAAAATGCCACCATCACAGCAGAAGATGGAGGCCAAGAAGAAGAAGGAGAAAGGCTGGACATGCCCAGATCCCTCCATCTTGCCTCCCTGAATCCCCATACCAAAACCCCTAAAACTCTATTTTTCACCTCATCATAACTTCTCTATCATTCTACCTAAACTGTTGTGCTTGCTGATCTTCATATAATGTTGGTGATTTGCTCCACAGGTCATAATCAAACCGACAGGTGTTTTGGGTCTGTGCCAGGGCTTTTGAGCCCCCTGGCAGGGGTCTTGGACAGCCAGAGGGATGTTCTGGGTTCCCACATGCCCTCTTCTTCTTTCCTTTTTTGCTTAGTTTAGTTTAGTTTTGTTTTTGTTTTGGTTTTATTTTTTTTTCTTTTCCTTTTAAGCCCCTGCCTGAGCTGAGATTAACTCCTTGGCCCAGAGCCCCTCTAGAATGTATCACCACTTCGCTGCACGCAAGGTTCTGGGGCCATCCCATTGATTCTCCATACTGGACCATGCTCTGCCAGCTCCCACTCCATGGGAGCTCTGCCAGCTCTCATGTCACCTATGTCCCCAGCAGCCCTGTCCAGCAAACCTGCCCAGCTCCCAGCCACCACACCTCTGTTGTGGTGTGAATAATTCCAATAACCCTCTCTCTGGAGGACACCACCAGCTCACAGATAAACTTTACCGCCATTCTTGCTCCAATAACTTTTCCCATCACACTTTTATTATTTTTTCAGCCCCCTCCCATCCCCTCTTCCCCCCCTCCTTATTTTATTTTAGGCGCCTCTGAGAGTTCAACTGTCGCCTGAGGCTTCAAACTAATTTTCTCTTCAGAAATGATTGCAGAAAGCCGCATGCATAATAAATCCCGTTATTGCTCTTGTTATTAAAATAGGTTGTTAGGGATGTGGACTTGGAGGCCTTTTTGTCTGATGACAGCAGTTCTTCTTAGCTTGGTGCTTATGGCTTATTGACTAAGGCTGCCAGGTTCAAAAAAAAAAAAAGAAAAAAAAAGAAAAAAAAAAGAATAAGAAATGAAAATCAAAAAGAGAAGGAGCTGTAGCTGCTGTTTAATAGTGAGAAAGTTGGGATGATTTGAGGCAGTTCTTTTAATCATGTCCATGGGCCCTGGGTGAAAGACAGTGAATTTCCAGCAGCTCCAAGGCTGTGCTGAGGGCTCACAGAGAGTGTCTGTGGTGAGCTCTTTTCTGGAGCAATGATTAATTAATATTTCTTTGGTATGATTAATTTGTATGATTAATTAATATCCTGTGATAGTCAGGACTGCAAACCCTCACCATGCTGGGCAAGCAGCAAGTCCCAGTGAGAAGCAGAGCCTCTGATGGAGAGTCTGGAGGGATGAGCAGGGCAAGGGAAAATGAGTAGGACTGTTCTTCTTTCTCAGGTGAGGAGCTGACACGCAAGGCAGCAAAGGGACAGGATCAAGGGCACCCAAAATGTCAGTGTCAGGGCTACACATGAAGAAGAAATTATAAGTTCCTGTAAGGACAATAATAATATTAATATCATAGAATAAGAATAGAATAGAATAAGAATAGAATAGAATAGAATAGAATAGAATAGAATAGAATAGAATAGAATAGAATAGAATAGAATAGAATAATTATAAGTTCCTTATAAGGACAATGATGGTTTTCCTGCCAAGAGGAGAAGCACAGAGGTGTGGATCTGTCCATGGAGCTTCAAACCTCCAAGGAAAAATGACAACAGCTGGCACTGAGGCTGCCCAAGCTTATTCTGTGTTACACCTTCCTACTCAGAAGAACATGGTATATTGGCCATCAGATTGTGTTATCTCACCTTGCTCCAACAAACCACACATCTCACCAGAATTCTGGGAGCTTTGGCAAACCAGAGCAGAGCCTCTTTAAAAAGAAATCTGGTTAAAGAGGCAAAAGTCCTGTGAAAATAGATTCTTAAAACAGTAAAAGGTTTTCAAGCAGGTTTGATAAAGGGAAGTATATTGCCCAATCATTAAATGGAAACCTTTTCTGGTCACCACAAGAAAATATGCTTCATAAATCATTGTTGCCCTGTGAAACAAAAATGTAATCATAGATGGGGCCGTGCACTTAGCAAGTTTCTTATGCATGGCAACTCTGAAGCAGGGTGTGCTCCTACCCAGGGAAACCAAACATGCCACATCCTTAGGGGAGCCTGTGCCAGGACTGGCAGAAATCTCACAGGAAAATCTCTTTCTGGAGGCACAGGGGAATGCACACACTGCCCAAGAGCACAGCATTTTTCAGTGCAGACCTGGAAAACACAGAGCATTGCTCTGAGACCTGAAAAACAGTGCATTGCCTGGGCTGTGAGCTCTGCAGCAGCTGCTGGTATGGGATGAACAGAGAGGACAAATCCAAAAGCCTCCCTGACAGTTTGGTGCCAGTACCAGTACCTTTAATGTACATATAGATGATGTTATTCACTGTTTGAAAATTAATTATTATTTTATCATCAGGGATACGTGGGTGATTTAAATAGTTTTTTCATGCCCAGGGTCAGGACAGCTTTTATAGCACCCCCAAGGAGAAACCTCTGGAGGTTTTGATGTCAAAACTGTGATACCAGGGTAGTACAGGCCTTGCTCCCAGTTTCAAGCACTGGGAGATTTCCATTCAACCAGTGAGCTCAACCTCTGCAATCCCCAGAATTGCAAATTCTGAAAAATCCCCAGTAAGCACAGAGAGCAATCTCAGGCACAGGATAGGTACCATCTCACAAGTCAGATTTATCCTTGGAACAACCGGATGAGACCCTTTGGCTCTGAGATGTGGAACCACTGCAGACTCAAGGAAATGGGGATGTACCACCTCATATCTGGTGACAAAGGGCAAAGATTTTGCTGGGGAATTCAGTGGATCTGGGACTTGGCCTATGCTTTTCATGAACTGTGTCACTGTTTAGGTTATGCTAAAAATAGGTGCTATAAACTAATAATACAACTGAATGTAACAACACAGAAAAAGGGGAAAAGCTAAATCTAGGAAACTGTATTACCCAGAGAAGAAATATGGTCACTCAAAAGCTGTCAAGACTAGCTAAATTCAAAGACTCCTCTAGAAAATATAGAGTCCATTAGAGAAAATACAGACCCAGCTGCATATTTAACAGGTTGAGAGCCCCAGTTTGCAATTCTAGATCAATTAATTTAAGGTATTTGAGTGGGGAAGCTGGCAGTGGATGTGAGTAAATGAAGTTGGACATTAATACTTGAAATGCCCAAATTGAAAACAACATGCTTGGCTTCAGCGAAGAGAAAGAAAACCATGCAGAGTTTCCTTGCCCATGTTCCATTTCTAGGTGGGTTTTAAAGAATGCAATTCATGCCCCAGCAATGCAGAAGCAATTACAGAAATGGAAAATGACCAAGTCATTCTCAGGTATTCATAGAAAATTGGCATCTCCTGAATATTGAATTGTGCTGGGTTCCAGCTTTCTATAAATACAGAAGATCAATAATTATCAGGGAAATGCTTTGCTAACGTCTCAAAGCTGGCAGGACTGAAATAAGAAATGCCATTTACGTGCTACTGCCTGAAAGAGAGAAATAGTCCTTCCCGTTCTCTTGATGAATACTCCACTTGGCCTCGTGATGAGGAATAATTATGGGCTGCTCCATTTGCACGCTCAGAGAAGGAGAGAATGAACAAATGTTGGCTACAGCTGACTCCTCTGTGATGAGCACTGCAGAGCTCGCAGCCTTTAGGGCCTGCAGGGCTGCTGCACCGCACACCTTCCTGGGGAGATGGTGTGCTAGAACAGCTGCTCCTGAGAATTGGAGAGCCACTGAATAACAGAAATGTTTGTTGCCAACCAGCCAAAGGTCTTGGGGCACTTTTCAAAGCAGATAACATCACCAACCTTATTATGTAGGGAAAGAACTCGCTGGAGCTTTTAGGAACAGGGTAGGATGTGAATTAGTGTTGATGCCTCTGGACTCTGAGCTCCAGACTCCTTCCTTTTTTACTTTTTTTTTGCTTCTTTCCTGCACCATTCCCTCCTGAGAATACTGCAAAGGCAGCTGTGCAGTCCAAGGACTGAAAGTTCTCCCTTCCCAAACTCCAGCATCTTAAGAGTTTTCTTCACAGCAGTAGACTTCAGATTTTGGGAGAATAAAGGCTGAAGGGAATAAATAAGATAGAAAACATATCATCATCATTACAAACATAAAAAGCTACAAATCTGTCACACTGCAGAAACTCTCACTTCATTGTTACTGTGATTTATTGGGGAGCTAATTTTAAACAAGTTTTCTTTTCCAAAACCACAACACAAAAACAAACTGAATAAGCAAGCCAGAGGACAGAAGCTAGTCGCTACCGGACAATTTAAGCAATAATCTCATTTGCTTTGTAGTATAAAAAGCAATAAAGGGCTGTTTACTGAGTGAATAAACACTGAATGAATCACAAAAAGCTCTTTATTGCGATTATACTCCAAGGCAGAGGAGATTATTGTTATTACACAAGAAGGCACAATGTGAAAATTTAACTCAATGCGCCAGATTTTCAGCCCGTTTCAGTGGCACAATTGTGTTCGGGGAGTACATTGTGTCTAATCTTAGCAGGCTGTTTTGACAATTCTGCATGCAAATCAGGTGGTGGGGTACAAATGCATTTAATTAACTATTTACAGCCAATTTATGCAAGCCTGGTGGCTGGACACGTGTTTTGCACGAGCAATGGCATCTGAACTGGTTGGAGAATCAGTTGCCCTGTGTGATGCATTCAGCCCTGCACAGGACCCACGGATGTTCTGCTGTGAGGAGCCTCCCACACGTTCAGCCTCAAGGTGCACCATGCATCCTCCTCATGGGGCCAGCCTGCACAGCTCCCATGTAAAACTAGTTTTAAGGAGGTGGATGAGTGGAGTATAAGCTGTAAGAACAACACTGATGCATACAACATCATTCTCTTCTTTTCCCAAAGTGTGTTTTTGATATATTTTCTTTTATTTTTTTCTAGCCAGTAGTTTTGACTTGCAGTCCTGATAGTGTGGCTGTGCTGAGAAAAGTAAAGTTAATCCATGCAGATTTTTTTCCCTCCTAATTTTCCCTACTGCAATCTCATACTGCTGTCAGATCAGTGAAAATGGAAAGAACTCTGAAAATCAGAGTGCAGCTGAGGTGTGCAATGCTCAGTGCTGCAGGAGCCAGCAGCCTTTGAGTGTGTGTGTGCCAGGTGTGTGTTCACACTGCAGCTCATGCACAGGGACATTGCTCAGGCTCTGGATGGGCCCCAATGTCTTCTGGGCACTAATTTCCTCTCAGCTGACACAATGGACATCATCTCCTTCAGATGATTACCTTTGGATGATGGGGTTTGCTAATTCTCCACTGTGGCACTTTGAGTCCTCATCCTACAGAAGGATTTGGTGAGATGTGACCTTTCACTGCTGCTCTGTCTTCCAGGGAAACCTGCAGCCTTGGCAAAGCACTGGCACCTGCACTGGGAAATGGCAGGAGAAGATGCTCCCAGTTACTGAAGATGGTCTCAATTAGAGAAGTTTTTTCTGCTGGGACTGTTTCAGATTGAAAACTTGTATAGCTCATGCACAGAGCTGGATTATCAACACTTGACCACCAAGATGTTGTTGCGTGAGAAAAGTGAGTTAAGCCCCAATGATATGACAACTTAAAGCTTTATTCTCCTTTTAACATGGAGTTGAGAAGCTGCTGGGGTTCATCTCCAGTGTGGCTTGGCTGGCATGAAATCCAGTCAGGGAGATATTTGAATTGGCCTTTTTTACCTCTTGGTTTCCATTTTTAAGGTGCTCTGGTGTTTATGACTGACTGTAATCACTTATGGGCATGGAAGAAACCCCAAGTAATGCAGGGGCCTTTCTGTTATGTATTCATTAAAATAAAAGATAAAAGGCCCACAGCTAAAATAATATAGTTTGTTAGAGAGGAGACACAGTTAAAATAGCAGGCTGGAACTCCCTTTCAAAATATGCTGAAAAAGGTCATTATGGATATTTTGTTTGTTTCTAATTGCTCTTGGTTTTAGTTTCTCCCTCCTCCCTACCTCCCATTTCAAATGCTTCAGCCACACAAGGAGGGAATAGAAGCAGCAGAATGTGATATTGGCAATCAGTCTCATCAGACAATAATAATCAAATCCAACTACTTGGGTGCAACAAAAGAGCTTCACGATTTTTATTCTGGAATTGTAGGTCTGCTCTGTATATTTGGTCTGATTTCTGAGATATCCAGTAAGAAAGGAATGAGCTAAACTCACAAGAGTAATTTGTAGCAAACATTTCAGATTTCCTCTGGTACTTGCCCAATTTAGGGGGCAATTAAGCAGATCCCAGGAATTGAGTTTTATTTATTTTTTAATGAAACTTAAGCAGCCTCCTGATGACACCCATTGTGAAGCTCACATTGAACTGTGCTAACAGCACAGGGAACAGGCACTGTAGAAACAGTCTTAGTGCTGATACCTGAAAATATAGCCCTTTTGGGTCTATTTTAAGCCAAACCTCCCATGTGGGAAAGAGACATCAATTGGGACCTCTCAGGTAAGGAAGAGGAGTGTAGGAAGTTTGGTCATCAGTATTTCCTCACCTCACCTATCTTAGTACCAGTATAAGGCAAAAGCAAGGGCTGTAATTGCCAGCAAGAGCAAATGATGGTTAAAGTAAAATAACAAAAGGAAAAAGAAAACATAGAATATTATGGAAAGTGTACATGGAAAAATAACACCACAGACCTTAAAAATATCAATTACCTGAGCTCAAAGCAATGGATTTATTTTTTAAAATTGTTAAATAAACACGGGACAGGAACGGAGGGGGCTGTCATGGATGAGAATAGAAAGCATTTTGTTGCTGATAGCTCTAAATCTCCTTTGAAGGTTTATTTTGTGAAGGTCAGAGCTTTCAAGATCCTGAATTCAATTCCTTTGGGCTGCTGGCCTCTGTAAACACTTTCATGGACCAGCAGTGCAGGGAGAGGAGCTCTGGCCCTGGAGAACAAAGCCTTCATGTTCAAGACACGATTTCTGTGAGTAAGATGTGGTTTTGGCTGTTCTGTTGAAACCACTTACACCTGGTTTACTTCAGCAGTGCTGGGCAGGATATGGTAAAAGACTTGGAGTGTTAGGACCAAGCATACCAGGTCTTCCTGCACATACATTCCCTGTCACAGGGAAACTCCCAGCAACAGCCCTGTCCCCTTTTTCATTCCCTTGACCTCAATTCAACAATCTAAAAATCTAAATCTAAAGAAACATTAAATCTAAAATATTTTTTAAAAATCTAAAAAAACCGCTTTATTTTTAAAGTATGCATATTTTTCTTGTTCTCCCTCTGATTCCCATTACCCTTCTGACCATGTCCAATTTTAATTCTCCCTCTCAGCAGGGCTCCTGTGTTGTTAGCATTTGCTATGTTGTATAACTCCTGGAATACTTTTTCCATTCAGACCAAGAGTTCTCTTCTGACAAAAGCCAGGGATGGTCACTGCCCACCCTGTTTTCATATGAAGGTGTGAAATTCTGGGAAGTTCATCACAAGCAGGGCCTTGCTTGTGTGTGCTCCCATCAGGACACAGGAACGTGGATAAGGCTGATGAGCAGGGGAGGAAGGATTTGCATTTCTGAACAAAACCTTGTCAGGTTAAGTAGGGAAAAGCCAACATTCCCAGTGGATCTGTTTCAGGTTTCATGTGAGTATCTCCTGAGACAGGACTCTGAATATCAGGCTTATAAATCCTCAAGCTGTTGAATAAATCTCCTTTAGGAGGTACAAACCAGTCTGTTTTGAAGCCACAAGGAGAAGTAAGACCTCCAAGCCTCTTCTAGATCAAGAAAAAATGATAATCCATAGAAACAGATTTTAAAAATCCATTAAAACATCACAGACCCTTGTCAGAGCCAGTGTGGCAGCACCACCTTCAAACTGCCTTTTCCCCAGGCCAGCAGAGAAGCTGCTTCAGCTTTCAAAGTGCTGTGACCCAAACTGTCACAGCCACACAGGGACAGCAACAACTCACTGAGGAGTGATTAGGGTTGTAAAGAGGAGATCTGACCTGCAGGACAGTGATGGTTCTCTGCCAAAATGAGCGGCATGGAGGTGTAGATCTGTCCATGGAGCTTCAAACCTCCGAGAAAAAATGAAAACAGCTGGCACTGAAGCTGCTCAAGTTTATTCTGTGTTACACCTTCCTGCTCAGCAGAACATGAGTGGATTGTTACTGCACCTGTGCATTTCAATAATTTCGTCTTTTTAAGATTTTTAAAATCTCTTTCCCTGGTGCCAACTTCTACACCATCTTAAATTCTGATTAATCTCAGGTAGCTGAAACTTGTTGGAGTTATTTTTAAATGGAGAAAGGGATAAGCTGAAATAGTGCCAATATTTCCTGCTCTTCACTTTTTCTGACTTGTCCACCTCTCCAGTGCACACCAGCCTCCCCAGGTCAGGATTGTGGGACACCTGACATTTCCCTGTTGGTCTGTAGATGCTGCACCAAGCCATACAAGCAACACCTGACAGTGTTTAAATGCTGACATCTAAAGTTCACTTGTTGAGAATTTTATTAGGAGAAAATAAAAAAAAAAGAATTCACTTTATGTGTAATTTTACATGTCACAGCTTTTGTTTTTCATTTCCAAATATCATCCCTTTCCCTCAATTAGTCAGCCTTCCATTGCATGAAATGACTGTCATTTTGTGAATGTTGTAATTGCCTTCTGCAAGATCAAAACCAGGTATAGGACTAAAAAAAACCCCAAAGCTCAACCACCTAATGGGGCAAATGCTGCAAATATAGCATTTGTTTAGCTTCAGAGGTGGTGGGAGTAGACTGGCTTGAAAGGAACAGACTCTGCTCCTTAGCAAACTGTTATTGTAGAAAAATATTTAGGCCCTGCTTTGTGATTTAAATAGTAAAATCCTTACATCTCTGGAGCTTTATCACAAGTGATTTCAAAGGCCTTCAGAGCACAAGCAGAAACTCTTCTGCTCCATCCTGAACAGCAGCCAGCCCTGGGGTGAAGCAGCAGGGCTATTTAAAAGTGATTTACAACATGAGGTTAAGAGGAGCATTCGATGCAAATGAACTCACTGGATGATTTCTGATGGCTAACATGGCATTAGCCTTCCTTAGATCAAGCCAGCATCTCTGGCTTCTGCAAAAACCACCATGATTTTCTTAATAAAAGAAAAATAGAAAAGCTCAAAGGGCTTATCCAGGTGGAGCTGGCAGGGTGGAATTGAATTTTCTTCATGAGGTGCTCTCCAGGTGAAATTTCACTTACAAAAGAAAGCAGATTTAAAAAAAACCATAACCTGTCTGGGTGTAACCTGGCAGAAGTGCCTAGACAGGGGACTTTCCCTGCTGCCCTGCACTAACTTGTTCCATTAATCCTTCTAATTTTGAGCATTCATTTTTACACAGCTTCGCTTGTTCACTGCATGCCAGTACAAATCATGTTTTGCTCCCTCTCCTCTCAACACGCTCCTGTGTCTGACAGGGCCTGGCTGCTCTGCAGTAACTCACGAGCTCTGGCAGCTGGGCCACGCGGATGCAAATCTCCTCTTGTCCCCTTGGGGTGCCATCGATACTTTATTAAGGGTTTGCATCCCTCTTTATCCACTGAAGTGATGGACTAACTGCATTTTCCTTCCTTTCTAGTGGTCTCAGAGGACAATAAATAAATAGATATTCTCTAAAAACGTCTAGTAAAGAATGGCTGAAGGAGAATCAGCCCATAATTTATCTGGGTTTTCTTAAAACTGAAGTTTGTTCTAAAAAATGTGTGTTTCAAGTGTCATTTCCCCCCTCATTTTCCTGAAGTCATGTCATAAAACAAGTTAGTGATCCATAACTGAGATATATTTGCACTGAGTGTCCAAAACTGTCTCAAAATCCAGTGCATCCACACACCAGATTTTGCAAATATAATCTCTAAATTATATTCAGCTAGGGACCTGATTTGGGTGTGATAAGTTCTCCTTTCTGTGGGGGATTCTTGGAGCTGTGATTTAATTGAGTGCAAAGTTCTAACAAACAAACACCTGAAGTTTCACCAAAGCTTCAAAGCCAATAGCTTAAGCTCACCCAAAGGCTGGCAATGATCAATTTGAACTTCATCTGAAATAAATGGCAGTGAAATCCTCAGAGAAGCTTCTCATTATATGCAAAGCTAAACAACACTTTGCCATTCATCTGAAAACACAGGAGAACATTTTCCTGAAGCCACAGCAGCACCCTGAGTCACTTGGGCACAAGTGCTGCAACGCAGCTGGTCACCCACAGGTTTTCTCCAAAGCCCCCTCAGTATTTTGAGGATTAAGGTCAGATGCTGTCTCTGAAAGAGCAGCTCCTCCATATTCTATGTTTCCCCTGCCTAAACACAGGGCCCCATGCACTATATATGGCACATCTTTCAAACCCTTCATCAAGTACAGAATTATTCATTTCCTCGTGGGCTTTTCAATAGGCTCATCAGGACAGCATCCAAATGCTTCTCAAATATCCACGGATGTTTCCTCAGAGCAAGCTGATGAGGATGGGGAAAGATGAGGTCCTGAAGGAGGAAAACTAGGACAAGTCACTGAGGTCCTGAAGGGTGAGGACCAGGATAAGTCATTGTGAGTTTGATGATGAGATAAGGGAGAAATGTTGTTTTCAGAGCTGGAGTTACTGGCACTTCTTAGCTCAAGGCTCTGCTCCAACACCTCCAGGCAGGGGAGGGCCCCAGAGACCTCTCAGACCTGCACAAAATGAGCTCCATGGCAGGGGCAGGTCCAGGACTGCACCCTGGGAGAGCTGCTTCCTCCCTGCGCCGTTCACAGCCTTATTCACCCAGAGCTTTGTGCCCTTCTCCAGGAGAGGGGCCTGGGGTCCCATGGCTTTGTCCTCCCAGATCTCTTGGCAATGCTCTTGGCTGCAGCCCCCTCACTGGGCGCTGATGGGATGTGGCTTTGTCCACTCTGAACTTCTCTATATTGGCTCTCTTTATTCTGATGGAAAGTACTCCTTCCCAGATTTGCCTGTAATCATTCTCTATGTCCTAGCTTCCCCAAAAATATTCCTGGGTCCATATTCCTGGGTCCATATTCCTCAAGAAGCTGCTATTTCTATAAAAAGAATCCCTGTCTTCACCAAAGAGTTCACCCTGTTTGTCTCACCATCCTCACTCCCTCTCCATCCTTCAAGACTTATGAATGGATGGCTTATGAATAAGAAAGGTTTGTTTAGCAAGTTAAACTCCAAGATGACTTTAAACAGAAGGCTATGAATAAACAGAAGACAGAGCAGAGGCATTTAGCATGGCAGTTGGATCACTCTCTAATTGCTTTGTCTTTGTCTAGAATTCAGCAGGTTTTGCCCTGCACATCAGAGTGCACATGGCAAAGTTTGGGAGATAAATGCAAATACTCAGCTTGAAACCTGGCGTTCCATGATCCCCTGCCATATGCCCATGGGGGTGAAGGCCGTCCCATTTCCTCACATCATACTTTAAGCAAATGTTTCCTTCCCATCTGCAATCTTCTGGCTTTGTAGATCTTGTTTTCAGCACCCCATTACACAGACACCCAAAGTTACACACACCATGTTTCACACCCGAATTAGACTCATTAATTTCCTACTGGATTTCATGAGCACAGTGACCACAGACTTGTGCTCCACATTATTCAGGGCTCCAGTGCTGTGCCCCATCAGGGACTCTTGTCCCAGCTTTCCCATCTGCTGAGGAGCAGAGTTGTCAGTAGTTCATGGCTTCTTCCACACCTGCAGGCTGCACATGCTGCACCTGCCAGCACCTTTCCCCTGGGCTGCATTCTGGCACTTCACAGTCTCCTCACGACCTTGGTTCCTTTTGTGGATGGAGCCTGGAGCAGGAATATTTGCTGTGCATCTTTTCCACTTCCTCCAGGACCCCTTTTGAAGATTGCAACTGAACCTCCCCCTACACCATCTCTTTTATTTGTACATGAGCACACATCAGACACACCACCTTAAGACTCTTGATTAGCCTCTTCCTAATTGCCTCTACCACAGCACTCATGGACCAGTAAAGTATTTACAGTGGATGTAAATATACTACACAAGCCTCAACTTTTACCCTTGTAACTCTTATCTCAGTTTCTCCAGGAAGTATTCTCTTTGAAGAGTAAAATTCTTAGTCTCACTTCTGATGCTCTTGTTTAAAACAGAGGAGTCTGACTTTTCTTTTAATTACAAGTAGTTTCCTCAATCCCTTCCCATCTTCATAATAAGATGCAGAGCTTTAGTTCTGGACAGGTTTAATGCAACCTCCCAGGATCTCAAAAAGCCACTGTTCTTTTGGAAAAAATCAGGAGAACTTGAGACAGTAAAGAACAAGTTTGACAACAGTTTGATGATGGAGCCAATCCCGCCTTGAGCCATGGAGAACTAGATGACATCTCAAAGCCTCTTCCACCCCATTGTGTTATAAATTTTATTTTATCCAATGAAAGATGATCAGAGAACATATTTTCCACTGGCATTTCCCAGCTTTTCAGCATTTGTAATCTTAAGAATGTTCTTTTGAGGATAGATTCTTGCACATATGGGCACCCTTAATGCAATAAAGAGAAGATAAAGTTGTTTGAACACTGTCCTACAATCATTCCATCTGTCACAGGATTGTATGAGATGCTGTCAAACACTGCTTGGAACAGAAGGAGAATCACTGAGTCTCTGCACACTGAGGAGCCCCATGGGCCAGCAACTACACCCAGCTACCCACAGCGTGTGCCTCGGCAGTGAGGCAGTTAACAAAACATTTTTGTTCATGTGAAAATACAAAGCAGCTGCTTAGTTCTACACTTGGCAGAAGACAGCAGCCCCCTCTGCACTCCTTGTCTTCTGCTGCTCTTGGATCATTGCAGACCTAACCAGCTGTTGCATTCCACATGCCAGTAACACCAGTTTGGGAAAGCAAGGGCAGGGAAAGCTGTATGGCTGCACGAAAAGGAATGAGAATAATACACTGCTGAACCAGAAAGGACAATATTTATATAATAAACATGTTCAGGAGCATAATGATTCCTTTGTCGTCAAAATTTTGGAATGGGTAATTGTGCACATGAGAAGTGCACCTAATCCACACACTCAGGGGCAGTTAGTGTGCTCCCAAAGTGGCTGTGCACTGCAGGTCTGGCCATCTGCACAAGTCCTCACAAAACAGGGTGGGTAAATGCACAAACACTTCTGAAAATAAAGTTGCGTGCATGAAATGCCTCATTTTTCATGTCTGTGAATATGCAACTCCAGGGATTTTGTTTCCAAGTTTAAAAATAATGTGCTAAACTGAGCACTGAGGGTTTATTGCAAAGAAGTTCTTGGTGGATCTGTGCTGGAGAGGGTGCTCAGGTATGAGCTGCAGTTTGGTCCTGAGATACGGTGGACACAGTCCCAGGCATCAGCTGCAGGCTGAGATTCTGAGTCAGAAGCTGTCTGCTCCCTCAGATGGGACTGAGTTCTGTTTCTGACTCAAATTTAGAGCAAAAATCTATGTGAGTCAAAACAGGCTTAGTGTGAAAACTTTCCTGATACTCAGTCTCTAGGAGTCAATTTCTTGTGTTTGATTTCTTGGATCTCCAGCTTGTAGCAGCGTTTGCCAGTAGTGCAAGTCCTCAGTGGCCAACACATGGATTCCCAAGCTTTTTTTCAAAATGCAAACTAAAAATCTTTAGAACAGAGGAAAAACAGCCAAATGTCAAACCAACATTAAATGGCATCCAAGCAAATGGTACTTGAAAGAGGAGGGAAAAGATTTTTTTACGTTCAAGACTTTTTGAAATTTCTGAATCACTTCTCTCAACAGATTTTTGTTTTAGAAGAAATTATCTGAAACCTTTTCCTTTTGCCATAATACATTTAAATTATACATACCATAATGATATCATTAGGTCAACAGAGACATCTAAAGATTTAGAACATTGCTATTTCATAATTGGACTATTTCCTATCTAAAGAAAAACTATTCCATCTTCAAATTATAAAGTCACTTTCAAATGAGAAACACAGCTTTCTTTATGAAAATGTTGAAAAGTCCTCATTCAATAATTTCTTTCAAAATTCCTGTGTGTTCATAAAAGCCAGCATTTCTCAGAGAATTAGCT
Organism: Melospiza georgiana; assembly: GCF_028018845.1. Classification (NCBI taxonomy): domain Eukaryota; kingdom Metazoa; phylum Chordata; class Aves; order Passeriformes; family Passerellidae; genus Melospiza; species Melospiza georgiana. The sequence continues at coordinate 10,045,573 of NC_080446.1, forward strand.
AGATTTCACTGAAGTAACAATCATGTATTAAACCAAAGTCCTTGAGCAACAGCAAAAAGCTTTATTAAAATAATGAAAAAAGCCTTTTCTTTCCTGTACAGCTCAGGAGGTGAGCTCAGTGAACATAATGAAGTATGGTGCGTGGTTGTCTACTCCGGTTATTTTGTTATATCCTGTAATGCACAGAGGTTGGAAACTTGACTTGCCTTCCAAACAGCTTTCCGAGCACCTTCCTTCCCCATCCAGCCCAGGGCACAGAGAGACCTCAACAGAAATATTCCTCCAGGATAGCTGCTCCTGGCCATGGGGCTGCCTGGGATGCTGGAGCTGCTTTTGGGGATGGTCCAGTGGAGCAGGATGAGATAACTGCAGTGAGTGCTGGATGCTGGGTGATGCTCTGCTGGGAGCTGTTCTTTGCAGCTGGAGGATAATGGCTTGTTGGGTCAGGCCTCCCATGTCTAAAATAACCCTTTTTTCTTCATGATGGAGTGAAATGTTGCTTTAAGCTAGTGGTGTGTGGGATTTGTGTTAATGGCATTACTAACTGAGTTAACAATGCAATGATGGTGCCAGGCTGCTCATTAATCACTTGTAAGGTGCTTTTGGTATTCAGGTCTGCTGTGACTGCAGAGATTTGGGTCTCCCCCTAACAAATTGTGCCAGGGGAGATTTAGATTGGATATTAAGGTTGTCAAGCACTGGAAAAGGCTGCCCAAGGCAGTAACCACCCCTGAAGGATTTAAAAGATGTGTGGAAGTGGCACTGGGAACATGGTTTAGTGCTGGCCTTGGCAGAGGTGGGGGAAGTGTTGGACTTGATGATCTCAGAGTTCTTCTGCAACCTAAAGGATTCTAAATGATTCTGTTCTGTGAATGGCCCTGCACTCACCAGCAGTGGGGTCACTTCAGCAAGAGCTCATCTGAAGGGTATCCCTCCTGCATAGCTGTTCAATAGCACACCTTTTAAAGAAATGCTCTCAGTTTTGAGAGCTACACATCAAGTCCTTAAACTTGGTTGTGATTCCCGAAATAGAGGAAATACCAAGAATCCCTGTTTAGCCAGGGTAGATCTCTTTGAAATCCTTGGTTGACAGTTTGCATGAATACCAGGAGAGCACAGAATCCTTCACAGTTGTTTCACAGTTCTGGTTTTTCTGTGTAAGTAACCTGCACTTTCACTGGGATTGGGACTGGAACACAGCTCTCCTTTGCCCAGGGCTAGTGGTTACTCCAGAATTTATTCCTCTTTGACACTAGAAACCTCTCCCTTTATTCCAAAAATTTCTTTCAAAGAACTGACATTTTCTAACCAAAAGACTTCTAATGACGAAATTCCTGAACAGCTGTAACTATACCCTATGGCTCAGTCTGAGGGATAATATTGTTATCCTCTGTAAAACGGCCATCCAGCATCCCATTATGTGTCCCTAATCCCCAGGAGCCTGGAGGGAGGAGCACTGGTGACAAGCACAGGAATTTGGGGGGCTCTTAGGTGAGTCCACGCTCCTTCGTTGGATGAATTAAACTTTGGATAAATTAAACCCTGGATAAATTAGACTCATTTAGTTCCTGCAACTAAAGCTGGGCGGAAAATTTTTTACAAAAGCAGCTGGGCACACAGTGGGAAAAGAGACAGACAAAGGATGTCCCCACGTCACCTGTGCAGCCCCAGCTGAAGGCAGGTGAAATCAGCCTCCTGCTGAAGGCAGCAGCTCCTGGGGCTCAGGCTCCCCAACACCAGGGTGATGTCAGGGGCCGTGCACGGGCAGCGATTCCTCAGCACATCCTCCAGCTCTCCCACCAGTTTTGAAAGCACATCACCAAGCTTTTTGGAGCTAAGGTCCTAATGAGGATAATTATTATTATTACATGCACATATATACACATAAAACCCCCAGATCCCTGTGAGGTTTCTACAGATTGTCCCAGAAAGAAAACATTTTCATAGCGTGGGCTGTGATTGGGAACACATGGACCCTCCGCGCCCCACTCTGGTACTAATTACAAGGGGAGCAGAGCCCAGTGCAGAGGTTTCTTTAATTCCTTGGGTTTGGAGCCTCAGCAGTGGAATTACCTGAGGAGGCTGGAAGGCCTCTGGGGTACAATCAGTCATGCAGCCTTTGGGTTAGGCCAGGGTGGGTAATATATACACGCTGGCAGCATCGTGCAGACACCCAGCCGGGGAAAGAGGAATTTCTCTTAATTAATGGCATGATGTATGACACGTTAGCAGCACAAACTCTGTAATAAACCCCGATGCCTCCTTGTGCAGTTCACACAAGAGGAAAGCTTGCTGGGATACCTGCAGGAATGGGGCATTCAGAAATGCTGGCAGAGCAACTTGTGGTGAGGGAGCTTTAATAGCAGCACATGGAGCTTTTGATTCCAGAGTCGATTTTAGACAAAGCTGCCTTGGAGCAAAGGAAGCAAGTTTCACTTTCAACCTCGCCCAAGGCTGCTACCCAGAGATGAAGATACCAATGAAGACGACTGAAATCTTAATTTAATTAACTACAAATCCCAATAGGGCAAGCTTGAGAGGTTTGGTTCAGAGCATGTATACCTGAATCTGAGCTAAAGTACTGCCTTTCCAAATTCCAGTTTTTGTTTGGCACAGGACTGAGACACAGGCTAGATGTAAAGCTCAGATTCACTCAGATTTGCCCAAAGTATGAGGGTACTCAGATTTTCAAAATACATGTTTACATTTAGAATAAATTTGGCCTTTTCCCACACTAAAAGCTGTTTATTTAAACCTCTAATTTTGGTCATGTCTTTTCCATCTTATATTTCTTAGACTGCTGGGTCAAAAAGTGAGTAAATAGGTCAAGTGTTTCATAGAAAATGGAATACAGAGGCGATGTGGCTAGGACTTGGACTCCAGAGCTCTAAATTAAGCATATTAGCAAAGACTGCTATGAATTACTATTTATTCTTATGCTCTTTGATGGTCTTTGCCTCCTTGAAGACCAGTTTTTGGTTTCAACCAAGAAAGCGTAGGAAATGAAAATGTCCCAGCTCTTGGCAACTGTGGAGATTCCTCAGCTGGGATCCTGGAAGCACAAAAACCTCAAAAAAGAGAGAGATGGGGGACAATAAAAACAAAATATAAAGAAAGTAATAAAATCAGGACCCACCAAATTCCACAGAAAAACCAGGCGTGACCCCTATGGCTCTGAGAAGGGACACAGACCCCAGGCTGCAGATGTGACAGGAAATTTCAAACTTGTCTAATCATAAAAACAATTTTAAATAGCATTTCAAGGCTTTTCTGTAAGAAACTTACAGCTTTTTATGTCACTACATTTACAAAGGGATGACAGATGTGTTTGACCAGGGTGCTGTGGGACACTTCCCAACTCCAGATCCATGAGATTCATGCAGGGCAGCCTGCAAGGAAAAACCCCACAGAGCAAACACAGAACATTGTTCTTATCCCTGCATCACTGCATTCCTCAAAAAGGAAAGGAAAGAAGAAAGATCTTGCTCCAAACCTGCTGCTTCATTCCGGTACAAAACTTTCTTATTTTCCTTTTTTTTTTTTTTTTTTTGTTGAGAGAGAGAGAGTAATTTAGTGTGGCAAATAAAAGCCCAGCTAATTTTTAAATCAGCATGTAGCCAACTCAGCCACCCAGTAGCTCTGTCCTTGGGCAATATTATTGAAGCACACACAATCTATACTAAAGTGATCAGCTTCCCTCAGGCCTGCCAAGGGGATGCGTTAGGTGAGCCCAAAATATGACAGAAGGAAATTTATGTGCAACTTTTACACATAATATCTCATTATGACTCTCCCCAATCTTTCAATTTTAAAAATAAACGGCCTTTGTAATGATTTTACCAGGAGCATGTTGGAAAAGAGATTGAAAAAGAGAAAGGAAAGTGGCTTTGGCCACAGTTATTTCTTTTGCTCCTCTTCTCTCGGGTTTTTCTTTAATTTTCCTGAAGAGGTTTCCACTCAATTTAGGAAGAAATGGAATTTCCCCCTCCCTGCCATCACTCTTTTTCTGTCTTGCCCACGTTTTCAAAGAATGGAATGGCTGACATAATGAAGCCTGTGTCAATAGCAAAGTCATTTTGACCAGTTGGTAAATAATGAAAGTTTCCACTTAACGTGCAAGGCAGCTCACCCGGGGGACGAGGGCTTGGTCCCCTCCCAGGCCAGCAAGCTGCCATCCCCTGCACTGCACACACAGCTGAGAGCTGTGCCTTGCAGCAAGGGGAAACCAGAGCCCAGCTGAGCCCAGGGCCAGATGCTGCTTTGCCACGAAGAACAGGCACTTTTGGACACTGGAGTGATGGTTGCACAACCTCTGGCAGGATCAAGCCCAGAAGGGAATGGAAATAAAAAGCTAGAATAAATAAGTATGCACAAATAAGAGGGGGGAAAGCCCCGGTGATGATTGATCTGCCATATACAATTGTCAGAGCTGAGCTCCAGCACTCAGTTTGATAAAGAAAGGGCAATTCTGGTGCTTCTCCCCTGAGATGGCAATCCTGGCATGATTTTCTACTGTTTCATTGTGGGCACCGGCAGGAATGGTGCTGCTCATACTCCACAGACCACAGCCTGAGAGCCCAGGGGAGGAGCAGATACCTGAAGTGAGAATCAGTTACAGCATTTTCGGGAACTCCTCTGAGTGGGGGTAAGGAAAACAAGCAAAGCCAAGCTCTCACAGCTCCTGCTGGTAGCAGAGTGGGATGTTCTCAGAGTGGGAAGCAGAATCACTGCCAATGTACACTGACTGGTGGGGAGAGAGTTCCCACTGCGGGCAGATGGGCAAGGGACCATTGTCAGGCAGAGAGAACTGGAGCAAATGTAAAAAATATCCCAATCTGTACAAAAAAAGCTTTCACTGCTACACAGTACTGCACTGTGTTTCCTTTGCATCCCAAACATCTTCTGAGGAGACAACAGTCCTTATGTCTGACTCCTCTCTTCCCCTCTCTGAAGGTGCTGCTTTTAACCATATTTCCTTCATTCATTCATACATGGCTGCTCACTTTTCTGTATGACTGCACACTGCTTGCTTCTCATTTCTGATGCACTTGTGAGACCAGCAGTAAAGTTATTGGAACCAAAGATCTGTAAATATCTTCTGGACGACTCATTATGCTCCTCATCAATCCCACACCCCTCTGGTGTGTCCAGCACTGACAGCTCATCAATATCTGCCCTCCTGGAGTCTGTGGGTGATCCCTTCCCTCAGGTGGCTTCAGCCACATCTTTGCTCTCAGGGATGAGTTATGAATTATTTGTGTAGTTCTGGGCAAACCACAAGAAATATTGAGACTGGGTACTGAAGTAAATAAGAAGAATGTGTGTGTGTGTGTATATATATATATATATATATATATATATATATATATATATACACACATATATACATATATATACACATATATATATACATATATATATATATATGTTCAGTAAATGGCCATGACAAAAAAAACACCAGAAAACAAAGACAGTGGAAGAAAAGATATATATATATTGACAAGAAGTCTGTGTATTTTCACTGCATGTATGATGTATTAGTTCTACATTTGAAGAGATCATTCGGTTTAGGCAGGAAAATTTCGCTTTGTTTACTCTCTTCAAGACAAAAAAAGACAGAAGTCAAAAGGCTGATCTTCAGTAGTTTATTCCATATTACCTAGTGCAAAACAAGTGGAGGTGAGGACTTAACCAAGATCTCCCCTGGATGATTTTACAGACTAATGCAGCTCTTTTAACCATCCCACCACAGTCTGGAAAAAAATTTATTCATAAAAGGAATCTTCTAGCAGAGGGATGAAACTGGACATTCTGAATTCAGAAATATTTAAAAGCATTTTACCAGTTAGTGGTGGCCAAAAGCAGCATCACTGCAATATTTGTTTTGTGAGGGAACAGCTACAAGGAACTTTGGTACCATTAGTATTAGTGCCATAAAATGTCATCAGGTGAGTAGAATTTAGGAGAGTGTCAGAAGATCATAAGTCTGGGAGTTCCTGTGGCCATAATGAAGTCAATAAATTCTCTGGACCTCACTTTTCCCCACGGTAAAACAGGTACAATCCATTAGGTTGGTGAGAACCCATTTTTTCTTAGATGCTTCTTTGAACTTGGCATCTGCCATGGACACACAGTGTGTGTGAAGAATGGAGGAATCATAGAATGTTTTGGGTTGGAAGGGACCTTAAAAGCCTTTTCATGCCAACTCCCTGGCAGAGTCCCAGCTCCCTCTCAACTTTTCATCCCAACTCCCTCCCAGCACCAGACCAGGGTGCTCCAAGCTCCATCCAGCCTGGTCGTGAAACCTTCAGGGATGGGGACTTCAGACTGAGCTCATCTTGGACACTCCTGACACAGATTGTATATGAAATACCTGGCAATAAAAAACCTGAACACTGAGCATCCAGAGGGGAATGCTGCAAGTCCACTGAGAGCAGCAGAAATCACAAAGTGTTGTAGGTTGGAAAAGACCTGTAAGATCAGCGAGTTTGTGTAATACCATAATTGCTCAGCTTAGAAATCAAACAGCAAAACAATTACCATGTGAGTCTACCTCACACACCTAAACATCCCCCACTTCACTGAATCCTTTATGTGGAAAAATTTGCCTCTTACTTTAAACAGATGTAAAGCAAATTTGCCTCAGATCTTTCCATGCTTGCCACATTGCCAGGTAATACCTGGCAGTGCTACTGCTCTCACTGAGCAGTGTGAGGCTAAAACCCTTGAAGTGAAGGCACCTTTGTTCCACCACAGGATTCTTTGGAAGTACAAGGCATTGGACACATCCCAAACCCATTTTTCCATTTGTAGAATGAAGAGTCTTTTCTACTGAGTTGTTATAACTGGATCCACCACTACAGAAGTTGGGTGTATTTTTGCCATATTTTCTACGTGGGGTACGAACACATATTTCTTTCCAAACACGTTTATTTCCAAAAGAACAAACTGACTAGAAATCTCAGAATTTAAGAATATCAAGAATGACAAGAGGCTGGGAACGAGGAGAGCAGAGTACACTGCAGTGGGGTTATTTCAGCCTCATGTTCATTTTTGGAGACCTCCTCTCCCAGGCCAATGTCACACTTTTGCTCCTAAAACAGTGACCACAGAGGAAAGGACCTGGTCTGGCCACTTGGTCACAGCTACCTAAGCCAGCCAGAAAGTTCAGTGCCTGCCTGTGGTTTCAAATCCCAGAACCCATAAAGCACAAATACAGGTTTCAAATGCGAGGCTGTGACCTCTCCACTCACCAATAAAACATGCCCAAAGTCATAATAAACAAAACATTACAATTCAGGGTGGCAAGGCATAAACCAGTCATATGTATTTTCTTTCTGGCCACTTAAGCAAATCTTAGGCTTTACCAAAAACTACCTCGGTGAACTAAGTTAGCAAAACAATCCTGATTACAACATAGGTTAGAAAAAATAAGTCAAATAAACTTAACCTAGAGTTTCTCATGGGATGTTTTATGTTCTTGTTGTTGCAGAGTGGAATGTAGGCCAGGGTAAACATGGAAGGGACACAAGTGTGATAATATAATGACACCTTTTATTAGCTCAAACACACAAAAAAATAGAATAACAGAACTTTGGATAAATCAAAGGTCTTTTTTCTTCACTTTCAAGATGCAGAAAGGAAAAACCACAGCTTGTATATTCCTGACAGGGCTCATCTTGTCAGGAGCATGAACCCACGTTGTTGGTTTTTCATGTGTCTGGATAGCCAGAAAAGGAGGGGGAAGGGGAGAAAAAGAGTGGCTTTGTAGGAATTGAAGGAACTGACATCTGGTTGTACAAGGATACAAATTTCCAGGTCACACTTAAGAGCAGGAATAATAAACTGCAAGGAGTTGCTGGCTACTTTCAGAGTGACACTGTGGTAACCTTGCTAAGCTGTTTTCCCTGAGCTACCGACAGAGCCCCAGCCCATCACAGTCAGGACAGCAGCTGAGGCAGAATTTTAGGAAATATTTAGGAAATATTAGGAGATAAAAATGGGCACTCCTGTGTATCTGGGGATCTTCACAGAGGGGACAAGATTCAGAACTGCTGGATGGAAAAGAACCGAAACCAAACAAACACATGAAAAAACCCCAAATAATACAAATAGTGCCCAAGAGGAGATAAACCCACAGATAAAAGAGATGTGCTGGAAGTCTGGTATCTGCTGGCTATTATCAGACTTGGTGCTGTGGATTAATGATTTCTTTTCTGTCCTCTTACATCTTTTTCAGCCCCTGCCATTATTTATTATAGCATCCTTACTTTGCTGCTCAGATTGACAAAAGGGAAATAAACTTTACCCTACAGGTGTTTTCAGGAGAAAATACCTTTTCCCCAGGAACAGTATACTAGATTTAGTGAGTAATAGCTATTCTTCCCAACAGTTCAAGACACTGTAGTAGCAGACACTTTTTGCCTGGGTATTTCAGATATGCCCACCTATGTCCTAAACAATACTGGTCTCTTGTGAATACACATTTTTAAATGTAGGAAGTATTTTACAGCAATAGGCTAGAAAGTGTATTAAAGAATCTATCATGTTGATTTTAAAGGATTACATTTTGACGTCTTTGATGCAGACACACCAAGAAGCTTAAAATGTATTTATCACACAAGAACCAGATTAAATCCATTTTACTCTTTCTAAGTAGATCTCAAAATTCCTTAGAAATAATGGCATTTTTTTTCAATTGTCTAAAATAAAAAGAGGGATTAATAGGATTTAGGATGACTGGAAAGAAGAAGCAGTCTGTAAAGGAAATTCAGAGTACAGACAAGGGAGATGAAAAGAGGGGGCTTTCCTAACATATTAACACCCTCCTACCTTCATTTAGCGCAAAACTACAAATAACTTATTTCTCTAAATGTTAGTATACAAATACAAAATACATATGTAGTTATTATTTATTACATAATCCTATGGCTGCAGAGATGCAAAGAGGGAAAGCAGGAGGAGCCCAATGCAAGGAGAGGCAGCCAGAGAAAGGCTGAAGGAACAGCAGAGAAGTCATCAATGGATCAGCTCTATCAGGAGCCCAGGATGGGTTCAGCAAGTGTTTGAGAAAGGCTCAGGGAGAGAGACTGGCCCATGCAGGGATTGCAGCAGCTGATGGAGCAGCCACAGGCCCTGGTTTGGGCTGCAGCACTGGCTTTTGACCCCCCCATGTCTCTGCCAAGCAGCTTTTCATAGAATAAGACATTACATTTTTTAATATTCACTCCAACAGCATAACTCTGAAACAGAACCATATTAAAAGAAGGAAAACAAAAATCTGCATTTATATCAGGAGCAGTTTGTGTATTTTCCACAGAAGAAGGAACCTCTGGACAAAGTGGAAGGGCTGGGAATGTTCCTATGGGGCAGCCCTGGGAGTGTGAAGCTCTGCACTGCAACCCAGGGCTCAGCCCTGCCGAGCTCCAGCACTCCAGGGAAAACCTTGATGGGTTTTGGAAATGGCTGGAGAGGACAAGTTCCATCTCCAGGGATTGCCTGGAGCATGGCACAGGAGTTACCCCATTGCCAAGGACTGCAGGGAGGATAATTTAGCTGGTGCTGGGTGTGCCCTGGCTGATTGAGAGATACTCAGAGTACCAAGGAGAGTGCCCAGATAATGGGAGACAGAGGCCACACTGAGCTGTCAGCTGCAAGCACTGGGGAGAGAAACACTGCTGGCCACCACCTCGCTCCCTAAACTTAGGAGAGGGAACCAAATGGCAGAAAACCATGCCTTTATATCCCTTAAAATTGATTTTCTGCATTTCTCCTGGTCTCCTGCCAACCAAGCTATTGTTTGCTGCGGTAGCAAGCTGAATAAAAATGAAATCTCTTTAGGGTTATTTTTATGGATTATACAGCTTTTAGTTAACAATTACTCTGCCAGTAAGGCTAACATGATTTAGATGTTCTCTTTTTTGGAAAAGAACAAACTGGCACATGGACACATTGACAATGCCAGTTTGCAAAGCACCTCTGATATCCAGTTAACATCTGGGCAATTTCACAGGACATAGTCCATAGGTTTTTTGTATTTCTTTGCCACAGGAAACTTTGGAAGGTGAATGTTTTTGGAGACAAGGCCTACAGAGTAGGCCAAACAACATGATGTAAACACATCAGCTTTACCTAAGTGCCCTGCACCTTTATCCAGGCCTAAATTGAAATACTACTCTTTGCAATAAGCACAATGAAAAGAGAGGGAAACCCATTTTTTTGCAATTTTGGAAGGGCAAGGGTGATTTCTACTGTAGCTGACTGTACATGGTGCTTAAACAACAGCTGAAATTGGCCTTGATACAGGAAATGCAAAAGAAAGCGAAATGCATGAGTGATCCATAGCATTATTTATTGTAGCAGCTTTGGGTCATTCCACAGGTCACATATTTGCTTTATTGGATTAGAAGTGAACACATGTGTGCATCACACAGAGAAAATTCTTGCCTCTTTTGGTCTGAATTTTTGGCTAGGTGGCAAGAAAACACCATTTTTCCTTTACCATAGTGAAGGATGGTAAAACACTGACAGAAAGCTTTACCCCAGCACCTGCCAGCCTCACCCCAATCTCTGTCCAGCTCTCCTTCAGCCATGCACAGGTGTCCCCTTCTTGTCCCAATATGGTCCCATTAAGCTGAGCCACTGCCTCAGCCTCCCCTCCAAGCCATTCATGCCTGTGGGGTGGGCTGCCAGTCACAATCCTGATTTTGTGGAAATCAGACAAATCTCCCATTTCTGGAAGGAGCAGCTGCCCTAAATCTCCATCGCTGGTGCAGCTCTTTAAGAGCATAGTAATTCTCCACCAAATTGAATCTTCCCTGAAAACTGGCAGCACATCAGAGACAATTCACAGGCATATTTTTTTCCCCTTTCCTAACAGGAAATAGGGCTTGTGTTACATTTACAGTGACCTGAAGCTCCGGGGGCAGACTAATATCTCACCTAAACAAACAGACAGTATTTCTTCCCCGATACAGGCAGATGGGCTGAAAGGGAAAGCTGACTTGGCTCTGGCCTTCCCAGCTCCCAGCAGCAGTGTGGGAGGCACCAACAAAGTGCAAACCTGTGAACACCAACACAGGGATCCCCAACGCAGCACAGGATGATGGCTCAGAAAGTTTGGAGCTGCAGGTTAGCCTTTGCACTTGGTCTTTGTTTTTGTTTTTATGAAATTGCCATTGTCTCATCTCCTGTGGATCTCAGGGGGGTCCCTCTGATGGTGTGAACTGGGGGGTTCATTGCTCAACCCATGGTAAGGCAGAGAGGACCCAAACAGCCTCCTCTGCTAAACCTCTCCACCTCCTCGCAGTCTGCAGCACTTCCCCAGGAGGTTCCCACTTGCCTTTGTGGGGACTGAGAGATAATTCTGGGCTTTATTTGTGGTGGATTTGAAAAAGCAAACTCCAAACTGTGTAAAATGACTCTGGGGGACAGTAACTTACAACAGATGTCACAATTGTTCAGTGTCTGACTGACGAGAGAGCTCTCAGAAATAATAAACGCCTACATGTGCTTGCAACACAAACAGTATTCAGATACTATTTTTCTTGGATTTCCCTGCCCTGATGTGCTACATGTCTGCTTTGCCCTGAAGTGATAGCCTGTTCATCCCTTGTAAAAATCAGAGAAACAAACCCAAACTTGATGGGGAAATCTCCTGATTGCAAAACTCCACACCGTAAGTGCATCGCACCAAGCATGCACACGAAAAAGCAGAAATGAAAAGAAGTTTCACGCCCATTAACTCAAAAAACCAAAGGCAGCAGAAAATCCTGCATGTTTCAATGACTCACCTATCCCAGAAATGGGATTCACCTCTCTGCTGCCCACAACCCCACTCAGCTTAGCAGGAGCCGCTGCTCTGGAATAAAAATGCATTGCTTGAGATCCTCAGCTTCCCCCAGTGTGCACAGGATCAGACCTCAGGAACTTCCCATGCCTGTAGGATAACCAAGGAAAGCACAGTTTAGAGGTGAAGGCAATATGTCTCCCATATCTCAAATATATTATATATATTTCCATATTGTTCCCATATATTTCCAAAATACCATGGAGAACTAAAAGCCCTGCAGCTCCTCCCCTGCAAGGGACATGTCTGTCCCCCATGGCAAAGAGGGAGTCACAGCACGGTGGAGGCACTCCCCAACAGCTCAGGGTGAGCACCCATGTGAGGGAGCCTCTCTGTGCAACACCTTCCTGAGCCTTGGCCCATCCAACAGCATTCCTGTCTGAATCCTGTACAGGAAAAAATACGTTTCAGGCTGCTGAGAGCCAGACAAAGTCTGCCTTTCTAGACAAAACCAGAATAGCGGCAGGAGGAGTGAAATCCAACGTGGGATAAATGTCTGCAGCAGAAAATATTCTCGGAGGGAGCAGCAGAGAGACAGTGTCAGGGGAAGGAGCGATGCTGCTGGAACGGCTGGCTTTGAGCTGTGGTGTTGGCTTTTCAGTGAAACCACAAGCCTGTTCATGCTAGGCACAGAGCTCCCTCTCCCTGGCTGTTTCCAGGAATCGGCCATCGGCAGTTGACAATTAGAGGAGCTGTGTGAGAGCTGTGGCTGCCTGCTCTGAGGTCCTTGGTTCACTTTTTTTGCAGGAGAAACAGCTGTTGACCTTCTGATTTCTGTGTCACTCATGGCCATGGTGTTGGATAGAGGTGTTTTAGGACAACCATGTATTTTTACAGCAACAGAACCCCAACAAAACTCACCTTGTTGGGTAGACAAGCCATGCGCCAGCCAGCCATCACTCCTACTTGTGTGGATACTCTCTAATCATCCCCTTCTCTGCTTCTGCTAGGCCAGGGCTGAATTTGGGAAAGCAACTGAATTTTAACTCCCTTAATCTATTTTGGGGCCCCCAAAACCTCCTGCTGAAGCTTGGTGAAACCCTATGCCAGCCTCAAATGAGTGAGAATTTTCTGTGACTGCATCCTGTGGTTTCAGCTGGTTTTGCAATTAAGTTTGTGTCCTAGTTTCATTCTGAATTTCAGCTGATGCCATGCTCAACTCAGATAAATCAGAACCTTAAAATGAAGCTCAAACCTGTGTGAGCTTCTTCTCTGAACTAACTTCTGCCTGTTACTATTTGTTGTTATTCTCTTTTTATCTTTCCCACCTCACTCCCAGTCAAGTCAAACTCTCCCCTAGTCACTTCTCTTTCCTTTATGGCATAAGGAGTCTCTCAGGGTGTTTGGAGATGGCTACTGGGCCTTTCCTTGCAAATTCACATTAATCAGAGGCTTTGCTTTCAGCCCTCATGAGTTGCTGAAAATATAAATGCAAGCAGCTCTGCTCCCCATGGATGAGCTTGTGCTGATGGCTTTGAATACTGGGCTCAGTGTGCCCCAAAAACCCATCTGGGGTGCACATATGAGTGACTGCTGCCTGTGCATCATATGACACTGTTTGTGTGACCTGAGAAACATTTTCTTGCCTTGTGAACAGTCCAGAACATGAAAAAGCAGAAAAGATAAACAAGCAATAAAATGAAGATGAGTGGTCAAGTGGCTCAGGTCTTTCCAAGGCTCAAGGGCTTTGTGTCCTTTCCAGAGGTCTGAAGTTGAGAAGCTGAAATCTGGAATTTAACCTAAAGCTGCGAAATGAGAGGTCAGGGGGAGGAGGCCACTTGTATGTGCTGAAGGTTGGGAGATGCTTTGGGTTTTGCAACCCAACATGTTTCGTCCATCTGTGTGAACAAGGAGCAGAGAAAGTTAACATTGCAGGGGAAATACAGGAGAGGGAAAGAGGCCTGAGCAGGTTTTGACTCCCCAGCAAAAAATTGATGGGATTTCAGCTTCAGTGCAGTTGTGTCTTCATTTTCCAATACAAATCATGAAAAAAGAGCAAATGCCCAACAAAAGGGAGAAAGGGGAAAGACCTTTTGAGGACTGTACCAGCCAGGCCAGCCACATGAGCTGTGAGAACTCCATTTGGATTTTACGTGGTGGAAAGTGTGCCTGTGTATCTAAGTAATGCTGTGTTGTCTGGAATGTCACAGAGTCCCAGCTAGATGGGGTCCTGAGTCGAAGCAGCTGGAGGGAAAACTCTGCAGGAGTCCCATGGAAATAAATAAATAGATATAAAAAATTCAGCAGCATTCAGATATTTAAAGAGGTTTTGTTATTAGGTAATTAAAATAATCCCCAACAGCCAATGAAGTCCTTAGCTGTGTTACCTTTGTGTAATTAGTGATCTTTTAAGTATGACTTCTGTATAAATGCATACATTTTTTGTCTGCCTTATCCTGACCTGCCTTGCCCTGCCCAATAATCTCCAGCATTCCCTTTCTTCCCCACAATTTCTTTAAAGTTTCTCTTAAATGTTCTTTCAAGTACATCTAATCTGCTGGATAAGACACTGAATTTGTTCATTTTGCTAAAAATCTCCAGGCAAAAAAAAAAAAAGAATTTGCTTAAAGCTTGTCATGTATTAGTAAAAAACTCTGCCTAAATCTTGGAATTTCTGTGGTTGTTCTACACCTAAACAGGGTTGTAGTCCGAAGTGTCACACAAAGAGTTAATAATGAAATTTTGAATAAAGCAATTTTTAAAAAGTCAGATCATCAAATCCCATGAAACCTGTGAATATCTCAGGATGTGGCTGGATTGCAGAGAAAAGATGCTCCCCTGCAGGTCCTGCATGCTGGGCACTGTGGAGCAGATCCCTGTTGGAAGTCACTGCAGATCCCTTCTGGCCTGTGTTTCCTTAGGTAAAATCAGGGAGAGCCCTGCTCCAGCAGCAGCTCCCATCCAGGAGCTGCAGGAGCTGGGGCTCACATCTCACCCAGGGCCCCTGGAGGAGCTGCAGGCTCCCATGATGATGGAGCCTTGCCAGCTGGAATGAAAGTAAAATATCACAGTACCTTTTGAAACTGTATGAAGGAAATATTAATGATGGACAAACAGAAAATGTATGTAGTGACTAGAATAAAATGATTGAAAAAACCTTGGAAGCTCTTACAAGCAGCTGGCATTGGCTCAGGCTGTGTATTCATTGAGATACTAGAAATCTTTCACCAAAAAAAAATTGAAATCAATCTGTGGAAAAGCTGGTAAAGTTTCCTTTTCTTAGCCTCGAGTGTGGGCCCATAATACAGTTTAATTTTTTTTAAGCTATCAGATAATACCAGATGCACAAAGCTTTCCCTGTGACCCTCTCTCTGTCACACACAGCCCCAAATCAGATCCAAACCGGATAGTGTGGGCAGAACAATGGGAAGCAGATAGCATCTGCTGCTGTAAAACTACACACAAAAGAAAGGAACAAGAAGAAAAATCACACACCAAGTGCCTAAATGACTGTCTCCTTCCCTCTTCCACCTTTTTTTTTTGTTTGTTTTTCTGGTGACTTGATGGAAATTCAAATCTCAAAGCAGATCATTGGGGTGGAAAGGGCAGGAGAGGAGGAAGGAGATAACTTGCACTTTCCTAAGACCAGGCTGCTGCCTTTTCACACAGGTATTTTGTTGAGAGGAGCTGGGCAATGGCTTCTCTGAGCAAGTCTGCACTCCCTAAAATGAAGAGGAACACCTGCTACCATCCATGAACTTTGATTCCACACTTAAACAAGGCTCTTCACTATTCTATATTTACTATCAACAGCACTTCTTATTTTTCTGCTTCAAAATTGTCAGGCAGTGAGTCACAGAGTGAAAAAAGAAAGGGATGTGATTTCTATGATCCATTTTGTATAGGCAGTAATATAAAAGGTGCACACAATGTATTACTGCTGTCATTCCCGCTGGAATGTTATTAAGAGCATTTAGGAATCCACTGGATTCCTCTATCACATCCCAGTACAAAAATCTTTGTAGAATATACATAAATTGTGAAAGTACTTAATATCAACTTCAGGTCTTCTTTCTCCTATCTTTTTTCTGTGTATCAAAAAAAATCAAACAAACAAACAAACAAAAAAAAAAAAAAAAAAAAAACAAAGAAAAGAAGAAAAAAAAAGCCCAGCAGATTCAATGAAAACTCAAAGGCAGCTTTTGAAAGATCAGAAGTCAAAATGAGATGAAATGCTTCACTCCACACAAATACATGAGATTTGTCCTGCCAGCCTAATTACAAGAGGAGCCAGCCCTGTGCTCTACCCTTTTTATCCCTCTTAGCTGTGTAAACTACTCAAAACTGGAGGGCACATGTCACTTACACTGACATGCAAATCATTACTGCTTTGTCTGCCAGGAAATTTGTGTAAACCAATGCTGAGTTCAGGTTCATTATATTGACATTTTTACCAACAAGTAAATTGAAAGGTTACATTGTTGACATACCAGATGTTATGCAAACTGCTTTTCAAACCATGGTTTCCATACATCTCTATAAATAAATAAATTAGACACTTACAAATGGTGTGTGAATCAATATATGGTAAATCACCAATTTATAAACACATAGCAAAAACTACTGTGTGTAAACCCCATATTTCACACAATGTCAAAACCTCCTTTTCCACCCAGTACTTTTCATTTGAAATGAAAATAGCTGTCATCTATGTAAATGTTTTCCCTCAAGACCAACTGTTCTTCATGGGAAGAACAGTGCATGGAAACCTGGGTGCCTGAATTAGCACATGGTGTTATCAATGAGAGTTAAGAATCCAAGTGAGAGTTGGGCTACAACGCAGCTTTAAGGTTTTGAGTTTATGTAGCTAAAAGAGTAGATTTGCATGTGCTAATTTCAGGAACATTCATTTTTTTAATATGGATTTGCTCCAGTTTGGATTTAGCCTCGGGTTATTTTGACCCCCTCCTTCTGCATTCTTTTGTCCCTTGACTCGAATAACAAAAATGAGCAAAATGCTGTTTTGTCCAATGAGATACTCATTTCTCATTTGAGACTGTTCTCCCTTCTTGGTGATGCAAATCAGCACTGACCTTGGAAGTTCAGGCTCTAGGAAGCACATGAGGTTCACAACTAAATCTCAAGGCTTGATACTGTGATTTTAAAATGGTGCTCCATTCCCTCTGTTTCAGGACTAAAACTAAGAGGGGTTGCCCCAGCTTAGCTTACAAAGGACTTCAGGTGCCTCAGGCTTTACTACTGCAGCACAGAAAATGGAGTTTGGTCCTTGTTTGGTCTCCCACTGCAATCACTATTTCTCTAGAAGTCCCCTGCAGTGCCCAAGATTCCTTGCTGTGCCCAGTTTCCAACATATGAATTTATTGTGGTGTAAATCAGGGAAAAACAGATAGATATCCTAAATCTCCAGAAAAATGAGCTGCAGAAAAAGCTGCAGAAAAATGAGATTTCTTGGAATGACAGTGCTGCCTTCTGCCAGTTGCCTCATCTCCTGATCAAAGAAATGTCACAACAAATCAGCTTTTATGTCGGACCTTATATACATCCAACATACAGACACAGAATGGTCTCAACACACTCCAAAAGTCTCCTCCAAGCTGGAAGAAGCCTTGATCAGTGCAGAGCCTTCTCAAGCAGCTGTGACACAGGACTGTGTCTTTCCCACTTTATAATTCTTTGCTGAGTGCTCATACTGAAATTGTTTCATAACCACATGAATTTGGAGTTTTCATTTCGCCCTTGGAAGAAATGTAGAGCCTGGCACACTGACAAGTATAACAGTGTGTAAAAGCACAATTAACTTATGCTCCCACCCCATTTTTTTACATTTCTAAGGAAGCCCTGAGATTTCAGAGTGATTGTTTTCACTTCAGAGCCAGCAGCACACGATCACTTCATCAGCAGTGCCGTGCAAACCCGGCACATTCGGCCACTGGCACGAGGAGAGCTCACAGCACATCCTGCTCCTTCCCCCTGCCACAGGCTCCCCAAACCAGGGAAACAGGAATTAAAACCACCAAACACCAATTAAATACGGTGCTAACAGACTTAGGCACCATAATCCCTAGGTTTTGTCTTAGTACAACCAACTATTTAATTTCAAAATGTGGATTTGTCTATGCATAAACAAGTAGCACCTCAGAGACTAAAGATCAAACAAAGTTTTTCAGAATATTTAAGTCAGTTTATGCCCAAGGATGCTGAAGTTATCTGCTTGCCAAGTATTTTGATTGAGATCCTGAATTCTCAACTCACCTTGATGAAACACAGACAGCTAAAAAGAAAATTATTTTGGTCACTCCATGCCAAAATCCCAACACTACAAATGTTTATGAACTTTGCTATTTACTTGCTTTCCAAAGGCAGCTTGGGAGAGCAGAGTAACTGCAAATGTTTGCAGAATGCTGTGTGACTGAGACAGAGCAGTCTGTGAAAGGGGAGTTTACTGGGGCAAGAAACTTTTTAATTATTTTGAAGCTGTTGAATGAGAAAGGCTGAAGTTCCCTGTGGTGAACATGGGTGCTGTTTCTAACCATTGCTCTGAATTTGGTTCTCTGATGAATTCAGTTTCTGCCACTTGCTTCCCTGATGTCTCAGTGACACCATGTAGAGCATCTCACTTGCATTTCATCTTCTTCCTGAGTGTACACTCCCAAAACTCTTAAATTCTTTGCTGGTCTTACAACAGATCTTAGCAATTGTCTATTTTCCTTTTAGTCACCCTGCTATTGACCTATCTTTGGCAGCTACATGCAGATATCTCACTTGTAAGTGGTGATAACACAGATCAGAGCAGCTTTCAGATGTAATCACCCTCATAATCGCCTTAATAATCTCAAGTGAAAAAAACCCCAAACCAAACTTCCAGAGCTCATCTGTCTTAAATTGTCTTAGAGTTTGCTTTAGACACCCACCAGACCTGTGACTTCTAAGGAAAAGCACTTTAAACCCTCTATCAAGCTGACTATCACTTCAGAACCAGCATCCCTTGGACCTTAAATGGCTCCAGCCATGTCTCCCATTCTAGCATATTTGATAAATCTGCACATGCTCTGCCTTTACCAAGCCCATACAGACATTCTGCCAGACACAATCATCCTTGGCTAGCCTGGCAACCTGCAAACCCTCCCAGGCACATGGTCTGGAGAGCCTGGCTGTTACAGGGGGACCAGCAGCTGCAGAAATGGATAAAATTGCACCTAAAAGCAGAACAGAACAAAACACCACAAGGCTGAGCCTCTGCGATCTCTCTCTCTCTCACAAGCCTGTGCCCAGATCTGTGCAGGGCTTTAAAACTCTGTTTAAATACATGGATAAATCAATTAAAGTACTTTGCCTCTCCCAAATGTTGCAAGGGTCACAAATTAAGAGCACAGCACACACATATCCACCCAAAAGGCGAAGGGGACTGGTTAGTTTTATATTGTGATGTTTTGCTCTCTGGATTCTGAGTCTTTTTTTAAAATTGATTGTTCATTTTTAATGGCGTTCTAATGAAACACCCTTAAGCTCTGCAGTGGTTTGCATCTATGGTTAGCAAGCCAAATACCAGTGTGTTTTGTTTCAGTTTCAAAAGTAGCATTAGAGATAAGAGAGGGTAAGATCGTGCCCTGGTTTTACAAGGCTGTAAGAGGCACTTAGGGGCCATAGAGTCTCCTGCTTGGCTGCCTAAAGCCTCCTCTGGTCATTAAATAATGTGAAAGGCTTATAATAACAGCTGGTGACTAATCTATTCCCTTTGTACAAATGTTTTACATTTGTCACTATAACCATTGTAGAGAGACAGCTCTGCTCTCCTGAAAGCTGAATCTTGCCCAGAATTCTTTTTTATTTACTTAAAACTGCACCCTTACAAGTCACCACTTGCCAAATATTATCGCATCATGATGAGAGCTTGTATTCTGTAGTAGGTATCAGTAAAAGATTGTAGTCACAGGATCTTTATGATACCAAGGTAAGATAAAATATTAAGCAGGAAAAAGGAGTGGGAAAGGTGTTAAAGAAACTTTTTCTTTAAACTAATTGATACCACACTTTCCAAGAGAAGTTTTCCTCAATCTGCAAATGGAAATAAACCCTTCAGTTTTGTATGAAGTGGAAAAAAATAAATTAAAAAACCCAGCAGAGCACTGGGTGTTGAGATGCACCACAAATGCACCACAGCTAAAGTTCTCTATTGTGCCAGTCACAAGTGAGACCTGTCAGACACTGACTCTCTGCTTTCCAGACACACAGGTTCATTTTTTCCCATATTTCATGGTTTTAACAGATTGCACATGAATTGCACATGAGAATCACACACACCAAACATGCCTCTCTGCTGGTTCAGTGCCTCTTCACTCTTATTAGAAAAATAATATTGCATTCTTGGACATCACAGGATATCTGTGGGTCATCCTAAGCAAATGGCAAATTATTTCAGTGAATGACTTCTCCAGATGAGTTTGTGACTTACACAGTGAGGTAGAGCCTGACAGTGAGTGTGAACCTGGACTTGACCCTGATTTCCTGGAGAAGGACCAGCAGCCTCCTTGTTCTAAAGAAACTTTAATTGTTCACCTTCCACTCCGCGTGGTCATTTACATCTTTTCTGCTGGCCTACTTCCAAGTAAAGGTGCAAGTATTAACCCAGCTTCCAACACTTTAATTGCATTTCTGAGGCATATCAGCCACACACTGTCCCAGGTATTTCAGAACATACAGATTCTCTTTTTCCCTCAGACGCTTTGCCTTCCTGGCAGCATTATGGACACTTTCATATTAAAAACCCTTAAACAGTTAAAAATTCTGAGTAACAGAGATGATGACACTTTTCTTCCATTTGTATAGGTCAGATTAAGACCAAAGAATTTTACAGCCCTTCTCTTGAGTGAAGCCATGTCCTGTCTTTGGTGGTGTCTTTGTATATTCAGGGAGACTGAAGAGACAAGATTGATGCCTAGATCTGCTCAAAGTATTAAAGCAAACATTTCACCAAAATCTCCTTTCTTATCAACCAAAATGTTCCTCAGCTCTGTGTAAGTTGCTGCAAAATCTAGATGTTTAAAATAACCTTCTCAAACTATAAAACATTTAAATGTTTAAGTTTTAAAGTTTTCAGAAGGAAATACCTGAATTTTTCATTAACAGTTTAAAACACTGATTTTTTTAAATTTCAAGCTTAAAAATTAAATTGACAAAATCAATCAAATTAACAAAAATTAAATTCAATTTCCCATTCAACCTCAGAAGGAGCTGACAGCTTTCTAGTTCACAAACTTAGATTTTTTTTTTTGAATACACTCACAAGTTCTTCACAAATATTTTGCTGCATTTTTTCAGAATTGCCAGAACATAAAACCAGCCATGGCTGCACCAGTAAGTTCCATGACTGTGAAGGACACAGACTCACGTGGCCTCCAACAGCTGTATTCCATCTAATTCTCCTACTGCAGCTTTAGTTTCCTATTGGTTTGGCAACTCTGAAGGTCCAGAATATCTTGTGGCTAACATTAGGCACGAGAAAATAGGTAAAATTTGCTCTGCCTGGAAACAGCAGTGAATTCATGGACATTTTCCATCCCCTGCTGGTCTTCCAGGAATGGTGCCACTCTAGCCCACCTCCTTCTCCTACCTCTGTGTGGGACTCTGTTCCAATGGTACATTTGTACTTTGCAAATGCATAAATGCACCACAGTGGTGCCAAGGAATAAAGCAGGGCTGGCTTCAGGTGAAGGGAAGGAGAACCTTGCCAATGGAAAAGAAACCTGGGAGTGAGGAGTCAACCAAATTCTCAGAAAGTGAGCACTGGGATGGGATGGGATGGGATGGGATGGGATGGGATGGGATGGGATGGGATGGGATGGGATGGGATGGGATGGGATGGGATGGGATGGGATGGTGACAAAAAGAGATGTGGCTCACAGAAAAGCCATATGAAAACAAAAATGTGTTGCCCAATGCTCCCTGCCATGTGTGGGGATGCCAAAGTCCTCACAGAGGTATCACCAGGAGGAAACTCTGCTGTTGTGTGTGGCCACCTCTTCCCTGAAATCCAGACTCAGAGAATGAAAGAGGAACTAAACAAGATTCTGCAAAACTTGTGTTTTTTCATAAACCTTTCCTAATGCTGCACTCCTTGCGTCAAGCTCAGCTGTGGAGCTTTCTTTTGTGACTTACACTCAATATCTGTTATCATCATCAATTGGTCCCAAATCAAGAGCTCCTCTGCAATAAATCTGTGACTGTTGGAACAATGAAAGTCAAATCATGCTCTGTCCAAGAAGATTAATATCTAAATTCAGGACAAGAGAGAGACAGAGACAAACAAGCAAGAAATAAAAGAGTTCTGAAAGAGAACAACTGTGATAAGCAGGAGTCCCAGCACATATTGTTCCCTGGCATTGCCAGCTCCCTTTGTAGGCATCATGGCAGGAGAAAACTTCATTTCTTGGTCCAAAAAATAACCTATATTTTGAATGTTTTGTTATAAATCTGGTTTGATCAGATATGGGATCTCTGGAATGAGAATAAACACAGGCTATCTTGCCAGACAACTCATTGGGTGTTTATCTTTGAGCTGTTTCTCCCAAACAGTTTTATAATCTACACACACACATATTTAATTGTATGCTTTACATGAAATGCTGTGCCTTAGCCTCATCATGAAAACACCTTTTTTTGATAATTGAGATATTTTATTAAAAAAATATTTTATGACTTGTAACGAACATGATCTTTTAGCAGTGAGGTTACAGGGATCAGGCCTGTGCTGCACCTCCTGTGTTAGGAAACAAAGATCTTATATGAAAATAGCTTGAATTAAGGAAGTCAGCAAAGAACCATAAATGACACCATCAAAAATTATTTCTAAGATAACCCAGCCAAAACTAAAATTGGTGGAAATACTCCAAGTAACATCAGCAGAGGCAAGTCCTAAGTATAGCCCAGACAACTTTATAAAATAGAAGTGTTGGCATGTTGTATTTACACAGAATTTTTAGATTCTTTGAGATATTCCTACGCAAGGTCCAGTGAAAGGGAAGGCTCTGTCTCTACCTGAATCACCCCTAGAACTCAATGTGACTTGCTCTGTTCCCACACACAGGAAGCACCGATAGCCCAGCCACAGAGGAAGAGGTAAATTTAATCTATTCAGTGCCTTTCTCATCCAAGTAAAGAGTGGAATTACAGGGGAGGAAATGAGGCAAGCCTCAGCTCGGCGTGCTGGCAGGAGCATCCCAGGCTGTGTGGGGTGGGAGACGGGAAGGCAAAAAGGCCTCCTGTGGTTAAACAGCCACCAGCAAATTGCTGGCCTCCCTCAAACTGGAGGAAGCAGCAAGGAGAGGGATTTGAGGGGATATTGAAATTCCTGCCCAAATTAGCAAAAGGATGATGCAGTTTAGACGTTACCTATTGCAAAACCTGTACAAAACCTGTGGGCACAACATACAACACTCTCAGGGACTTGTGGGCTGTCCTGTGCAGGGCCAGGAGCTGGACATTGATGATCCTTGTGAGTCCCTTCCAACTCAGGGTATTTTATGATTCTATGAGTTATGATAACCTAGTGCAGAGAAATCCAATGACATCTCAAGCTTTTTAATTTAGATCTGCAGGTAGATACAGATCTAAGAACTTCCACCTGCCACTGCAGTGAGCAAAGGCTATTTTCAAAAACGACAGTGGCTCCCACACACAATGGAGCCTCTAGCACCAAAACCATTATTGGGGTTTTTAGTTTAATTCTCTATAATCTGTAGCTCAAGACACTAAACCATTTCCCTCCATGTAGCTTGTCCAAATCAGTGACATTTTCAGCAGTGAATTACCATAAAATAATAAGAGTTTGGTGGCTGAAATAAGCTGCCAGTAGCATTGATGAGGCCTCAATTAGGCAGAATTTAGCTGTACCACCAGCATTGCCCAAAGCAGGATGGAAAAGGACTGTCTGACCACTGCTTCCCTGGGGACCTCCAGGGAAATGAGATGTATCTCATGAGCTTCTCAATCAGCAGAAATTGGAAGAAAAACAAATAAAACAGTTGGTGGTCTCAACTGTGTTTCTTGTGGGCAGTCACCCATGTTGCAAAAGCTTTCCCTGTGATGGGCACTAATTGCTCTGCCTTGTGAGAGACCTCAGTCAAGAAGTCAGAAGTGAAATTACAACAGAGTAAAGGTCAGGGTGACAAAAGCATTTAGGAGCCTTGCCCCAGATAAGGAGCCAATGGGAATGCTGGTCCCTGTGTAGGAAAAGCCACCTGGACTCACCCGAGCCACACTTAATCAAATGTAGGCAATCAATAAGTTGCTGTTTCAGAGTTTTTCTACAAAATAGGAGGAAAGGCACGTCCAAAATCAGATCAGAGTTTCTGTAGGACACACAGCTTCCCTGAAGGTGCTCATTTCAAATCTCAATAGAAAGAAAGTGCTAAAACCTCAGAAAACTGCTCAATCTGAAGTATCCTGAACCTTGGCCTGTGTATCCACAGCACTGTGCAGACCTGGTTGTAGGATCTCTCTCACCTCATCCTATTTCATAAAATACAAGTGTCTAATTTAAGCTGGTCTTCCTCATGCTCTCTGTTGGGAAACACTTCTCCACTGACCCAGATGGATCTTTCACCAAAATTTGAGGCTTGGAGCATCTTGAAGCCAAGCTTCCTCTTTTCTCTGCTCTGCATGGTCTGTGAATGAACCTCAGAGCTGTTGCCAGGTTGGAGAGGAAGATCTTGAGTTTTGCATTTGAGGTTTTGATTGAATCATTAGTGAGTTATCACAGTTATCAGAAGTTGCCAGGCTGAGAGAGGGACACACCCTCTCTGCCGTGAAATCTATGGAGAAGTGAACAAAGTGTGAAAAAGCAGTTCTGAAACTGCACATTTCCAAAGAAACCAGATGAAACAGGCAGGCAGTGATTCTCAAACACAAATGTTGGTTCTCTAATCAGAAAGCAAGTCACTGAGTGTTTCTCATGAACAATATATTTGTGGTTATGCAATCTGTAAAGGCACAGTTCCTGATATAAATACAATACTGTCATTGCTAGTAAGCTCAGTACATACATGTGGGGTTTATTCAGTTAAAAATATGTTTTTCATTGCATATCTAATCTTATTTTCAATAATTAACATATAGGCTTGTTTACAGAATTGAGATTTCTAGAAAAAAATTTGTAGGAAATACAATCTCTTTATGTTTATCCACACGTATTTAAGAACAGATCCTGGATATTCTTCTTATTACAGAGGTACTCTCAAAACCCTAATTTTAAGGAGTTCCCAATCACAACCTTGAACTTGAGGGATCATGGGGAGCTGTCAGAAGGTTCTCATGAAGGACACTGTGAAATGGTACATACCTGGTGGCAAGAAAGTGACACTTGGCATGATGTGGAGTCATGGTCCTAGGTTTTATTCTTCTGATGTGTGTTCCCTGCAGGAATAATGTAGAGTGGCAAATCTTCAGGCAAGAAAATTTACAGCTGGGCTATGTCACACAGTGTCAGAGGATGCATTCTGAAGGCTATGATGAAACAAAACAGAATAAAATTAAATATTAACAGTCAGATTAGATGTGACAAAATGGAAACATGGAATTTTATTGAAATAAGTTTAATATTTCTAAGAAGGTATCTGGTTGGTATCTGGTGGGAATGATTTTCTAATGTGATATTTCAGAGCTCAGAAATGCCAAATTTTTAAAAAGTCACCAATGGTGGTGTTTCAGTGGAAAATGTTGACATTTTTTCACTTGAACATCACTGATTCTCGGGGAATATTTCATTCTACAAAAGCTTTCCAAGACACAGCCAACTGTACATACATACTCTCAAAAGGAGAGTGGAAGGCTAAGGGGGACATTCCTAGCAGAGCAAATGGAGTTTAGGATAACAGGAGTGGGAAGGTGAGGGTGTGCAGTAACTGCTCTGATCTGAAATGTAATGTCCAACCCCGTCTCCTTTTCAGCTCCAGCTCAGAGCGAGTGTCAGATCCCAATGTAAACTTTCCCATCTGTGTTATTCTACTAACTGAAAGGGAAAGGGATTAGCATGTGTACTTGTCACATCTTTTGACCTGTTGCATACTGAGACCCAAGGTAATGTTAAAGCAAACAGCATTCTTCTCCCTCTGCCAGGATAAGCAGGGCACGGGGGTGGCGTTTCGGGAGAAGACAAGAAAGCCAGACCACGTAAAACAAAGTATGTACCCTGTGCAAAAATAAACCCTGGACGTTGAAGATTTCCAAAGGGTATACCTTAAACAGGGTGAGAGAGAGGGAGAGAAAACATTTGAGAGGAAAGTTCCCTTCCCTGCCAAGCAGCAGATGGAGGGCCTTCCCACGGAAATAGCGGCAGAAGACAGATCACTGACAGGAACCACTGCCAAGAGAAGGGGTCCCGCTCACTGTGCTGGTAAAATCTCAGTGCACAATAACAGAATCCTCTGATTTAAACTCCTTCTCCAGAGAAAGGGGGTTGGAGTGTGGCACAGAGCTCGACAACAGTGCGGCCCACCCCAAAAAGGAGGCAGGTTTCGGAAGGATTACATGGTTTGGGGTTTCATTCCTTCTTTTCATTCAGATCCTGGTTTTGCCCTCACTGTGAGTTTATAGAGCACATGTGCACACACACAGACATGCCTAATGGCAACAATAATCTGCTTTGCCTCTCCCTTACTCTGCCTTTTATTTCCACAAGGCCTTTGCAGTGATTGGGACAAGATGAAGTGTTGGATGCTGACACTGATAGAGAATCCATTTGGGGATAGAGGGTTTAATGAAGCTGGGCACCAAAAATCTCTTTTTCAAACGTTTCAGTTAACTTGGCACTAAATTATTCATAGAAGAAGGAATTGAGGGCTTTCTGCTCCTTCTGATTTTTTTTTCCTGGGTGTTTCTGATTCCTTTGTAAAAGTCCATAGGAGTGCATGTACTTTGTGAAAGAAGAAAACAAACTCAGCATCTCCAGGACAAAGCAGTCAGTTCAGCAGTGAGAAAAAAGGCAATTAACTGTATTGCTATCACAGAGAGCCAAAGGAATGGGACAGGATGACCTGGGCACAGTGTGTTAGGAGAGAAGCTCTTCCAAGCAGGCCTAGCAGGTACTCCCTGATATTCCCAACATTTGAACCAGAGCCATTTTATTACTGTTATGGCCAAGGCTTGAGCATCTGATGTCAACAGAGTAGACAATTAATGCAAAAAATTAGCCACAACTGAGGCCCAGTTCCACTTTTGGAGAGTTTTCTTTGCTTACCCTGCAAGAACAACATCAACAAATTAAACTGAGTCCAGCAGTAGACTCTCAAGATAGCAAAATACATGAGGAAAGGATGAGGGAGGTGAATTTGTTCAGCCTGAAAAATCTAAAAGTTAAAGAAGGGACTTTAACTGGTGTCTGCTACTACTGACAGATGGCTACACAGGAGAGTCCAACTTTTCTCAGATACAGTGAAAGGATGAAAGGCAATGATAACCAGTTGCAAAAAGACAAATTCCTACTTCATTAAAAAATAAATTGAAAGGAGGACAGTTAAGTTTTGGAACAGGTTGCACAAAAAGATGGTAAAACACCTAACCTTGCGGATTTTTAAAACTTGACAGAACATGGCCCTGAGAAACCTTAGCTACCTTTGAAGCTGGCCCTCTTTTAAGCAGGGGCAAGTTGATCTACAAATGCCAGTTTCAATCTGAACTAGCCCATGATTCTGAGAGTACCAATTATAATTTCTGCATTGATATAGACAATCACCTTCTGAAATCCCCAACTCTTACCTCAACCCTAATGTCCTCCTCTAAATGAAAACTTTTTCTTTCACTCCTACAAACCAGAAAAGCTTTGCTGGAAATAGAGTCTGCACCACCTGCCCTTTGTGCCTTCATGGCAGGGTTTTTAAATTCTCTGTGAGCATCATCATCATCACCATCTATGACAAAGAAGTCTCCAGAACAGTGCAGCAATGTTGGCAAAAAATTCCCCTGAAACACAGTGCATTTGTGCTCACTGGCAGAGCCATACTGGTAGGAGTCTGGAGAGAAAAGCACTAAGAGTGACCCACAACTTTCCTGCAGTGACAATAAGGGGTATCAAAATAAATGTATCAGGGAGAGACAAGAAGAAATATCCTGATTTTCCCTTGATCATCTTAACAGGAAATATTTCCCCGTATTTTGCCAAATATTAAGCAAAGCAGGGTTAAAGCTGTAGAGAAACTCGAGGGAGATGGAGCATGGAGTGTGGGGAGTAGAGATACTCAAAGGAGCATGGAGTGTGGGGGACACCACTGAGCTTGTCCTGTGTTGTGGGGCACCAGATGAGGCCCCAGACTCTGCTGCTGGGACTCCTCACCAAGGCTCATGGTGCTCCCAGAGCAGGTATCAGCCCCTCTCTGAACAGACTCCTGAACCACAGTGGAGACAGGCTGTGATAATAACTGCTACCATTTCAGTGCTGCGATTGGAAATGTTTTCAGGGTGCAATTTTTGTCTAAAAAAAAAGAAGGCATTTTCTGGAGGCCAGGTGGCCTGGGTCATTGTTTTGCTGCAAGATAAAAGGAGATAAGAGCCTCCCACTTCACCAGAGTTAGTCTTATCCCTTCCCATGACTGGAAGGACCCAGGCTGGCAGTACAGAGCAGTGTTATCCCAAATTATGTATACAACAACATAACCTCCTCCTTTTCTTCTCAGTTCCTGAATCATCTTTATGGACTTGTCTCAGAGCAGTTCATAAACTGCTCCTTCCTCAGGCTAAGGCTCCCCATGCTGTGGAAGCACAGGATGCAACCTTGACACCACCTCCATGGTGCCATCCTTCCAGAAGAGATGTACACAGTGGTATTTGTACAAATTTATAGCCTGATGCCTCTAAAATGACATTTTCTAAGTTCATTGTAAATGCTGAGAGAATAATTCCAGAGTCTTGACAATATCTGTGCAGAAGTTTGTGGATTTATTAATATCTGATATTAGATATTAAGAGGTCAAATTACCCAAAGTCAAAAATGAAGGTGTCTAGGTTCTAGGTTTGATATTCACACAAACAGACTGTTCTTTTTAATCAAGTAATTACCTTTTTTATAGCTGTGTCTAATAATGTGCATGTAAATATGCATGCCCATAAATACAGAAACACCCACATGTTTTTGTACTGCACACTCCAGATAAAGAGGAGCAGGGGGAAGCACATCAGGGCCCTGTTTCACATCACAAATTTCCAGTCTCCTGAAACAGGCAGACAATACATGTTTTCTCTAGGATTATTCAATCTGTGCATCAAGTCAGTGGCTTTAAAAAGACCCCCAAACTTTCAACTAGGACAGCTCAGCAGATTTCAACTCTAGTTCTAGAGTTCTGGGTCCTAGAAAAATGACCCGCAAAATGCATTTTAAGTCTTAATTAAATTTTTCTTGATTTATTTATTTTATTTTTAATTCTGTCTGAAGAGAGTTCGAGTATTTGCATCCCATTTGGAGGTGTTCTGACAGCACA
This sequence comes from Melospiza georgiana, assembly GCF_028018845.1. Lineage (NCBI taxonomy): Eukaryota > Metazoa > Chordata > Aves > Passeriformes > Passerellidae > Melospiza > Melospiza georgiana. Next base: position 10,074,847 of record NC_080446.1, read on the forward strand.
ATGCCAACATTCCCATCCCAGGTGCTGAAAGGCAGAAGGATGCACACCCCTGTACACACAGACAAACCCTGCCATGCTCTGGGTGCAAGAGACACCTGATGATTTGTCCTTGTTTAGTACCACCAAAGTAAAAGGAAAACATGGTGTGGGACATTTTAATGCCTTAAGGCTTTCTATTTACTTGTTTAAATAATGTTTCGGTTTTATAAATCAGGATTGTTCAATATCTACTTTTTCATTGTCTGTTTAATTTAACCATAATCTATGTCTTCAAATTCTCAATTTCTAACAATTCTTATCATCTGCTTTATGTCAGAGCTGGTGGGGTCTGAGGTCTGTACAGGGTGGTGACATTACTCATAAGAATATCTTCAATTTTTTATTCTTTAGAACAGGTGAAAAATAGGATCATCAAACATTTTTCAAAGTTGTTGCAAAGATAGAGAACTTTCTTTAGAGGGTGGAATTTAGACCAAGTCTCTCTCTGAAATAATAAGGGATGGTGAATAGCACTGGTAGGATCACACAGCTTAGAAAAAGTAAGGTGGTTTTACCTAAAATGTGAAGGGCAGCAAACTGCAAATCTTCCACTGGCTTCATTGCAGTTGGGGTTTTACACTGAGTGCTCTGAAGAGCAAAATATATTCTCTGACTGCCTATGTGGGAGCAGTATCTGGTTTGCACTTGATCTTCCCTAATGTCACTCATCATCCCCAGCCTTTGGGTACCTCTAAATTCAGTAGTTTTTACTGTTTTTATCCTGTTCTGTCACTATGCTCCCTGCAATCAGTGCTGTCCACACACTTGGTATAAATAGTAAATAAAAAGCAACTGTACCAGTGAAAAATAATTTCAGATTTGTCTGTCTACCTTATGTGGATATGGATGCGAATAACACAAATTAGAGTTCATTCAGAATCAATTTTGAACCATGGTACATCACAGTCTAGAAGCAAATTACTATCATTTTGCTTTTTCCTTGCCACTAACAAAGTCTATCTACACCAACACAAAATCCACAGAGAAGTCTCTAAAAGGAAAAAAAAAAATCAAGCTAAATCAACTCTCAAATTCCCATGTAAACTGAGTTTAAGAGTGGAAAATTTCTTTTACCTATTCTTTGGGTGGTACAAAAATCTAAAATTCCTATAGCCCTGCTTCCCTGGGCCAAGTCAAACAAGGATATTGTCCTTTTAATGTCTTAAAGGCTCTGTTTTCTTGTAATGCCAAATGCAATATTTTTTTGAAAACACTACACCAGAAGTTTCCCAGCTGAGAAAACAGGCTGGTGAAAAATGGTTTCAGAAAATGAAATAAACCATGCAAAAGCTGTTCAGGGTGTGTGTATGAAATGAACATCTGGATTTGACTTGTTAAACTGCCTCTTTTTTTTACCTCTCTGCCCCCACCCTTTCTTTTTCTCACAGCTGTTCGAAAGAGTCCTAAGGGCAAAGAGACAGGTCAATGGACTGGGTTACACCTTTTTTTCTTTTCCTTTTTTTTTTTTACCTCTTTGCACCTACGCAAGGAATCCAGGCCACATGTGTGTTTAATAAGTAGGCACAAACACACGAGAGAAGAAAAAAAAAATCTCAATTCCTGTTGGTTCTTAGGAGAGACACTGAAGGAAAAATAAACTCCGGATTTCAAATTTTCTCTCTCAAAAAAAAAGAAACCTTATGGTTCCAATAAAATATTTCTTTTAAAACCCAATGGATTTTTTTTAAAATCATGATCTTTGCAGAATATATCTTTTTCTGTCTTAGTCTGGAGAGGAATAACAATGGGTTAATCCCTTACCTGCTGCAGCAAGAAAAAATTATGAAATGCCAATGGCCTGGGTTCACTGAGCTGAGTCTTCCTACAGATGAAATAGATACATACATTTATATTGAGTGGGCTCTTATTTAATTTCAGGCGGCAACTTCCCCAGTCCAGAAATGAAACAGAGAACAAAAGGAACTGAGAAATGATCTGGAGGTGAGGTTTTCTGAGTAGCAGAGGACTTGCTTCCTCCTGCCAGCATGTCCCTGACTCTGCTGCAGCCATGGCCAGGAGCAGAGCAGCTTCCAGCTGTGCCAGGGCCGGAAGAATCTCCATCACCTGCCTCTTTTAGCCAGGTCTGAGTGTCTGTCAGGTCTAGCCTTGGGTCCTCCATCTTCACCACACATCTCAACCGTCAGTCAGTGCTGCTAAGAATCCTCCAGCCCACAGACAATGGCCTGCATGTAAATACTCTGCTCCTTTGAGCCACTGGAGCCTCATGGGGACACCATGGAATGAAGCCATCTGACCTGAGCAGGCACTGACAGCAAACCCACCCTCTCATCTGGAGCTCTGTCTTCTGCCCAGCCATGAACAGTTTCTGTGCTCCCTGTGCACACATCCACACATTTCACAGAATGATGGAATAGTTGGAAGGGACCCCTCAGGACCATTGAGTCCAACTCCTGCCTGTGCCAGTACCAGTTGAGGGTTTCTCTGGGTCTGGACTGAAGGCACTTGAGACAGGAGTTCACATTTGGACTCAAGTGCTTATTATTTCTTATCAGTAAAACAGTCTCATTACTGTGAGTTTGACAGCTTTTCATTAGAAGGTACAAAATGGCCAACAATCTCTTGGTACAAGGTCTTTTAAGACTAAAAAGGTCTAGGTCCAGTTAAGAACTGACACCTAGATTATTTTCCCTTTTAACCCAATAACTGATCCCAAAGAGCTGCAATGCAGACTTTTCTGCCCAATTACAAAATGCCACCCAAACCTATGGAGAAGGAGGAAGAAGCAGCATGAAGAAGAAACCCAGGACAACACCCTGTGCCCTCCATTTTGCTTCCATCCACAGCATACTAAAAATCACAAAACATCAATTTCTCACCAAGTGATATACCTACACTATTTTCTATAATTTATTTCACACTTTTGTGGATTCCAGTCTATCTCGAAGTCTAGGAAACTTTCTCCATGGATGGGGGTCACAGTCAGTGCTGCCCTGGGGGTCGGGGCACCCCAGAGCAGACAGGGAAATATTGCCTGTGCCCTGGGTTTCCACACCTGGCCCTGCTCAGGTCACCCCAACAATCCCACCCTGTGCCTGAGAGCAGTGTCCAAACTCTTCTAGAACTCAGACAGGCTCAGGGCTGTGACCCCTGCCCTGGGCAGCCTGTTCCAGTGCTCACCCTCTGCATGAAAATTCTTTCCTGATATCCAACCTAAACCTCCCCTGACTCAGCTATTCAGCTGAGAAGTATTGCACTTGTGGGTTGATCTATATAAACACCCACCTCCTACTGCCCAGAGGGTTTGCACACACAGGTGGAAGAGTTTATGACCCTTGTAGCAAACCTGAACCCTGAATATTTACTCCAGTTCCTTTTGCTGTTGCTCCTCTGAATTCTGCTTGGGGTTGGTTACAACACTGCAGTCCAGCAAGCACAAAAATAAGCCCCCAGATCCTTGAGTTTGTTTGAGGAATCTTACTTTGGATAGAAAATTGATGCTGAAAATTAAATATCTGAATAAAAAACTCTTTGCAAAACACAAGTGCTGGTGCCAGGAAAGAAGCTGTATTGCTTAACGTTAATGCTATAACTGAGAGAAGGCAGTGATAGTTCCTGGAAAAAGCCTTTGCACAGTAGCCTACATGGAAAAGCCAGTGCTTGGCAGTGGGGTGCATGTACAGAGCAGATGAAACACACAGTGACAGGGCTGAGCTCTGGGAGTCCTTCTCAGAGGAAAGGGCAGAGCCTTTTGTTGGTGTGATGACCCTGCATTTGAACTACATAAATACAACCAAAACCATGAACAACAAACAAACAAACAGGACATATAAAAAAGGATCTCACTCCAGCCCCAGTGCTGGCTGTTTGTCAGTCCTAGGTCTGCATGGGTCCATGGCAAGACAAATCTAAATATGAAATAGAAACCTACCAGTGGGTCATTTTACAAGGGGGAATGGCTTCAGACTGAAAGGGAATAGGTTTGATCAGTTATAAGGAAGAAATTCTTACCTGTGAAGGTGCTGAGGCCCTGGCACAGGGTGCCCAGAGCAGCTGTGGCTGCCCCTGGATCCCTGGAAACGTCCAAAGCCAGGTTGGACAGGGCTTGGAGCAGCCTGGGACAGTGGGAGGTGTCCCTGCCATGACAGGGGTGGAACTGGATGACTTTTAATGTCTCTCCCAACCCTGTGATCCTATGGTGGTTCTATGATTCTTGCATTAAGCTGGTCCAATGATTGTTGTAGGCCACAATGTTTGGTCAGCAGAACCTAATTTGCTCATATATTCCAAGTTCATATCTGCTTCAGTAGGACTCAAAAACAGAATTACCTGAAAAATCTAGCTGAAAGTAAAGTGAATTCCCCTTCTTTTCTCTCCTACTGTATTTTTTTTTAAATAAAAGACCGTGAGAAGAGCATGGAAGTGAATATTATTTATGGAGCACCTAATAAAAATGCTGTGGGGAAATAATTACTGGAAACATCTGACTGTGTGACTGTAAATGCCTGGGCCCCAGCACACTGATTTAATGGACCACTGCTCTACTCTGTTATGCCTTGTGCTACTGACTGCAAGCCCCCTGCCCTCCTATTAAACCCCTCACAGTGCTGGTAGATCAGGACTGGATTCTGCAAGGGTTTGGCAATTTTCCAGAAAGGGATAATGTGAGCAGGGGTGACTCCGTGTTCACAGAGAGGCCTGGAGCCAGCCCTGGGAGAGAAAAAGTGCATAGTGAAGAAATCACAGTGAAAACCTGGAGAGTTTGTGGTTCTGGGACTGAATAATGTTTCATAATCCAGACACCAGGTGCTTTAGGCATTTCTGAAAGACACTGGTTAGATGTTAACTCTTCCCCCTTTTTTTTTCTTTCAACCCATTTATCATTAATAAGCCACCAAAGATTTTCATTTTTGGCTGTTATTTTTTTTCAATATCCCTTTAGGACCTCCTGAACCCAGTGGTACAAAGCCATGCAGCCTCCCTGCACAAAGGCCACTTCTTACTCCAGAAATACTTCCATCCCCTCCACTGTTTCACAGATAGATGCAAAAATGTTAAAATTCACAAAACACCTTGTAAGTGATATGAAAACCACAAGGATTTGAAGTTCCTGCTTTCATTTGCAAAAACAGTCCTGAAGAAAGACCGGAGGGCTATCATTTAACTGCTGCTGCTGACTTGCTAAATGAAGAGGAGAAAGTAAAAGGCAGCTCACTGCCACACTGACAGCAAGAACGAGATCACATCCACTCCCTCTAAACCCAGCAGTTAGCACGTTTTTTGGGGTTTTTTTTTCCTTTTTTTTTCTTTATTGATGGTTTTAATGTAATATTTAAGTTGGAGCTAAAACAGACCCATGGAACATTAAATCACTACCAAATGCAAATTTACCTATATATCTGAACTCCATTTTCTCCTACATTTACAAAGCAAAATTCTACCATTTGAACTGCAAGCTCCTATTGCATTTAATGGGAGGCAGCAAACTCCAGACATTACTTGGAATATACATGCACTTATCTTGTTGTTACAGGTCTCCCTCGCAGAACTAAAAGAGAGCTTTAGTACCAGACAGTATCTCTCTGGGGTCATACCCAATGAATAGTGTTTTTTGAAAGGATTATTTCAAAGGAACCCTGAAAAAGAATCTAATGACTTGCAAGCTACAGGATTGCAGCATGGGAGGAAGTAGATAATGGAATATGACAGCAATGCATTTTTCATAAACCCAGTGATTTCTATCATAACGAGAAGCCCATCTATAATTCGGAGAACTCCCCCCCCCAGAAGGAGACCTGCGCTGTTGCAGAAAGTGCACTGGAGTACGAAATGAAACAATAATGATGATGATGTTACTGATGAGTCCCACAGCTCTGTCTTCCCTTCTGTCTCGCTGAGGTTCAGGCAAGAGGAGCCGTTGCAATCCCCCTCTGCCTCGGCATCACTAAGCAGGGAAGCTCAGAGCACACATCAGAGACCTCCTGATAGACGCGGAGCCCCAGAGAAGAGGCTGCTCTTTATCTGCTCAAAGTTAAGGCCTGCATCTGCTCTCAATTAGCAGGCAATTAGGGGAGTTGAAAACAAACCTGTTTACATTGGCTATGAAGTCTAAAATAATTTGTGAGATGTCAGGGCAGGATATTAAGATGTTAATGATCTTGTTTCTGTACTTTGTTGCGCGCGCTGTAGGGTCGCACCTTCCTTCCGCGGCTCCACGCACAGCTTGGCTTCTGGGAGGGAGAGAAACCCCCAGAGGCTGCTTGGGATGGGAGGAGAAGGTCTATTTACAAATAATATGTACTGGAGAGCTGAGGACAAGGGCCTTTCTTCAACTTCACTGAAAAAAAATTAAGGGGAGATGTTCATTTGTAATTGTGATTTAACGCCATGTCATGGATTACAGCCTTCAGAGGTTTCAACCACAATTCCCATCATGAAGGCCCAGGCTGTAACCTCCTGTCAGTGTCGGAAATGGTGACTGAAATAGCACAAAAAGGGCTGTTTGCAACCCTTTGCTGGGCTTATTCCCCCAGCTCTCCCTCCACAAAAGCCCACTGATGCAGGTGACTGTGGCACAGGGAGGTTGTTTGCCCCACTGAGACATCTAAGGACAACTGCGACCTCTGAGCTTCAACCTCACATTTGAGAAAGGGTCCTGCTTATTTCTTATTATAGTGTCACTTCCTTACAAATATCTATTTACACCATTAATCTACATACCTATTTACACCATTAACATACAATCTACATATCTATTTACACCATTAACTCTTCCAGAAGAAAGTTTTCACCACTGACCTCTCATTTCAGCAGCATCACCAGGGGGAGGTTGCTTAATGTTCAGCTTCCTGGCTTCACTCGGGTCATTTCTGGGCAGCCACATGAACAAAGGTTTGCACAAACATTTATTCTCCTTGGGCAGAAGGATGAAAAGCAGCATCAGCGTCCTTTGTTTCTGAAATCAGAGAATTTGTTTCCATCAGCACAATACAATACAAGAACAGTGGAATTGATGAGGAAAGTGCAGAAACACCTGCCTGGAATGTGCATTTTGTACCTTATTTAATACAATCAGTACATTCTTACTGGCTGCCCACATTAATTCTGTCAAACTTGCAGTGGGGCTTATTGCCATATTGACCTTATATGACACAGTCATCACATCTATCTTTCAGCCACCAAAAAAACAAACAAAAAAAAAATCTAGTAAATAATCCACTCCAAGTTGACAAAATTAAATTTTTACTGTTCCCACTAATGACCCCTGTTACCGTAATTATTTATGTCATGTAAAAAGAGCTCTGAGCTCAACCTGCCCTCAACAATTCAAAAAGCCAGAGAACAAATAGTGCACCACAGGTGCCACTGTGCCCTCTTGTGTTCTCCTTTGGGCCATCTCCTCTCTTGTCCTCTTGGCTTTTTTCACCACGCAATATGGATCCAGCTCTAATAAGAGCCAGGTGCTCAAGCTTCCAGGCTACAAAATAGCTTTAATTACAGTATTAATAGCATTCTGCTAAATCAGAAAAAAATCCCAAATAGGTCAGTATTTGTGGTCATATTTTTCAATGTCCTGGTGCTTGTTTTCTTTCCAATTTTTTGTTTCTTACTGGTATTTATAATGCCTAAGAGACATTCCAGAGGCCAAAATAGAGGCGATCTGATCTTCAAATGATATTCCTAACTTTCCACAAGAAGAAATAACAGGAGGAGACCAGATCTACATTACACCAGCCCCAGAGGTACACCCTTGAGTCTTGACCTCCTTAGATGAAAAGCAGAAGAGCTCCATATTATTAGTATTTATTGTTATTATCTTAATTGCTATTATTATTAAGCAGCCCATGAAGTATATTAATATAAATAACACAAACACAGACATTTGAAACATGAATTCAAGCACAAAGAAAAGACACATCCTATTTACCAAATATTAAACTACATTTCTTTAATACTTTCCATTAACAACTCTTGCAGATGCATACTGCATGAGTCAGTCAATACTAAAGGTTAGGATGAATGTGGACAGTATGGGAATGCCAGCTGAGCTCTTTGCTGGATACTTATTAAAAGATTCAAAAAAGGGGGGCTTTGTTAAAATAAAAATAATATTGTATTAATGTAGATTCTGTCATTATCATTCAGATCAAGACAGTTCAAAAGTTGAGAAGATCAAAGTGTTGCTGGTTCATTGGTGTAGGGAGCCTCTCCTGCAGCAGGGGGACAGGGAGCCATAAGCTGACAACTCTGTTCCATGAAGCTTGGAAAGACTTTTGTTCTTCAGGGTGCTGGAAAGAAAATTTTTCCAGAACTTTCCCAGCAGGAGAATCATGGCCGTGGGCATCACAGCTCTCCTGACTGTGCTCCCCTCCTGCAGCCCCACCATGGGGCGCCAGCAGTGATCCCTCCTCCATGGCTTCTTCATCCCAGACAAGCAAACCCACACCTCAACATCCACTGGCCAAATCATGTCCCTTCTGCTGCTTCCACCCCTCCCACCACCAAAAATCCTGGGCAGGCACCAAACCCATGGTAAGCAACCTGGCCTTGTGGAAGGTATCAAGAGGTCATGGACATATTTTATGAAAAATCTTTTTGCTAAGATCTTTTCTCCTGAGAGGCTGAGAGGCCTCAGAAATGAAATGTAAACAATGATTATCTGCAGCTGTGAAATGCAATAAGTACATCTTTGATTGGTCTCATGTAGTTGTTTTTAATTAATGGCCAATCACAGCACAGCTGTCTTGGACTCTCTGGTCAGTCACAAGATTTCATTATCATTCCATTCTATTCCTTGCTGGCCTTCTGATGAAATCCTTTCTTCTATTCTTTAGTATAGTTTTAATATATTATTTTCTTTTAACATAATATATATCATAGAATAATAAATCAGCCTTCTGAAACATGGAGTCAAGATTCTCATCTCTTCCCATGTCAGAGTTGCCTGCAAATTCAACAAGAGGGTAGAAAGACATGGTCTTTGAGATCCCTTCCAGCCCAAAGCTTTCCATGATTCTGTGATTCAGCTGGTGACCATGCAACGAGCTCAACACTTTCACTCCCAGCTCTATTGACTCCTCAGTATCCAGAGTAGTAAAACATGTTTTTGTCAGTAAACTGCAGTGCTGTGACTCAGACCCTGACACACAGGGTGCAGTCACCGTGTGTACAGTAACACGGTGCCATATTTAGAGTTTCTGACCATAACCACACTTGCAAAAAACTGCATTAGATCAGCAGCCAGTTTCCCGGACTCCCACTCCTTGTTTCTGACTTCAGGAATTCAGATTATTTGTCTTGTACCAAATAAAGTTGCTTGGGAGATAAAACAGTAAGAAGAAAAAACAGAGGGGCCTAACCATTAGCTTTAATCTGTTCTGTCTTGAATAAGATAGTGCTTATAGAAGAAAACAGCAGATAGTAAAGACACAAAAATTGTAGAAAATTGAAACCTAACATGAAAATAAACCTTTCCCCTTGATTTTTATTTTTAAACTTTGAAAGCTATCCTTAGCAGCACATAAGTAATTTGCAGAAATATTGTCCAATCCTCATTAACTATATTTGTCCTCCTTAAAGCTGCCTGTAAATATCAGCACAGGCAGAGCAGGAGACCCACAGAGGAAGGTGCCTGAGTTTGCACCGTGGCTACTGCTGCTTTCTGCACCCAGCTCCCAGGAGGGAATGCTGCAGCTGGCTGAGTTCAAGATTTTTTTCCCATAAAGAGCAGGTTTGCTGCAGTGTAAAGACTCTCTTAACTCTCTTACTTAGTTTTCTTTTTGCTGGCTTTTTTCTTTTTTTTTTTTTTTTGTTTTGTTTTGAGTTGTTTTTTTCTTTGTTTTGTTGAGTTTTTTTTTTAATAACTTCAGGTATTGCTTGTAGGATAAAGAAAGTCGAGAGACTCAATCACACAGGATGTTTTGGGATTAGAGAGGATCAGAAGCTCATGCTTTCATTGCAAGAGAGAGTGTTTAACAGTGAGACCAGATGAGATCAAAGATACCTGTCCTGGGAAAAGAAAGGCAGATAAACATTGTCACTTAGAGAAGGTGATGAGTGCTGGGAGAGGGGATCAGGACATATCAGATAACTCTGACCTGGGTGCCAAAACATCCCCTGTCTGCAAGGAAAGGGAGGCCTGTACAGGTGTATTTATTATTTTGTCTACCCTTGTTTCTTTCCCATGCTATTTCAGAGAGAATCACCTGCACACAGCTGCTCCCAGGGATTGCAGGGATAACACCTGCGGGCTTGGGAGTCTAAGAAAAAAATCAAGGACTTCAAGTGCAAAAGGTCACGGCCGGTGCTGTGGTTTTAGGGCAGCTGCACCACAGAGCTTCCCTGCCTCCAGAACACTGCCAGGCACTGAAGGAGAGAGTGTCCAACAGCTGGGCCTGGCACAGAGGCCAGGGGAAGTCCAGAGTCTGGACAGCTGCCCTGGAGAGCAGGAACTGAAGCCTTTCCAGTGTCCACTCACTGTCCATTGTCATGGGCAGAGGGCACAGCACTGGCACACCCCAGTCAGTGCAGTACTGAGTGACCTCTGCACAGCAGAAACTAAGGCAAAACTGGGCTGGAAAACTGCTCAGCATATTCTTTTCTTTATTTTTTAGTCATTCTTTCAAAGAATATACACAGCCCCTGTGATGATGATGAGTTTTGTTCTGGGTTGGTTTTTTTTTTTTTTTTTTTCATTTTTATAGAAGTAATCACAGAATGGTTTGTGTTGGAAGGGACCTTAAAGATTGTCTTGTCACCTTGTAGATCAGGTTGCTCCAAGCCCCATCCAGCCTGGCCTTGGGCACTTTCAGGGATGGAGCAGCCACAGCTTCTCTGGGCACCCTGTGCCAGGGCCTCAGCACCCTCACATGGGAGAACTGTTTCCTAACATTTGATCTAAATCTCTCCTTCTAAGTTCAAATCATTGTCCCTTGAAAACAAAAGATAACCGTAAAAATGGTCATAAAGGAAATTGGCTTTTGACCTCTTTGGATTTGTTTGAGTGCTGAGTTTTGAAGAATCCTTTTCTATCAATAGCACAAGTAGATCCTACTGACCTGATTCCTTTGGGTCCATTTCCAGGGCAGTGAAGCATTTGTGTCCAGCTATCCAACTGAGACTGAAACAAGAAAAAAAACAGGATTGTGATAATGAAGACACTTTGCAGACCCTGGAAATCCTTTAGGTGGGCTCTCTCTCTCTTTTCCACCCTTTTCTCCACTACAGAAAGCCCAGAGCAGCTCTGGGTCACCCGCCAGCTCTCTGGAGGTTGGCAGCTCCAGGAGAGGGGGCTGGCTGGCTCTGCTCTCTCTGTTTATTTTCTGGGAAGTCAGGCCTGGTCAAGTGGAATGAATCTTGTGTTCATTTTAAGAAAGTTTATATTTGACTCTGGTAGGGCTGGGGAGGAGGTGAATGATAGGAAGAGGAGGGAAGGACCAGAGACCTTGTGGGGCTGCCCCCACAACACCACAGGCAGCCCCACGGCCAAGGCAGCAGGAAAATGAAGAAAAGCACCAAAATCAAACATGCCTGTTGTTGTTTTTTCTTTCTTCAAAGCTAAGAGATGACTCTAAATCTAAATCCAGCTCTCACTCCACAACTGACCTTGTACCTCATGAAAAAATGTAAACTAAATCCTCTACTTTTAAAAATCTTCTAAACTGTGGAAAAAAACCCCAGTTCCTAACACTGCAGCACAACCTGACTCATCCTACAGCAACAATCTCTTTTTGCTACCCACACCTTGTGGAACTCAAAGTCTCATCTGCCACTGCTGCCTGCAAGACAGAGCAAGGGGATGCTTTTTTTCATGCAGTTCGTGGAGCAATTCCTCTGGGACAAAGCACAGAGTAAAAGTGGAGAAAGGAGGTGAACTAACCTGGACTTTCACATGAGATTTGCACAGTTGCATGAAGCACTTTTAACATTTTTTGGGCTATATCGTCAAAGCAGGATAACAGAAAAAGTTGATGCAAATCCGTGGCTTTGCATCTTTTGCAGGGCATCATTCCCTGCCCAGGAACTGTGTGGAGGGAGTGTCAGCAATCCTGCCTTGGCTGCTCACAGAGGAAGCAGTAAATGGAGATGCTCTGTGCAGACTCTGTGTTCCCCATGCGGTGTAAACCAAAACCAGTTCCTGCAATTCTCTGCAATAATATAGAAGGTTTGCTGGCTACTTCTCCCATCTGTCTCTTGTGGGTATAGACTCCTGGCCTCTGAGGAAACCAAGAATGACATCCTACTAGATTTATAATCACAGGGATTTATAAAATACAGCGTTGTTGTTATGTGCCTTGAAGTGAAAGGGGAAAATAAATAAATAAACGACATGGGTGTTGCCACTGGAAAAAATAAATAAAAATCTGATCTCAATCAACCAACCACATTTACTACTCTGCATCCATGGCCAGGCTCGCTGCATAAACCACCCCTGTCAGCCCTTCATTCTTTCCAATACTTCTTAGAGCATCCATCTTCTTCAACACAACATCCTTGATTTCAAAAGCCAGACACAAATTAATTCCGGGAATCCTACGGCAGGGAGACATTAAAACCCATTTAGAGGTTTCTGTGGAAGGCTCACTCTGAGCCTATTTCAGGCAGCTCAGCCCCGGCGTGGCTCGCTGGAGCCAGCCTGGAGGAGCAGGAGGTCACAGGTCTGCAGTGGATGCAGGGACACGCCAGCACCCACGGGATGTCTCTGTGAAGGCTGGGAGGAGTACACTGGGCAGATCTGTGTTGCAGGGAATTAAATTAAACATTTTTTTTCCCTTTCCTTTCCTTTCCTTTCCTTTCCTTTCCTTTCCTTTCCTTTCCTTTCCTTTCCTTTCCTTTCCTTTCCTTTCCTTTCCTTTCCTTTCCTTTCCTTTCCTTTCCTTTCCTTTCCTTTCCTTTCCTTTCCTTTCCTTTCCTTTCCCTCCCTCTTCTCCTTCTCCTTCTCCTTCTCCTTCTCCTTCTCCTTCTCCTTCTCCTTCTCCTTCTCCTTCTCCTTCTCCTTCTCCTTCTCCTTCTCCTTCTCCTTCTCCTTCTCCTTCTCCTTCTCCTTCTCCTTCTCCTTCTCCTTCTCCTTCTTTCTTTCTCCTTCTCCTCCTCCTCCATTCTAAGCCAAGGCATTCAGTCTCACAGATTTCATTTGCAGGGATCAGCAGCCTTCAAGTTTTCTGCTACAGCTCTCCATGGCTAGGATAAAGAAATGCGCTAAAAAAGAGAGAGGGAGTTGAGCCTCTGTGTTCAGAAGAAATGTGTCTAACACATCTGAGGTTTGAAGAAAGAGGCTTCTCTAGATTTGGAGGTTTAAATTACCCCTCAGGTTAGGTGTTAGGAAGCATCTCTCCTTCCAGTGTTTAATATTAAGCCTCTCACTGGTTCAAATGTCTGTGTTGAGATGTGCCAATGGCCCATGGAGGACAAGGACAGGGACCTGTCCCCTGGCTCACCTGGCTGCAGTCAGAAGGGTCCATGGGTCACACATCAGCTGCACTTTAGCTGCTGGCACAGAGCATTGCAGCACATTTTCTTCTCTCTAGCTCATAAAAATCCTGCATTTTGTCAATAACCCCACCTATTTTTATATTAATTTTATGGGGACTTTTTTTTCCGGGTATTGTCAAACCTTGCTTCAGACAATCCATGGGTAAAATAAACATTTCCTGAAGATACATTTCCTTCCTTTGTGCTTCAGAAGAGGAAGAACACCTTGTCCTAAGCGGATATGGTGAAAGGTTTGGGTTGTTTCAGGGAATTGACCATCATTAGGAGCTAAGCTCATGCCCTCATTTGTGACCTACCTGGTATTTTTAAGAGCAGACAAGAGCACCCAGTGTCATGTCCACCTTTTAGGACTAGTGATCAATACTCAATAATTGCCTCAGAACTCCCTGGATCCACATCTGCAGTGGATGTTGGTGAACATCCCCCATCTTCAGCAAGGACCAACCCAAAATCCAGCCCTGCTGACTCCCCCAGCATTGGGCTATGTTTGATTATATTGGCTTACAGCCCGTCAAGAACTACAAGCTGAAGCCAAAGTGGTCAATTGGCACTCAGGGAAAACAGCTGGTGATAAAAAGAGTAAGTTGCTGTGTTACCATTGACATCTCCTCACACCAACAGCCAGGATTTGGGATGAAGGTGGCAAAACTCCCCAGATATTCAGAAACAAGAAACAAAGCCCATTACAGCCTTCTGGGGGAGTCAGTCTAACCAAAAAGACACAAAGGAAAATCTGAAAAAGGACATAAATCTTATATTCAGGGGAGACTAGTTCTTACAAGTATTTGTCCCCCGACTACTTACATGATATTGTAGTTTATATGCTATTTGTAGTGACAGGACAAAAGGGAATGGTTTTTAAACCAAAAGAGAATAGGTTTAGATTAGATACTTTGAAGAAATTCTTCCCTGTGAGGGTGCAGAGGCCCTGGCACAGGGTGCCCAGAGAAGCTGTGGCTGCCCCTGGATCCCTGGAAGTGTCCAAGGCCAGGCTGGGCAGGGCTTGGAACAACCTGGGACAGTGGAAGGTGTCCCTGCCATGGCAGGGGGTGAAAAGAGATGATTTTTAAGGTCCCTTCCAGCCCCAACTTCTCTGTGGTTCTATGATATTTCTGCATTGTGGGAATCAGCAAAGTGAGATGGCAAAGCCAGTGTGACACCCTGATATTTTCAGTCCAGACAACAACAGAATAGACATTTTTTCATGGGTAGAGATGGACAAAAGAGTATTATTTAGAACCCCTGGAGGCCTAAGATTCAGACAGCTCATTTTAGTAGTTTTTAGAGCTCCATTACTGTTTTTCTTTGTGTTAGTCAAAGGACAAGACTTGTTCTTGCCCGTTATAGAGACCTATAGCTTGCCTTTGGCAATCCCACTTCAGCTGGTTGCGCCTCAGTTTCCAAACTACCCCAGGAGAACAAAGAGAGCTATCTGCCTCCTTACACACCTGGGGACAAATGTTTTCTGACCAAAACAGAGAGGAACTGCTATTAGAAATAGCAGTTAGAAAAATCTGCCTTAGACACACACCATGTCTATAAATGCTTGAGAAGACAGGCTCAAAAGCAACATTTCAGGGAACAGAAACTAAATGCAAAGGATCAGAAACTAAATTCCTTGAAAGATCTATAAGGAAAAAAAACACAACAGACACATTAATAATTTAGCAAAACTCAGATGTCCATTAATGGCCACTTAGACAGGGTTTTTGGCAGGATATCCTATTTACTGTGCCACTCTTGTATCCCTGCAGCTGCCCATTTTGCTTTGGTATGTTTGTGAGTCATTTCTGCTCCTGTCAATGAGCTGAGGCTCTGCAGCTCCCCAGCTCGTTATGGCCACTCCTTATTACCATTGCAGCTCCAAAACCCAGCACCCAAAAAGCCTCCCATGGACCACTGAACAACAAAATCAAGTCATCAGCCCTGGGATGGAAGAAACCATGTCAGATATTAATTTTTTTCAGCTGTAAATCAGTGAAGCCTCATTTTACTAAAATGTGGGATCAGATCCTTGTCTCTGATCCCCAGCAAAGTTTTGTAAGGTGACAGAGACCAGAATGTGGCCAAGGAACACAGATAGCTTGGAGAAGTCATATTCCATGCTCTTGAGTGCCGCCTGCAGGCTTTGGGACTTCAGGTTCCAAACCCACATTGACTGCAGTCACTCGTGGAATAAAAAGGGGACTCATAGCATTAAAAATCTAGAGAAATCAAGGATTGGAAGTACGAGGTTTTTTTAATCAGTTTTGAGTAAGCAGAAGCTGAGATGGGTATTTTATTCTAACAATGAGTTTTCACAATGATTTAAACCTCAAAAATAAATAAGCCAGAGAGCCATAAACTCAAGGAGATCAGCCTGGGAGGAAACATATCCAGGAATATCCCCAGATGCTGCTCTCTCTAACACAACATTTTGCTTTGATGAGGCCTCACTGACTTTCAGCCACCTTGGAGGCTATTCATTCCAGCCCCAAAAGGTAGACCACATACAGAGACTTAAAGAATTGCTGCTATTTTCAAGCTCCTTTTCCCTTTTTTTTTCATTCATTTTTGTAATGCTTCATGCTCCTGGACTCCAGAATTCCAGAGGCTCTGGCCTCAGTGTCCACAGACAGCCTGGTCAGAGCTGTGACAGCAGAGCAGGACAGCAATGTGCCAGCTGCTCACACAGATTGGAGCTACCTGCCCACAGACTGGGGCTCTCCTGGAGGCCTGGCATCCCTGGTGCCTTTCCTGCACCTCTTTGTTCTCTGGCTTTTCCAGCAGCCCTCAGAGCAGTTTCCCAAAAGGCCCAGCATTTGTTCTGGCAGCCATCCATATTTTGCTTCCTCGCAGCCCTCTGGGCCTGAGGCTGCTGCTGTCTCCCCTCCTGCTCCTGTCCCACCACTTCCTCCCCACGTCCCGTGCCTGAGGTGGGACTCAGCTCGTAGTGACCCAGTTAAACAAACACAGGTTATTTGTTTACGGAGCACATTGCACGCTCCGGGCCCAAAACAGCTCACAGGGGATGTGGGGGCCCCTCCTTGGGTAAGGAAAAGTGGTTTGTGATCCTCAGCAGCCTGAGCAGGGCTGGGGATGTGGGATTTGCCCTGGGGTTGTGTGTGCAGGGGCTGCAGGGCATGGCAGAGCCCCCAGGAATGCCATAGGGGATCCAGTAAGGGCACAGAGGGTGTGGGCAGGCCATTGCCTTGCCCTTTGTCTGCTCTGGAACAGGTGGTGAGTGGAAGGGAAAACAAAAGGGGAAGGAGTCAAAACAATTTAAACAGAGGAAAAAATAATTTACCTCTTCTGATGATCTCAGACCCAGCCAGTGTTGGATCCTGGCTGTTCTGACCTGTGATATCAATGGCCATTACAACTTAGCTTTCAAATTCCCATTTTCTTACAAAAACAGAGAATTGCCCTACCAGCCTTCCCCTAGAAATACATACCCATTTCTATAAAGAATGGTATATTTTTTCAAAATAGATCCATAATGGCTTTCATGTTTTTGCCATTTTGATTCAAACTGAAAATACTGATTTGGTTTTAAAATTTATACAGTCATAATAAAGTCTGAAAGTTACTGGTTGTTTACTTTTTTAAACTTTATAACTGGGAGTTACATGTCTTGTATAAATATAAAAGAAAAAATAAAAGAATAAGAAGAGGGAAAAGGAAAAATCAACAAGAAATACAGAAGTAGTAGGTCTGTAAAAAGACTATATTAATTTTAAATATTTTTTCTCCAGAAGAATGAAACCTTTTGCTACTCTAAGAATTTTTCATGGAAATTGCTGCATTGTCCACCCGACTATACTCAGCTTAAAAAAAAAATTGTACTTCAAGAATACATTTTAACCATCACTCATAAAATACAGTCTTTTCTCCTTTTCAGTGCTTTCTCTCATATGTCAAGTCTCTGCCAGAAGTTCAAGGCCCTTCTCACTGAAGAAGAAAAAAGGGAATGAGGCAGAAGCGAGAGCGAGTGAGATTGAAAAGGAGGAGAGAGAACAGCCCTGACACAGCAGAACTGGGAACAGTTCTGTGTCCTGCTGAAAATCTCCAGCAGGAGCCACTGAAATCCATCAGTGCCTGTCCAGCTGGGGTTTAGGGACACACGGACAGACACACGGAGAGCAACACAGCAGAGCTGCCAGGAATGCTGGGCCCCGCATTGGGAAGGGGCAGGGAACAAAGCCAGCAGCAGGCACCCCATGGGCGCAGCCCTGAGAGGGGCCAGGAGCACCTATGGATTTATCAATCCCAGGGCTGGGCAGGGGAAAAGGGGGAGGAAATGTCCAGCTGGAAATTGCCAATTTGCTGTTAGATTTTAATAGGGTGATACGGGTGATACGTCTTTTCTGCTTTGGTCTGAAGCTTATCTCTTGCTGCTTCTTCTTCTAGGAAAAAAAAAAATCCTAGCCAAAACTCTCTAAAATATGGCCATTCTTCTTATTAGGAGATTTTTCTTCTGAAGGAGAAAGAACAAGATCTAGAAGGGTTTAGGGAAAGCACCATAATTTCTTTTCTCCTCTTACAGAAATCCAGAAACCTGAGTGTGAACATCCATGTGAGAATGTGTGGAAGCAAAGAACATGGATTAACAGTCTATGTTGATAGAGTATATTTTTTCATCCAGAGGATCCCAGTGGAATCTCCACCACCACTAACACTAATTTTACTGCAGGGCTATGAGCCTACAGTGAGTAAATAGGCAAGACACCAAAAAACAAAGTCCAAGGAACCAAACAGTGCCAAGAACTCCAGTGGAGGGGATCTCAGTGGATCTGGTCAAGCCTGGTCTTCTGTTTCTTTTAAAATCAGCAGGAAAAATCTGGTGTGGGAGAGGATCTAATCTATTTCTCTGTCT
The DNA here is from genome assembly GCF_028018845.1 of Melospiza georgiana. NCBI lineage: Eukaryota > Metazoa > Chordata > Aves > Passeriformes > Passerellidae > Melospiza > Melospiza georgiana. Next base: position 10,093,190 of record NC_080446.1, read on the forward strand.
CTAGCTTCTACTAAAAATCTGGTGTGGGAGAGGATTTAAGCTATTTCTCTGTTTCCAGACTCTCCTGACTATCCTGATGCAATGGAACCTGACGGCTTCGACTCTGACCAGTCCTGTTCCTTCAGCCACTTGGCTTGTTCTCTGGTGTTTGTATTCTGGAGTCCCAGAAGCAGCAAAAACAGCTGCCAACATCCTGGGAATATCTGCCTTGGAATCTCAACTACTGTGTGAAGCTGCTGCTCTTCAGTTTGAGATTTGTGTTTGCAAAGGAAATCTGTCCAACAACAACATCGAGAGAGGAAAAAAGGAGGAAAAAGGGCTTTATATAACAAAATTAACAGAGCTGTTGCAATAGTAACGTGAAGTTAACAGGCAACTTTTCCTCCTCTTTCTCTGCCCCCATCCCAATCTCCTCCTCTAACAGCAGTTTAATTTGTTTTTGTTTCCAAGCTTCTTTTACTGGCCACTCACACAGCCCCGCACCCTTTGTCTAATTTGGATCTCGAACTTCCATGCAACAGACTCTTGCTGTAACTGTAAATCTTTTTATGGCCCTTCTGCCTCTGAACTGTAAAAGCAATGCCACTGTAAGCTGCCTAAATGGGTCGTAAATCCACTTAGTGCACTGAATGAGGGAAAAAAAAGAGATTTTAAGGGAAAGAAGGAGGAAAAAAAAGACAAACTAAGGTGGCTGGAGGGACACGGGGAAAAAAAACCCAAGAGTGAACTTGCTAAATGGAACCAAAATAACAGGAGTCAAAGGGAAAATATGAACATTGAGGTGGGGGAAGGATGAAATAATGCATCTTGGTGGTAAAAACAAATGGCTTCTGCAGGGCTGTTCAGTTCATTAACACCCAGGATTTATGGGATAATGTTGGTTGCCCTCTCCACTCCTGTTGGATCCTCTGGGACCTGGGAGCACCAGGAGGCTCTGCCAGCCGGCTGGCACCTAACAGACTCTTTTTCCACTGGGTGGTCCAGGGACTGGTATCTGGGTCTAATTCCAACTCTTTTGCACTGCCTTACTTCCAGGTTTAGCCGTGGCTCTGCGTCTCAGTTTATTCCATTCTGTGAATGGGAGATAAAGATATTCCCCTTGTTTGCAAACTGTTTTGAGAGCTGCTTAAATGCCACCAAGGAAGGGGCAGAACCAATTCCTGTGGCAGTCAATAGCAACAGTTTAATTTGTTTCTGTTGAAGCAGAGCTAGCCCAAAATGGGCCACCTTTGTCTTTGTGTAATTTATTGCATTTATCACCATGGTATCTGAGCTCTAAGAGTATTATCCAAATTCCACTGAATTCACTGAGTGTCTTTCCACTGCTTTCAATAAGTTTTGGATTTGACCCCAAAGTCACAAAAAAACCCAAACCTGAGGAATATGTCAAAAGAATGTAAGTGGGTGTGAGTTGAAATTGAGGAGTTTGGAGACAGGAATATGCAGAACAGTAGCTATTTAAAGACCCAGCTCGCTACTGAGTGTTCCCTTTTAATAGGGTTATATAAATACATTCCCGTCTCAATACATGTGGAAAAACAGGCAGTGAGGTGAGACTCTGCTGCTTTATTTCTTATGGGAAATATTGTGCATAGCTAAACTCCCACTTCCCCTTTCCTCACCCACCACCCAGAGTCCCTTCAGCAGCTGTGTGCAGTGTGAGCAGGCACAGCCAGCAGCCCCGAGAGAGTTAAAAACTTCACAGCTCTGCCCTTAAAATAAAGGCCCTGTTTTCACTGCATTCTCACCTTGCCTTACAGACCTGATCTGAGTTTTGGCACTCAACATGTCAGAATGGGAGGGGAGACTGGTTATGCCTTTTATTATTATTATTTTATTGGTCTGCTTCTTTGCAAGGAGGAGAGGAGGGGGAAAAATGTTCTTGCTTGGCTCTCCGTGAACAGAAATGAATTTCAGTACAGCTCCCCACACTTGGTGTGTCCCCCACTGAAAGCAAGTGCCCAGGTGGGCACCAGTTGGCATCTCAATTCCCATTCTCAGGACAAAAAAGCCAGGGATAAAAGAGAACTGAGAGGTGAAGCCTCTCCTTTTTCCCACTGTCTGATAGCTCAGATACTATGACTTAAAGGAATACTATTAAAATGATGGAAATCTTCAACTATGAAAGGTAGAGACTGCACCTGGATAGTAATTATGTTTCAAAGGAAATCCACCTGGCATTTTATTGCTTATTTTCTCCATGAATTCTGAGTACAAGAAATATACAAGGGCTGGAATATTTCATATTGGGAAATTTCCAAAATGCTGTTTGCTCAGTCAGGCCAATAAGCTACACAGAGTTTTACACTATTATATCAATTAAGGGTAACAATTGGAATATACTCCTTTTTAAAACCCTTCCTAACAACACTGGCACAGCTCCTTGGAGCAGGCAAACTCCATCAAACTCTGAGGAGTTCACAAACAGCAAACGTAATGAAGTCTTCAGTGCCTGCAAAGCTGTACAACTACAGCTGGAGTCAAGGGAATTTAATTTTTGCCATCACCAGGGCTGGAGGAATCTGCTGCCCTGAGGACTGAACCCTGTCTGCATGAGGGCAGAGGGACACACATGTCCCAGGGTGCAGCACAGGAGAATCCTTTGGCCAGGTGAGAACCAGCCCCAAGATAAAGACTGTTCTAATAACACCAAGCTAGAGCTGGACTGGGCTTGTCTGCTTGCAAACAACCCTGCCTATATGTTACAAAGAGCATATTTTAAAAAGAAAATCTATAGAAAGTCTATCAGTCTTTAATCACCCAAAGAATGCAGCAACAGTCTTAAAATAAAATCACATACAGGCAGAACGACCTGATGACAAGACAAACTCTCCTTCACTGCCAGCTCAAGTGATTTTGTTAATTCCTCTGAATATATTACAAGTCTCAGGATGACTGATGCTTTCATTACCACCTTGGCCTCAGCCATTAGGTGATTGTCATGAATCTCAACTTTCATCTTCAAAGTTTTAGCTGTCACTATTTGAATAAATAATGAAAACAAAACTGAGAGGGGAAAAAATGTAAGGTAAACCCAACAGAAAAACAGAAGACAATTAAAAATTATTATTATATTAAATATTTCTTACCTATCTTGAACTTTTAATGATGATGTTTGATGGCTAGAATAGAGGTTACTGGCTAGCTGACAACAGCAATGTTACTGTAAATGAAACCCATGCAACAGAATTTGGCTATAACCCATACTTGCTTTAAATTTGTGCAACCTCTAGTACAGAACTAGGAAACAGTCACAGATTTAATTTACTTTTCACTTCTGATGCACTCTGCATAGTGTGGGGGATATGGTTTTGGCAAGGAGTTTGCATTTATTAGCACGTATAAATATACCAAGAATGTTTGGTCTTGCTGTTAAAGCTCAGATCTAGAAGACAGGAATATGTCAGAAGCTGAGTGTCATTTTTAAAAGCAAGCTTCAAAGCCATGTATTTCTGTTTAAATACTTCACAAGTAAACCAACTGCACTCAAAAGAGTTGAGAAATTAGACATAACTTGAAATAGTTTTTTTAAAAAAATTCATTATTTCTAATATTTGGAAAACTGATTCACAATTTCTAAATAGTTGGAATTGCAAATACTGCTGTTAACTGCTTGTCATTTTTTCACATAACACTCAGGTGCAAGGACAGATTTCTGTCTCCCTAACTAAATTGGAGAGAGAAGATTTATTGAAATAATGTGCAGAGCCCCACTCCAGCAGGGCAGGTTCAACAGCAGATGCTGACACTGGCTGTCCCTGCCCATTCCTGTGTGACATCCCTGCAGGCATCACAAGGCCGAGCACCCCAGGGCACTGTGAAGTGTTGGGGAGGATTCAGGTGAGGGATTTTGCTGTGAACCTTCCTGTGTGACCCTGGCACAGACCTGCCCAGGTCCCTTGGGAGAATGGTAACATCGCACTGGAGGCAGCAACATGGCAAGAGATACTAAAATATTCTTATTTCTGAAGTTATCAAAAAGATGTTTAGAAGTGTAACAGTTCAGAGAAGCCCTTTTATTCTTCCTTAAGCAGGTTAAAAACCAAAAGAGATTAGGATGAAGATTTGTGCATAGCTCTGAACTGCCTCTTTATTTCTGCCTGCTTTGTTTTACTCCTCTTGTCAACGTTTAGGATGAGAACAATTTATTTTGGGGTCAGCCTCAGCCTTCTTGTTCATGTCAGTTTATTTTGGATCAGATTGCTAAATCCATTTACATCCACACAGAGCCTACTCACAGTATCAAAGGGAAGAAGCTTCCTCCCAGCCTGAGGAGAACCTGCTGCCCACGAGCTCCTTCTCCTCTGGACCACAACCTTTGACTCCTCCTGTGGGGGAAAATGGAGAAATGCAATCAGGTGCAGAATTCCAACACCTCCCTCCGGGCTGCCAGACATCCAATTTCCAAGCAACCATTGGAAAGTCTGTGTGGAATTTCATTTTTAATACGAAGCAACAAGGAACAGGAAAAGCCAGGGGTGAACTCATGCCGTGTGTTACTCCTGCTCTGAGCCTTTCCAGGTGCTCTCCTCTGCACAGAGCAGGAGCTGTGGGGAGCTTCAGCACGCTTGGTGTGCTCTTACATTTTATTGTTATTATTTTAACTAAGAAACTAGCTGCTTGGTCCATTTGAGGAGGGTACAGCTTTGAGACAGATGTGGAAATAATCTGAAAACATGAGGGTCAGGCAATGGAACACTTCCAAGATTATATGAAACATTAAGCAAGTGAATGGAGAACATTTCATTTCCCACCCCAATACTGAATTTCTCAGGCTTATCTTCATATCTGCATTATAACTGACCACTAATTGTGTTTCCCTCTGTATTTTTTTAGGCAGATCAAAAAAGTTCCAACCTAGACCCTCCCCTTTCATACCAAAGAGGTGTTTTTTACCACCTCTGGCACCAGCTGAGCAGCCAGGGGCTTGCTGCAGTGCCACAGACACTGATGGACTGCAGGGACACGCTGCAAGCCCACGGACCTCTGGAAATGAAGATGAAATGAGGCTCCGTTGTGTGCAGCACATTGATAAGATTTTGGCCCCCATTTCAGTGTGACCCAATAGGTTTAAATTGCTTCATTTCTCAGCCAGCCAAGAGCAAATGGGTGGTAGATGTGATATGGCTGTTCACTGGAAATCACCCTTGATTGATTTACCTTCTCCTCCTCGGCAGTGCATGGGCTCAGTGTGTGGCTGGGGCACATAAATTACAGAGGAAAAACCTTTTGTGGTTGTGTATAGTCTATATATGTTGTCACCCCATCAGAGGAGAAGCTTTTATGAAGTATTAGCTCTAAGTGTATACAGAATAGAAATGATAATTTTTATTTGCTTGTCAGAAGCTAAATCACGTTTCAAAGTAATTTTTGTGTGTTAAAATCAAGTAGAACTAAGTAACTTTGATTATTTTTTTTAGTTAAAGAAACAACCAGAAAATGCTGCTGCTGCTTATAAAAAACAAGAGAATTTTTAGGAGATTTTTTTGTTTGTTTTTTGAAAATTAATAAAACTTGTGAAATTCAAAAGTTTTCAGTTTTCATTTAAAAATTTTCAAAAAATTTGGTGTTTGCTTTTTCCTTTTTGAAAGAAGATACAAAGATGTTTCATTTTAATGTGTTTGCAGAAAAAAAAATGAAAAAAAAGAAAAGAAATTCCTACCAGCCCTGTTACATTCTTATTTCTGGGGGCTGAGTAACAAGAGATTGGAGAACAACTCTTAAAACTCATATTGGTGATTTAAACACTTCACTGTGATTGGAACACTGCCCTAATTCCAGACTGCAATACTCACACTGCCACCACCTAGGATTGAGAACAGTCTCCTCAACCCAGATTTAATAAAATTGGGATTAAACCCAGGGAATAAAGACAAAGGCCTGCCCATTTTCCCCAAGCAAAGCACACCGTCCATTAATCCCAGAGCATTACCATCACAATATTTGATAATTAATAATTACTAGCAAAAATTACCTGCTCATATCACTTAGATGATAGAAAAGGGAAATTGATATATATTAACCATAAATTATTACTAATCCAACACAATATGAACTTCTGCAGCATAAAGACTATCCTGGCAAAACACTGCCAGAAATCCCTGCCAGGATCCCAACCAAGGCCTGCCCATTTTCCCCAAGAAAAGCTGTGCTCTGAACAAAGCACACCTGCCATAAATCCCAGAGCATTACCATCACAATATTTGATAATTAATAATTACTAGCAAAAATCACCTGCTCATATCACTTAGAAGAATGTAAACTGATATATTTTAACCATAAATTATTACTCATCCAATGCAATATGAACTTCTGCAACATAGAGACCATCCTGGCAAACCACTGCCCTTCTCCCAGGATCCCAAACAAGACCTGCCCATTTTCCCTAACCAAAGCACACCTGCCATTAATCCCAGAGCATTAACATCACAACCTTTGGTAATTAATAGTTAATAGCAAAAAATTAATAGCAAAAATTCCACTGTTCATAGCTCCTAGGTGATAGAAGAAGGGATATTGATATATTTTAACCATAAATTATTACCCATCCAATGCAATATGAACTTCTGCAGCATAAAGACCATCCTGGCAAACCACTGCCAGAAATCCCTGCCATTCTCCCAGGATCCCAACCAAGGCCTGCCCATTTTCCCCAAGAAAATGTGCTCTGACCAAAGCATACCTGCCATAAATCCCAGAGCATTAACACCACAACATTTCACAATTAATAGTTGCTAGCAAAAATTACACTATTCATATCACTTTGGTGATGGAAGAAGGCAAATTGATATATTTTAACCATAAATTATCACTCATCTAATGTAATATGTGGTCCTGCAGCATAAAGGCTATCCTGGCAAACCACTGCCCTTCTCCCAGGATCCCAACCAAGGCCTGCCCATTTTCCCCAAGAAAAGCTCTGCTCTGAGCAGAGCACACCTGCCATAAATCCCAGAGCATTTCCAGCTCTCAGCACCAGCTGGTAACCCTGTGCTCAGGGTGATGTATGGGCATTCACCAGCTCCCTCCCCTCCTGCTCATGCCCCTTTCCCCTCCCACAGGCATTTTTATGGTCTCCAGTGTCTCGGGCAGTGCAGCTCTCTGTCCCAGCTGTGTGACAGGAGCTGGTGGCAGCTGTCCCCTGTGGTGCTGGGGACAGGGGGCTGCAGGAGCCAGGGTGTAATTAATGGCACAATGGAATGGGTTTTGCCTCTCTGATTTCAATTAACCCCTCAGCTTTGCAGGGACAAGATCTCATGGTTACCAACTAACTTCAGCAAAATCCAGATGTGATAACTGGTTAATCTCAGGGTAACAGGGGGGTTTGGCCAGGCTCTTCCCAGATCACTTAATGCTCACCAAAAGGAAAAGGAGTAACTGTGGGGCTGAGGGTTTTATCAGAGCTGGAGTCTGATTTGTTGCCACTTCAAATCAATAGTGGGAGAAAAATTCAGTAAAGAGACCCAGAGAAATATATTAATGGCATTAAGGACACAGGCATTCAAAGCTTGCAAAACAGATTAGGGTAAACAGCCAGATAAACAAGCAGAAAGATCTTTGTTCAAGAAAGACAGAGATAAGCACAGAGCTGACATCAGAGAACAAACCAATCTGGCTATGTTAGGAATAGAACTTCCCATTATTTACTCATGTATTCTAGAGACCACTTTTCAATTTTAAAATCAACACAGAGCTTTAGAGTTTCAATACAAGAGGTTCTTCTAAAATCCTCTACGAACTACAAAGATTTCTAGCTTACAACAAAGCTACAACTAAGAATTAATATAGCTCAAAAGAATGCAAATTTTTAAAATTAAACATTATTTCCATTGTTCAACCTTTTGAATTCAGATACTAAAGAAAAAAAATCCTGGTTTTGCTGGCCTTTCTTTTCAATATAATTTTGTCACTTAAATTGTTGACCTTCTTAGGTTATTGGAATAGATTTAGTTCTGCTATCACTAATAGGGCTGCAATGGCCAGAGGATAAACTGTTATCACTTTGCCTATTGGCTTAAATTAATTTGTTCTTAATATTTAAGCAGTTATAAATGAGAAATTAATGTGAATTTATGATAGCAGACTGTGCATTTTCATGTGGTTGCAGTTACAGCAGCAGGTATGAGAGACACACAAAAGTGTTGAAGCAAAACCAAGGGTTACAGTGCAAAAAAGATTATAAATACCAGAAACTGTGACCAGACTCAGAACATTTCAAGCGGTTGTATTATCCCATAAGCAATTTCAAGCAAATTTGAAAATAAAATCAGTGTTGATGACTGGATAATAATTCTCAAATACATTAATAAAAATGTAAGTTTAAAAAGAAAAAAAATGCAAAAAGATTAAAAATTTATTTTAAAAAATCCCCTGATTGAACAGAGCAGACTATTGTCAACCACTGCTAGGACTTGGTTGTGCAGTTCTTCATAGCTTAAATACCACAATTCATCAAATTAATTGCAAGCCTGCAAATTCCTTATTCATAGCATTAAATAACTACATCTATTAAATAACTTCTTGCAATGAAAAGCTCATTGCCTGGCCTGAGATCACGGTGTGTTTTTATCCTAATGGATTTAAAGCACCTACAGCAAACAAGAGCCAAAAGTCAAAGCTTTTTTAAAGCAAAATAGAACACTTTTAATATGTAAGAAAATTCTTTCAGACACTTGAAGATGCCCATGTCAGAGCAGATTTCAGCTTCTTACACATTCCCAACCCTATTAATAAAAGCTCAAATCCCAGTGAAAGAAGCATCTGGCTCTTCTCCCCTAATCAATAACATTCAGGAAAAGTCCCTTCTTCCAGCAGCAGCATAAATTACCAGATATATGCAAATAGACTTGCTAATGTTAATTGCCAGGGCTGATTGGTGATTAATTTTTTGATTATGATCAATCATTGCACAGGAATTTTAATAAGACATTCCAGGCAATCTGCAAATTGATAATAATTAGGGATCCCAACCGGTAACGCATCCACAGCCAAGTAAAACACATCCCTGTGATTGAGCAAAAAGCAGGCTCCAGTTTGGGAGAAGAGAAAAAGAATGATCAAAAGCTCCAGAGCCTGCTGGGACAATGGTGTCATCTCTAACAAAAGTTCCTTTTTTGCCATTTTTTAGGCAAGATGGGCGTTGGTGTCCTCTTAACACAACTGGCCACTTTCTTTGTGTGCCTCATGTGGCCAGAAATTAAAGGGAGGTTCAGTTGTGTGACAATACCTTGGAAATAACACCTCAATTTGCAGATTTCCAGCTGGGAAAATAAACACAGGATCCCAAAAAAACCAGCCAAAAAATCTCAGAGCAATCCTGACAGACCTGCAGGGGAACATGGTTAAAGGCAGGACACAATTAGATTTTCAGGCCCTAAAAATTAAAAAAAGGCCAAGCAGAAGTTCATACAATATCTTTTTTTTTTTTTTACTTTTTTCTAGTGCACAGCAGGCAGCAGCACTAGAAAAAAGTAAAAAAAATTAGAAAAAATAAAAAAAAAAAGTAAAGAAAAGTAGAAATTTTTAGCAGCAAGAGAAATGTTTTCCTTGTGTGACACTTGTTTGTGAACTTTATGGTGAAAGTTCAGACTTTGCTGTAAATACAACACCTCAAAATGCAACGTGATTAATAATATTTCCTTTTAAAAGGAATTCTCAGGCAAACATAAATATCCTCCTACAACACTTTCAACACAAACACTATTGTTGTGCACAAACCAGAAAGTGCAAGTGACTGGAAGAGGACATGAAGTTTTCTAAACTTTCAGAGCAAATGTTTGACTGCTCTGTGTTCAAATTGGGCACACAGACCTTGACACCTGCAAAGAGGAGCTTAAAAGGCATCACCTGCTGTCAAAAATGAGTGAAATGCACGTGAGAGATACAGAGGAGAGTAAATTAAGGGCACAATATATCTCAGCACTGTCCTGTCATGTTCAACTGATACTCAAAGCTTTTGAAATTTCTGTCTCCGTGGCCTAATTCTGATTTGCATAAAATACTCCTCTTTAAGTGTCAAGAATGGCATAAAGGAGTTGGAATATAAATGAAAATAAATCCCTGAGGTCTACAATTCTTTCTGTTCTTTCCCTGCTGCCAAATGGACCATTTTATGATGAGGTCCCATGTATTTGCTCTTTTATTTGAAGAGCTTGCAGTTAGCACAGTGTAAGTAGCTCAGCTTTTGCTTTTATTAAAAGGCAGAGTAGGATTAGTCCCAACTTTTATGTTAAATTTTCTGACACAAGTTAATTTTCAGTTGAATGTTATTTTTTCCCAGGAAATATCTTCTTCCTGAATAAGTCAAATTTTCATCAAGACAGAAAAACACGTTTTTTTTCAAAGTGCAGTTTTAAGTGAAGCTTTTAAACAAATAAGGAAATATTTTCTTTTTCTCCCAACAGTTTCAATAGGAAAAGAAATGCCAAGCAGTAAAGTGTGTGCTTGCTGTCTTTCTCATATAGCAAATAAGAAATGCTTTCAAGAAACACATATCCCTGGGGGTTTAACTATAAAATTATTTTTATCAAGGTGCTTTTAAAATCTTGGCTCCATTCTTTCCTTAATCTTCTAATTCCTAGCCAGTTTCAAGAATTTTAGGCACTTACAGAGGGAATTTACTGGTCACAGCAAGCACAGGTAAACACAAGGAGTAAACACAAGTATGTACCAAAGGAATTTACCTTAGACAAACCCAGCCCAATTCTTTTCCAGTTGTTCCAGCTCAAAAACAACTCCTCTATAATCAGGAACAATTCCACTGTTAAATTGATATATTTGATAAACATATTAGGTCCTTAATTTTTAAATCAGCATTCCATTCATTTTATTTTTTTTTTAATTCTGCATATTTTCTTAAACCAAATAAATTAACAAATGTTTAAGTTCCCTGTTCAGCTGGGGTTCCTCACTGTTCCCTTTATAAATCTCTCTCAGGAAAACTGAAATGCTGACATGTTCCTTGGATTTGGTCTGTCATTCCTCTCCAGCTCCTCGCACTTGTACAATTCACAAGGTCACGAGTACAAAATGTGCTTGTTAACTTACACAAGAATAAAGCTGTCAGATGGGCTGAGGACTCCTTGTGTACCAGTTTGGTGAAATATGATTATCCAAGCTGTAAAATGGATAAACCTATTAAATTAATAAATCTGCTGCCCTGAAGACTACGACTGATGTCGTTGCCTTACCTACAAGGCACCCTTTCTTAAATTAATACTTGATAAAGGAGTAAATCTTTTAAAGACACACACTAAAGCTTTGCATTGAAGAGTTATCTTTTGTGTTACAAACTGTAAGTACTTTTTACTGCAATGGATGTAAGTGAGAGGAAATGAATTCCAGGGGGAAAAAATAAAAGGAGTCTTAGAAAATGTTATTACCCAGCTAATGCTGTGGGCTGCTTCTTATCTGTACACAACTAATCACATCCCTGTTTCTTTTTTTATTCTAATGTGTGAGTGGATTTTACTGCTCATGAAAGTGAAGGATAATTAGTAGGGTAGTGGATAAAGTGGAAGGCCACTGCTTTATCAAAGGCAGATTGGGTCAGCTACACATAGGCAAAAGAAAATCATGATTCTCTTCTTTCAGCTGCTTTGATTTATTACTCTCGAGGTCCAACAATGAAGTTTCACATCAGGGGAGAGAAAAAGAAAAAAGAGTTTCAAAGGGTTCATCCTTCTTGACTTCTTAGCAAGCCTTTAGCATATTGTGTTTGTTAGGGCCCAATATCACTGTTCTTTATGATTATTAATAGTCTATTACACAGACAACCTCACAGAAACAAAAAACCATTCTACAAGGAACCCACCAAATATAGGCCAAGACAAAATATCTGTCACTGAGATTTTACAGTCTAAAATAAAAACCTTAAAAAGTGGAAGGGAAATGAGCACACACATACAAAGGAGCTGCTTTAAGATCACATAGCAACCAAGCAGCGAAAATATGGAACAGAAAACAGATTCCCTGATCCACCCCAGGACCCACTGATAAACTTGTACTGCAATAATGTTAAAAATGAGACAAAAGTAAAATCTCAGTGCATCCAAAGGCATCCAACATCTTGCTCCAAACTCAAAAGTGAATTTGTAAAAGGAAACAGGAAATGAAAACTAAAGAGGGTTGACATGATTACGGGGTGTTAATAAGAAAAGACATAAGCCAGGGGCCTTGATGTACAACTAGACAACAAGAGGTTACGTTTGGAGTCAGGGCTATGCTAATTTGCAAACTTGGGTCCATTTCATTAAGTGAGCTGAGAGACAGGCTGTCTCAGTCCAGCAGAGAGGGATCTCATTATCCATGTAGGGAGCAAGAGATAAGAATCTTTTAATAATTGCTGGGAAGTTTTTTTTTTTTTTTTTTTTATGATGATATGGAATGCCAATTTATGCCTCTCCACTCAATGTGGATAAAAACCAGCCTCCTTCACAGTTCAAACCAGCCCCCCTCTGGCTGTGGCCATTAGGACAGGGAGGGAAAACAGAGACTCATACAGAGCTTGCCCGGGAGAGCAATGCTGCAAAACTCCATTAAATGCACTTCATATTGGGAACATGTTTGTTTATGGTGCTTGGAATACTTTGCCAAGGCTTTTTACTTAATTTTTAATGGCTGTAGGACTTAGGAACAAATCCAAACCTCAGTGCAGCCAATGGGCAGGACTGCTACTGACAACTGGCCTTTGGATCAAACCCTTTACTCACTCCTTCTCAAGGAATGGCTCTGAATTGACACTTTTGGAAAAAGTTGAAAAGCTTATATTACTTTGGCAAAAGCATTGTTTGCAGTGCTTTCCCTTTGTCCCTCTCTCCAAAACACAACCATGGCAGCCCTGAGAAAGGAGCTCTCTGGCAGGCAGAGGATTGTGCAGCTACTCCCTTCCCTGCTATGAGTATTCTGACCACTTCAGGCTGTGCACAGCACAGATTTTGTGACAGGGACAAGTTTAGCCTATGAGGGACTGATTTTGAGAAACTTGTGCCTTTTACAGGACAGCACCAAGCACAGTTCTGACCACCTCTTAAAGCATTTGCATAATAAACCTGGGGTAAAGTTAGACAAGGTGGCGTGCTCATGTTTTACTACAAAGTATTTGCTAAAATCTGAGATACAGACACAAAAACTGAGCAAAATCATGCTAATAACATTAAACTTTTAAGAGTAAACTTTTCCCTCTGCACAAACTTGCACGGCAAGGAAAGGAGGAAGCTGAGCTGTTCCCACAGCCAAATCTGTTCAGTTGCTTGAAGTCCCTGGGCTGGACTGCACATTAGTGTTGGAAAACACTGTCCAGGGAACTCTGAAGCTGTGCTTATCTCTAAAGCTGGCTGCAGGATTTGTTTTTATGCACTGGGTCAACCTAAGGACTACGTACAACTTATCTATCTCCTCAGCAGGAGCTAAATTATAAGGCTCTCTTTAGCTGACCTTGCCTCTCTTCCCAGCTTCTGGCTGTTCATGACCCATCTAATTTCCCTCATGCCCATTTGCTATTGGAAGTCATTTGGCCAAAATCTTAAAATCTTTTGTGAAAGGCGCTGCCAGACTTCACTTTGCAGACATGACTGGGGACAGAAGGATTGACAAAATGAAAACTGAATTTTTTGGATAAAAATTTCATGCTCTGGGCCTTTAATTTGATGGGAACAATGTAAGAATCATCTTACATTGTAAGGTGATTCTTACATTGTCCACTTACAATAGTAGTTGTTCCCATTACTACTACTACTACTACTACTACTACTACTACTACTACTACTACTACTACAATAATAATAATAATAATAATAATAATAATAATAATAATAATAATAATAATAATAATAATAATAATTATTATTATTATTATTATTATTATTATTATTATTATTATTATTATTATTATTATTATTATTATTATTATTATTATTATTATTATTTCACAGATACTCACCCAGGATAAGTGCCTCCTGCAGGCATGTAACGGTATTTACATTTAAGGAAAAAAAGAGCAGGAATTGCTGGTTTAAATGTGCTCCCAAAGACAAGGTTAGTCCAGGGAAATCCGGACATGTGGGGAGAGGAGCAGAGGCAGCAGTGGCTCAGCGGGGCACACATTTCTCCCTGGAGATTGTGTGGCTGCCCTGGGACAGCTCTCAAGACATGCCAAGCCAACACAAAGTGTCCCATCCCAGCCCTCAGATTGATGCTGCAGCACAGCCCCTCCTCTTGCTCACAGCTGGAAGAAGAGTGTGAGATTTACACAGAGCATCTTCTCACAGCATCACTGATGGGCCTGATGCAAACTGCTTTTAAGCAGCTGCTGTTCAGTTGTCTAAACCAACAGTGCCCACCAGCACTGTCCCACCCCTCAGGGCTGTGAAAGGAAAGGCTGCAGGAGATTGTGTCCAGCCAATATTAAATGGCTCTAATGGAGTTTACACCACACCAGTCCTCTTAAATGTCAAATCTGCCCTGCAAAGACCCAGGGACTCTGCCACAGAAAGTCTTGGTCACTGGGCAGCATAAGCCCTGGCTGGAAGCATCAGCATTTTGTGAAATATGAGTACCATTACATGCTTGCAAAACACCTTGAGTTCTTGATATCTTAAGACTTCTGTAAAGCGATGTTTGCAGTCCTCTCTTCTAAATACTTTTAATGCAATGGAAAAGGCTCTATACTCACCATGTTGTGTGAGCTTTCATTACTTGTGAGCTGAAGTAACATATAACATAGTTTCAGACTTTGAGAACATTTCAGTAAATATTCATCAAGCCAATATGCAAATTATTTCACTTTTTCAGCTTATTTTTTTTGCCCACTTTCATGCAATTGCTGTATTGTATCACATTACCCATCACTTTTAAAAGCTTCCATCTCCCAGTCCTCCTTGCTAAGGATATTCCAAGCCTTGCTTTGCCATCAAAGACCTCATCATGGTAAAACACATGGTGATCTTTCAAAGTGGATTAATGATTTCCACTTAGGGGCTTGTGCGAATTCACTTTTGTTTTTGAATTAGGTCACCAAATTTCAGCCCAGGTATTTAAAGAAGAAAAACTAAAATTCATAATGTGACACTCCTGAGGCTTCACTCTGGTTCCTTTACTCTCTTCTGTCTACTGCCCACAGGTTCCTGTTTTGAAGTTAGGAAGGATAATATCCAAGTTACCTTGGCCTGAATTTATTTGCAGTGTACTGAGATAAAAGTTCAGCTGTAATATAATTGGAATTAAGTGGGGTAATAGGGTCCAGATTTTTTAAAACTTATTAAAAGGAGATCTCTCTTTCTCTCTGCTTATGCCTCATAATTACAATATGAATTTAAGGCACTATAAAATTAATAGAACCCTGACTGGTGACTGAAGTCTCCTACACGGGCAGACAGACAGCCTGTCCCTGCCTGTGCCCTCCAGCTGTGACTGTAACCCTACACATGATAACAACAGCTTTACCTCCAGGCAATCTCATTTATTGACCTTTTAAGATGGATGTTAAAAGACCAATTGAAACTAATAATGTGTAATGCTTTCCGTGAGCTCAAACCTGGACCATACACAGAAGATTTTAAATTACTCACCTCATTACATGCCACAGAAAAGCTGTGGGAAAATCACCCGGTACTACTAATTTTATATATATATATATATATATATACGTATATATATATATATATATATATATATATATATATATATACGTATATATATATATGTATGTATGTATATACACATACATATACAGGGAGATTTGCAAGCTGGAAGTGCAGATATTGCAAATTCACCTTTATCCTATGATGGGTATGGTTTGATTTCTGGTTTTAGGGAAGTTTTGGTAAATTTGAATAGTAAAACCAGTTTCCTTGTCTCATTTCCTTGCAAGATATTTTTACATTTTTTGACCTGATGCTGCTGTGAAAGCAGGTCAGGGCAGAGTGGGGCATGGTCTGGAGATGTCACAGCCACTGTCCCATGGCCCTGAGGCTCTGAAAAGGATGCATTGTTCATCTAGGTCCACTTAGGAAAAAAAAAATCTTCTGTTTTTTGTGCTCTCATTTCACAAATAGGTGTGGTCATGGCTGGAAGGCAGTGGCTGTGTGTTCTGAATGCAAGAAGGAGGAGATGGAAAAGGAGGCTCTTGTTAACAGATTGAGAGGATGAGATTTGTGTCCAGCCATGTACCTGTGAGATGTACAAGTAAACCAGGTCTGTGCACAGGCATATTCACTCAAATGTAGGATATGATATAATTATAGCCAATTAAATCATTTTCCCTAAGATGCTTTTTAGAAATCAAGTTGTTACTTATTCATCAGGCTGTCAGTAAACACAACTCTCTCACACACAACATGTTTAACTTCTGCTCAGGTTACATTACTTGAACACAATCCTCATGGTAATTAATGACAGCTCTATCAGTTCCCAGCTTTTCCAGACCTCTGCAAACAAACAAAAATAATAATTGAGGGAATTTTCCTTTACCCATTTGAGAAAGGGAAGGCTTGGTTAGTTTGGGGTTTTTTTTACTTACTGTTTCTATATTCAATACAACTTCTGCAAGTTAGGGGAAAGTCACTCTGACCCCAGTCCTGGGAATCTCAGTCAAGCCAGCACCTTCAGGTTAGGGAATAGATCACAAACAAGAATTGAGAAGTTCAGCTTTACAGAGTTCAAGGCTTGCTTTGCTGCGTGTGCATTTGAAAGTGACTCCTATTCACTTCCAGAAGAAAAAAAAAAAGAATATATATATGCTCATTTTGGTGCACAAGCATACTTATTTTTGCCAGTATATATACATATATATATATTCTTATGTGTCCTGTAAACACATAGAAGTAAGCAAGTGAGCCCTGGGCCTGCAGCTCTGGCTGTTAAGTTAGTTCTGTCTCAGGTTTTTTTTCTGAAGTTATATCTACAGTTTTCCCTTGCATCAGGCAGTTCTTTCAGAGGCACTTTGTTTTTCAGCCACAGATTAATAATGATGAATTACCTGGTCCAGAAACGACAAGTGAACTAGTGAAAAGTGTATTTTGGGATGGTCCTGTCAATAGCATCACTAAAACCCAGTGTGCAAAGCTGAAAGGCTGTCTTAGCTCCTCTACAAGCTGGGCTTGTCCTCAGCATCTACCAGCTAGGCCCACTATAATTCCTCACAAGCAGCTTCTGTCTTTATCCTAAAAAAGTCATGGAGCTCAAACAATGTTATTTAACCTCCTGTGCCCTCTGCCCATATTTCTACCAGCGCCAAACTCCTGTAAACTCATTCCAAAAAGCCACACGTTACCCAACCAGCGCTGCCTAAGGAAAGCGTTAGGAGTGTTTATGGGGCAGCTGAAGTGTAATGATTTAGTAGATGTTTATAAATGTTTATACTGTACAGATTAACATTCCCCAGGGGGCCTGTAATGAAGAGAGTGCTCCAACTGGAATCAAACCAGCCCGGGCTGAACGAGCATGAATGAATCCTGCTGGCCTACCCTCACGAGCTGTTTACTCAGTTTGAACGGATTTCCTCCATCCATGCTCCTTCAGCATTTTATTTTGGGAGAGGCAGTACAGGAATCTGGTGTCAGAAGGAGCACAGTTTGGAAACACACATTAGAAAATCCAGCCCATCGCTTGGATCTTAGGAATTACTCACAAATTGCACCAGACAAAAGAACAAAGTGCCCAACCCCTGGGCTGTGGAAGTGGAGGCTGAAACTCCTGTTGACTTCAAAGGGAGCTAGGTATCTCTCTCTCAGAACCTGGATTTCAAACATCATTTCCAAGTATAAACACTGACAATCATACAGAAGCAGCCAAGCCCTGCTACTGGGCCTTGGCTTTTACAGTTTGTTTCACATTAGGCCACTATGGTCAAAAAAGGTGACTGCAGGTAGTGAGATGTTGTGCTGGAGATTCCCAGAAATGGCTGATGAGAGAAATACTGAGTTATTGTGGTGGCAGCTTCACTCGGTGTCTCTCTGAAGGTGATAGGCAGCTTTTATTCAGAGTAAATGAAGGAACAACTTCAGTTTGCTCAGTGATGGCTTAAAGAGTGAAAATATCTGCTCCTGGTAGTGGCTGCATGAAATGGGTTTCAAATTGCCGTAGGTTTAACAGCATAAGAACCAAACTCAAAAATTAAGACTGGGAACTGGTGGACGAAGCTGGGCCTGTGCCCCAGGAAGCAATGAGCAAAACAAACAGGTTCTAAAAGATACTAACCATGTAATGACCAGGAGAAGTAAGAGTGAAAGATAATTTCTCTTAGGTATGGTGCCAAGTGGAAAAAAAATCAGCCTTTGAAATCACAAGTGAAGAAACAAACCCCTCTGGATTTCTGCTGTGGTCAGGAGAGTAAGGTTTTTGTACATGACACATATATATATTCAGAGAGTGAATCATCCCAAGGGGGCCAGGGAAGGGTGGGAAGAAAACAGAAAGGATCATGGCATGGCCTTAGTCAGCATGGACCAAAAAGAGTGGTCAGAAACACCAAGCAGAAATCTGTGTCTTCTGCTGCCAGTGGATTTGTGCAGAGGGCTTTTGTCCAGTGGTGCTTTTCCTTTTGCTACTGTGATAAGATTTCTCAATTCTCCAAAAGTTATCCTACCTCTGACACTGATAGTGACATTCCTGCATAGAGCAAACAGCAGCATCATGCACTTCAGGTGTTCTCAAAATAAAATACCAAATATTCCTTACAAACTCTTAAACCACAGCACTGGAAGCTGAAAATGTGTGCTGTGATTCTGGAGGCTCTCCAGTGGGTTAGAGAGATGGAGAGAGCTCAAGACATAAAAGAATTACTTCCAGTGGTTCTCTGAGATGTTTTTAAAGGCTCAAAAATAGGCTTGCTTTGAATCTTGAATGGACACAGTGGACAAAGGCAATTTTGTTTGCAGAGGTTTATTTGCACATCTCATGAAGCTGTCTGAGCTCATTACAGCTGTTGGCAAACACTCCTGGTACAAGTTCTGTGCTGCAACCCCACCTGGGTCTTTAGAGCAGTAGAAAAGACAGATATTTGAAATCTTCTAGAGCACAGTAACCATCAGGTAATTAGCTGTAGCAGATTTACAGAGTAGGAGAGGCTCATGAGAGCCCTGAAATGAAAGCAAAAAATGCCTCCTGGAACTAATTTTAGAGTGGCTCCAAGTATTTAATCCTGCAAATTATTGCCAGTGAGGAAACATCAAGGTACTGCTGGATCTTAATAGTGGCAAAGCAGCAGGAATGGTTCACCCTGAGCTGCCTCCTGCTGAAGGCTAAGCAATCAGACACGCTCTACACCCCTCACAAGGTGCAGGGGCAGCTCTGTTTTGTTGCCAGTGACTTGCAAAGTGGAATTGTTCCTCTCTTCTTTGTGTCTGGGAAGGATCCTTTATCAGAGAAGCCAACTCACCCCTACTTTGCTGAGAATAAGGAAGAGGAGAGCAAACACTGGGGTTCAGACAGCGTCCCCTACTGCTTCATACTGGACCCCTCCTCTCCTATGGGGGCTCTCCATCCTTCAGAAAGCAGGGAAGGGTTTGCAGAGGGAAAGAAAAATGCAGAGCACTTTACTCCTTCATAACTAGGACCTGTCTCATTTGGGAAGATGCTTTTCTGATTCCTTGCTCACCTCATGAGTCCTCATGAATGAAGCTGAGGAGATTGGATTGATTCTTTCATCCCTCCAGAAGCCAGTTTCTCCTGTGTGGAAATGTCAACCTTGTGAGGACTGCTTTTAGCAACAAGAAATAACAGATATGGGACCAGGAACAGGTTTCTTAGGGTCTTAAGCCCTATTTGCCCCCACACAGGTCTTCAGATCTGCAAATCCCTTCTGTATTTTTACCAGATGTCTTGTGAGGGGAAAGAGGAAACTCCATGTTTCTTCCCAGTGGGAAGATACTCAAGAATCCTGTTGCTGTGATGGTTAAAACTTCTTCATTTACTTTCCAGACAGAATTTATTCATAGCAAATTAATACCCTTCTGTTCTTGTGCCAAAATATTCTTCCATCTTTAATAAGTACTCTGTCTAGCTCTGTGAGAGCTCTGCACTTGATTGCTTCAGGATTTAGGAGTTCCCTCTTCCACAAGCCATAGGAAGAAGTGTTCAAGTGTTCATAACAGAATGTGCTGCAGTTCCCCATGCAAATTTTTCAGGAGCCCATCCAGGTCCATGCAAGAATCCAAGCACTAATCTCAAAACTATTTCCACTATCAGCTCTCCCAGCTGTAAAGCTTTTCTCATAATTTAAAAACAAAGGGCAAGCAACGAGTTACACCTCAACATTTGCTTGAAAACTGTTTCCCAAAAAGGAGAAAGTGTCCTTCCAAAAACCCACCAGGCACCCAGAAGTATTTCCTTTGCAGAGACCAGAATGAAGATCCTACACATTTCATTGAACAAGAATTTTTTAACTCAGATTGTGTTGATTTTTAGGCACAGGTATCCTTTTGCACATGCCCCCCTTATATCTGCAAAACCAAGTGATCAAAACATCAGAACTAAGGTTAACCATAAACCCTTATTCATCTGCATTATGAGTAATTCTTTAAATAGAGGATTATTTAATCCTTGTTTTCCACCAGCTTCTACCTCAGGATGGACAGTGTTCACTTAATAAGCAGATATTCAATATTTTGTTACAGTGCCATTATTCAGTGTGTGGCTTGGGGCCTCATTTACCACATACTACTCCAAACCTGCCTGGAAGACACAATTGCTGATTTTCTTGTGAGTTTTTCTAGGGCTCTTATCAGTATGGCATATGAGTGCTTCACAGCCCTCGTTTCTCCTAACAACACCCTGTAAGACGAGAGGATATTATTATTCTTGTTTAACAGATGGCAAACTGAAACACAAAGAGATTCAGGTCAAAACATTCTGCTAGAGTTGAGTCCCCAAACTGAGATGTCTGGGAATTGATTTCTCAGAATGTTTAACATTGTACAGCATCATATGTCAGGAGAAAGCACTGGCAGTCTACTCTGCAAATGGAAACATGGAAAGCAAAATAAAATTAATAGCCAGTTGGGAAGAATTTAGTGCAAATCGACTTCTCTGAGACTGGATGAAAGTTTTGAAGGATTCAGATGCTTGAACCATGAGATTTCACATTTTCTTTTCAGCTGTCTGCCTTTTACTGTGCTCTCCCTGCTTCCACAGCAAAACCAGGCAAAGTTCACCAGGCATCTGCCTCCTCCTGCTCTGACTCATGTCCTGAGCTGCTCCACCTTCTGAACTGAATGAGACCAGGGTCCTCTGCTAAATATAGCACATGGTCAAGTAATTAAAGACTAGACCAAGCACAGGTACAAAAGGAAGCCAAATAAACACTTTGCAGGAAACCCTAATTTCATGATTTCCCGATACCCATTTCTAAATAATAAGCTTTTCAAGGAGAACAGTCTCCCTTACACATATGTGTATATATATGAAATATAAATTTTATATACAGATGTAATTTTAAACTAAAATAGAAATGTATTTTATATTTGATAAATACATAAAATAGGATAAAAATGTTATTATATATGTATAATAATATAAACTTATGTATACTTATACTCTTGTTCCTGACTCATAATCTGTCAAAATTTTCCAAAGACTGGAAAATCTACCTGGTATGGTATATTACACCCAAATGATTAAAGTATTCAGTTTAAAATTAAAGGCAAAAAACTTCTGTTCAATAGGTTTCAGTTCAGCCTTCTGACTGTGTCTTTCTGTTTCAGGAAATCAGGATACGTGTGCCTGGGTAAATCAGAACCACTTGCATTTTATAACATTCCCTGCTGAAGCAGTATGCAGAAGCAGAACTCCAAATTTCCAGTATTCAGGAAATTCAGTTATTTCATAATTTCATTTCATTTTGAATCATGGGAACATCTATGCCTCCCTTTCCTGAAACTTCCAAATTCCCTTAAAATTTTATTTGTGTTGGGTTTAAATTGTTTTAAATAAATTAACCAGAGCTGATATCAGCACTGAAAATTTTAATGTGAATATTTGGAGCTTGACAGAGTTACAAGGAAATAAAGAAGCCTGGAAAGTTTCAAGCAATCCTTGTTACAAGCACAACACCAGCTATTTCTAAAATACCACTGCAGTAGCATCTACATTTTGGTAATAAAAAACTTATTAAATGTGCTATGTGTTATTTTCAATACAGTGTTAGTCAGGAATATATCCTCATTTTCCAGGTACTTTTAGAACTTAGAACAGAGTGAGGAGTGGAGCTCTGTTCTTTCCTCACACACAGGTCTGTCTCATTTCATAGACTCATGAAAAAAGACCTGAATCTGAATTTTTTTAACCTAAAGGATCAGCCAACTTACCAACTTGTGTAAGAAGGAGCAGCAGGTCTGAGTTGCTGTCCAGAAATTGGATTGAGGGCAGAGCCAGCCCACCTCAGCTCCCAGCACAGAAGGTGCACACACTGGTGGCCTGATCAAGGGGACATTTAAGAGATGAACCCCGGGGCTTGGGTTAATTAAATGCCATAGGAAGTTAACCTGGCAGTTTCACTGATTAATATTTTGCTCATTGTTTTCTTATCAAGGGGATAAGAGCGGCAATTCGACTCAGCCACCTTTGAAGGATGAGCTGGGCCTTGTGTGAACCTGGGCTTCTCCAAGTTCTCAAAGGAACAGTCATGAGAACGGTTAAATAAAAAAATAAAATAAAAAAACCAAAAGAAACAACAACAAAAGAAACCAAAAGCCCCTATGTCAGGATCTTCTATTTTGAAGGGAGGAGAGCAGCCAGAGCTCAGGCCTCAGCTGAGCAGGGCCCTTTCCGTAATGCTGGGGCAGCGCAAACCGCTCAGCGCGGCCGCTGCCAGCAGCCAGCCAGCCAGCGAGTGAGGAATTCCCCTGTCATGAGGGCCATGACTCACACGTGCCCCTGCTGCTCCTCTCCCTCAGATCCTGGGCCATGCTTGTGGTCTGGGATGTGTCAGGAGAAAGGACCTGGCAGGGCTCTCCTCTGTTACACAACCCCGCTGTCCCTGCCCAGAGGCACGCTCCACCCAGGCCAGGGAGCTGCTGCAGGTGGCATGGGCTACAAAACCCTTCTGCAGCTGACATGTCCTTTCTCTCTTCGTTTTCCTTAACCCTTCTGCTCCTCTGGAACAACCCGGCAGCTCCTGAGCAATCACAATGCTGTTGTAAAAGCCATCACGTATAAAAGGGGATTTTTAGCATCGGTTTTAGCGGTGTAAAATGAGGCTCCACACAGAGCAGAGCTGACACAGGTATGGAGATCCCTCATCAGTTTTGCTCAATAAATTCACAGCAGAGCTGCTGCCACAGCAGCATGAGCAGTTTGCAACATTTGTATTTGTCCTCTGGCTATTTATTACTGTGTTTTTCACAAGCCCTTTTAATGCCTCCAGGAGTAATTTATGGGGACAGAATAGCACGAAAAGAGCAGATCCCACTTATTTAAATCTCCGGATGATGAAAATCACATGAGAAGAGCAGGTTTCACATTGTTTCCTCTCCATAAATGGCTTTCTGAGGCAGTAAAAGCAAACATAAACACTGTACAAACACCAAGATATTCAGGTTTGTTTGGACTTATCCAAACACTGCCCAGAGATTTTCAGGTTTTTTCAGATTTGGGTTCTGTTTTGTTAACTCATTCCATAAAACATTGCAGGTTGTAGTTAGTCTTAATATAACCAACTATATATAGGCACTAAAATTCTCTTAACTAATTTTACTGCACAAAAGGAGTACTTTATTAAAACAATTCTTACTAAAATCTTGCTACTTTTCAGATTGATGAGTAATGTGTGTGACTGTGATGTTTCTTTTTTCCTTTTTTTTTTTTCTGTCTTTATTTGGCAGTTCTCACAGCTTGTGCTCCAGCACATGAAGCAGACTGATCCGGACACCCAGGATGATCCAAGTTTCCAGCAACTGACATGCTGGTTATTAAATTTATAAAATAAGCAAATTAGTGAAGCATGACTAACAAACTTTTTTGATCCAGTGAATGCTCATTTGTGCAGTAACATTGGGAATCATAACCTTTTAGTACTGAGAATAACAGCAGGGATGTGGAGAGGCCACCACGTTGCCTTCCTAGGCCTGGGGGTATAATTTTGGAGGTATCTGCCACACAGAAAAGCTGGAATGAGATGAGATTTTTAAAATAAGTAGCATTTCTCTGTAAAAGGTAAATTAAAGAGGTTTCTTTGCCCTGTCTTTTTTCATTAATTAACATTCTGACTCCCTAACTCCCAGTTAAAGTAATAGAATCACAGAATGGTTTGGGGTTGAAGGGACCTTAAAGATCATCTCATTCCACCCCCCTGCCACAGGCAGGGACACTTTTCACTGTCCCATGTTGCTCCAAGCCCCATCCAATCTGCCTTGGATAATTCCAGAATCCAGGGGCAGCCGCAGCTGCTCTGGGCATCCTGTGCCAGGGCCTCATCACCCTCAGAGTGAAGAATTTTTTCCTAATACCCAATCTAAACTTACTCTCTTTCATTGTAAAGCCATCCCCTCTTGCCATAGGATACGATGTTTTCCACTTCAGCTCTACTATATTTCATGTTTTGCCTCATGAGACCAAATTTATTACAGTGAGGGATGTAATTTAATAGTATATTTCAAACAACCACAAGTGTACCTGCTTGTACCTCATTTTTCACAGTCTTTCCAGGAAGCATTTAAGAGTCAGAAGACTGCCCCAAAATTTGTTTGAGTAATCCAGGTTTCATCATTCTGTAAGAGAGAACAGAAAGTTAACTTGAGATATTTCCTCTGCTGCTTGTCACATCAAAATGCCACAAATGCAGGCAGATCTTTACCTGTTTTCCTACAGGTTCATGGAGAGAAACCTCAATGTAGACCTTAATCCAGCAAAAAATCCTGAGCTCATTCTCACCTTCCTTCACTGTTACCTCTGTAAAATCAGAGGAAATAATCCACAGTGCACAAAGCAGCCATCATGCTCAAAGTCTTTGCAAAATCCCAGCCCCTCCAGACCTGAGCTGTGCAAAGCCTCAGGATTATTCATAATTTCACCAGCCTGATTCAGCAGGAAGAATGTGGAACCATTTCTAGTCACATTTAAAGCTGTTTATGGGTATGGGGAAAAGTTGTGTCCCTTGATCAAAATGCAGCTTTCTCTCAGCTTCATTCCTGGGTTAGAGGAGAATTAAACTGTTCCGGAACTTGCTGGGAAGAGGGGGAGCAGGGGGATAGAGAAGGACAATTTATCTCTAAATTACATTGCTCTTTAGAGTAAACCACAGAGAGCTGTAATGGGACAAGTAATTTTTTTATATAGTATAATTAATTAGAACCCATAAACCCCAATTAAACAGCACTTTTGAGACTATCAAGTGGTGCATGTTTGAAACTGCAAATATGACAGTATAAGTACATTTTTATAGCTGGGCACACTCCTCGGGATTATTTTCAGTGCTCTACTAAAATGGGAAATGGCACCAGTTAGGCCCCTGCTAATAAATCGCTTGGAAACAGGCGATATTAATAATCTTTATGGGGGTAGGATGGAAGCCAGATGGGGCAGGGAGGGGAGTGTGAAAGTGGCATAATATATTGGCCTGGAAAACACAACCCGGGCCAAAGCAGAAATGTAATCTTGGTGTGTATCACCGAGGGCTGGGAACAGAAAAGGAGAGGTGATGGCTGAAAGGGGAGATCAGGAGAATGATTTCTGAGGTAAGGAAGGGGACACCCTACAAGGTGAACACAGGTGTGAGGGTCCCAGTTGTGGGTTTCTCTGGGTCTGGATTGAAGGCACTTGAGATGGCAGTTCATGTTGGGGCTCAGGTGTTTATTATTTCTTATCAGTAAAACAGTCTCATTATTGTGAGTTCAGCAGCTTTTCATTAGAAGGCACAAAATGGCCAACAATCTCTTGTTCCAAGGTCTTTTAAGGCTAAACTGTCCAATTAAGAACTGACACTTGGATTATTTCCCCTTTTAACCCAATAACTGATCCCACAGAGCTGCAATGGGCACTTTTCTGCCCAATTACAAAATGCCACCCAAACCCATGGAGAAGAAGGAAGAAGAAGCATGAAGAAGAAACCCAGGATGACACCCTGTGCCCTCCATCTTGCTCCCATCCACAACACACTAAAAATCCCAAAATCTCAATTTCTCACCAAGTGATACACCTACACTGCTCTCTATAATCTATTTCACAATTTTGTGGATTCCAGTCTATTCTGGAGTCTGGGAAACTTTCTCCATGAGTGAGGGTCACAGTCAGTGCTGCCCTGGGGATCAGGGCACCCCAGAGCAGACACAGAAATATTCCCTGTGCTCTGGGTTTCCACATACCTGCAAGGGCAAGGAAGCAGAGGAAAGAGGTGCTCCAGGGGATTTAGCAGCCCCAGCAAGGAGAGGGCTTTGTCCCTTGGCTGGGAAACGGGAACAGCACTGGGAGCTCTGCTGGCTCTGGAGCAGCCGTGCGTGCAAGCGATGGGACGTGTGTGCAAGGGCTCTGTGCACAACCAGCATGAGGAAAAGCTCCCTCAGCCCTTGTTTATTTACACGAGGCCCCAGTTGTGTTTCTCTTGGCAGGGGGAGCCCTATGCTCACTCCCCTGTGCTCACTCCCCTGCTGCCCTGGCTCACACCTGACACCCATTAGCCCCCGGGCCCGTTTTGTTCTCACATTTCGGGCACTGACCCTCAGCCACAGCTCCAGCAGACACTCCATCAACTCCCTGTCAGGTAAGGCTCCAGCAGACACTCCATCACCTCGCTGTCAGCACACCAGCCCAGCAGCCCCTGCCCTGCCAGCCAGCACCGAGGAATGAGGGCTGGGAGAAGCCTCCACCTCCAGAGAAACTCCCCTCTTCACACAGACACTGCACATGTTGCCCGATTGATAAATGACACAAAACTCGGATAAGTTTTGTGGGTGCTTTATTAAGGGCCCGGGGAACTGGGGGACTCACGTCCCAAAATCCCAGCCCCCGAATTCACGTATGGGTGCTTCCCTCTTATACATGCGATTCACAACAAAGTCTCCAAGGAACAGTTTCCCCGTTCCCCTTGCCTAGCCTCCAAGGAACAGTTCCCCGTTCCCCTTGCCTAGTCACAGACCCCTTGTGATACATTCCTTGGTTCACAAACAAGATCATTAATCCTCTGCTTATCTTATTCTAAGAGCATTGTATGCTGCCTCTAGACAGGTTAGCATTCTTACTTTCTTGCACTAGTTTAATTATTTATTAAATCCCTAAGACTACCTGCTAGGTTACACACAAAACTCAACACACTTTTCAACGGCTACAAAACTGCTTTTTAACAAACCAGTTCACACACAACTCACTATAATTAAATATTTTGCTAAATTTCATTTCTTTTCCAACATTTCCCCCCTTTTGAGCATCCTTCAGTCCTGCTGCAAGGATGCTCAATCAACAGTATTGACAGTAACATCTTCATAACGAGGTGGGGAATGTTCTTCATTCTGCCGCCCACGGGTCATCGCCTTCAGCAACCGGAGAGATTGCCTCTTTTCCTTTTCGATCACACCTAAGAGGCATCTATATACAATCCATATAGTCACTAGAAATACTAAAAACATTAGTACATACTGTATAGCAGACGTAATCCAGCCAGACAGGTGAAGCCCCAAAGAATCAAATACTGCTCCTATCCATTTATGCTGTGCTTCCCTTTCAATTTCCTTGGTTTTTGTTTCCACTTCTGCCAGTTGAGAAATATCTTTCTCAACTTCAAGTGTAACATTTGGAATGTGTACACAGCAATGATCTATTCTCCTACTCAGGTAACCACAAACTCCATGTTCCTTTAACAGTAGCAAATCCAATGCCATTCTGTTTTGTAGGGTCATTCTTGATGTAGCTTGCAATTGCAAATTTAGATCCTTAAATCCCTTCTTAGTAGCTGCTGCCAACCTTTCTGTCTGTCCTAACAAATTGTTGAGCATTTCCCTGTTTCGATATGTCGCTACCGGAGGGAATAATGACTCCAATATCCATCCAAATTGCACTCCTGAGCCAGGTTCATGCCACTGCTCCTCTAGGGATTCTTCCCTCTTTCTGAGTCCTTTCCTTTGGATCAATCTGTTCTGTTTCCAGTATGGACACAATGTGGGAACCCCTAGGGTGATTTGTGTTACTGATCCATCTAGAGGTAAATGTGTGGTCCACTGTCTGTGTCCCAACACCCAGACTAGATTTCCAGGGCTATGCACAGTAGTATATCTGCAATCTATAGGTCCATCCATGGACTCTCTGCTAACCGTGTGATCATACCCCCTACACTCGCATCCCCACTTTAATGCCATTTTCACCAGTACCAATCCAATTCAGTCTTCCGGTGTATCACATGTAAAAACCTCAGTACAATTCCAATCCTCTTTCTGCGGTCTGAACTCTCGGGAAGATGTAGACGTGATAAGGGCCCTATAATGTGACTGATTCTTTACTCCTGACCATTGGATGCACCATTGTACTTCCCCAAGGTAATTATAGTGTTCCAAAACACTAGGTCCCCATAATGTCTTCCAAATATTCCAGGTGTCAAAATTCTGTGTGACATTCTGACAACTCATCTCATTTTGTTGGGATTTCGTTCTATTGTATCATTAACCTCTCGTCTACTCCTACCGTGTCTCTGTAAGGATAACATCATTCTGTCATGCCTCCACCATGCATTTCCTATTCTAGGATTAGTGACACTCGACCACCCACAACCTTTGTCTTCCTTTCCCCACCAATTGGTCCCGTCCTCTATTCTGTCCCAGGTCAGTTCCCTATTTTGCTTCCACCATTTGACCCAAAGGTTCCTTTGATATCTTGATCTTACTAGGAAGGAACAATTTATTCTGAGAGGTGGCCCATCCCACATGTCCACTGCCATTGATACTGGATTAACCTTTATGTTTTCAGCACAATCCCCTGTCCATGGCAAAACCCTCATACTCACTCTTTTGTAATCAAAACTATCCCGTATTTTGACCAAACATGTATATTCTCCCGTATCGTTTGTGGTTACCTTGGTAAGATTCAGTACCGTGTTTCCTTGTTGTTTATCCTGATCCCAACCGACTCCTATCTTGCCTCGGCTTCTTTCAGCCCCCCGTTGCCATATTGCAATAACTTCACCGGCCTCAACTCTCTGGCTGTCAAAGATAACACAAGTTAATTGAACATCCATCCCTTCCATGACTGTAACCTTTGTTTCTTCAACCTGTACTAGAGTAGACCCTTGAACGGGTAATAGTCTCATGATCACTAGCAGTAATATAATTAAGAAGGCGGCTTTGCGCGGAAGATCATCCGGGTTGGAGACACTATCTGGGTTTCCCACTGGAACGGTGCCTTCTTTACCCTGGTGTAATGGATCCAAGCATCCATCCCCTGGACCTTCACCGCCGTGTAGGTCGTCATCATCACCTGGTGGGGTCCGCTCCATGATTCCCGTAGCGGATCCGTGATCCACTTCTTGACGTACACCTGGTCCCCAGGCTGGATGTCGTGGACAGAATTCTCCAGCGTGAGCGGTCTATTCCACTGTAACGTATTTCTTAAAGAATTCAAGATCTTATTAAGTGACATAACATACTCTGCAATCGCCTGGTCCCCACTCACATGTACCTCCCCTTTTAATACAGTTGCATGATATGGTTTGCCATATAATATCTCATATGGACTTACGCCTACCTTTTCCCTTGGTTTAATTCGAATCCTGAGTAGGGCCAAAGGCAAAGCTTGAGGCCAGTGCAGTTTATCTTCCTGGCAAATCTTTTTGATTTGTCCTTTCAGGGTTTGATTCATCCTTTCCACCTGCCCACTAGACTGAGGTCTCCAGGGGGTATGCAAATTCCAGGTTATATCTAACATTCGTGCTAATTCCTGCACTACCCCGGCTATAAAATGTGGACCCCTATCTGATGACAATCCTAAAGGTACTCCAAATCTTGATATTATTTCTTTTAACAAGGTTTTTACCTCCTCCTTAGCATGATTAGTTCTACATGGAAAAGCTTCCGGCCACCCTGAGAACGTACATACGTACACTAACAAGTATCTGTATCTCTGTGCCCTAGGCAATTCAGAAAAATCAACTTGCCAGTAATCTCCTGGTTGTGGCCCGACTTGCAACTTTCTCATTTGTATTTGTCTCCTAACTACTGGATTATTTTTCAAACATACTGGGCACATTGCATTAACTCTTTTTGCCATTGTTAACATCTGATTAGAGATTATCTCATTCTTCAAAAATTTTACCAATACTTCTGCCCCCCAATGACATTTATTATGTTCTGATTCCAAAATAAATTTCATTATGCGGGTAGGTACCACTATTTGTCCCATTGGTGTAACGTACCACCCAAGTTGATTCCTCTGTGCCCCTAGCAAGTTTATTAGTTTTCCATCTTCTATTGAATATTTGGGCTCCTGATTCAGGTATGGGGTAGCCGGATTTGTTCTTACCGGTACCAATGCCATTTGAGTCCATACTTCCCGTGCCACTTGCCGTGCTGTAACATCAGCAAATCGATTTCCTCTGTAAACGTCTCCTTCCGCAGTCTGATGTCCTCTAACATGCATTACTGCAACTGCTTTGGGACTGTGTACCGCATCCAGTAGCTGTAGCACTTCTTCCCGGTGCTTGATGTTGGTTCCCTGTGAATTCAAAAGCCCCCTTTCCTTCCACAACGCCCCATGTACATGAACCACACCAAAGGCATATTTAGAATCTGTCCAGATATTAACCCTTTTGTCCTTGCTCAAATACAGGGCTCTGGTGAGTCCAATCACCTCTGCCTTCTGGGCCGAAGTTCCAGGTAACAAAGCCTTTGCCTCTATTACCCGATCCAATGTTACCACTGCATACCCGGCATAGCGAGTCCCATTCTCGACAAAACTGGATCCATCAGTGTATAGTTCCCATTCAGGTTCTTCCAATGGTTCATCCTTTAGGTCGGGTCTGCTGGCATATACTTGTTCAATTACCTCTACGCAATCATGCACCAGTCCCCCAGCTTCCTGGTCACTGCGTAAAAACTCTGCTGGATTAACATGATTAGTAGTCCTTATTTCAATATCATCCTGTTCTCTCAGGATGGCCTGGTATTGCAACATTCGACTGGATGATAGCCAGTGACCCCCCTTTTGCTCCAAAACGGCCATGACCATATGGGGAACAAACACTTTCATTTTTGCCCCCAAAGTCAATTTCCGGGCCTCTTGAATAAGAATTATTGTTGCCGCCACGGCTCGTAAACACGAGGGCCACCCGGAACTTACCGAATCCAGTTGTTTAGAGAAGTATCCCACAGGCCTCTTCCAGGATCCCACCTTCTGGGTGAGGACCCCCAATGCCAGTTTTTGCCTCTCATTCACGTACAACTGGAATTCCTTGGTCACGTCAGGGAGTCCTAGGGCTGGGGCCTCTTTTAATGCCTGCTTCAATTCCTGGAAGGCCTTCTTTTGCTGTGTTGTCCACTCCAACCGATGCTGCTTCAAGGCCTCATAAAGTGGCTTGGCTAGGAGACCGAAATTCATGATCCACAGTCGACACCATCCCACCATTCCTAGAAAAGATCTCAATTCCTGATGGTTACGAGGCAAAGGAATAGCACATATTGCCTCTATTCGGTTTACTCCCAAACGTCTCTGCCCTTGTGTGATCTCACAACCGAGGTAAATAACGCTATTTTTGACCAATTGAGCTTTTTCCTTAGAAACCCGATACCCTGCTTGGCCAAGCATGTTGAGTAATTTAATTGTTAATTCCACGCACATTTCCCTTTCCTTAGTAGCCAGAAAAATGTCGTCCACGTACTGCAGGACTACATACAAGGATGGGGATATTGTTACCTGGGTTATCTTCCATTCCTCCAGCTCCTTGACCAGTTGGTTTCCAAAAATAGTAGGGGAGCATTTAAATCCCTGTGGGAGTCTCGTCCACATGAGCTGCTTCTTTCTCCCAAAATCAGGACTCTCCCACTCGAAGGCAAAATATTTCCTACTCTCTACTGCCAGTGGGATGCAGAAGAAGGCATCTTTAAGGTCAATCACTGAGAACCATTTAAACTCCTCTGATACAGATGTTAACAAAGTATAAGGATTAGCAACAACTGGATGTATGTCTTTCACTATTTCATTAATAGCCCTTAAGTCCTGTACCAAACGGTACTTACCATTAGGTTTCTTTACTGGAAAAATTGGAGTATTATACTCCGATTCACATTCCTGTAATATGCCTTGAACAAAAAATTGTTTAATTAACGGGGCTACTCCCCTCCTTGCCTCAAGCTTCAAGGGGTATTGCTTTATCCTCACTGGTCGGGCCCCTTCCTTTAGTTCCACCTTTACTGGCTGCGCGGCTTTAGATTTTCCGGGGACCCCTGACTCCCATACTCAGGGTACTACAGCCTGCTCAATTTCTTCTGGAATAGGAGAGGCATCCACTTCCTTGATTACAAAAATGCCTGCTATTTGTTCCTCAGGTATTTCCAATTTCACCCTTCCCCCTTCAAATATTATTTTCACATTAAGTCGGGACAACAGATCTCTGCCAAGAAGGGGTGTGGGGCAGTTTGGCATATACAAAAATTGGTGATCTAATTCCTTCCCCCCAAACCTAAGATTTAAAGGTTGTAAAAATGGTTGTTCCTCTAGCTTCCCTGTTGCCCCCACCACCTGTACCATTGTGTCACTCAAAGGTCCCAATCGTCTATTGAATACAGAATAAGTAGCTCCAGTGTCTACCATAAATTCTTGATCCTTTCCATCTATTTCTAAACTACCCTTAAATCCTTTTCTAGTCAGCTTTGATTCTGATAGTTTCCCAAAACTAGTGCTTGAGCAACTTCTGCTGGTCCTCCCGTGAATCCTCCCACAGGGGCATTTCCCATTGGGGCTGTCCTTAATCCCATGTTTCCCATGCCCATACCTCCTCTAACCGGGCATTCATTTTTCCAGTGTCCCAATTGTCGGCAAAACGCACACTGGTTTGGATCCAACCTCCCCATGTTAAGTGCAAACCCAAATCCTCCCCGACCTCTTGGCAACTCCCTCTGTCCGTGATTAGCTCCTCCTCGACCCCTAATGGGTCTTCCTCCTGCCCCTGTCTGTTGCATTACAGCCAGAATACTAGCTTGTTGTCTTTTTGCAGTTTCTTTTTCCCTGTTGTTGTATACCTTCTTTTCACCATCACCACCATCACTATCACTCTCACTAGATCCCGTTTTTATAGCTATATCTGCAGGGGGAGCAGGGGGCACATTAGGAGCAACCGGAACCCTCGGAGGTGCTATACAATAAGACAAATCTTCCTCGACTGAAGGATACAAATTACGCTCCTTTCTTTCTTTACATCCCACACACTCCCTTTCATCATTCACTTCTAAAACCAAAATACCACATTCCTTTTGCCATTCCTCTTTCCGATATAAAACGAAAAACAAATCCAAATATGGTATTTCATCCCATTTCTCATTCCTCCTTAAAAATTGCATCAAAGATTCCATTATCCCCAATTCCAGTGTACCATTCACCAGCCATCCCGCTTCCCCAATCTCATATTCAGGCCACCAATGATGACAATAATCTATCATTTTGCTTTTATCCAATTCTTGATAATACCCCTCACTTTTCCACCGTTTCAATATACAACCTAATGGTGTATTTCCAGGTATTTTACCATTGGCTTGCACTAAGGTTTTAAAAGTTTTAAAAGACATCATATTACAACGTTTAATTCCACTATTAATCCCAATAAACCAATATACCTTAAACCAATATACCTTCTCGCCGTCCTTCCCTAAAACAAACAGGAGGCGAGTTCCGGTCCTGCGTCCTTAGACGTCTTATGGCCGGAGCCTAGGCTTTTTTACCAACCACCAAATCCAAATCCAATTATCACCTTTTTCCAATATAAAGCACCTTCGGGCTTACCTTAATGCAGTTTGTCCGACAGGCGCGGGGGGGTCGGGCACGACCGATGACTCCCCGAGAAGTGCTCGGTGCCGGCTTGGAGTGGATCGGGACGCGAACCGCCCCAGCAGCCCTCGGAGTCCTGCCGCGGTCGCCAGAAAACTGTTGCCCGATTGATAAATGACACAAAACTCGGATAAGTTTTGTGGGTGCTTTATTAAGGGCCCGGGGAACTGGGGGACTCACGTCCCAAAATCCCAGCCCCCGAATTCACGTATGGGTGCTTCCCTCTTATACATGCGATTCACAACAAAGTCTCCAAGGAACAGTTTCCCCGTTCCCCTTGCCTAGCCTCCAAGGAACAGTTCCCCGTTCCCCTTGCCTAGTCACAGACCCCTTGTGATACATTCCTTGGTTCACAAACAAGATCATTAATCCTCTGCTTATCTTATTCTAAGAGCATTGTATGCTGCCTCTAGACAGGTTAGCATTCTTACTTTCTTGCACTAGTTTAATTATTTATTAAATCCCTAAGACTACCTGCTAGGTTACACACAAAACTCAACACACTTTTCAACGGCTACAAAACTGCTTTTTAACAAACCAGTTCACACACAACTCACTATAATTAAATATTTTGCTAAATTTCATTTCTTTTCCAACACACAGAGGCCTTCTTGCTCCTTAAATGATGACTTTGTTTGGGTTTGGAATATTTTATCCTTCAGAAAACAGCAATGCAGGGTGATAAGCGAACAACTGGTGGCATCTGAGTCTTGGTGACATGACCAGACATTAAATTCTAACACTCCTGTTCAGCTGTACAGAGACCCTCGTGCAAGCTGCTCCCACAAAGGGGCATCTTTATCTTAGCAGTCACTCAGAAAATTCTTCCAATCACCATCAAGATAAGAAGAAAATTTAATCTAGAAATGCAGAAAAATATACTTTTAGGTGAAGTAGAAATTGAGGGAACAGCTTGTCTGGATAGAAAGCATTGTGGGGCAAAGACTCTCAACATCCCGGGGAAGATTTGGGGAGAACTTAAGAGCATAAAGGAAATAAGAGCTTTCTGCAGAAATGTTTTGCACTACATGTTATGATCTGAGGAGGTCTGCGGAGTGCTGTCATGTGTTTTATATACATGGGGAGGCTACTCAGCTCTTAGTTTTTAAGAATCCATTTACTAAATTAGAGAATCTTATAAATATTTGCATTTCTTAAGCCTTGTGCCAATTTATGTGCACTGAGACCCTTAAGCTTTCTCACCAACATAAATTATTCTAGGATCTGACTTTTTAGCAGCTCTAAATACTGTATTTTAGTTTGATGGAGACATATCTTTTCTTTCTATTTACTTTGTGCACAGTTTTCTCAATTTAACATCAATAGGGACTGAGACTGACAAGTCAGCAAACAGTCTTAGGCTGCAGACAAGTTTTGGACTAAGTTCTTATGAAGTTAAAAGGAAGGAATAGGAGACTTAAATCACTGGAGAGCTCCAGATTTCCATGAGAGAGAAAAGCATTATAATTCTTTTCTATGCCAGTCTCAAGGCAATGGGTGTTTCAGTGATCCCCTAAAAAAAATATTTTAAAAAAAGCAAAAATTCCAAACAAGCAAAGACTCATTTTGGATTTGTGTTATAAGGCTTTTTTCCAAAGCTCTCTGGAGCCACATTGTTGAATGTGTGGTAATTTAGCACAAGACCTTACTGTCAGATCTACAGTTGTAGATCTAATAAAATACTTGCATCGTGTTTTCAGACATTGCAAAAGCAGTATTTTACTGAAATCTATTAAGTAGATGCTGATATTGACATTTTTTCCTAAGTCTGTATTGCTCACATGTAGCTTCTCTACAAGCCTTGTACTTAAGATCTCACTTTGTTCCTTAAACTCTTGGGCTTTTTGGAGGATAATTTCCCACTTGAAAGTTGAGGCACTTGTAGACAGGATATAAAGGGACAGAAAAGAAAATGGACCTGAGCATGTATAAGCTGGGATGATTTAATGTAAAATACTTGAGGTTCTTGCTCAAATAGCTGAAAATATAGGTTTCATTCCTAATATAGGTTTTATTTTTCTTAATCCAGCAAATAAAGATGTGTTTGGTGTTGTACAAGGCATGGTGAGATGAAGAACCCTCTCCTCAATTTAAGCAACAGACATGGCAAGAATAATCTGTCTGGACACTGCAGAACTGGACATTCAGTAGAGATTCCTGAAGGCACAAACAGGGTCATCATATAGTGAAGGAATCACAGAAAAAAAATTGCTTTAATCTTAAATCCTGGTTTAGATGTTTCAAGAAAAAAAAAAAAAAAAAAAGGCACATTTTAAGGAAATTGGAAAGCTCTGACTGCACCAGACTTATGGTCTAGTTAGTTAGGGGGTAGAAGCACAAAGAATATCAAGCAACCATCAACAGGATGGCAAATGCCATTTGAATAGACATGTGTCATTCCTGTACCACAGCCAAGTGAAACTACAAACACTATTAAAAGTATAAAGAGGCTTTAATTTACATTCCTGCTAAGGCGTCTTTCTGTTGCCAGAATATTGCTAGTGGGCTTAGTATAAATGAGAATCTGGCCTTAATATTCTCAAACAGAAAAGTGAAATACACAGACATATTGACTTGGATTCGTGTGCTGTGTTCTGTTAACCCAAGGTATCTGCACGGAGCAAAACTGGCAGGAAGAATATGAATCTGTACCTACAGTGCATAGCAGCTTCAGTGAGCACAAATTATCTACAAAATTACTTCCTATGCCAGCTAAATCAGCCCTGTAGAATCATAAAGGTTGGAAAAGACCTCCAAGATCGTGGAGTGCAACCATTAACCAAGCACTGTCAGGTCCACCACTAAATCATGTCCTGGAGTATGCATCTAAACATTTCCTGAACACTTTAATATTGTGTATTTCCTTTATTTTTAGCATCACACTCCCCAGCACCACACAATTCAAAACCCTGTCTACTTCATTTTCCCCCCTGCTGAACTCCAACAACCACCTGAACACAAACCACCCAGGAATATCCAATACTTTATAACAAACTTCAGACTTTTAACACAAAAGTCAAAAAGCCTTGAACACCAGCAGTGCCTGGGGAGGAAGTTGTGTCCTTTGCTGGAGAGAGGCACAGCAATAAAGCAAAGAGCAGCAATCCCTGCCAATGTGACCAGGGGCAATACACACCAGCCAGGAGCTGCAGGAGCCTCCTTCTATCACCAGCAGCATCTCTGCACCCTGTCCATTAGCCCAGTGTCAGCTGTGGCCCATTCCAGGTGCTCCAGAGGAGGAGGGAAGAACAAACGAACCCAGAGGGCAAGTTAGGCATGAAAAGGGGGAGGAAAAAACAAAACAAAACAAAACACCATCTCATGACTGTGAGGAAGCCCTCGAGCAAAGGCATGAGATGTGCTTCAGACTCTAAAAAGAGCTTTCCACCAAAAAGAAAAAAATCATCATATGAAAAACAAAGGTAACTCCAAACACATGCAAGCAAAATGGCAGGGGGCTGGAATTGGATGAACTTTAATGTCCATTCCAACCAAAGGCTTTCTATGATTCTATGAAAATAGGCAAAATTCGGAGGTGTTTGAAATCAACGACAAATCCCTCAAAATTTATTTGTGCTAGATTTTGAGGTGAACACATTTAAGTAGATTCCTGCATTTATTTCTGAATAAGAGATGTGTAGCTCTTGAAATGTCTTCTTGGGATGTGTTAATTTTGATAGGAAAATGAAAGGTGCTAATTTGTCCCTGTCGCCGTATAATATTAAACAGTTAAATGTGGGCTGATTTTGGAAACAGTGCATGGCAGACACACTTAAAAAAATAATTCAAAAGGTACTGAAAGAATAATCTTTTCCAAATCTGTCAACAAGATTCTATCCACTGTTCCTGGCAAGAAATCTAGCTTAATTTGGTAAAACAATCACTTTTGCTCTCCCAAATATTGTAAAACAAGTGGGGTCATGGAAAGAAAAGTGGGAACATTAAAAAGACCCTTGATAAATACTCAGGGCCGTGCTGCTGTTATTGTGGGGTATTTCCAAGGACCTGCACAGGGTTTAAAAGTACAAGTAAATGAGGAGGGCAGGAGGGAGCTCAGACTGCAAGGGCTGAGGGCTGCAAATTCAATTCACCGCGTGGTTTTGCTGTGAATGCTTTTCCAGCTCTCACACCATTACATAGGATGTAGCATCATAATGATGTCAACTCTTGGACCAAAGAACAAGCTGATTTAAGTTTTATGAGGGGAAGGATGAATACTTTCAAAGGAATGGCGAACCAAAAAACACAGAAGTGGTAGGATCACAGTTCAGGGAACTCACGGTTAATGCTTTGAACTATTTTTGGAAAGGTACTGCAAGTTCAGGGATAGCTGGATGGAAAAGGCCTGCACAGCTCGAGCAAAAGCATTGAGAATTTGCTACCAAATTTGCAGGGGGAGAATCAAAACCTCTCTTCCCTTTCACTGGAGGTGACTGCTGTAGCAAGGCTGCTCTGTGTGTGTTTGAATGAGCACCAGAGGCTGTGCAAAGCCTTCCCTCCCTGGGACAAAGGACAAACACTCACCTTGCATTTGTATCAGCATATCACCCTCTCTGCTTTCTTCAGGACTCTCCAAGGCTCAGGGTAGCAGGAGGGGCAGGATCCAGTCTCCCTCCATCCCTGCCTTGCTCCCCAGGGTGCTGTGACCTTGTCCTGCCCACCCAAGGAGGTGCTGCATCCACGCGGTTTTAGCCCCAGCATTTTCAGTCTATAGGGAAATAAAACCTCCCTGGAATTCAGATACAAAAGAAAGCACAGGTATAGAGGTTTTCAATCAAAGCCACTGCTGTTCCTGCATGAGAGCAGATCAATAATTCCTTCCCCAAACTCCCTTTGGAAAGTCACTGCAGATGACTTCAGTCAGCTCTTGCTAAGTTTTTCCCTCCTTTAAATGCATACTTGAGAATATCCAGTTATTGCAGATCACCAGGAACACACAAGGAATGGGTTGCTTTATAAGCTTTACTACAATTATGGATAATGTTGGAAATGCATACTGTATATTTCCTGTATGGTGGGACTGCTACAAGCACAGAAAATCCACATTGAAGGGGATTTCTATGCAAGCTATGCAGCAGATGAAGATTGTATTGCAAGCTTGAATTACTGATTCAAGCTGCTTCTTTGCCTCTTCCCACCCACTTCTCTAATAGCTTTTAAACTTAAATAGCCATATAAGTTAAAATGTTCTTTTATAGGGTGAAATAAACAGATTTTATGGTTCAGAAACTGCAAGTTTAGAGATCAACACTTTACCACTAATTCATGCAGGTTCAAGCTAAGGAAATGGCTCATTTTCCTCACTACAGTCTGTGAGACTTTTTTTTCCTCAAAAAAAAAAATCCTAGATGCATTTTAAATTAGATGTTATGAAAACTATGGGTGCAGACAATGCTTTCTCTTGACATCTAGGTTGCTGTACTCCAGGTCCCAGATCACATGAAATCAGAGGAAAATGACTGCTGAAAAACTCAGATTTGCTGGAAATTGGTACAAAACTTTAGAATTTACTGTACACATTATTGATAGCACCTTAAAGCACACAAATAGAAAACATCTAACAAAATAATAGTAATTTTTTAAAAAACACAAGAAAGCTTACATATGCCACTCTGGGAATCTAAAAACTCTCATGACTGCAAATGTAATTTATATTTAAACTTCTTTTTAACTCTCAAAGTGCTGCAAAGAATATTTATCCCCAGTCCATTCGGTACAATTCTTTCCAGTGGAATAGTAGGAAATACCAGTTCCAGCTGTCCCAGGAAAACTGAGGAGAAGCAGGACTGAGAAGCCCCAGACCTTCTACAACACATTTCCATTACTAGAATTATTCACTGGACTTTGGGTAACGCTGGCATTCCAGTGAGCCAGGGGAATAACCATGACCCAGAGATGTGAATTCCAGACGCATGCAGAAATAATTGGAGGGTACAAAACCCCAGGAAGATACAGCTTGGAAAGCTTGGTATGATCTGAATGCACAGAAAGCTATTTTCATACCAAGGAAGAGCAAGAACTGATTCTACTGAGCAGTGGGAGACTCTGCCCTAAATACTCCAAAGATAAATTGTGGTGCCTTGGTCATTTTATCAGAAAAAATTACAGTGATTATGTTTCACTTGTCCATCTATCTGTTTTTTCAACCCTCATCACTATGATTTTTGAGTGTCCCATATATCCAGTAACAGCATGGGAGTATTTTTCTTCCCATTTAACAGCTACATTAACCAGCATTTAAGTGGTTAAAATGGAGGTTTTGTTTCCAAGCAAAGATAATCCTGTTCCTGAGGACACCAGTAATGGTGGTATATGACAACATAATCAGCAGCACAAGGATATAAACAACTCCCAATTATCCCAAACCAAAATTTTTGAACATCTTGTTACATTTTTTCCTTAGGCCTTAAAATTACTGAGTTGTTATGGTTGGATGCTTTGTGGTGAATAAATCTAGAATAATTCCCTGGAAAGAGTGAATTGCACCGAAATTCTGTTAGTGCAAAAGACCACAGCACCAAGCTTGCCCTGGCTTTCCCATCCATGGGGGAAAAAAAACCAGACCATGTTCTCATCGTGTGGGGACAGGAGATAAAGGGGGAGGAGCAGTGGGATGTGATTTCTAGGAAGGGGGAAGGAGCTGCAAGGAAAACAGGCAAGAGGGAGAGCGCAATGGGAACAACGCGCAACAGTGGGATTCCTTCACTTCTGCTTCTGTCAAAGGGCCAAATCCCCTGTGCCTCCAGGTGAGTAACAAAACAGCAGGTATGAGAAAACCCCACTGCACACAAACACAGCCTGAATGGAATTTGAGAGGATCCATACACAACCTGAATGGAATCTGAGAGGATCCACGGGCGCCGTTTCCCACACGGGGCGCGCGGAGCACCCGTCGTGTCTCAGAGCTCTCACACAGATAGGAACACGAGATTCTGTGCTAGAAACAGAGATGTCACAGGACAAGGCATCCAGATCTGAAGACAGATCAAAGTAACCACACTTGGAGAGCCAAATCCAAGCTTGGGCTTTGAATATACCTCCAAAACATGGATGTTTTTGGAGCTAGAGTTTGGGTTCTGTCATCCATCTAATCTTGAAATGGGTGGATCAAAGATGTTCAGTCTGAGGCTTAGCAAAGTGCTAACAGATACTTCTGAATAGAAATAGTTCAGTGAAATGCTCCAAGCAAGAAATAAATTTGTTGGTGGGCAAGTCATGAAGTGAAGAAGTGAAACTGGCTGAGGAAATTGCTGGGTACCAATTGATTGCTTTGATATGTTACCTTATGAGGTTGGATTTATGTGCAACAGGAGCGAAGGAGAGGCACAACGTGGTTGAGGAATTGGACCACAGAGTTGGTAGCAATGCCAGAAAAGACTGGAAATTAAGAAGGATGCCCAGTGGTTTGAGCGCTGGCTTGGAAACCAGCAGCAATCATATGTTTGGTTCTCCATCCCAAATTTCCTGTATGACCTTGGCCAAGTCATCTAGTGCCTCAGCTTCCAACCACTCAAATGGAGCTCATAAACTTTGTTAAAAAATAAGAAAACTCGTGAGGATGAAGGACCATCTCTCACACACTGCATCCTCACAGCTTAAAGGTGGCTTGATATAATTGAACAAAGGAGACTGGATGGCTTGCTGAATTATTCCAAATAAAAACACAGATAGAAAATTATAGAAAAAAAGTGCCTGCAGAACACTTCAAGCTGTAGGGACAAGCCTGGTTATAGAT
Source organism: Melospiza georgiana (assembly GCF_028018845.1). NCBI lineage: Eukaryota > Metazoa > Chordata > Aves > Passeriformes > Passerellidae > Melospiza > Melospiza georgiana. The sequence goes on from NC_080446.1 coordinate 10,134,870, forward strand.
CTTCCAACATTTCCATGCTCTAAGGAAGCCACAGTGCTGTTCAAGCTATAGGAAAAACACACAAAACATTGCACAGCTCTGGCTGGCACTGGCATTTGATCTGTGGATGGCACAAGTGCTAACCTTATTTTCTACAATGTTTATGCCAATGGAAAGTGGAAATAACTGTAGGAATGAAACCTGACATACATATGTGAGACATCTGGCCACATCAACACTATCATTTATTCCAGAGCATGCATTTTCCTGGCCACCATTTTTCAGCCTACCTTAGTCAACTGCAATAACATTTTTGGCCAGTACAAATTTTTGACCTGATGTCTGTGTAGATCTGAAAGGAATTTCCCTTTCAACACACATGATCTTCCATTAAGCAAAGCCAGTTCCATGATTCCTGGAAGAATTAAGAGGTACAAATACCCTGTAACTCTGGAACCTTGCAGTTAATGCTTTGGTCTCCTTTTAAGGGACAAGAAGTTAATTCTTTCACACCTAGTTCTGGTGGGTCATTTAGGGACAGTCTTATCACTCCATGAGTAAAGAAAGGTACTTTCCTAAATAATTCAAAATCTCAGATGCTGTTTATTCTTCTGCTCTAACTGACCAAGTGCTATGCAAATTTTAGAGTACAAAATATGCATTCAGGCTTGCAAATGGAATTACATCCTAGACGGGCTGCTGTGTTCTGGAGAAAACAAAGGAAAAGAATTTACCAATCATTGAGAGTTTTCTCCTGCTGTTACACACATTCACTTCATCAATAGTGACAATCAGAGAGGACCAAGAATTTCTACTACTGCATCATCCCAGCTTGGCCTATAGCACTTGCTAGAGAAGGATTTTTCTTGAAGAATAGATGTCAAGGGAACAACACCCTTGGGCAACTGTTAGTATAGAGTATAGAAAAGAAGCAATCACTTAAATACCTAGAAAATTAGAAGTTGAATTTCTACTGAAAGCCAAGTGAATGTTTGCATGAAAGGTCAATCTTGATAAAGATATTTGGGCAATAAAAACAATGAAAATAACCAAATCAATCAGTAAAATCAGAACAATGCAATAATCAGCAGAGACATAAAAAAATGAAAACTGAGCTTACAAAAAATATGGTTTTCAAAAGAATTAGAAGTTGAAGCTTTTTCTCCTCTTTGAGTTGTGATTTTCAAACTTCCATTCAGCTGCTGCTTGAGCCTGATAGCTCTGAAACTCCTGGCTGCCTGGTACCAGTGTTAAAAGTCCCCAGAAGCCTGCATGGTGCTTCACTTACAGTACAGAACTGCTCTGCTTGGAGGGGGCAAAGCTGTTGCCTTCCTGCTGGAAATGTTAAGGCAAATTGTGGAAAACAAGGGTTATATCCCAACTCTTGCTCACTCATCACTTTACACTCTTCCATTTTGGGAATGCAGATCCCATTGACCCTTATAATTGGGAGAAAATGCTCAGGTCTAAAACTTGCTATTTCCTGTCTCCTGCTGGAAGGTCATTCAGCAAAGACATCCAGATCCATCCATCTATCTCATGTGAGGATGAGGCATTTTCCTTTTCCAAGCAATGTCCAGCTACAAACCACAGAAACCTCTTTAGCCACAGAGACATAAAGATGCAGCAGAGAACATTCTCACAAATTACATGCATCTTTATGCAGAAACAAAGCCAAAGTTAGCTGCTTCCCCCTGTAGTGAAAAAATTCCTGTACACATTATACACCTTATTAATTCTAGACCAGTGAACTTTCCTCCTAGTTTATAATGAAGTGTTACATTATTAGTCAGGCTTCCCAGCAACTTTTGATAAAAATGGCGTTTTTATTGCTGTATAAAAAATACAAGGCAAGTTAAATGTTCAGTATTTTCTTATAAAATATTTAAGTTTATAAACTGTTGCAAACAGGCTGGTGTTTATATAATATTCACAGACATCTGTAATGCCTCTCATGAAAGCTAATGTGCAAGCTCTTAGCTACTGCAAAAGGGCTTTAAAGATGCTCTGCCCATCTTAAAGTGTAATTCTACATAGTCTGAAGAGCTACTTTGATAACAGTTTGTTTTGAGCTTAATGTTTATTCCTCCCACTGCTGTTTAGGCTGAAATTTGCTTGCTTTATGAGTGAGGGCCCCAGTGCATTTAAAATTTAAATACCTGACTAGGACACACTTACTCAGCAGAAAGCACACACATGCCTAATTTCAGGTACATGCTTATGTCCCTTATGTCTCAGGACTCAAATCATACTCCCACATTATTTAACAGACAGAAAAGCAGTTGGAAATATATTTCTGAGGCAGAAGAATGTATTTCCCAAAGGAAATAAGCTCTAATGACTTCTTTTCCAGGTATCGCCTCACTCTCTACCACTACTAAGAAACAAAACAGTTATTGTGGAAAATAACCTTCAGCTTCTGAGTTGCTGTAAGTCTTGTCCATCTATCTGTTTATTCAACCCTCATCATTGTGTGCTCCTGTAGATATTTTATTTTTGTTGCCAAAATCAATAGTAAAGCTACTGAGAATACAAGCACACAACTGCTCCTACATCCAACAAAAAGCCAAGCAGAAGTGGATTCTTCCCCCCACCAGCAGACTGCTGGGTGTCATATTTGTACCTTGTGTCACTTTGATGCAAAATATCAGGAAGATTCAAGAATATTTGTAATTCTGAGTGCCTTGTTTAGAACAGAACAAAGTCAGAGAGGCTCTCCATGGGCTTCTCCTTCAGCTCATTCAGAGGCAGCAGAGCTGATGCAAGAAGGCTGCAAGTCTCAGCCACACATCCTGATGCCAACAGCTGACCAGCACAGTCTGAGGAGAGTCGTGGCATCCCCTTCAAACCTATTTCCACTACACTTCAAGTGTAAACTTGGATCAAATGTGGTTCTGAATCCAAAGGCTCACAGTGAGGATCTCAGGTTACACTCATCTGGCTCCACTCAATGTCTTCAGAGCATTGAAGCCCAGCAATCACTTTATGGCTTCTGCAGATGGAGCATTTGCAGCACTTCATATTTGAAAAAGGCCCAGTGGTTGGTGATCAGTACCAAACCACCAACCATCTCCACTGAATGACAGGCTTTGTGCTCCCTCACACAAGTCACACATTGAAAAACAGCAATGTGAGCTCCCAGAGCAATGCTTGCTATTAAGGAGAAATTTCCATATCCACCTCCTCCTTCCCCCAGCTGCATTCTGTGATTTCCACCACAGCAGATTGCCAGGGGATGCTCAGAGCTGTGGTCTCACATCAGGGGCAGGCTCTTCTCACACATGCTTTGGGCCAGGTGAAGACAGCCACAAGCTGGATGGCAACTCGAGGTCTGAGGAGCAAGAAAAAGCTGCAGGAATGGAGCAGATGAACTTTGTAAGAAGGCACAAAAACCTGAAATGGGGATCACATGAGTGTCACACAAGTAGATCTCATGAAAGAAACAGCTCTGAAATTCAGTGAGATATATGAGTTCCAGGTTGAGACCTGATGGAGAAATATTGCCAGTATCTCACTGTGTACTGGATAAATAAGGTGCACACTGACCCTCTGCCCTGGTCCTTCTCTCAGCCTTACCCTGCCTGTGCTGGGACTTTGACCATCGAAATGAAGTCACAGATGAATGTCACAGACATCTTTTATGAAAAATCCTTTCCTTAGGATTTTTCCTCCTGAGAAGCTGAGAGGCCTCAGGAGCAAAATGTAAACATTGATTATCTGCTGCTGTGGGATGCAACAGGTGCATCTGTGATTGGTCTCATGCGGTTGCTTCTAATTAATGGCCAATCACAGTCAGCTGGCTCAGACTCTGTCCGAGACACAAACCTTTGTTATCATTCTTTCCTTTTCTATTCTTAGCTAGCCTTCTGATGAAATACTTTCTTCTATTCTTTTAATATAGTTTTAATGTAATATATATCATAAAATAATAAATCAAGCCTTCTGAAACATGGACCCAGATCCTCATCTCTTCCCCAGTCCAAGAACCCCTGTGAACACGGTCACAGATTAATATGGTGGGAGTCAGTCAAGTGCTACAAGAAAGTTTTAAAACTCACCTATCCCAGTCAAAGGACTGATTAAAGGAAAGCATGTCACCAGACTATTCCTCTGGGCAGCCATAATCATAAATAAATATGGGTTGTAAAAGTAAAGGAGCAAGGGCAGCTGTAGGATACACTGGAAGAGTATCTTTCCCCTCTACAGCGCACAGATTATTCCAGTCTCAGAGCTTTTTCTATTTATTTATGATGACTGACACATAGTTTGCACTTGATTTTAAGGAAAGTTACAGTGAGGAATAACATAATGTGCTGTTTTCCAGGAAACACGTGGCAGAGCTGGTATCCATCAATGTGCAGCACATGTGGCAGGTTGTCTGATGGGAGAGGAAAACCTGCACTCGACACAAAGTGCATTCAGAGAAGACTTAAAAGAGAAACTACATGTTGTTATATCCCACTCTGTTACTCACACAGTACCCAAAAGTAACTCTAGCCTGCTTTTTCTTCTTTACATCACCTTTCAAGGGTGTGGGGGAGTACTTGGCACCTTCTGTTGTCTGCATCCCATGCTTATAGATAATCTGGAAAATTTCTGTTTTAACCACATTATATATAATAGCCAAAAATGTAGGGGACTGGAGCTGTCCTCGGGGTATTCCAAACAGCTTTTCTCCTGTGAGGAACACCAGATTTTTATGTTGTTCCTTCCCCTGTGCAATTTAAAGGGTCTGTGGTCATGGAGAGGAAGTTCCACAGCACTAAAAGGCCTGAGGCAACCCCAGAACAAGATCTCTTATCCTGTGAGAAACTTTTCAGAGCCCTTAAAGGTCATTTTCATAGTTTCTACTCCTGCATTAGGTGTAAGCAAACTATTTTTCCCCACCATTGAACAGATCTGCCAAATTATGGATCTGTGTCCTCGAGAAAACTCATCCTCTACAGTAAATGCAGAAACACCCAATTCCCCCTCAACTCTTGCAGAATGACAGACAAAGCCAGAGCAGCAGATCATGTTTCTGCTAAACTCACACAAGCAATAATTCCTCCACAGATCCAGCCTTTCTGGAGGATCCTTCTCCATCCACATCTAAATGTCCTCCCTTAGAGCCTTGCAAGTCATGACTGGGCAAAGAGAGGGGTCACTTCTGCTCTTTGGGTTTTGATACACATTAATTTCACCTCTGGTGAAATCACCTCACTGCACACAGTGGTCAGAAAGGTGACCACTCTTTTGGCAGGTAAGTGGCATCCGATTCACAGAGCAACACAGAACAACAGAAATACCTGCACAGACAAAGAGCTGTTCTCAAAGATCCTCTCTACAGTGCTAGAGGCACTGAACATGACCTTCAAAGGTTCTTTGCGTGGTAAATTAACTCTCCTCAAAGCATGAATTTATAGAAGAAGGGAAAAAAAACCCCAGAGAACATCAAGACTAAAGAGCTTTCCTTTTCAGGAGAACAACATTCTGGTAAATTTAAAAAAAATTCTTTTGAAATAAATAATTCTAAGCAAGGAACAGCCTGAAAATACTCCCATCCCTGCCCTTTTTAATTTAATGAGGGGCATTAATTAACACTGCCAGTAATAGATTGTTGTGGTAACTCATCACTACCACTACAACCCAGCTGTAATCAGACAGAAAGGTATCAAAGGTTGGCCAGTGCAATCATTATCAGATTGAGATTATTCAAAGAAAGAGAAAAAAAAAAATAAAGAGCAAGAGGGTTTTTTTTAAAAATGAATCTTTGTTTATTTGATTAACTCCTTGCCATCTATTTTAATTCTTCCCTTTTCTTCACGTAGTCATTTTCCACTCATCTCTCCCAGCTCTTCTGCTTGCTTTGCTTAGCAATGCACTTCTTGCAAGCACATGAAAACTATTCCAATGGTACCAATCATGCATATTCTCCAAAGGCAGGCTTACCCTAAAAAGCACTGAGAGTCAGAACAAGATGCAAGACAAGTGGATCCAGCAAATGAATAGGAGGCATCACAGTGAGACAATTATGATGAATATAAATAAGCTGGCGAAAAGAAATATCATTTCAGTGAAACATGCAATTTTGCTGAACCCAAAATCATTCTTGGAGACAAATCTGTCTTCAGAGAGCTTTCAGGATGAGGATTTTTGAGGTTGCGTCAGCTGTGATCAGAGGGAGCAGCATCACACATATTAAACTGAGTCTGCCCTCATCCTGCAATGGCAAATCCTGAATGGGGGAACTGCCATTGTCTGACCATCTCAGGGTGCAAAGCTCACAAGAGCCGTTTTTGGGAAGGAGAATGGTTTTAATGCAGCCAATCCACATCCTCTCTTGCTCTTATTTAGAAGTCACTGTGCAGCACTAGGTAGAAATACCTGAGCTAATCCAGCAGGAAGCAGCTGGAGTGGAGAGAGCAGCACAGACACACTCAGCTGCCCAGAGCCTTCAGGTGGAGATCCCCACCAGCACACACTGCAGGGGAGCAGCTCTGGCAGGTACAGGGCTGTACAGCCCCCTCTGGACACCCATAGCCCCCTCTGGACAGCCATAGCTCCCTCTGGACATCCCTACCCTCCTCTGGACCTCCACAGCTCCCTCTGGACATCCACAGCCTCCTCTGGGCATCCACAGCCCCCTCTGGACATCCACAGCCTCCTCTGGACATCCATAGCTCCCTCTGGGCATCCATAGCCCCCTCTGGACATCCATAGCCCCCTCTGGACAGCCATAGCCCCCTCTGGACATCCATAGCCCCCTCTGGACAGCCATAGCCCCCTCTGGACATCCATAGCCCCCTCTGGACAGCCATAGCTCCCTCTGGACATCCACAGCTCCTCTGGGCATCCACAGCCCCCTCTGGGCATTCACAGCCTCCTCTGGACATCCACAGCCCCCTCTGGGCATCCACAGTTCCTCTGGGTATCCATAGCCCCCTCTGGACATTGACAGCCTCCTCTGAACATCCATAGCTCCCTCTGGACATCCATAGCTCCCTCTGGACATCCACAGCTCCTCTGGGCACCCACAGCCCCCTCTGGGCATCCACAGCTCCTCTGGGCATCCACAGCCTCCTCTGGACATCCACAGCCCCCTCTGGGCATCCACAGTTCCTCTGGGTATCCATAGCCCCCTCTGGACATTGACAGTCTCCTCTGGACATCCACAGCTCCCTCTGGACATTCACAGCCTCCTGTGGACATCCATAGCCCCCTCTGGGCAGCCACAGCCCCCTCTGGGCATCAACAGCCTCCTCTGGACATTGACAGTCTCCTCTGGACATTCACAGCCTCCTGTGGACATCCACAGCCCCCTCTGGACATTCACACTCTCCTCTGGGCATCCACAGCCCCCTCTGGGCTCTGCACACACCTCTCTGCTTTAGCCTAAACAGTCAAAGCTGTGGCAGCTCGTGGAGCATTGCACATTTGTGACATGATGAGACAAATCTGATCACCCAAACACTGCCAGTAACTCAGGTTAGCAGTGATCTAGAGGATAAAAAAACATCCAGCAAAACACAGCAGTTTTGAGACATTTGTTGTGGGTTATTTCTTTTCACTTTTTTTTTTTTTTTTTACTTTTTTGCCCATTAGGGAATTCCTAATGGTTCCAAAGTGCTATTAACTGGCCTGCAGCTCCACACACATTGTCAAACTGCTGGTCAGCTGGTGGGCACATCGAGCTTTCCCAGCAGATTTCTTTCCCAGCTGGATTTGCCATCTGAAAGGCCCTTCCCATTTCCAGCTCTGCAATCCTTCCAGGCAGAAGGGAGAAAAGGAACAGACAGATGCCTTTCCACAGAGATGTAACAAGCCTAGCAGGTTCTCAGCATGTCAATAACAATCTAATCAGGCTGCATTATACTGAGGGGAAAATGAGGTCTCTGACTTCGCCAGAACACTTCACACATCCGCTTGCTCTTACAAACACACACAACACACTCCAGTTTCCAGATGCAGATAAGGATAACCACAGTGTGGAAAACAATCCAAGAGCTGGGCTAGCCAACTCCTAGCTGGACCTCAGCCTCTTTCCACCTCCTCTCCTTGCTCTGGAATAACAATTGCTGCCTGTAAATTTAATGAAATGTCACAGACAACTGCTTTGTGTTGGTGTGGCAGACAGTGCCCTGCTGCTCTGAGCACACACAGGAAAGCTGCTCCCAGCCTGGCTCTCCCCCTGTCCTGCTGTAATCACAGGGAAACCTGCAAACCCAGCTATGCCCAGGAAGCAGGGATTTGTCCTGGAAGAGTCCTGATGGCACCTTGAGAAAGAACAGCAGCAAGGATCTCTCCTCCCTACAGGGGCAACCAATTGGATGAACAGAATACAGAAATAAATACAGAAATAAATACAGAAATAAATACAGAAATAAATACAGAAATGTCCTGCAGCTCTCCAAAAATTAGTACCCCGGGATTTTCTGTGCAGCCCAATTCCTACCAGAGCTCCCTCCCAGGGCAGGGCTGATTAAAGCTGACCTAACCCTGAGGGTCTGATCTTCAGATGACCATAGTTAACCTGAATTAGTCACTGACTTGTGAATCAGAGAGTAAAGAACCACTCCAGACAGCAGAGCTGCGTGCTGGCTGCTTCTCCAGTGTGCTCCAAGGCAAAGACTCATATCCAGTAGCAATCTGTTTTTGTGGGGGGAAAAAAAAAGAAAAAGAAATTATAAAACAGCAAAATAGGATTCTGAGTCCAGACTCACTGCCTTCAGGAAGGGGGAGGATTTTTTTTTTTTCTTTTCCTGGCTGATTACCTAAGGAAAAAAAAAATTTAGAGAGAGAGAAAAAAAAATTACAAGCTCGAGTGAATGAAAAAGAACCTTTGAGTCCAAACTCCTCGGTCAGGCCATCCAAATTCCCGGTTGCCTTGATCTCTTTTCCAGCCAATGAGCTCCTCTTAAGCTCTGACTGATGGTGTTGTATATTTAAAAATGTGTTTATTCTGACAATTTGCTCCTCTTTTATGTAAGAGGACAGGGAAGCAACTCATCCCCAAAACCTCAAGGAAAGAGCACAAACCTTGGCTGCAGGACTATTTGGCTCCCTGAAGACTGTTGATTCTTGGACAAACTGTTATTCCATCCCTAAAAGATGTACTTACCCTGAAAAAGAAAATGCACACTCAAACATACAACTGGGTATTAAGAGCTTTGGTAGATCTGTGACTCTGGCCTTGTGACTCAAGTGTCAGCTGCTTCTGCAGAAATGGACATGGTAGTGGAAAAAAAAAAATAAAATCCCAAACCCAAAAACAAAGGAAGGGCGAGCAGTGAGCTGCCCAGAGCTGGACTGAGCTGAACTTCCATGGCCAAGCCACTAACACTGGGTTCTCCTCAGTGCCTCAGTGTCAGTGAGGTTATGGAAACCAGAGAGGCAAACAAGTGGGAATTTCTAAACAGATCAAGGGCTAAAGGAAGGGGAAAAAAGGGTGTGGGGGAGAATAGTCAGGGAACATCCGTTCTGGGGAGGGCTGTGTGTTTCTCAGGGTACCCAGGAGAAGGGGAGATATGGCTGCACAAGAGAGGTCAGCGGGTATCAGATCACATCACCCCTTTCCTCTTCCCCTTGGCTGCCTCTTAACTCTCCCTTCTGAGTGCATTTCCCTTTGGTTGTGGGAAAAGCATATTCCACCAGCCCTCTTAAAAAGCATGTTACAGTGGCACTGCCTGAAATAGAAACCAGATTTTTGCCTTTCAAGACCCCTGCCTTAGCCTCTACTGCTAAGCAGAAAAGACAGGACTGGAAAGGTGTGCACAACCCCACTCAGAGCACATGGATTACTCCAAACAGAGCTGCTGGGGCTCCTCAGTCCCTTTCACTCCCTTTTCCTAATGAGTTCAACCCTGGTTTTAACAGGAAAGCCTGCACAGACATGGTGGAGATACATCTCCAGATCTGCACAAGCTTCTGCATGCTCAGGGGTCAGCAGCCCTGAAAATGATGGCCAAAGAACCACATGATGAACGGAGCACAGGGACCAGATTAAAATGGACTTTTAAATTAATTCCAATTTCAATAAATCCCTATTTCAATAAATCCCCCTATTTTTGCTACCATGGCCTAGCTTAAACAACATTTAGTCTATTATTTGTCTTCTTTTTGCACAACCTATTTCTAGTTAGCACAGATTGCCTTTAACAAAACCAAAAAGCAGAACCTGAGCTCCTCATCTCCCAGGCTGCACCCTCACTCTCCATGGCCTCATTCCCAAGGGTTTCCCCAGTGAAGGTCACTGCTGATATCCCAACCCTGCTCTTCTGGGACATCACCCAGGTGCTGTCCCGGGGAGAAAATGGGCTGAAGGTTTCAGTGATCAGGAGAGGGGACACGAGCTCCATGGAGGTGGCAGAGAGCCATGGGAGCCCTGGGGATGCTGGAGGAGCCCTTGGCCAGGCTCACACTGAATGCCCACAGCTCATAGCCCCCAGCAGCCGGACCCCAGTGCTCTCCTCCATGCCCACTTCCAGGCTGCTAATGAAAATGGAAAAGGATAAGAAATCCATGCCTGGTTATCTTCAGATGGCCTTGACTCTGGAATTCAGCCAGACAGCCATGCTGGACCAGCAGCTTCCTTGCAAAAAAAAAAAAATTCCTGCAAATCCTCCTACCTGAGGCAGTCCCGCATTTCCCACCCACATTCAGTTTTCCCTGAATCTTTCCAGATGGGACATGTGGCACTTAGGGACATGGTTTAATGGTGTAATTGGCAGTGCTAGATTAACAGTTGGGCTCTATGATTTTAGAGTTCCTTTCCAACCTAAGCAGCTCTGTGATTCAGGCAGCCCTGTAAGGGCTCCTGACCTGCGGGGCAGTGTCAGGGCTGCCCAGATCCCATTGATCTCCTCCCTTTTAACTTGGCAGAAAGCTCAAGTTTGCACAAACGATTCTCTTTAACCTCTGTGAGGAAGGAGAGATCTCAGGGATTTGAGTGCTCATGGTCTTAAGGCTGCATTAGCAGGCAAAGGAGCTCGTTAGGGATTCTGCTCAGGGAAGGGCAGCTCGGAGGAGCAGGTGGGAATGTCAAAGGCAGAGCAACACCAAAGGAGATGTGTTTTTCAACGAGCTCTGCTGCTAAACATGCCAGAGACCAGGAGCTAGGAGGGAGGGAAAGGGTGAATGGTGACATGGAGTAAAGGAGAGAAAGCCTTAGCCAGCAAGACAAGCATCCTGAGTCACGCTGCTGGGGAGGTGAGGCTGCTCTGCCAAGGAAAGGCTGACAGAAGGAGTCAGATGCCTGGAGTAATTCCACAGTGTTGTAGAAAAAATAAAAATAAATAAATAAATTTGCAAAGGGCTGGTGCAATCCTAGCCACAACCAGAATGCAAAACCCCACTGGTGCGAGCACCAGACACCCACAGCTCCGACTGCCAGAGCTGCCCCTGTTTGTGTGCACGACCAAGGGGGTGAGCAAGGGGCTGGGCACAGTCTGTGCCAGGGGCTTGGGTGAGCTGCAGCCCCAGAGCAGCTGCTGATTAACCACCCAGGCATGGAGGCAGAGGGAGCTCCATGCACAGCCCCCTTGGCCATGCCAGCATCCCTGCAAGCGTCGAGAGCAGCCGTGTGCTCGGCCCCAAACCCAACGAGGGAGGGAGCCCAGCCCTGTGCCCGCCCCAGCCCCGCCTTGCTCGGCCCTGGAAGCGCCACAAGCTCTGAGCATGGCCAAGATGAACATTTTTAGATGAGAGACGAGCTTGTTTTGCTGACTCATAGATGTGATTTTCATAAAGATGCAGGGAATTCATTGAACTCTGGTTTCACTTTGCTTAGGTCTCCAGAGCTTCTTTCTATGCCTATAATCCTTTTCTAACTTCTATTTTCTGCTGCAAAACCTTCTGCATTTCACTGAGCTTTTAATTAGAAATGCAACAATGAAAATATTTAATTATTTCGTCTTTAATTAATTATATATTTTTAAATATATACCAGAAGCACTATGCTACACACCAAGGCCTTTGAAAACACACCAGAGTTTCTCTGCCAGCAAACCTCAGCCATTTTTTTAAACTGACAAAGTGTAAAGTGAATACAAAATCCTGAAAAATGAAAATAACCTTTTTTTCCATCATTACTTAGGCATTAATAAAGCACAACATTTCCTAGTCCTCTGAGAAATGGGGTAAAGTTGGGACTGACAACAGGAGGAAACCAGATTTCCATTTTGTCTTGTAAATATTTTTCTTGCACTGCTTTTCTTCAACACCAAGGGTCTAAGGACCGAGGCACAACAGTGTGTGTAGGCAGAAATAAGATCTTTCATTAGATGAACCGGAATAGCTGGGAAAATTAGATAAGTTTCCAGGTGCTTCCTAACCAGTCTCTCTTACACAGCCACTAAGACAAATCTATTGAAACCTCTGGAGCTGGAGGGCTCTGTGGGCTCTGCTGAGGTTTGCTTTCAGTCCTTGCTCCCAGAAGCACAAGTGCTTTTTACAGCCTACCTGACTGAAGGGCAAGGATTAGATCTCCTCAGTTTCAGAAAAGTGACAAGAAAAGACAGAAAAGTCTGCCCGCTCCTTAAAGCAGCCAGGATCACTGAAATTCTTTAGTAGCTCTGCTTGCTCCCAGGCTCCTTTCTTTTCTACTGTGAAAAGAGTGATTTAGAATATAAACGCACAAACCCCATAAAAAAAAAAAAAAAACACACAGATAAAATAAATTCCCTAATATGAAATATCATATCCACTCTTCTTAGTCCCTCCACAAGTTCAGGGACAGGTCCCACCACAAGAACAGGGACTTTGTGGTGTAGCTGCTGAGAGCAGAACAGATGCCAGCCTATTTCAGTGCCCTATGACCAGCCACCAGCTCCATCCCAACTCCATAAACCTCACAACAGAGAGAGAGGAGGAGATTAAAATGCTCAGCAGCATGCTCTGGCCAGGTAGCACAGACCTGTCATTCTGAGAACTCAGATACAGATGTAAATAACTGATGGAAAAACAGGACACCAGAGAACTCTTGGCGCTCTGAGTCTCAGCAGTGTGAGGGGCTTCTGTGCCTATGCACTGGAGGAAAAGAGCTCTCAGTGCTGCTAAAAATGATCTTAACCTCTGCAAATAAAAGCAGTGATTGTGAAAGAGGTGACAAGGTTGTTCTGGATACTCTAATTGAAAAGTGCTGCCATTTTCCTGCCTCCTCTGAACATGGCACTGCAGTTAATCAGAATTCAATGATAAATAGTGCTGGGAAGGAGAATGGGTTTTATTTGCTCTGAGCAGAGAACAGTCAGCAAAAAGTGAGGGGCTGTGAGGCAGAGATGAGCCTAACCTGGCACACAGACACAGCAGAGGATTTCAGCACCATCAGGGCAGCACATTCAGAGCTGCTGAAGCCCTGCTCACAGCTCAGCAGCTTGCAGAGCTCCTTCACACCCCACCAGCAATGGGGCTGAGCTCAGAACTTTAGCAACAGGCCATGCAGAAAGCCCAAAGGATGACTGAATATGAAGTTTTACTGTGGAAGAACAATGGAAAAATCATCCAGCCAGGATCAGAATGAGTAACTGGTCCTGACACCTGAACTACCAGTAATCCCAAGGGCTGCTTTAAAAAGAGTAACAAAATCACAAGATTTGTCAGCAGATTTTCATTATGAGGAAGCTGAGGTCAACCATATTTCTAAATTAATTTTCTAGTACATCTTGGTTAGACTTTAGGTAATAGTCCCTCCTCCACCCTCCCCCTCCTTTTTAATAAGTACAATTTACTAGAGTTGCATAAAAATGAGTAATACATTCGTTTCACTTAGACCCAATATGAAATGAGTCATTTCTTTCCAGCACATGACCAGGCTGTTATGTCTCTCCTAAGCACACCACAGAAAGATAAAGATGTTACTTTCTGCCCATAAACAGACACAGTAAATCATCTCATTCTTTGAAGTGACAATGAGTTCACCTCCTGAGAAGGTCCATTTGAAGTGCACCTTTCCCTGTCCTACCCACATCCCCACAGCTGTGTCAGCCCTGGGAAAGGGGCACATTCTTTGTTCCCAGACAAACCAAGATCTCCTCTGGCTGACAAAGGGGGGAAAGGTTTCTTTGACAATGGGGCCCCAAAGGGAATGAACATGGCACCTTTATTTATAGATCCAAGGCTTGATAATCCAATCACTACGTGTTCCATCCTCTTCAGGCTTTGAATTATTATTCAAATTATTATTATTATTATTTATTCTTGCCCTGTTTTGGGCTTTTCTGCCCCTCTCTTTGCAGCTCTCTGCCTGTCAGACACACTCCCTTTAGGAAGGTGCTGGGCTCTGCCTGGGACTATGAAGTGCAAGGTTTGTGGAGATAACATGATGGCATTGAAACTGCTTTTCTGTCCTCCCCAAGATCAGCTTTGCCTTTTGGCTTTATCCCTCATGTTTGAATTAGAGGGAGCTGCATAGGCCAGGGATTCCTTATCTTCTCATAAATTAGGCTCAGCATAAGAGAACCTGGCCAACTAAACCAAGACAGTTGTTCTCTCTTAAAACAAAACAAAAAAAAAAATTATATTTAAAACTAAAAACTCAGCAGAAACAAACTCTCCAGCACAGGGTAGAGCCCTTTGACCTTTGTGCCCTTCCAGCCCAAAGCAAAAGAGGGTATTTGGCATCCACAAAGCTCTGCAATGCTCCCAGGAGCTCAGCAGCATTAGGGAGCCAGTCCCATCACAGGAGCACTACACTTGGTTCTTCCATATCCCAGATCACTGTCTCACACAATGGAGGAGGGATCAACCCTACCTTGGCTCTGTAGTGGCAACAACATGCCTACAAAATCTGTCAGGTTACACTGAAATTAGGGTGGATTCATTGAATTATTATTTTTCTTGGCTAAATTCACCTCTGACAAGTCCTTTGGTAAACATGGGTTTAAGTGAAACTAAACAGTGCTAATCAAAGGCAGGATTAATGGTAAAAACAAAACCAGTTATTAACCTATTTACTTTAACACAGCCTGACAGAAGCAGGTCATAGCATCCAAAATCTCACCTTAGGGAGGAGCTCCCATGTCCCTTCCTCATCTTTTATATCTTCTCTGGCTTCCTCCACATCTGAATTCACACAGCATGTTTTAAACATGCTGGTGGACACTCCCCAGTGTCACTCTCATTGACAGCTCCAATCACTGTCAGCAAATGTACCCTGGCAAGTATCCCTGATAGAGTCTAACCCAACCTTGCCCTTCAGTGCCCTCCAGAAACCAGCCCATAACTTACTGACTACAGAATTTGTCTTTTTCCTTCCCAAGGAAACCTCTTTACTGGACTAACTGACTTAGCAGGAGGAGACAAAACACCTTTCCTGCTCCCAAAACTCTTCTCAAGGTCAGGGATGGGAGTAGGAGATTTTTCATTCCCACTGGGGTATTAGTTTGTTCACTGACTACAACATTTGCTGCAGTTCCAAATCCATGTGCAACTTTCAAATCTCTTACAGTAGTAACTGATGCATCAATTAACACATTTTCTGTGTGGGGATGTTCATCCTGCTCACAAATACCCAGCATCACTGGTAGCATCAAGCAAAGTATTCCCTACATTTATACATAGGACAAATTTGGTGCCAGCAAGGACAATTCAGTGTCCCGCTACGCACAGAGATTTAAAGGTTCCCCCCACTGCTTAATCAATAAGAAATTAGGAAAAAGGAGAGAAAACACAAAAATCTTGTTGTCATTTAAAGTTAGAGGCAGACACAAGATCTTTTTTCACATTTTTTGATTTGGTAATAGTAAGAAATCATTGGTTTACACAAGACAAGCGTATTCCTCTGGATTTTTACAAATGTGGCCAAGGCCACAGTGCTCGTAAAAACTCCCAAAATTTCTGCTCTCCTGCCTTCACATCTGCCTTGCAGATCCCATGACACTCCTGCAAGCTCAGCTCCCACCCATGGAGCTACAAATGGGTGACCTGAAGCTCCTTTTCAGATCCCAAATCCAGGAAGTTCTCTTGTGTTGCTCAAAGTCCGACCTGCCAATAGTGAAATCACTTTTTTTAAAATCTTTTTATATGAACTGTATATCACCATCTCTTCACTTCACAGTCTGAGCCAGTTTTTAATCCATTGCCTTCCAGCACCTCAGTCCTGAGGGTGCACTGAGGTCATGTTTCCTATATTTTCTTTGAAATCATGAAACCTACAGGGAAAGGGGGGTGGTGGTGAGTAGAGTGTATTTTAAGACCTTCTGTAACTCAAGACCTGGAGCTATAGGAAAGGACTGTGCATTGCAGCACTGATGATCAAATCATGAGTTGGCAAGACTGGGCTTTCATTCAACTGAACCACAAATGCACTTGAAACACTGACTTGCTTTTCTCCTTTTGTTTCAGATCTGCTCAGCATCTTTGCTGACATAAAATGACCAAGGTCATTTCTGCTCTGAATCAACATCAAAAAAGGGAAAGGAAGAAAAGTGAAAATATCACTCTCCAAATCTTCATCCCACAGCATATTCCAGAGGGCACAACTTGATCATACCTTCTCTCACTCTCCCATGACCTCTTGCAAAATTATCCCTCCTCGCATGCAAGTTATAAAGCAAAGCAGTTCCTTTGACACTGAAAGTGCACGCTGGCTGTGATGGCAAGATAAAAGTCATCCAACAACACACACAAAATTCCAGCTTATCTTGAGAAAAGTGATAGCTCAGCCACAAATGGTGAGGGCTGTGCAGTGGAAGGCAACTTATCCAAGGTTATGGGGGATCCACATTATGGAGAACTCAGCCTCTCCACCCCTGGGCTGATTCAGCACACAAGTCAGGGAGGCAAAAGGTCAGCTGCCCTAAATGTGGGTAGAGTACCCACACAGCCAAACTGCACAATAGTATTGCTGGCTGGGGGCTAGGTACAAATCACAAACAGGACAGGTCTGCTGTGGAACGTGCCTTGAGCTGTTTTATTTTCCAGCATCAGTCTCATTCCATGGTTGTGGCAATGGGAAGATGCCACCAGCTCACATCCCAGGCAGCAGACAAAGAACTCAATGTTACAACTCACTTTGTAAGTTTTTTGACCAATCACACAAAGCAAAAGCACATTGTCAGAGTTCTATCCAACCACTATAAGCACAGGTACCTTTGGTTAAACAATGCCTGCTTATTTCAAATACAATACCTGCTTGTAAGCCTTAAAACACAATGCACAGAGCTCCATTATTAAGCTTCCACCTTCCTAATATCTTGCTAGATAAACTTTTCTGCAGCTTAGAGAGTTATTCTAGACAAGTATTGATACACAGACCATTGTTCTATTTATCTTTGCTTTTCTACTTTTTAAATAATTTTTTCTGCTGATCTATCTCCTGGCTGCTGCTTAGCTCTTATCACAGTTCAACTGTCTCTGATCCAAACTGCACAATAGCACTCATCCAAAGCAGCTACCTTCCCCTTCCCAGAGCTCAGGAAGAAGTTTGTAGGACATGGCTGTGCTGTGCAACTGCCCCCAGACCAGCAGCCAGATGATGCCTCTCACCATCACCAACACAAACCCTGCAGCAGTGATTCTCACTGGTTCAGGTTTGAGGCTGCTTCTCACTGCAGCTGTGCAGGAGGGAAGTCAGCCTGTTTGGGACTGTCCTTCTTCTCTATTCTCAGGCACATGGGTGCAGGAACCACAGCATGCAGGGCCACAGCCCCACTGTAAGAGTGGAAACCCCCAGCCCTGGGAAGTGCAGCATCATTTCCAGCCCAGGCTCTGCTCCTGGGGAAGCAGCCCCTTCCCATCTGCCTTTCCCTCAACACATTCCTCTTTTCCCTCAACACATTCCCCCTTTCCCTCAATACAATCCCTCCTATCCCACTGCCCAGCAGAGAGGCAAACACCAAGCTCCAGATCCCCAAGGATACTGCAGGTTCCTTTGTGTATCAACTGCAAAACCTGAGCCAAGCCCAGGGACAGCTTTAGGCTGTGGTGTAGCCAGGGGAAAAAGCAATTCTTGACCTCTGCTTGCTCTCAGAGTCTCATCCCTCTGATCACAGCTAAGGAGGGAGAGAGGAAGGGCATGTTGTATTTTTTCCCTTTAGACAAGGCTCCAAAAATTCCTGTGTTTGACTATGGAAAACGCAAATGATGTGG
The DNA here is from genome assembly GCF_028018845.1 of Melospiza georgiana. Classification (NCBI taxonomy): domain Eukaryota; kingdom Metazoa; phylum Chordata; class Aves; order Passeriformes; family Passerellidae; genus Melospiza; species Melospiza georgiana. The sequence continues at coordinate 10,152,915 of NC_080446.1, forward strand.
GTGTTTAAACTGATCACCCTGGCAGTGATTTAAAAAGGAACTGCACAGAGCCAGGAAAGCCCAGATTTATAGAGCTGCTGCCTTGCTTCCTTGTAGCATGAAGGAGAAAACCTGCCTGTATGCACATGTTTTTCCAGCCCCCAAATTTGTTATCTGTCCTGGTCTTACATCAGAAAGTATTTCTCAAAATCTCTTCAGGTAAGCAGGAATAAAACCACAACCCCTTTTCAAGTAAGCCAAAAGTCATGAAGGCAGATAAAGCTATGGGCCTTTCTTTTTGCCTCCTCTTAGACATTTATGTCCCTGAGCAGGAGAAACTTTGGGCCAGACTCTGCTCAGAAACCCCAGAATACAACTCCAAACAGCAAATGGCACCTGAATAAAGAGCTGGCAAATGGGACAGGCCTGCCCTACTGCCATAGCTCACCTGCCACATGGTCTTCATCTCTTCATTTCTATCCTCAGCTGTTTTACTGCATAATCATGCCTTTTTACAAAGTGCAGTGCCTTCCCCTGTTAGCACCACACTTGGGAAGCCAAAGCACTCCAAATGCAATGGCATTAAACAAGGAGATTTATTGTTACACTTCTTACCCCTACTTAAGCTCGATTTGGGCATAGATTAGAGGTGCAGAACAGACAGACAATGCTGAAAGCAGAGAAAATCCTGAAGTTTCTTTCTGTTCAAGGCAGAAGAGGGGAGAGAAACAGGCTGGAGGATGGCTTGCTAATCGAAGCGAGCCATCCTCATCAATATCACTTTGCTTTGGCAGCTCTTCAGGATGAAAAAAAAGAAGGAAAAAAAAAATATCTCCCTCCCACTGCACAACACGCTTTAATTGCAATGTGTATCACACACGAACGAGGAAATCCAGGGGGGCAGCAGCAACATGATGAGCTGCACCACCTTTATTGCTTCCAAGAGAAAATTCCTGCAGTTGGGGAGCAGGAAAGGGGGAAGGTGCATCCCCCTCTGACCCACAGGGCACATTCTTTGCCTCTCCATCTGCCACCCCCAGCTGCTAAATCCTCTGTCACCAGCACAAGGTGCTCTCGGAGCAGAGGCACTGCTAACACATGAAAGGAAACAATTTTGGCTGGTTGCCTCCTTAAAAACCCCGCTCTCTCCCCACCCCCTTCCTGCTCTTCCTCCCTGACATGTTTAAAGCATCTGAACATCGAGGTACTGAGATATCACAGAGCGAGTTTCCCTTTCCTATCCCGCTCAGATGGCTCTTGTCAGCAGCTCCCTTCAGCCCTAACTCTCAGCCCCCTGTTTTCCATGAGGATTTCCTTCCCTCCTGCTCTGGAGCCACTGCTCTGGAGCTCACGTTATTTGATTTCTTGGAGCCTGCAGTCTGGACCCAGAAAGGTTTGTCTGCTTCCCTGGGTTCAGCTAATAAATTGGGATCAGGGGGTCACACAGCAGGGGACTTGGAAGCCTGAGAGCCTCTGACACCATTTTTATTAGTTTTTACTATACATACCATTTCAGGAGCCGGGATGCCATCCCAGTGGGGCCCTACCCATTGCTTAGTAACTAAGATTTTGTAATCTAAGTTTTGACAAGGTCATTTTTTACCTTGGGAGAGGGTGGGGGAGGGAGAACCCCCACGTACATTAATTACACAAACACTGTGGGGACAATGCAAATAGGAACCCATTTCCCTTTTGCATTAGGGCCAAGAATGAAAAATCTTTTTACTACAAGGCTATTACAAGCCAAAGAGACCAGGATATTTTAAAAGAGACACTGATACAGTCTTGTCCTCTGCTTGAAGATTGGATGAGTGCATTTCAGCCTTTCTGCTGTCTATCCCTATAGAACAACCCCATGCCATCAGCCAAAGTGAACGAACCTGGAGGTAGCCAAATAAACCTCGAGGTAGCCACAGAGCCCTGATGCCCAAGTTGTATTAAATGTCCCCATGCCTTTGCTGGCAGCATAGGGATGATCAAGCTAAAATTAAGCAGCAAAACTTCCACCAGCATCAGCATCCCCATGCTGGTGATCACTTGGTGTTTAGCTAATCACCACTCTGGGTATAAATGACCTTTTGGCAAGCTGTCCCAGAAACAGAGGTGTGAAAAGCCAGAACACCATGGTCCTTTTGGTCAACCAGAGACAGGGATTTTCCCCGATAGAAATTTTCTTAGGCTAAAAAGCAGCATGTTTAGTAGGCTGCCAGCATAGGGATGAGCCTGATCAAGCTAAAACTAAGCAGCAAAACTTCCACCAGCATCAGCATCCCCATGCTGGTGATCACCTGGCCTTTAGCTAATCACCACACTGGGTACACATGACCTTTTGGCAACAGAGGTGTGAAAAGCCAAAACACCATGGTGCTTCTGGTCAACGAGAGACAGGGTTTTTCCCCTGATAGAAAGTTTCTTAGGCTAAAAAGCAGGATGTTTGGAAGGCATGAGAAACAGGGCAAGCATGTCAGTGCTGGGGCAATTCCATGAGAGCAGGCACAGGTCACAGCCAAGGCAGTTCTGGTGACACTGCCATGGCCACAGGGAAATGGTGCTGGTGTGGGGAACGGGGTGCCAACCATCCTGACCTGCTGAAACAAGGCAAAAAGGGCATTTTGGCTCAAAGACACACAGGGTGATTTAGGGAAGCAGCCATTCTGCCTTCCCTTGTGCACTCAGTGCTGCTCTCTTCCACTGCAGCTTTGCTGAGTTCAATAACCCTGAGCATATTTGTCTGTTCTTCGCATCTGCTGTGATAAATCCACAGTGGAAAGAGGAAAACAGTCCTTTTGTCACTTCTACCTTTCCCTTACACCCTCTCCCCTGATCCAGAGCTGCGTGAGGTGCATGCCTCTGATGTGGTTAGAGTCAGGCTGAGCTTGGTAAGGCTTTGAGGTCCCTGGGTATGAATCTTGCTGCCTGTCACCTCAACAGGCTCCAGCACAAGCTTTGAGGTTAAGTCCCAGTGTTTGTGTTTTGGGCCTTTGTTGTGGTTCCCTGGTATGTTCATGATGGCCTTGGCTCTGCCACCCTACAAGCAAATGCAAAATTCACAAAGTGGTGACTCAGTTGTTTTATCCACTGGCAGCAGAAGCAGCAGCTGGCAGAGGCTCAAAACAGATCAGAGAACAGGGCAACAAGTGTCTCCAAGATGGATTTCAGGCAAACAAGGAAAAATGAAAAACCCGAAAAAGCACAGGGAGAAAAAGCCTGCCATTAAATAAAGAGACAGCAAAACAGCTGGAATGTCAACCATAGGGCTGAAGGGATCAGAAGTAAATCAGCTCTGTGACAGACAAGGAGATGTGCTGTGCCTCAGAACAGGACCACTCAAAACACAGTGACTCCCTGGCCCATACGGATTGTTCCACTGGTTCAACTCAGCCTGCACGACAAAAGAACTTGCTTTTTGTTGCCAGCACTGGGAGCTCAAAGCAGAGCCTGCAGATCAAGCTGTTTTCTTCCTGCTTGAGGCAACAGCCCTAAAAATAAAATGACCCTGGAGGACTCAAAGCTGGCTTGCTTGTTTGGCTGATAGTGTATGAAGTAGGATAGCAAGGCCTGTGCTTGTTCTTCTGCAGGTATATGGGCTCTGTGGGTTTTCAAGTAACAAAATACATCCCCAGATGTGAAGGGGAACTTCACCATGACCTGGTTTTACATCATGGTAACACCTTCATGCCTGGAAGAGAAAAGAGTGATCCTTATAACATCTCCTGGGCTGTCTGAACACACAGTACCACAGGCTCAGTGCACTCACAGAGCTGTGAGTAACATCAGTGAGCAATCCCTGCACCAGGCCACACGTCTGAGCTGAAGCTGTGAGCCTGCCAATAAAAGCAAGACATCATGAGCTATGATGCACAGAAAAGGGATATTTCTATATTAGCCATCTTTCTGGCTGAACATATGAGAAAGTGTCACATGGGCATGCATGGTAAGAGACTATAATCAAATATTAAATTTTTAGAAGAGGAAAAGATGGCCACGTGCTTAACGCAGCAGTAGAATCACATCTGGATCCTGTCCTTGGTATGACCCATGGTCATCCTGTGAGACCTCAGGCAAGTCTTGTCTCAGCTATGTAGCAGTTATGAAATCATTACAGTGTGCAGTGATTTTTTTTTTTTTTTTTTTTTTTTTTTTTTTTTTTTTTAGTATTTTTTTTTAAACAGTGCACAACCATTTACATTCAGGGAGCTTTACAACTCATTTCTGTCTGTTTGATCTCCAGCCCCAACTTTTCTGGCAAAATAGCAATTAGAACACAAGTGCTGAGCTGGCTCTTTGTTGCTGCCTGTGCCCTATCAGATTCCAAAAAATGATTGTGACTCAGTCACCTAAGCTGCATTTTGTTTATTCATGTGTAAACTGGGAATCATTAGAATTGCTTTCTAAGCATTAATTGATTATTCTTCATAGCACTACTAAAGAATTCCTAGAACAGAGATGAAGAAAACCAACACAAGGAACAGACAGCAGCAAAACTGTAAACTGCCAATAGTTTTTTCTTTACTTCTTTTCTCTTTTTCTGAGTGTGGTGCTGTGGTAAATTTGTTCCAGTCGTGTCCTGACTTCCACATAGTGTGCTGTGGTTTGCTCTGTGACTTTGGCCCATCCATCCCAACTTTTCTCTGTTCAGACCCAACTCCATTTTGGAAGTGGAACTTTGCATTCTTAGGAGGTTTCCTGATTGCCATGAAGACAATGAATATATGTCTATTTATATAATTCTCTGTGTTTATCTGTCCCTGTCATTAAGGGGCAAGATAGTCAGATGGATTTCAGATGACTCAAGAATTTCTAGGAGCAGTTATCTCCTTCTACAACTTGTGCATTTGTGTAACTCCAGTCTCTGCCCTTACATCCATAACCATTTTCTCCAGCTGGCTGAAATCCTCCTAAAGGTCTGCACATATCCCTTCTTGTTAAAAAGAGAGGCTGTAAAGAAATTGTAACATACTCATCTGCATATAAAAAAATTAATTCCCTTTTTTCCTAGGCCTGAGCTGCCTTGAGTGGAGCAGCAACTAAATGTCCAAAGCAAGTAAAGAATTCAGTCAGAGTGGTAGTAAGTGCGATATTTGGGCAGATTAACTTCACACCCTTCATTATTTCCAGCAACAAAATAACTGAAATAAAACACAAATCCAACTGCAAAGCTCAGGTCTAGTTCTCCCTCAGGAATACAAGCCCAAACCAGCCATCCTTGGAATTCACATAATATATGGAAAGAGGCAGGTATATGGTGAAGCTGGGTAATGCAAACAGTCTCATTTTCCCTAATGGAGTATATGCTCAGCTCATAAAGAATACCATTTTACAGAGTCAGAGTTTTAGTTTTGTTTTTTATGGTGTTAGACTAAAATTATTTTACTGTTGTAGTTATTTAGTCACAGGTCAGTCACGCAACAGCCACTGCTGTCACAGAAGATTAATTGGAAATATGGTCTGCACATTTTACTCCTAAAAAATTAGTTTCCTCTCAGGTAACAACATGGAAATGTATTGAAAGCAGAAAGGAACATTCAAACAAGCTGGTAAAGATTCAGGCAGATATTCTCAGCTGTGTGTGAGACACTCAGAACTGCCCCACCTGAAGCCCAGAGGTTTGTCATGGAGGAGGAGAAAGTTGTTTAGAAAAAACACACAAGTGAAAAATCAGACTTTTCTGTTAGCAGACAGCTAGCTGAACACTCATTTTTCTCCTTGGAGAAGGTTTTAATGGAAAAACTGACTGATTTGGCAGAGACTGTTCCAAGACAGTGATACTGAGTCACAAAGCAAAGCTGTAGCTACCATGCAGCCTGATCCAATGGCCCTGAAGTCAAGAGGAAGGCTCTGGACCAGGCCCATACAAATTAAATAAAGTTTGCAGCGTGCCTCTTATTAGCTCAGACCCACTGGAAGAGCTGGCAATGAAAAGCTGCTGCTGCTGCTTTCAGAACAACTCTTCCCTCACTATTAGCAGTATCATCTCCGTCCGAGGATGTTCTGCAAATTGTGACAGGCATCAAACCGAGGAGTGTTCTTTGGACTTTGTTGTTCAAAGGGAAGGGGGAAAAACAGTTTCACAGCTGTAGGTTGGGCATGAAAAATGTGGCAGGTGACAGAAAGAGGGTCACCACGCTGTGGGAGTGTCTCTGTTTCACAGTGTATGGGCTTGGTTTTCTGTTATATTGTGTGAATTTAGTGCTGGCAGAACAGGGAAAAATGCTAGTTACTTAAATCCTGGGATGAGAAGCAGCAGCAGCTGCCACTTAATAGGAAAAAACAGTCTCCTTCAGATGAAGGAGGGAATGAAATCTATATAAAGGATAAGCAGTAACAGAAATGAGACCTGGGAGCATAAAAAGGGATACTAAAAATAAAGAAGCTTCAGAAGGGACACCGAACAAACCTAATTGATCTCCTGACACAAAGCACATCCCTTGAAGTCAGACATCCCTTTCAATCAGGGGTAAGGACCAAAAAGTGGCAAAGAACAATAATCTGTCAATTCTGGAGAGCACAGGAGACAGGAACAGGATTCTATGTTACAGGACAAAAAGGGAGCCTTGACCTCCGTCCCTCAGCTCTCAGTTTGGACGCGGGAGGGGAATTGCAGAGGTGGCAGCAGCTCCTGGTGCTGCAGTGCTCAGGTGTCACTCAGAAGGACCCCAGGGAGGTGAGGAGAGCCCCCAGCCACCATCTACAAACTGCTGCACCACTAAACCCTGCCCTTGATGGATTTCCTTTGGAGACTATGGTCAGGAAGGCGCTGAATGCAAAGAGAGGATGAGAAGAAGAAATTATTTAATTAACTATACAACAATGCCAAAGGCCTGGGTAATAAACAAGAGGAAATAGAATTAGTCATTTATGAGCACTAATTTGACCTAGCTGCTATTACTGAACCTCGTAGAAAGATTTGCATGACTGAATGTTTAAATCAATGTTTATAATCTACTTAGATAGGGCCTAGATCTTAGAAGAAAATGAGGAGTGGAAAAGATGTATTTACCTATAACCAAGTCATGGACAATTAAAAAAAAAAAAAGCTGTCCTGAATGTTTCCTACTTGATAACCTGGATAAAGCAGTAAAATGGCGTGTTAGCTGTTTTCCTCCTATCCTGCAGGAAACCAGGGTGACTGAAACAAAAACTGGTTATTTGTGAGGTGTAGAATGAAAAGACAATCTAACCTCAAGGTCTCCCTCACAAGAGGTCATTCCTCAACCCTTTTAGAACTGCTAAATATCCCTGCTGTAAATGTGGTGAGGTGGCAGAGGAAAACCTCTACCAACCTAGTCTTGACAACAATGCAACAACCATAAATACAATTAATTATGAGCCAATCACTCTTGTTACAGGCAGCAGTACCAAATGATCTAAACTTGTAATGATATAGACTTGGTGCCCTGCAAAGCTCTCAGCTTTCTGACACTGTCACAGGCAATTCAGTTGAGTGAAAACATCTCACTAACCAAACCTGACTAGGATTTGGGGCCAAAGCTCCACATGCCAGAACCCAATAGCCAAGAGGAGAGATGGTACTGGTCAAATAACTGATCTACACTAACAAAATACAGAAATCTAATAAAACTTCCAAAGGCACTATGGCTTCTCTGAGGCCAGGTAATAAATATGCTCTGTTGGTAGGTCCCAATGGTGTCCCAAATCCTTGTTTGTTGTTATAAAACAACCAAGTTTTTCATTTGGTTTAGGCCATATCCATGTTTTGCTGCCATATCTTGCTCATCTCCAAAGTACACTCTAGATATATATTTTAAGGATGTAAAAAGCCAAGGGGATGATATCATTGGTGTTGAAAGATCCTCCAGAAAGCAAAACCTTGCAGTCCTAATGCTGCAGAGACAGCTCTCTGCTGAAAATCACGGAGAACAAGAAGAGAATCCTCACCCACTGACCTTCTACTGCTCCTGGCATGCTGTGACCTTGGCCTCATTTTTAACCTCTTCCGTGCCATGCCCTGATGCCAGCCCTGCAGGGTTATGCCAGCTGAAGCCTCAGTGATTATTTTAAAGTGACAGATGGAATGTCAAGGCAAACAGCATCTGTCCAAAGGGCCCCTGTAGGTGATGCTTCTCAGGGTGTCTCCTGAACATCTGCAGTAATTAAATGCTTAAGCATGAACAAGATTTAATTTTGTGGGCTGTGTTGAATCAGATGTAGTTCACTGCACAGGGATTCTTGATCTGCTCTGCATGCCTAGGAAATAGTTTTGCTCCTCCCTAGGCCCTCTTCACCCTGAACACCAGAATTATGGCAGCTTGTTTGTTCAAAAAAATAGGTGTTTAGTGAGTAAATACACAATTTGGCATCCAACAAAGTTGTTTCCCATGTCTAAAAGGAGACCACGATCAGAAAAAAAAAAACACAAAATGAGAAGCAAGAGAGGAAAAACTTATCCAAGTGAGAGACATTGGAGTTTGATATCCCAGTGCAGGGATGAAGTTAATTCCCTTCCCAACCATCAAAGGGAGGCAAAGCTTCACAAGTCAGTATCAAAGACACAGCAGAGACCATTTCATTTGCTCTCATTTACACATAACTGAGGTATCCACCATTCCCTCCTTCCTACCTCTGGCATTCCCAGCAGCTTGAATTGACATGCCTTGTAGCTTGACTCCCATTTTAGAAGAACAAGAAACACCTCATTTGGGAGAATAGTGATAAATCTGCTGATTTAAAAGACAACCTGTGCCCAGTAAAAGCCAAAAAAAGCAGTTGTAGAGTCAAGTCAAGAATTCAGGAAGCAGACAGGTCTGTGGAGAGGAGATACCACTTCTTAAAAGAGATGATGCCTGTCAGACCAACATATCAAGCCTAGCTGTAATACCATGGACCTTACTGTAGCCACAGCTCCCTGGCTACAGAAAAAACACATTGATATGTCCTTTCCAAGACAGAAAGGGGCAAGGAAACGAAACCCTTTTGTGCAGCATGGCAGGGAAACACGATTACAGAGGGACGATTTTATCAGAATCCCAAGTATCTGGCAACCCTGATTGTTCCAAACAGGGAACAACTCATAAGATAAATGTTCAGCCTTCAGCACTTATTCCTCAGAGTGCAAGGTTCTCATAAAAGGTGAACATAGGATGCTGAATTAGTGTAAGATTTTACCTTGCATTCCTGATCAGGGAATCAGAGGATTCCTTGATTACCTGGAATCAAGGTGATTCCAGATGTGAATACTCTAAAGAGTTTTTACATAAATGTTAACATCCATCGCATAACTCTCCATAGTTTATATTATTTTCTTTTATCTGTCTATTCTAGCATGTTTCTCAGGCACCTGTCACTTTGGGATCCTTTTTCTAGGAGCAGTAATATATTCCCTGCACACTGGACAGATGCACCAGTTACCTGCCAGCACTGCTTTGCTCTGTCATTCTGCTGGGGGACCCTAAAAAGAAGCTCTGGTGATTTCACCCTTTGCCAAAAGCTGATGCTGTTGGCCTGGGAATCTCATATATGAAGAAATCCAGTTTTTCTCCCTCTTACTCAGTGCATTTCCTTTCCCAGCTACAGAGCATAAGTCTGCAGGCCACACCAGAAGAGGGAAATTCATTATTTTTTTGTCATATTTGAGGGTGAGTAGGAAATTAGCTGAAATGACTGATGTCATTCTAAATCATGAATTTAAATCATTACATTTAATTCTCTGTTGGTATTTGTTCTTTGCTCACTAAGACTAAACTGTTGACACGTTTGGTGGTGCAACTTCAGAGCCATAAATCATGGAATCATAGAATGGCTTGGATTAGAAAAGACCTTAAATATCATCCAATTCCAGCCCCACTTCTGTGGGCAGGGCACCTTCCACTGGACCAAGTTGCTCAGAGTTCTATCCAGCCTGGCCTTGAACACTTCATCATTGTCATCAGGGGCTGTAACTGGAGAATGGGCAGAACATGAATTAATGTTTGGAGTCCAGGCTGGTGTGTGCCAATCAGTCACACTGGGATAGAATCATCCAGTATTGTCCTTGGGATGCAAAAGTGTCATGATACTTCAAAACACCCAGCAAATGTTCTCTCCTAGATCTGATTCACTGGGAACCACAATGTCACAGCCAGCTCAAGTTTGTTAACTGTGAATTAAAAGCTTTTTATTCTGGACATAGTTTGCATAGTTCTGTACTTGAAAAGATTATCAAGAGCGATTTCTTCCTGTGACAAACCTCAGACCCACTTTATGGAAGGCCTAAACCCTCTCATCAAATCCTGCACCAAACAGGACTTTTGTACAATCCAAAAAACTCAGGAAAAAAGGAAAGCGGTAAAAGAAAAAGGCTGTAAGAGGGAAGGGAAACTCACAACAGGCCTAATATGTGACTGGGGGATGGGGAAAGAGAAGACAAAATAAAGGCCATGCCAAATGACTCTGCTTTCCCCTCTATTTCATTTGGAGAGAAGATTAGGTTACTACAGTTCAACAGGACTCAGTTTGCTTATTGCTTTGGGCATTAAGAACTTAATGCAAAAGTAATGAAGTTAAACCTGTGGCATAGATAATGGTCATTAGCAGCCTTCTTTCCCTGTCATAAACCTGACCCTTGTTAACTCCCGTTTTATCTTTCTATGCAGATGATTCTGAATGGGGCAGGAAGTATTCTCTATCCTGGCCAATTTGGGAAAAGCATCAGCTAGTGGGTATGCACTGTTATTTCCAAAACTGGAGCCACTCTCCCTCACATCACAGCCCAGGTTGTATTACAAAATAAAGGGAAATACTGTAAATAAAAGATCAGACTATGACAGAAAAAGCACAGCTCATAGTAGCGCTGAGAGCTTCCAGAAGTCAGTTAGGATCAAAATCTCCTAAGGACATTAGGGAAAACACAAAGATTAAAAGTTTTAGCAAGAAACAAACCCCATTTATTCTTTAACCCCTTTAATTTCTGTCCTCCACCTCCCAGATAATGGAGCTTGTTCCCTGCTCATTAATTAAGCTCTTTTAGAGTTTATTGACTGAGGGCAAGATTACCCCTTCAAACAGATCCTTGAGAGCTGCTGAGTGTTTCTGTGCCACTGTTCTGACAAAGGGGGTCTTGTTACCCAGCTCTGTCAAGGAATACCTTCCCTTATGAGACAAATATTCTTTCACCTGGGACCCAAAAGGAGCCTAATTTTAGCCAAAACAAACCCATTGTTCAAGACTGCATGGAGAATACTCTGTATCATACCCCAGGTCAGAAAAGATGCTCTAGTTCATCTGCTTTTAGAAGCACAGTGATGATTACTAACTTTTTATGTTTGCCTAATGGTCAGGCTTTTTTCCCCTGGGGTACATGAAGAAACTGAATTTACAAATTGAAGTGACCATGCCAATGCCTAACTACAAACAAAGAGGAGCTGTATAGCAACATTGACCTTAATGATAAATTAATCAATGTTGAGGCTTCATTGCCAAATGAATTCAAATCTACCCAAAAGGCAGCAATAGGGCCCTCAAGCAAATTGCAAAATTGCATTACCTTCAAAGGATCATCTGGCCCTCAAAGTAAAAATGCTTCATAATAATGTCATCACAAGAGTTACACCTATATTTGAGTAACAGGGAGTGGATTAGTCATCACTTGGTGAGCAAACAAAAAATGAATTTCTGAGTTATAGTCCCAGAGAATTATCTGTTTTCCTGTAAATTCACTGGAAGAGAGGAAAACCACAGACAGAATTACCCCAAGCTGAGATTTTAGTATTTCGTGCTGAAATGGGGTCTGTACAGGACATTGCTGAATAGACAGATAAAACAGTCAAATTTTAAGGTGTAGAAGCCAATATGACTGCTTGAATCATCTCACATCTCCTGTTCAGCTTCTCATCCACTGTATTTACACAGACATATGCGATTTTGTTGCCAGCTGGTGATTTGGCAATAAAATGTAATCTGAGCCTAATGTGCCTAGAAGATTTGTTTGGAAAAAAATAAACCCAAGATAAAAAAAACCAAACTAAGTAGTACTTGTTTATAGAAACATTACGGTACCTTTGATCCTTTCTTCTGTTCTGCTTCAATATGCTTGAGTAAAAAGAAAATACGCTGTAAATTTCAGAGAGCAGCATGGGGGCTCCTATGTTTGTGTTGCAAAGACAGACCGAAGCCTTTAATCAAGACAAACTCCTGTAGGGCAAATTTCCCAATGAGGCATTAGTGTGGTGGTGTTGCTAGGTGGATCCCCATCCCAGCACTCTGCAGCCCTTGCAGCTGGGCAGACCCATTTCTGTGGCAGGGCAGCCCTGCAGAACCACTTGGGGATGGGAAAGAGGGGAGGTGACACTCAAGGAATAAAGGCACAAGCAAATAAACACATAAATACAAGGAATAATAATGCAGGATGGTTGAGGCCGAAGATACTAAACTAGAAGCAGCAAAGCAAAAAAAAAAAAAATTCTTATATTATAGAAATATAATATCCATCAGAAAAATGTTTCCCATACCCTGAATAAAAACAATAAGTCCCTTGACCTTTTCTATACAGCCATGTGTCAGACAATTATGTACACACTGCTCTTAAAATGTGATCTTTATTGTATCTCACATCAAAGCCTAACTGCACATGGTCAGATTCTCATGGAATATGAACAGGCAATAAGCACAGGGGGAGGAATATGTCCTATAGAAATCTCAGCTTATAACACCTAAAAATACTGGGTATGCTTGTATATGAATTTTTTGTAGCAATTACACTTAAAAATTAGATGTGCAAATGAACCCTCAAGGTTTATTAGGACACCCCTTACTAATCTTGACTTTTTAATTGGTTTACAGTTTTCAAAAGAAAACCAAGAGCCTTTCAAATGACTGTCTGAATTGCATAAGGTCTGTAGTACTGTGCTGTGCTACAAACTGAAGTACACTGAGAATTACAATATAGCATTCAAATAAAAAATTATTCAAAACACAAGAGCATTTCCTTTAAAGTCCCTGATTTCAAGAAGTGGAATATATTCCTTTCTGACCAAAATCTTGTCTCTTTTCTCAGAACAGCTGTGACTATACCCAACGGACTCGAATTCTCTGTGATCAGATAAATAGCTACTGTTAGAATCTCCTAGCAAAGACAAATCAGAAAGAACTTTAAAATGGCCAAGGGAAAGCATCATTTACCTCTGCAAGGATCCTGTGCATCACTGACAAAAGCAAATTAATTTTTAAATAGAAGTTAAAAATCATTACCCATGCCTTGAATTATGGAGAGCGAGCAGCTGTGCTGTAACCCAGCACCCCTGTGCCCAGGAGCCACGGAGGGACACGTGGGGGAATGTGCACTCCTGAGGCTACTGCAGCAGGAAAGGGATTAATTTAACATCAGCATGTTGGGGATGGTGTCAGGAAATCCCACAGAGGCACCTGATGTATCTGTGTGGGTAATTCTGAAGTCATCTCCACCATTCCAGGTTTCTGCTAAATCAAGCCTTTGAGTGCAGATGCTCCACAGAGATGTGGGCTGATTTGTGTCCTCTCAGTTCAGGGGCCACAGTGCAGGAGAGGCTGATTGCCATCAGTTTAGGGGCAACAGGAGCCTCATCCTCCTCCAGCTTTGCAAAGACAAGTGAAGGCCGTATGCAGCTCCCTGCAGCCATCCAAAGAGAGCAGGAGCAGAGAGGTAATTCCCCCATGCACCAGGAGTTTGATGCCTGCTGAGAACTTCCCTCAGCCAAATGTCCAGGCTCCCTGTGCTGCAGTGATTTGTGCAGCCTCCTCTATCTTTGAAACACGAGCAAGTTATTGTTGGCATACAAAGCAGCTGGCAGAGTGTCATCCCATGATTCAGCATATCAAGAAGATAGAATAATGAATCATTGTGCAGAAAGGTTGTGCAACAGGGACTGAAACAGGCCATATAAAAGCACTGTTGCATTGGAATGGAAATGGCTTTTTCATGGAAGGTACCCATCTGCCAAAAAAAACGTATAACTAATGGTTTATGAGCAAAAGATCCAGAGGCAGATAGAGGCACCAGGGCCTACTGTGACACAGACTCATGAGGAGATACTTTGGCTTGCCAGGATAATTTGCTTACAGTTGTAACATCTGGTACAGAAGGTTTTGAAAGAGATTCATGAATTGGAAAGAGGAGAAACGATGTCCTGCCTCTGATTTAAACTGCACTGTGAATTGGAGATTATCCATTGGAGTCAATGGAGATAACCTGGCACAAAACCATCCTCAATGCAAGCAGAACCAGAGCCAGAGAGCATCAACGTGCAGAGTTTTACTGTTTTACTGTCTTTCTTTATCCAGCCCATGGGAACATTGGCAATACATCAGGTTGCCTCTGCTGTTTGCATGTACCAATGTTATTTCACTGTCCAGCAGCCCCCACTGCCATCAATTCCCCCCCAAGTGTTCTGAGAGGGTCAGACAGTGCCACAATGGAGGATGCCAACACTGCACCCCATGCCTTTTGTCACTTACTGTCCCTCCTTTTCCCTTTGGGAATGTTCTCTAGCCTGCTAACTGGTTTTGTTGAGTTGGTCTCCAGCAGAACAAACACCTCACACCTTTCTTTCCAGCCTTTCCTCCCTGTTGGCAAAAATCAAGTGTCATTTCTAGGTTAAAGGCTCCAGAAGACACTTTTAAGATTTAAAAAAACACCCTTTAAAAACCCAACTCAGTGGGGTCTTTCTGCTGAAAGAGCTGATATCCTTAGAAAAGAAAGATCTTATCTCAGGATTTTTTTCAGCTTACCTTAGATTCATGGACTGCTACTAAGAAATCTGGCAAACTTGTCTAAGGAAAGCAAGTTCACACATCCCATGTGGTTGTTGCTTCGAGTGGCATTTCTAAAGGGGGGCAGTGCTGCCTGTAGGTAAAAATTTGGAAAGTTTGGAAGAGTTTTCTCTGTAACTGCTGCCTGTGAGCTGATGCTGTGCAGCCACCAGCAGAATGCTCTGTGCTCATCCTGAGGACAAACCCTCCCTGCTCTGGCAGCTGTGCCAGATCCAGGCTGGGACCAGCAAACCTTTTTGCTGGGCTCTCTCAGACCGACCCTGGCCACACTGCCCATGACAAGCCAAGGAGAAAAAGCTCTTCAAATCATGAACAGCATCCCTCTGCATCCTTCAGGCTCCCAGTCCCCATCCTCCAATTAGACAATGGGTTTCAGTCTGTTTAACTGCTATTTTCCCTGCCAGCCTCCTTCTCTCCCATTGCTTCCTCCCTGCTTCCTTGCCCAAAGACCTGTTTTGCCACCACTTTTCATACTCTATTTTCCTTTTATATCTGTTGACTGCCTCAGATGTTATTAATTCTGTTAATAAAGATGGGAGACACAGGCAGCGAGGGAGATAATAATAGAAATAATATAAATAGATCAAACTTTCACCCTACACACTTCAAATTATGGGAACCTAAAAGCAAAGCAGTAGTTAAGGGCCTCAGCCACTTGTATTGGCAACCCTGTCTTTCATAAGCATGCAATTTAGATTTAATAATATGCTTAATGAATGGTAATTAAAAACAAATTGCAATTAAAACACTATTTAATGAGGTTTAACAGTGAAGTGATAGATATGTATCTATCACCAAGTTCAACTTCAATAAATATTTTCTTAATAACAAACTGGCATTTAATTAGTATGGGAAAAATGTTGCTGCTAAATCTAAATTAAATTAAAATATACTTAGAGCACTTACCCACTTAATAGTATGTGTTAATGAAAAAATATTTAAAAGGCTTTTCCTTTCTTAAAGGAATTTAACTGATTGCAGCATGTGAAGGCATGATCCAGCCCTGCACACAAACACTTTGTTGATTTAAGAGTTTCCTAATGCACAATAACTATATTAAGCCATGCAAATGAACAAACATCCTGGTTACAATTTGAGTAAGATTTAACAAATGTGACATTTTACAAAGTCACACTCAAAATTCCCTCTGCACCTTCCCACTAACCTTTCCATGTCATTTTATGATCCCATTATCATAAATATCTGAGCACCTGCCAAAAAATTTTTAAATAGAAATAAAGTGTTTTCTTTCTTCCTGCAGATATAAAGTTTAAATATTTCATAGATCATTATTTGTTTAGTGGGAAAGGGCAGGAGAAGAAGTTTAGTACTTTGAGCTTAGCATATGTCAACTATTTTGTTTGAAACTGAGGTTTGTGAAATCTTTATTTCTCATAAAAGGTATTTAAGCAGCTTAAACCCTGATCCTATCTGTCTCCTGTGCTCCCAAGACTCCTTATAGTGGCTGATACTTTAATTGCTCCAGCACTCATTATGACTTGGACTACATTCAAATAGAACATTTAATAGGGAAAAAGAGCTTTTAGGAGAACACAACATTTTTTTGAAGAAAACATGGAGCCTTAATACATTCAGTATTTTTGATCAACTGATTGGAACCAGGAACGACTGTGGGAACACAAAATATAATCTGCAGCAGTATTTTATAACTCTTTTTTTTAAACTATTTTTTACCGAGCATTTCAGGACAGAAACTGAGGAGAACCCCAAATCAAAATGTTTTGCCCACAGATACAACCAGGACTCCTTCTGTGTCTTCACAGAACTACCACAAGGGGTCTGGCTCACGAGAAGGACACAACAGTACAGCAGAGTTAAAATATAAATACAAACGGTTCCCTAAGGCAAAAAACCCCCTAAACTTCTCAATCTTCCACTTTGCAGGTATTTTGTACATAATGACACTGTTTTATAGCAGCAGATGGGGCACATACTGGTGTTTTTCCCATTACCACTGACACTCTGATGTACCTATTTGCAGAGAGAAACAGGCACACTATTAAATGTGATTTAAATAAAAGAAGGAAAATTCATTGGGACAATATTTGCCATGAATTCACTATAACTTCCTTTTCTTCTTTTCAGACTTACAGGAACTAGATATTAGAAATACAATTAGCTCTGTTCCTCTTGAAGACAACCTCAAGAACAGGAGATGATAATCACAAACCTGGTTCTCTGGACAGCTTCCCACTTAATCCCACCAGCAGCTGCTTGGCTCAAGCCTCTTCTTTTCCCTTGCATATCACAAACACACTAGAATGAGGAGCACCAGTTTTAAATTTCAGTTATTTTCTAATGGACTGAGAGTGCCAATCTTGGTTTTAAGTGACTGGTGAAATGCTGCACAGTATTATTTTAAAAAGCAAAAGAACCAGCCAAAAAAAAAAATACAGAGCAGATAAGCAATGTGAGAATGAGTTACTAAATATAGGATATAATCATATGCCACACATAAACAGAGAGAAATAATGTACTTACCCAGCCAACCCATGATTGGTCCTGAAAGCTTGGAAATATTAGTGCAGAATGTGAAGGATGTTTTCCTGGCATGGTCCAGCTTCAGATATGATGCAGATACCACTTAGCATTAAAGAGTGCTCCTGTGATTCCAGTTTTCAAGCATTTGACAATCCCCTGCTAAATGTGACATCCTGTATGAAACAAATGACTTGATTAAGGACTTATTAACATTGAAACAGAACTGACTTCATGAATGATGACAGGTCCTACGGTACATGTCACACTGCATCAGAGCTGAAGGCACAGACACTGTCCTTCCTTCAGGAAAATGCAACTATTTAGTTAGGGAAATACCCATTCCACAGCAGTAGGCACAGAGGGAGCCTGGTTCCAGCAGGAGAGACAAATTCACATCCAGATTCCAGTCCAGGGTCTCACAGTGGAGGCTGTTGCACGCCTTGCCACGCTCCTGCTTGGATGGAATAAAAATATATTTAAATTGAATAAAAAATCTGGGCACCCTACAAAGTAATAGTTGAGAATCACAGAATAGTTAGGGGTGGAAGGGACCTCTGGAGATGAGCCCATGCCAGGGGTGGCTAACCTGGAGTGGGCTACCCAGCAATGGGCCCAGGTGGGTTGAACTGTTGGGCTTGGAAGAAGAAAATCTTTCTCCAATTTCTCCGTTTGAACTCCTTTCTCAGAAGACAGAAGGACTCAAAAGGGACGTCAGAAAAAAGATTTATGATATGGACTATTCTATAATGATGGAAATGCCTCAGTATTACACCCAGTTTTGACAGCCAAGAGTCAAGCTACAATAGAACGCCCAGCTCAGTGTCACCTGTCCCCAGACACTCCAGGACACCTCGCTGTCGCACAAAATGAGGGATTACCCTCTGAAAAGTCTGAGAGAAATTCATGAGGCTTTGCCTCTGCTGCAGCAACTATGATGGCTCAGACAAAACTGCAAGTCAATCGGATTTGTCTTCCTAATGACTAGAAAACTTTTAAACATTCCACTTAAGACACCAGGAAAGAAAAAGAGGATGGGAAGCACAGACTCAGAAGCTCTGAGGACCAAATTTTAGGGTTGGCAGGACTGTGACAAACGTGCTGGTCACTGTCAGCCAGGAGAGCTGCTTCTCATCCCAGGGGGAGAGCCAACTACCACTGCTCATGCTACCAAATATCTAAACAGTCAGGAACTACCCCGCCTCCCTCGAGTATTTCCTACCAAAAAATGGCAGTGAGATGCTGATAAAGATGGTGCTTTAACACCCTCAGCTCGTGGCCAGCAGTCTGGCATCTCTGGTGATGCTCAGCTCAGGCTGAGACAAACAGGAGGCCCATGCCAAGATGCTTTGCAGTCAGTGGCCTGTTGCCAGAGTGTCATTTTTCACAGAAGGGACACAATACCAGGCAATCTGGCTGAGAATGAATAAAAATGTCATCTGTGCTCGCTCCACTTCAAGGGCTCGTGCAGTATTGTTCTCCTCATGTGCAATAAAATTCCAATTGATCCAGGAGACAGATCAAAAGATGTTTCTCTGGGACCTATTGGTCAGTCTTCCAACCTTGACAAGGAACTTGCATCAAACCATTACATTTTATAGCAGTGATTAAAAAGGGCTCATTTTTTTTCATGAGCTGGGGCTGGTTTATTTTTTGCCTACTGGAAATTTGTCTCTTCTTTCACCCAGCAAAAAAGCACAAGACTGAGACAATGAGACAGCATGGAAAAGAAATACGCTTAGCAGAAATAGCAAACCACCAGATTTGCACATTGCTGGAGATACAAAAGGAAAGATGATTGAGAAAAGGCTGCAAAGCCAAAAAAGCACTGACAAGATTTATCTGCCATCTGTGAAAAAGAAAGGAGCAAACAGAAATAAACACACGCATGAGAAGGCAAAAGGAATGAACGGGGTTATTATCGTGGGGGACCTTTCAGTGACTGAACTTGAAAGACTTTGCTGAAACAGAGACTTCGTTTTTGAAAGAGTTTGTGTAATTTCTGTCCTCAGTGGCTGGATATGCACAGTGAGTCAACCTCAACTTGAGCCCTATCCTAGTAAAACCATGCAAGAGGTACCAAGGAGCACAAAGATCATGGATAGTTTTGATGTGTTTCCATAGAGAGAGGTCTCCATGTTTCTCTGGCCCTTTGCACATCATCTGCATGTGCTGGAAGGACAAAGCTGGGAGGCACTTGTGTGAGGTAAAGAGGATCCTTTTATTTTTACCTGTTTAGGCTGAATTCACCACTTCTTGAGAGTTGTTCAGCCTCCTCATCTCCTAAAGACAGCCATGGATATTGGAGGTATTGAGTAACATGCAGAAAATCCCTGACAAATGGGCTGTGCCAGCTGGTAGTAATGGGAAACAGTAGCAGGGAGCTGGGAAAAGGGTAAAGCTCCCTTTGCCATCCCAGTGCATTCCTGCCAACAGCTCCTGATATGATCTGATGCTAAACACACCCCTCAAGACTAGATTTTCATGCTTGGAGAGAGATGAGGAACAGCTGACAAGTCTCTGTGAGCCATCGCAATGAAGAAACTGTAAAATAACAGATCCAGCAAGACAGAAGCTGGCAGCAGAGGAGAGCATGCACTCCTCACCCATTCCTGAGCAGGGAACAGAAGTGATGGATATTTAAAATAAGAAGCTTTTCTCATTTTCCCATGAGTGGGTTCTCCATCCTCACTATTGAGTTGGACGTGAGCAATAAAAATTTGTGTTGCAAAAAATAATAGAAAAATTTAATAATTTCAGAGAATCCCAAAGAAGACTTTTGTGATTTCAAATCTGAAGAATGCCCCAAAATATCTATGCTCCATAAACCACCCCTGAATATGACTTGATAACCCCTGACTTAAAAAAAAAAATCAGTACAGATTGTCTCACCTGCCACAGCCATTAGGATTCTCCTAATCCACATGAATGGAGCTGCAGGGAAGATATCCCAGCCATAACTGTATTCAGTTCCAGCTTGCTCTGTGACCTGAAGATTTACCTGGCTGCAGCCTGGGAGGGGAAGGCACAACAGCAGAATTGCATCCATTCAAGGTGCCCTGCACAAGCCATACATGTGATACATCACTTAAACAGGGGCTGCAGAAAGAACTTACCATAAACTTTCCATTCCAAAGCACTAAAATCTTACATTTGCTTATTAAATTTCAGCTGGGGCCCCAGGCAATTGAACAGAACACCAGCCTAGCTACTGCATTTTGCTTCACTTACAGCTACCGACATGCAGCCGTAACTCACAGGGAGAAATCACAAAGCTTAGGACTCTAATCTTGGCTAACCATCCCTTCCACCTCTGGCTGTTGGGGTAAAGCTGACAGCACATCTTAAGTTTGGGTTTTACTTGTTAGGGGTTTTTTTTGCCTTCCTTTTCTTTTAAGAGCATTATGGGAGCAGGGAACAAAAGAAGAATGGCATATCCTCTGTTTAAGAGCACCTGATTCAAAGAGCAGTTGAGACAATGGCAGGATCCTGATGTGTTGGGAGGTGTTTCAGGATAACCCAAGGAGTGCTGTTGGAAAGGCAGGACCCTCAGGGGCCTGCTGGGGATCTCTGCTCTCCCCTGCTTGCTGCAAACACAGAGGGGTGGAAGGACTGAGCCTCGAGAGATCCCCCAGCAGCCTGAAGCTCAGAGTGGCAGCATCTCTGAGCTGCGCATGCAGGGATCTGGGTGCTGCTTTAGGGCTCTGCTGCAAAGTGGGGTCTGAGCTGATAAAAACTGTTGCAGTTGTGGATCCTGCTCTTTGGCTGTCATTTTAATGGCAAAGACTTTGAAGCCCTGACCCACTCTCCTGTGGTGTTTCTATAATGCTCAGCACAGCAAGGATGGATGAATTTTCTGTAAAGTTCTATAGAAATCTGATCCCCCATAAGCTAGGCTTCAGGGGCTCAAGGAATTGCCAAGCACTAAGTGCTCAAAACCTGTTAGGTCCCAGAAAGGCTTGAAAATCCTGAAAAATTATTAAGAAATAAAGAAGATTTTTTATGTGTTTTTCCATTTTGCAGCCTAGGACATAATAACCACATTGTGTTTTAAGCTTTCTTCCACCACCCCATGAAGACCAGAAACATGTGGGTTGGCACCTCTCTAGAAAAGCAATGTGCTGGGCTGTATTTTTGGTATAATAAAAGTGAGAGTTCAAAGAAACAGCACAACTACAACTGCTCAGGCTTTAGGAAACTCCCCTGCATTTCTGGAGAGGTTCACAGTGAGATTCACAGTAATGCCACAAGGTTTGGTACCTCCATACTCTTCCTACAAAGTCGAGTCTCCACTCACAGCTGTGATCTCCTTCCCTCAGGCAGCACAAGAGCAAAGGGGCTTAAGCAGTGGCAAAGAGTGACCAACAACTTTGTAAAATATGTACTAAACAATCAGGGCAGTAACACCACTCAGCTGCTGTGGCAACCCCCTGAATTTTGCTGGATAATTAATATATTAGCAATTCTTCAGTATTTGCTAATCCCAAAGGTTTGTTCCACAGCCAAAACCAGTAAAAGCCCAGCTCAAATAAACATGCTTGGAAAGTTAAGCTTGGGGTTAAATATTTTACAGGATTGAGACCAGCTGAATTCTGTAGTTAGTTTATTGTTATCATTACTACCATCATCATTACTAGTGAGCAGAGAACAGTTCATCTTAAAGCTGGCTATTCTTTTTCAAAATATTCTTTTCAAGCAATTTATCCAGAATATAGTGGCATTTACACTTCTCAAGGTAATGATCCAAAAGGGTAACGTCAGTGCCTATCTGATTTGTTATGACAAAGCTGAGCAGGTCTAATAACTCCTCAGGTTTTAATAATCTGTAGCACCTTAAAAACACCAAATGATGGAGCAGAATGTGCAACAAGTAAACACTGGCAGGAATCTTTGGATACACAGAGCGAAAAAAGGAGGGGAGTTTAGGCATTCCATTCTTGTTTGTTTTCAAACACAATGTTCCTGCTTTAAAGAGAGGGTTAAGAGCAGGTGTTGACATTCAAAACCATTTTTCTTATTTAAACTACTAATACTGAATAATATTAAAACAGAGGAGAGGATAGTGCTCCTTTAGAGAGATTTATCCTTTACTTTTTTAAAACCAACGGGCACTTCACATGTTCAGGAACTGTGACTGGAACACATCTGTATTTTTATTTAATTACCCTTTTCCTAAATGAGGTTACAGCATGGCATGTGGTGTCTTTCAAACCAGACACCTGTAGTCAGAATTAGAAACTTCACAGCTACCTCCCCTTAGCTTCCCAGGGGTTGAGGGGGTGCTGGGGAATTGTTCAGCTCAGACATGAGGAAAGCTGGCAACCTCATCAGCAGCGTTATCAAGGCCTCTGCAGATCTGAATGGCTTTCCTGTCTGCATATTTTTATATGTATGTATATGTATTTATTTGTTCATTTTATTTTAAGGCTAGTTCCAACAGGAAAAAGGTAATAGAACAGTGAGAATTTCCTGTGACAGTATAACCAGGAAAAAAAAAAAAAAAAAAAAAGGCAGCTCCATTAAATAAAATAAACCTAGACAAAGCTTTATGTGAAAATGAAATAAGGCTGAGGTATACCCCAGGTGCAACATGGGTCAACTGTCCTTCCTACAGCTCAGGGCTGGAAGAGTGCCCAGCTTTTGTGAAAGGTCCCAAAGCCACAGAGAAGGCTCAAGATGTTGCCTGGCCTTGGGCTACACACTTGGCTGCTGCAGAGGCAGTGACCTTTGTTCCCGACACAGGGCCGGGATTAAATAAAAAAATATTATTTTTTTTGTTTTCACCAGAGTTCTCCCTTCTCACAGGAAGAACTGCTCCACAGTCTGGATTTGCAGCCTGACATTTTGGCATATGACTTTTTTTTTTTTTTTTTTTTTTTTTCACGGGCAAACCCATTGTTTGTTCTGGTTTCACGTGGCTGGCAGCTTCAGGAGATTCTGAGCTGCAATGCAGTAGCAGAGATGAAGACATCAGCAAAGATGAAGACATCTGCCTTATGCTATTTCTGAGTAAATAGATCTGCTGCAGAACTAGAAGACAACTTGAAGTTGAAATTTCAGTTTAATTTTAATTTGTTCCTGTCCTACACAGCCCGTGGTACTGGGCACTCCATGTACAAGGCCAGGCTTCTCCATGGAACAGCCCAACGAGATAAAAGGAATGGAATTAGATGTGGATCAATGACATTCCCTTATCTTTTCTCACAAACAAGCTCCAACTCACTTTTTGAAATTCCCCAGCAATGATTGCTGAACAGAGTGGACAGAAGACCCAGAAGTAGAATTGCATAATGCTGGTCCTACTAACAATCTTACTTTTTAATCCTTTCCCTTAATTTCAGTGGTTGATGGAGCAGTGAAAAGGGCCTGTGAAAGAGATGTAGAGTAGGGGCGGGAATTCTCTCCACCACACTTTTTTCCCAAGAATATAAAACCCACCAACTTCCTCCAGGACTAATTCTTGCTCAGTGCTGCAGGGGCAACAACAAACACAGTGCTATTAATACTCTCTATTAAAATATTATTATTTCATATTACCACAGGTTCCCTTTGTGGGGCAGTGATCCACAGTGACACCATGCAGAGCCAGCACAAATGGGGGTTCTGAACCAGGGAACCTTCACACCAAGCCAACACCTGCAGCTGATGTTACACACCAACAGCCCTCAGAGCTCATCACACCAACAGCCCCACTGCTCTGAAGGGTTTGCAGCCAGCAAAGAAAAAGAGGTTTTGAGGAGAAACTGGGAAGAGAGTGATGCAGCTGCCTTGACAGCACAGGGAAATGTGTGAGGGTACTTTCAGATTTTAACAGTTGGGACCACAGAGTGGCACAATTGGCTGATCAGAGGCCAAAACTGGCATCTTAACCACAAAACAAAAATACTGTATTGGTTGGGAAAAAGTCCCCTTTTCTGGGGAAAAAACAAATAGATTATGTTTGATATGACCAAGAGCAGACGCTTGCAAGAGAGATGCAGTGAAAGGGGTGATGGGCAGGAGAGAAAAGTGATTTCTTTTGGAGCATAAAGAACATATGTGAACAGGGTGAGATCAGATTTGCCAGGGCCACAATTAGCAATGTGGTACCAGTGATTGAGGAGCACAATAGCGACAGCCTGGGCAAGCATGTGAGCCAGGAGGGGGGACAGAAATGGCAACATTTAGAGAGGCTACACAGAAACAAATGGCCAGAGTTTGACAGTGCCTGCAGGTATGAACCTAGAAACAGGAATCAAAAACAACACCCACAGGTCTGAGTGACAGGTAGGATCATAATATTATCCCTGTTGCTTGAGAGATTTAGGGGGAAAAGTCTTGTTTGAGGCATGTTGAGAATTACCTGATAGCTGATCTTCTTCAAGGAGACATTGTGGGGGGACAGGAACACCACAGAAGTGGGACTCACATGGTGTAAGCAGGTGGTCTCTGTGGCATCAGCACAGGGGCAGAACCTGAATCTGGGTTTGCAGAGAAAATTATCAAAAGATATGGAGTAGAAAATTAAGGGACAATGATCAAAAGTGAATCCCTTTCAGCCCCAAAGGAACATTAGGACCTGTTCTGCTTACACAGAGCTAAACTGGGAAAGCCCATCTCTAGTGCTTGGAAAAGTACTTCCAAGAAAGTAACTGTGCTCTCCCCAGCCACCATGACTTCCCTTTTCAGATGAAATAAAGCAATGGAAAACAGGATGGCTTCTCCAGCAAACATGATTTTACAGCACAAGCCTCATCACTCATCCTTCTGCACTTATTATAAGAAGAGTATTTTTGTTGTTTTAAATGGGGAAAACAAACAAAGGAGCCTTTCCACAAAGCATGTCCCTGTCCTTCACCCACAGAAACACTCCTAAAACACAAGGGTTGGAGCTTGTGGCTTGAGAGCTCCCTTTCATGTCAGTACCCACACTGAAGCCTTGGTAGGGCAAAGCACCTGAACCAGTGCCCACTCTCTGCTGTCACCCCAAATTTCCTCCTCCTGCCCTCCTCCTAAACATTGCCTCACCCTCAGAAAGTCCCCCGTGGAGAAACAAGCCCAAATTCAGCTCTGGCTCTATGTAAATTACAAAGCAGAGTATTTGCCTGCTCCCTCAGCCCCATCCATCAGCCCTGTCTGAGGCTGCAGCAGTCTCAGTGACGTGCAAGAAGTGACTCTGAGGTTGCTGCTGCGGGCGGATGCTGCAGGTGCCAAAACAGCCATGGCGTGGTACCTGCAATTACCTGGTGCTCCAATTCCTGCCATGTTTTGGCAACACACACTGTGTCCAGTCCCACTTCAAAGCTGCCTCTGTGCTTTCAGAATCACGGTTAAGTGCTCTCTTTAATTACTATGTGTTTCCTGTATGTTTTTAATCATCATCATTAAAGGATTGAACACAACCCACTGAAATGGTGAAGTGTAAACACGAGCAATGATTATTCCAACCTCTTTGCTGGTTTCAGGTAATGATCATGTTATATATTTAAAGCTGCTCCTTGGTTTATATAGTCTGTTTTAGGATCATGTTATCCCAGGCATTTCTAGTTAAGGGCAACTAAAGGTTAAGGTAGGGGAGGGGGAAGCCTGTTTTAAAATTATTTTAAAGGCTTTTAGCTATTTAAAGTCGGTGTCTGTGACCTGTTAAGAATCAGCAAAGATGAAGACATCTGCCTTATGCTATTTCTGAGTAAACAGATCTGCTGCAGAACTAGAAGACAACTCAGAGTTGAAATTTCAGTTTAATTTATGGTAGACAAGCCACTGGAATTTCTCAACGTAGAAACAGTGCTGTTAGTTTTAATCAAGCTAACACGGGTTAGAAGCACTCCAACACAGCAGCCCAGCACTCACAGTTGTGCTAATATTTGCCCTAGTTTTCAAAAAACAAGTGGGAGAGGCAGGGAAGAGCTGGTCATTAAGGCATGGCTTGGAAAGGGCCTCTAAGGCCATGGGGCAGCCCCTGCTGACCAAGCCTCCCATGCAATAACAGAGTCCTTTGTTGTCCTCCTCAGCCCCTTCTCCCATAAACAAAGTACAGGAGGTGCAAATTTTCCTATTTAATTTTGTATCCTGATCCCATTTTTGGCCACTCAGCTGACAAGGCCAGGCTGTGCAAAGATAAATAATCCAGAGCTCACCTTCAGCTCGCCTGCCTGCCATCACAGCCACCCCAAACATCCAGATATTCTTGTTCTGGGACTGTCCCAAATTTTACCATTCCAAATCTGATTCATCTGTCCTTCCAAATGCTTAGAAAAGGCTAGAGGGATTAAACACACGAAAAAGATGCCCAAGTGCTTTCTAATGGATAATAAATATCTATATACATCACTTAATGCATAGTAAGGATGGTTGTGAGACAGATTGGCTGCTTTTCCTTTAACTGTTACATGAAACACCTCACATTTGCCATGGATGCAAGCAGGAATGTCTGATTCTGTGTGTCTAACCCTAAGCTAAAACCTTTCCTGAGCAAAACTGTTTGGATTGTTTTCCACAGGAGGCATGTATTGTTTGGTGTTTTGTTGTTTCAGTACTGTTTTGTTTGTGTTTTTAAAACACAAAAATTTTTAAAATGTTTTAAAAACACAAACAATTTTAAATTTTTTCCTTGATTTCCAGTGAAATACTAGACATGGCAAATGATTGTTGACATGGTTTTAAAACCTCGTGACTTTTTTCTTTAATTTATTTTTCTTGGTAAAATATAAAATAACTCTCTGGCCACTGGAAAGTTTGAAATAAATATAATATTAAATATAATATTTGCAAAATACGTTCTGAAAAAAATTTTGATGCCCTTCCACCAGACCCATTCCCGTTTATCCTTGCCTCTGATGTGGAGTTCTTGGGTGACCTCATGACACAATTTTCTGTGCCACCATTCCCTATTTGTTGAGATAATAGGAATTCTAGTCTCCAAATAAGTGATTCTTCATCAGAAAAGTGACAGTTCATCAGATAGAAGGTTACTGCAAAAATATATCAGCTTTGAATAATTACAGTGTTTGTGGGAAATATTTCTCCAGTTCAAGATGGAGATTCCAGTGAAAAAAACAAACAAAAAACACTCAATCAACTTTATCACAACAGTGAAAATAAAACCCCCAAAGCAGTCTATTTCAGAATATAGCAAGGCTTTGTTTTTCACCAGCTCCCTGACAGAAATATCAAGCCAAGTTTTGACCAGGGTTGGAAAGGTGGATTTCCATTGAAAGCGCACCAACACCGCCCGTAACATCCAATATGTAAATGAAAATCATTCGGCATGGGCTGCAGGCAGGCTGACTCCCACTTCCATGGGTGCAGTCCAAGGCATGTCCCAAAGTGCTGCACAAAGCTGGCAGCAGCACACACAGCCCCATCCACCCCACTGCCCACCGGCCATCTGTGCCCACAGGTGGGGATGGGAAGAAAGGCAAGCTCCACCCTGTTCCCAAAGGATGCCTTCAACCTTTTCCCCCCAAGTGAAAAGAGCTCAGCCAGGCTCACAGTCCTCAATTCATAAGTGTTCATCTATGAAATCGGATTCCCACCCCTCTCCACTAAGGATCTGCTATTTCAACGAAGCACAAGATGTCAGGATTTTTGCCAACACGAGCACAGCTGTCAAAATCTCATCCTTGGAAAGAATCCCAGATAGACACATGTTTTACCCCAGCCAAAATGGTCAAACTTTGCAGAGAAACATTCAGAGAGGAAAAAGGTTCCATATTGTCACTGCGCTAGCTTGGGATTGCTCACAGCCAGACAACTGGGATGTGGTGTTTTAATAGCTGAACCATTAAAAGCAACAGGCATCTTGCTATTGACAGCAATAAGAACAGATTCAGTGCCTTTGGCACAAGATTATCAAAAACAGCATTGCAGGAAAGGAAATAAGCTTGTTTGAATTTGGGAGACAACAAATGAAGGGGAAAATATGCTTGCAATTTTCTATTTTTCTAGCATGTTTTTCCTAAATAACTTCAGCACTTTTGCCTGGTGTTTCCAAAGGGACTCTGAGGAATGTTGGGTTCATGTTGTCCTTGGATTCATGTCCTTTCAAGCCCACCTGAAAATCCAAGCCTAAGAGAACATTTTCTGTCCAGCCTGAACAGAGCAAGATTCCCAACCCCCTGAGCAGGGGCACATCAGCCTATTTATCCTGATCTGAGATGTGAGGAGAACAAATGACTTGTCTCAGGTCACAGGTAGGGGCAGTGACCAAGCTAACAGAGGCCCAGCAATGCCCTGGTCCTTCCTGCAAATGAGACCTGTATATCTTGGCTTTCTTAGCACGGCCCACAGGCAAGAGGTGAATTCCCACAGCTGAAGGGGTGGGGAGGGGAGGTGGCATCAGGAACAGCAACCATTATCCTCTTTACTGGAAAACGTGTATCTGAATGGCCAAATTTACTAGCTGTTCAAGATCTTTATGAGATTTATGGGGCTCAAGAAAAAAAAATTTATTAGAAAGACATAAAACTTCAGTGGTTTGAAATGGAAATGTTTGCAAAGGACTTGGGATCAGCTGGTTTCAATTGCAGGCCTGTCTGAAGCAGGGAGGGCTTCACTTCAGGGCTGAGGACCTCAAATCTCTCCCAACCTGACCCTCCCAAGACAGCCAGAGATTAAAGCTGCTTGGAGAGCCAATGCTCCATCCTAGGGAGGAGCTGTGGTACCCCAGATAATGGAAACACACAGATAATGGAAATGATGAGGAGCACATGGCAGAGACACTCAAATCTTCTTGTGCAAACCAGCCCAGTCCTGCAGGGTCAGTCCTGAGCTCGAGCTAATGGTACCTGGTGAGTCCAAACTGCTCCCTGATCCTGCTCCACCTCACCTGGGTGCTCCTCATCCTGCAGGCCTTCTTAAATTGCGAGGAAAGCCAAACCTGAGCCATCCTTCTTCATTTACACCCTGCTGGGAGCAGTACAGCCTGATCTCCTGCCATGCAGAGCTCCAGGGAGCACAGCAGGGACACCGGCATGGCTTGGCCTTTTAAAGGTTCTCAGCAAAGGCACCCACCTCTCTGCACCCTGCTCCTTCTTTCCCTCTGCTCCCCCCTGGTTCTGACAAAGCACATTGCCCCAGACAGCCTCTGCTTTTCCCAAATTCTAAATTCCGTGAAGAAATCTTAGCTCTGCACCGAATTTGACCCAGTGCAAAACAGAAACTGAATTCCTCTCCAAGTATAACAGACAGGACACCAAAACATTTGGAAAATGTTGGTTTTACCATATCAGAAGCCCAAAACCACATTACACACATCTCTTAATGAGGGTAATAAGCTTAACAGCCTCTGAACTGAGCTCGTCATCCACTTAGAGCAATCCTCCCTCCAGTGCCTTGTAGGGCACCCTGGGATGGGCTGGCCAACATTTCACACCTTTGCATCTGCCAGCATTTGTTTCTGGCTCCTAAACAAACACAAAACACGCTGAAGATTTCCAAAGGGTATCCAGAGGGAGCCAAGAGTTGGTTCAGATGCTGCTGATGAGCTTGTTGCAGTGCTCACCCCCCTCCTCACCTTACAGGATGCTTAATGACAACGGGCTGCTGTGGGATTCACACCTACAGCTCACAACTGTTCTGCTGAAAGGTGCGTGGGGCTCCTTCTGCCGCTCTCCTCTTCCTGAATTACCAGAGAATATTTCCCTTCCTTCTTCCTTTTGCTTTACCTGCTGTCCTGCAGACCAGGTGTGCAGATACTGACTGGAGACAGCCAGGGAGCTGCCAGTTCATAATCCTCTTCCCTGGGACTGCCTTCAACCCTGCTAATTCAACACACAAATGCTGCATCCTAATACATAGGACAGTTCCTTTATGCAAAGACCACAAGGACAGCAGTGCTGTTGGTAAAGGATTTCCCCAGCAGATCAGCTCTGAGCTCCTGAATGCCAGCAGGCTCATGCTCAGCAGTGCCACATCACAAAATGCACTTTGTCCATATTCAGTGTTGCTGTCAAAAGAGGCAGAGTTTCACATAATTCTGCTCACTCGTGTATGTCTCAGGGAGTGATTTTTGGCTCACTTTCTCTAGCTTGCAAATTACTTACAGCACTTGTGTACTGGTGTTTAGAAAATCGTCTTGATCTGTTTCAGACACCCAACTTCACAGCTTGTCCTGATAGCATCTCCCAGGAGGGAAGACCACAAACTCACCTTGCCCTGTAAAAAGGCATATTTACCTTTTAGAATGAACATCAGCTTTATGTTTGCATGATCTCTAACAGACAAGCATAGTTATGAGCCTTTTCTGGCTCTGAAACCAGTTCACTCAGGTAGTTTCACCGAGCAATTAGGTTTTGAAACACAGAAACAAACTTCTCAGTCTACATATAGCAGCAGTCAGGAGCATCTCACAGGCTGAGCCAATGCTTTTTTGATCAAGATTTCTGTAGAACTGGGAAAACATATCTCCTCTAAAATATATTTCTTCAAAATCTGTAAGTTTTCATAGGGAAATGCAGGTTTGTGCCTAGCTCAGAATACACTGGGTTATGATTTCTGCCATCAGCAGCATCAATGCAAAATATTGTCTGGGAGGAAAGACAACTCTGGCTCTCACCTCCAGCTCAGTGCAGGACACAAAGCATTTGCTGTTCACTCTCCAGAGATGCAGCTCAGTGCACATCAGGCTGTGGCTGTGGTCCTGCTGTAGATTCTCCAAAAAGGTAAATAATGACTTAGGGGTGCTTGCCAAGGCATTGTCTCCCCCCAGGACTCCCATTCCCGTTTCCTTGTCTGTGATTTCAGAAGGAAAGTTTGTTACTAACACAGTGTTGGAATTAGCTAAGTTATCTGCAATGCACTGAAATGTGAACTGCTTCTCATCACACAAATCCTAAAATTAATCAAACTTCACTGCCCTATATCCATAACTGGCCGTCCCATGGTCTGAAAAGGTAATCTCCAACTTTTTTTTCATTTCCTCAATAATGTGGAAACAGGTTTTAATTTTTTCCCCTCCACATTTCACTAGATTCAGATTTTTTTGATAAATTCTTTAGATGAACATATTTCAGCCAGCAGGCTGCTTTCAAACCCTCCACTTTGATTATTGACCACAGCACCAGGCATGATCCAGGACAGGTCCTGCACAACTGCTCACCTGAGACATGCAGGGCTGTTCTGTTCCTGGCTTACAAGGGCTATAGCTATACTTGGAAGGAGAGCTTCAATAATTCACAGGCAACTACTGGCTAGAGCAAATTAATCTTCTTTTCTGTGAATTTCCATTAATAGAAAACTAATGCTGATATGAATAAAGTGGAAAAGGGATGTGACTATAGAAGTTTTTGTCCTTGATCTCATTAATATTTCCCAATGAAAACACACACACTATTTTCACTGTAGTACTATCCAGCCTATCAAGAGTTCAATGTAAATTTCTATTTTTTACTTAAATATTCTTTTATGTTGTTTCAACATTAAAAATTAGAGTGCATTATAAAGCATGTGTGCATATTTATGCTTACCTGACTATAAGCTATCTTTATAACTTCTTTATTTTTCAAATACTGCATTCATGAACAATTATGTACTCAGCTCTATGAAAGACATTGTGCTTCCCATTTTTAGAAAGCTAATGTACTTCTATAATCAAATTTAGCCTTTTTAAACTGTTCTGTATTTACCTGTGTATTTTGCAGACCCTTGACTAAATGCCCATACTTTATCCAATTAGTTAATGAATAATATCATTAGGAGGGAATTGCTATTTTCCACAAACCTGAGAAATTATGAACACTCAAATAAGAAATAATAAGAAAGAAGAAAGAGATCAACCAACTTCCAGCCTTTTCTTAGTATTTGGTAATACACAGTGCTGTTAACATTATCTCCAGTATTATTCTTTCTCCCTTTATCTCCATCTCAGAAGGATTTGCAGCTCAGGTCACTGTAATACATTGCACTCTAACACGTTGTGCCTGAAATTTCCAGTAAGGCACACAGCTCTTCTTGGCTTTCTACAGGCATCAACTGCTAAGTCTCTCAGGCCTGTCTTTAAATCTCAGCCTTTAATGCTGCTGGATATCACAGCACAGATATGGATTTACTACCATAGGTCTCTTTAACCAACTGAAAATAAAGGATGGCAATATGGCATTGCTGCTTTGGGGGGTTGGCTGCTACAAAGGAGACGGATGAGGCTTGGAAATGGATTCTTTGAAGAACACCAGGACACAGATAGAGGGAGAAAAATAAGAGGGGAAGAGAAAGAGGAACTGATTTGTAAATGTAGACGGATCCTTCTTCAGATATCATTCAGGGGATAGCTGGTTTTACTGGTCAGATATAGTTTGTCTAATGTGACTTCACAATCATTGTTCACCTCTTAAAATACCTTGGTTGTATGAGACAAGAGATGAGTCTCTAAGAGGCTGGCAGGGTGAGGAGAGGATGAGAAGGAGGGAGACAGAAAGTCAACAGATCAATAAAAGCACTTTAGGATAATGGCTCCACCTTGAGCAGAGCAGGTCTGGATTCCAGGCCAGCCCAGCACTGCCAGGAAATGTGGGTTTGCTGGAGTGAAACGTTGAATTCACAGTGCCGTGGCAGAAGGTGAGGCTCTGGCTCTGCCCCATCCTGTTCCAGGGGTGATTTTCCCCTTCCTGCTCATCCTTGAGCTCAGACTGAGTGCTCTTCCTGAGTGTGGTCAGCAGGAGCAGAGTCAGGGAGCCTGTCTGTGGGTTTGCAGCTTTTTGGAAAGAAAGGCACTAAAAGAAAGCACTAGGACAGAGGGCAGTGAAAAGTTAGGGCACAGAGGTATGAGAACTTTGTGTCCCCTTTCCCACCTTTTGGTTTTTTCTCATGAGAAGTAACATGGAGACAACAAAGAGCCTGAGTTAGGTCAGGGATGATGTTCCAGGAGTCAGCTCCAACACACTGCATCTGGGCACCACCTCCAAGAGACTTCCCAACTCGATGGAATTTTATTACAGTAAGGGCCCCATCTACTGCCAAAAATTTGCAGTGAATCAAACCGTATATTAAAATATCTTTTCTTTCATTGAAAGATTTTGATTAAATAACTACCAACCATTCCACTGCACTTTTCATCTTTCACTGTCATCCCCACAAATGAAAGAGCGTCCAAGAGCAGCAGCCAGCTTCACCATGTTGCAACTGGGCACACTCATGATGTACAAATCAGAAAAGGATGCCCATGGGCCAGGAAAAACAAAGTCCTGCAAAGTTTACCTTCTTACTGTGCAACCTGAACTTAAAAACCTTCCATACAGCACAAAGATTTGGGTTGCTCAGGAGTTTGTAACAACATATGTGAAACTGTAATCTTATGGTAATGGCACAAAATAAAGTGTTGGAAGCAGAGGAACTGAGACCTGAGTAGAAGAAAAAATACTAATTTCAAATGGAACAGAATATTCATACTAACAGAGGTGGTGAACTATGGGGGCAGGTCATGCTGAAGGTTTAATTTACACAGTTTAAGCTACTCTTAGGCTGGTAGAGTATTTTAGAAGCTATCAATATTTTTAAGGCGAACTTTTTTTTCCCATTAGCTCAACAAAAATAGTCACACAAGTGGATGGCCCTGTAGGCTGATACCTAGAATTTCTGCTAGGTGCCAGCACTTCTGCAGGAAGAACCTGAATTCACTGCAAGGTGCAAGAGCCTGGCAGGAAGCAAATGGTGAATTCCTGCTGCAGAGCTGCCTGTGCAGCCACCCCCACACCAAAAGAAAGCAGCAGCTCTGTTTCTCAAGACCAGGTGAGGGAAGCACAACAAATTGAGGAGAAACTGTAATAGGAGAAACATCAAAGATTGTTTCTTTTTAATTACCCTTTCTCAGTATCTTTGCTCATCAGCTGGAACTTCCCGTTGCTTTTTTTAAAGTAAACAAAACAGCGAGGGTTTTTAATGCTGACCCACCTCACTCCTTTGGTCTGACTAATTGCTGAAACTGGCCATAAATTGTGCATTTTGTGACACTCTGAATGGCCTCATTTATTCTGGAGGGCACACATCTGTTTTTGTGTGCGCACAACACACGTGCGCACTTGCACAAACACACCCCTCTGTCCCACGGCTGGGGACAGCCAGTGTACAATTTCAGCCCCATATTGAGATTTGGCTGGTGCTGGGGTCCCTGAGGCTGAAGAGAAATAAAGCTCTCAGAAGGGAAATGGCATGTAAACACAGCTCTTATGTTCCTCTGCATGGAAAACGTCCCCTTCAGACAAGGCTGGCGAAGGAATCGCACGAGGAAGGTTGGGAGTGAGCTGCTTGCAGCAAGGTGGAGGGAAACACTGCAAAATGCATCTGTGCTTTCTCCTCTTGGAGGATGCAGAGCCAGATTCCCCCTAGCCTGGATAGCCAGCAAGAGGAGAGCACAGCCAGCCAGGGGAAGGCATGGTGCTGAGCCAGGCAATGGCTGTTCAGAGCCTTGGGTCATGTTTCTGACATGAAAAAAATTGCACTTTGCACATATATCAACATACTGTAAATCTTAATGAAGAAAAGTTCTAACCAGCCATTCTAGCTTCTTTTTCCCCCTCTCATAAAGCTGAGTAACATGTAAGTAATACTTTCATCATGGTTGCTCCAACTGCTTTAGATGTAACAGTCAATAAATAGGCTAGTTAATTTTAATCAGCACTCTCTCTCATATGCACGGGTCCCAACTTGTTGCTCACTTAACACCTAAACTATTTTTTTAAAATCAAACTCCACTATTTTTCATCAACACACTAATGACAGACATGGAGGAGGGGGAGGAATTCCTCTCTGTGTGTAATACACATTTCTGATGAACAGCAAGGCAATGGCCTTGGCTCTCAGGCTCAGTGGGAGCAGGAGCAACCTAAGCCCTTTGCCAGGGCAATTCGGAGCCTTTTCCCCACCTCCACCTTCTCCTTTTCTTCACTGCTCCTGCAGGAGGCAGAGCAAATGGCTCGGAAAACAAGAAGGGATCTACATGTAAGTGCAGAAATTCATTGGGAAGATGTTCAGACATCTTCACTCAATTCACACAGCCCTCCATTAACACAGAAAGGAGAATTTCTCAAGAACTCTGACAGCACAAAACATTCAAGGGGTTTCATGGGGTTTCGTCTTTAGTTTTCAAGAGGATTTTTTTGTTCTTTATTCCTGGTGGGAAAGCTTGCGCCTTTAATTCCATAACCATAAACTAAATAATATATCAGAGTTTCGGGTTTTTTATTTTTCTGTCAGGCATAGCAATGGTACTGAATGTATGCAAAGTTTCCACTAAAGGTTTTTGTAACTTAATTTTCCTCCAGAGATTAGAGGAAGCCAGATATTCTGTTTCTTGCTGGAACTTGGCTGGTAGCCACGCTGCGCTCCCTTTCCCTGTCATCCATCCCCAGCCCCCGGCACTGTTAATCAGATGGCTGTATCTTCCCTATATTTCTCCTGTCAAGCTATTAAGGGGATAGGGAAGAGAGAAAGAGGAGAATCAGCTGAGATATAAACCAGCCTGTGTCCCAGAGTGCCTCTCCCCCTGCTCAAGGTTGAGCTTGCTGTGTGACTGCACACCCTCCTGTCAGAGGGAAGGAGGAACGCGCTTTCCTGCCCCTAGACATGGCTGGAGTTTGCTTCCCAAATGAAGAGGCAATGCAGAAATTCTTCTGCATAGATCCTTCACAACTCTGTAAAAACACAAAACTGCAGCACAGAGAGGGGATGAAATAAAATATCAGAGCCTATAGGCTGAAGATGCTCCTCTCTGGCCACGCCGTGCCCCTGCTCGCCTGGGGGAAGAGCAGCCTTGGCTGAGGCTTTATGAATGTGATAGCAGAGAGTTATCACAACTGCCTGGGTTTTGGCAGCTTCCTTTGCTAGGGAATTCCTGGCACGTGCTCAGGGCCGAGTAAAGGTGGTTGGCTGCAGAAAAAGCTTTGTAAGGTTCACAAAGAACCCCCAGATCCAAGTCAGGTTTAGGGTTGCAAACACTGATTTTATCGCATCGCTCCCTCCTCCTCTGCCTTTGAAGCAGAACAGAAATGCTCAGTCCAGCACACTCCATGTCTGTGGAGAGCTTTGCCTCCCATTGAAATGTTCCATGGGGACCCCCTATCTTCACTAGGAGACAAAATTAACTCCCCATTCTGGATATCTCAGGACTTTGAAAATATTTGGATCCCAGCATTTTTGGCTGGGTCTACCTCCCATCCTTGTACATATCAATAAATGAGGAAAAAAAACCTGGCTAACACGGCTCCCACACATCAGAAACAACAACTGTTGCATGATTTTGGCCTAGGCTCTCTCTTTGTAACCAACCAGGTAACAAATAATCAGGAATACCATGAAAATACTCAATTTTTCTAGTAATTTGAGAGGCTGTGGACCTGAGACTAGGCCCTGATCTCCAGCAACCAACTGCACAGAGATTGATTTTATTTCAGGCAAGTCCACTTTGCTGACCAGTTTGATGATTTTAAAAAACACTTAGGTTTTTAAGAGACACTCAGTGAGGTAGGGGCCCACCTAAGATGTTTTGGAAAATGCAATTTAGATGTAAAATAAGATTCACTTAGGTAATCCTTAAGTTGCTTTGAAAACCGAATGTTTATGTCTAGATAAACATCTCTGGATAAGCATGATGGCACAATGGGTCACTGGACAGATTGTTCTTCTAGATCTGTGTTTAACAAAAAGGAAGATCACATTCACTTACCAATAGCCAAGTTTCTTATACAGGCAAAACGTTCGCTCATTTCACAAAGACTCTCAGATGAAGAAATGAGATGACAACTTCTGAGTGCACCTTATTGATGTGTTTACTCTAGCCATCCTCTGGCTACGCTCGAGTTCATGTCTTGGTTTTGGACATGCTAATAAAATCAGGCTCTTCTCTTTGGATTTTTTGGGGTGGTTTTTTGTTGTTGTATCTAGAAAGGGAAAAGACAGGCATTTCCATTAGCAACAGAGCTAGAGAACATTTAACAGATATGCAGCTTGCATTTCTAGATAAATGTTGGCAATAAGTCCACGTAAAAGGAGGTGAGAAGGAGCACAGGAATGTGTGTGTGTGCCTGAAACAGCAGCACACCTCCACATCAGACATGGGAGGAGGAAAGGTGCCACTGAGCTCTTCTCACATCCTTCTACATTCCAGAGAAACTCAGCTCTCCTGTTCAAACTCACCTGCTGGAGCCTCCTCCCCAGCCAGGCTGCCCTTGCTGCAACCTTTTGTCTTTCACTCGCCTTTCCCTCCTTTATCTCTGTTCTATAACCATTATCTCCATCAGCATAACTCCTTAAGATACACCTAGACATCATTTGGCCAATGAATGCATTTCACACAACATTAGTCATATTGTACTGTGGATAATTTTTATGATATTGCTGTGCCTCTCCTTGGTGCGTTGTTACAGTTTAATTTGTACATATTCTGCTGCTGATGTAGTGTCACTCAGCTGTAACCAGAGAGAGCATGATGGGTTTGTATTATTGCAACAAATTTTCCCTTAAAAAAACAAGAAAAGAAAAGAAGAGAAAGAGAAAAAGAGGGAGAGAGAAAAAGAGACAGAGAAAAAAAAAAGGCAAGGGAAAAGGGAAGAGAAAAAGAAGGGTTTTTTCTTAAGAGCATATTTGTCTGCTTTCTAGGATTAGTGAACTGCAGACAGGCTGGCCTGCAGAGTCAGTGGAGAGCCAGATCTCAACTCTGCCCTGCAAAAAAGGATTTAGATTCAGGGTTATATCTCAGGCACATTACATAAATAAGTATCTGCTGCAAATTTGTGTTTTGAACCAATTTTCCACAAAGTTCAGGGTAAGGGTTTCATAGCTGCAAGAATTCTTCAGACCCTGTCCAGCTACTCATCTGTACCAGATGAGCTAATACCAGCTATCTGCTTCCCTTCCAAATGGTGATGCCCATTCTGTGGTTGGAGTTTAACGTTACAGATCAATTTTCAGCCCCAGGCATCAGTTTTACATTTAGATGTGCAGGGCAGCTCTGCTGAAGCCTCTCAACAGTTCTGGGTATTCAGCAGCCCATATCAGCATCTACACAGAGCACTGGCCACGCTGTTCTCAGTGCATCTGCTCAGTGATAGAGTTTCCCATATGGAAATGTTTTGTAAAAATAAGGGATTACTTGGAAAGACACTGGGCTAACCCTGCTGAGTATCTGCTTTTCTTCTTCTCAGTTCTCCAGCGTGGAACGTCACTGCTGGTATTTTGGACAGTGACCATAAGGTCACAAGACTGAGAAACTGAGACTCCCTCAGCTCTTTGTTTACCTCTGAGAGACAAAACAACTGATAATTTCACCTAATAAGCAAGAGTTGTGCTTAATTCTTTAAAAAAAAGCTAATTTATTTTGAAGCAGCTGAGCGTGTCCCACATGTTTGAACCCAGCCTGGCAGAAAACATTCCTTTGAGCAATGACAACTCACTCTTGTCACAGCCAGCCACAGTGTGAACCTTCTTTCACCCAACTAGAGCACATATCAGGGACACCTGCATGTACAGGAGGCTTCTCCAGGTGACTCTGGCACCTGGGAGGCCAAGCCAGGGACCCTCCTGCTGCCCACAGAGTCCTGTGTAGGTCCTCTGCTTTATTTCAAGTGGAGAAATGAGTAGAGCAGAAGAATGAAGGCTTGTCCCCAATGTCTGTGACATCCTTCCACACAAGAATAAACCCAGGCCATGCCAAAATGGGGGTGTTAGAATGGCCATAAGCACTTGGACCATATAGAAGTTCTTATCATGCTTTGTCCCCGTGAATCAATCCTTTCAATTAAAGTAACTGGGGGATATAATGATGTTTTTATTTGCAATTATAGCTTTAAATTAGGATCAATAGAAGCAGCTACAGCCCTGCCATGCCAACAGTCCTGAATGGTTCATAAGTTTTCAGAGAACACATTTCTAAAATAAACTCACTTTCTCTTAAAAATAAAATATCATAAGAAAAGGACTTAGACCTTAGTGCAAGAGAAAAACTCGAGGAATCTTTACTTGATTTTTATTTTTGTTTTAGGCATGAAGGCAGCAAGACCTTCTTCCCAAGGGTTGCTTTCCCTGTGGACTTTCCGTGGTCACATCTGGAATAATGCAGGTGGGCATCCAGACAGGTCAAAGCTGACTCTGTCAGAAGAGAAGAGGAAAATACACAACTATGAGCTGTCAACCTGTGTTTCTGACTTCTACAGTGTAAAATTGTGTTTAATAAGAAGCTTGTACTATAGAAAACTTTTGCTTGAGTTTTTTTGATAGACTCTTCCAAGTAAGGACTCTGTGTAGCAAAAGATGCAATGCTTTCATCTTGCACAAACTGTGGTTATAAGAAAAAAAAGACTTTACTAAATTTAAATTTTAACAGTTTTCTAGGAAATTGAGGCTCGCTACCTTAGTTTTAAGAAACCAGTCAAAAAAAAAAAGTAAGCCTGTATCAAATGAGAGCCTTTCTGAGAATGAAATTACAACAAAAGATCCCATTTTTCATGAGTTTCAAATTTCCCAGCATATTTCATAGTTGTTGTACAAGTTGGGGTAATATCTACTGTGATTTATAGAGGAGCGGCGCTGTAAGAAGCCTCCCTTCTAATTATAACTGGTTATGAGGTACATCACTCATATCAGCCTGAAATTTACTTCCATCTCAAACATGAGCTTTTTATCCCCTGTTTATTGTCACAAACTGGCCGCAGAAATGCTGATAAAGACATTACAGAAAATGCTATTAACTTAATCCCTTCCCAGCTGAGGCTCCTTCTTTTAACACAAACTTATTTTGAGTCTTTGTTTAGGCGTTGCAATGTGCCAGGCAGCAAACATCGTCTCTCATGGAAAGTTGTGCAATGAAAGCCTTTCCTGTTCCATGGACTCCATTAGGCAGAACTGACTTTGACAGAATGTGCAAAGGAACCTATAAATCCAGTGATTCCCTCCACTTTTACAGGCACTGTGTGCAAAGGCTTCACACATAGAGTAGATGTTTCATTTGAATGCAAAACATGCTAAAATTTGTACTGAAAAGCACTTAGGCTTTAAAAACATGCCATAATTCTAAGAAGAAAAATGCCTGACATATCTTTTGGCTGATTTCAAATTCATATATATTTTAAATGATCTATAGAGCCTAAGCTGTGCATTTTATACAACAGAATGATAACCATTCCCATTCCCCTCCATCTAATCCACGGATGGTCTTGATTTATTAGCCAGTCGTGCATAGTGCACTGCCCCTCCCGAAATTCATGCTGTAATTTTAATTTCTGTTGTTGCTGCTGCTGCTATCTGGATGCAGGGCTTGCCATGAAGATAGCATGGGCTTACCCTGTAAACATAATTGATGCTATGGAAGATAATGATTTAGGATATCATCCATCTCCAGTACAGCTTGCCATTACGTGACTTGTTCTTGCAGGTATCTGATTTGTATCATAGAGGAGCTGGCTTGATTGCTGTTTTGCCATGGAGTAATAGTTCCCTGGTTTCCACTGACATGCTGAGTCTCCCTTGATCACTCAGGTGATCAGTCAACGCAGGAGTTAATTATGGGTGAAGGGGTGTCTGAAGCCCAAAGATCAAAAGATACGCACAAGGTCTTCTCCAAGTCATTATTCACCTCCTTAAGCATCAGGCAGCCAGTTCAGATTCCTGCCTCCTGCACTGTCCTTAAATAAAGTGATATAACAGTAGTGAACCTGAATTAGAGCCGCTGTAAGACACAGAATGAAACATTCAATTTCTCCACAAGAAGAGAAAAATAAAAATCCATGTGGGCAAGACTGCCTACACCGGGGAAGTCAGGGGTACTCTCATTTAGTTATAATTTAAAAAAAAAAATCATTTCAGTAATCAGAGGTAGGTGTTTAGAGGTAGAGAACCCAACAGTTTTCCAAAAGGGTCTCACCAGCTTCCCTGGTAAACATTCTCAGGTTTTAACTGGCATTTCAAGGAGATATTGTCTCAGATATTGACATCATCTTTACATCCATGTACAAGGAATGGATTGGCAGAAGTTAGGAGCTACTGGACAAAATCATTAGAAGCCCTCCTAAAATGTAAAGGAAAAGCAGTTCTCAAAACCTTTTTTTCTCTATTTCAACTGCCCTCAAAACTCAAATGCATGCATTAATATTTCCAGAAGTTAATTATAATTATGGTCCTGGATAAACTTGCTGGGCCATTGCAGTAATGTCCTGCATTGCTGTGGGGAATGGGCACCACAGCTCCACACTCTCCCTCCTGATTTAAGACCCTGAGAGCCAAATCAACTTGTTGGACAAGTCTGTTGAGCAGATGAGACCCACAGCAGCAAAGAGTTTGTGGTGTCACGCTGCAGCCACAGGATTATTTGTGTGGGCAGAAAGGACAATCTCCCCAGCAATAATTACCTGAACTCACTCGGTACCAGCTCAACACCTGCACCACTGAGCTACACCTGTATTTGTCCACCAAGACTGGTTTCTCCACCTCTGTGGTTTTCATGTTCCTCTATTAAAGGGAAGGCAACTGAGCTATACACCTCAGAAGGTTTATTTCCTAAAATAATATCATGATTCTTCCAAAAAGTCACCCTGCCTTTATTTTGGAGGCAAAAGGAACCAAATCTTGCTGAGTTGCAGGTTTGAAGAGATTCTCTGTAAGGTCAAACCCTCAAAGGGCTTCAGTGCAAGTGTAACTCAGTGCACACAGTCCCACATATGCTTTCTTCCATATGCAAATAAATGCTATGGATGCACAGCCCACTTGCACGTATCTGCACATGCCAAAGGGATTTACACATGTTAATACTTGGAAAGCAAAGTGAGAATGTATATAAAATGGCATGCACAAAGTGCATTCATCCATGTGCATATCCCTCTGGAGGCAGCACTACTTGGATGTGTTTCTAAGAGGAAAAACAGTTAAAAATTGATATGTCACCCTCTCTCCAAAACCTAATGATTACAGTCTGTTAATTGCACCGCATCTGCTGGAACTTTCAGCGAATAAATTGTGGACCTGATCTATTATTTACAATACCAACAGAAACTGCAAATGGTGTTTTAAAGTCTCACATATGCAGAGTCGTTGCAGAAGCAAACTATGCCATGCTGTCCCTATCCTGTCACTTCGCCAAGCAGGTACCATATATTGTGACAAAGCTGCTATAATAACCTCGTCTAAATTTTACTTTCTGCAGATGGAGAGAAAGCAGTGAGAGAACATAAAGACTCACATAAAGGAAAAGAATACTTTAAAAATGCTGAAAATATCATGTACAATTAGTCTTAGAGTAGCTCTACAATGCTCTAGGCCATGTCTTGCCATTGCTTAGAGCCAAGATTCCCATAGCCTGGGATTCACTCGTTGCTTTTGGAAATAGGTACATGGCAGGGGCTGCTGGGGAGAGAGTCATCTCAGCACAGCTATGCCTTGAATCTAGGCTTTAATTGTGGCATCTCTTCTCCTGGTGTGAAATCCATATGGTTTTGCTGAATTCCCATGCTTTTTACGGCATTTGAACACTGGTACAAATACAGAGTGGCTGATGTGTTCTTGTGCCTTGCACAGAGCCCTGAACCACAGCCCCATTGCCCACCACCTCCTGTTCTCGACAAGCATTACCTGGAGTTACCACTGCTGTGGTTTCTCCAGTAGAACAAAATTTGCTTCAGCCTTGAAGCAAATAACTGATTTTTTTTTTTCCCCAAGAGCTGCCCCAGCAAGCAATGTGAGGTTTGAAAGTCAAGTTGTATCCCCTCTTCCTTGGCTTCCTCAAACCAGTACCAACATCTCCCCAGAGCAAATGGCAAAATGGCAATTGTCTGGTGTAAACTGGAGCAGAATTGCCACCTTCTGCTGTGCAACAGGAACGAGAGTTTTGCACTCATTATTATTACTATGAGACCTGAGCATTAGTTAGCTGGCCTCGTTACACAACTCCAGCCAGCCCACTTATCCACCAGAAAGCAAATAACCACTCAGGCTGAAGTTTATGAAACTTCTGGGATTCACAAATGTGTTTCGTGGATCTCTGGCAGTTGTCTGAATGTTCACAAATAATGTGATGCCAGTAATCACAGCAAGTCAAAGCTTGACACTTCTATTCATAAATCAGGAGATGTTTTATTTTTACTGCTTGAACATTTCTGTTCCCAAGCACGATTGGATTTGAACCATCGAGTTGGGGGTGAAAGGACCTTTATTTAATGTATTTGTTTAGGTTTATATGAAATATAAAAAAGTGTCTATGCAGGACTCTAGCCACCTTTACCATATATTAAAAAAAACCAGGCCAACTCACACAGACAAAAATAAACTTGGTAACTTTCAAAAGGGAAAAAAGGCACAAAAAAAGCCCCTTGGGCAGAGACCTCAAATCTTTCTATATAAACCAAATGCTTTTGCAGGCACTGTTTCTCTCATCTCCAGAGCCTGGGACATGAAGGGATGTGTCCCTCAGGTTAGCAGAATTGGGACTCTCCCAGGCCAGGGTGGAAAGGGAGCACTCAGTCATGCTGCTGCTGAGCAGATCTAGCCAGTATTCTCTCCTTTAAACCAAGAGGACTTCAGCCAAAATGCCTCTGTGGCTTGCAGCTGCAGCACTATCACTAGGGAGACAGAGCAATCTATTAAGCAAAGAGGTTCCAAGATCCAGGATTTGATGCCAAGAACTATTTTAGCCTCCCCCGCAAGGCTTCAGACACAGGGCAGGACTGCTGGGGGTGGAAACTGCCCCTCAGCACCCCATGGGCACAGGGAGCACCCACAGCCCACCCTGCCCTGAGCTCCCCTCCTCAGGCTGCCCCTGACCCCAGCCACCCCTGGCACAGGGGCTTCTCCCACTCATACATTGTGAAGCAGTTTCATTCAACCAGCTCCTCCTTCCACAGCCAGAAAACAGTCAAGTTATCACTCATGTGGAAGAGAAAACCAACCTATCGACTTTTGAAGACTAAATTAATATGAATCCATTAAGATTTTCTACCACAAGGCAGATTGTCCTGGCAGACCAGGTTGTGTCCTTCTGCTGCTGGCATCAGCCAAGAGCACCATCCACTGTGCCACCATCCACTGTCCCACCTAGCATCCTCCTTTCTTTCAGTCTCCTTTGGAGCATGGGAAGGCAGGGACACAGGAATGAGACATACCTTTATAAAATTGGCTTTTCTCCTCACAAAGGAGTAGAATGTAGTCAGAATTCACAAATCTTTTAGTGACAGCTTGGTCTCTTCAGAGACAGTCTCAGTTCTCCTAGAGACATCCCTTCACAAAAGTGACAGAGGATGGGCTCTTTACTCTTTTGAATGCTGCAGAAAGGAAGTGCCCAAAAGGTTGCAAACAGTTGTCACTCTGACATGCTGTAGGTGATATTTTTCAAAACCAAAACACCATGTCTATGTTTTTTCATTCAAAGCTGTCAACTTTTGGAAGGGTTTCTGTTCAATACGTTGAGCAGAGGTTTCTCTTGGACAAGAATTGCCAGTAGGAGACAGGTTAAAGCCCAACAAGCCTGTCCCACCCATCCCTCCTGCCTCTCAGCAAGAGCTGCATCCCATCAGCAGCTGCCAGGAGTGAGGGGAAGCTGCATGCAGGAGAAAAACTCTGTCCCTGAGGCTCTGCTCTGGCCAGAGTAGATTTGGATCAGGATCAGGATCCAGTGCAACAAGGCATTGAGAGCACAGTCAGACTTCCTCCCTCCAAGCATCTGAAAAGCAACCTGACAGGATTTTCCCCTGGACAGCTCAGCATTTGAACGGGCCAGTTAATGAAAAGCACCTCCCAACTGCAATGACATCCTGCTGCCTCCTGACACTTGCCACTTCCATAACACCATTTACAGCTCCATTGTTGTAAC
This sequence comes from Melospiza georgiana, assembly GCF_028018845.1. NCBI lineage: Eukaryota > Metazoa > Chordata > Aves > Passeriformes > Passerellidae > Melospiza > Melospiza georgiana. Next base: position 10,197,895 of record NC_080446.1, read on the forward strand.
AGGAAGCCCTGAGGAGGAACTGGCTCCTACAGCATGTTGCCATCACATTTTAGCCAAGGCTGAGTGTAGCTGCAAATCTCTCTGCAAAATCCAGCAGAGATCTATTAAATGCATAATTTCCCTGGCACTAAAATGTTATTCTTTTAGCAGGTCTGCTTCTTCCCTGGGATTCTGATGAAGTGTGCTCTGCTGTACTATGAAATTCACCATGTCTGGGTGTGATACACACAAAACATCTTTGTTTAACACAGCTTGTCTTTTATCATGTCACTTTTCTATTGGATTTCTTTTCTGTGCACTGGAAGCACATCCTTGTGACAGTTACACTCCTTTCCAGGGAGGCTTTGCTGTGTGACCTGAAGTGTCACAGGCAGGACCAGATCCTGCCCAAAAGCATAGGCTGGGCAGCTTGATACAACAGAAAGGAATATGGAACAAATAAAGAACCAGGAAAAGCAATACAACACACCTATCCAAGTGGGCTACAGAGGCAATTTCCAGCCTGAAACACAGATCTGAAACCAAAAAAAACCTCTGAACTGCTATTTCTTGTATGACACTCATAATTACCTTTCTACACACTTACCAGAGTCAGCATGAGAGTTCAAGAAATTCAGGAATGCCACCAGCACATCCACTTTGCTAGGAAGAGGCAATGTGGAAACAAAGCACAAACCAGCCCCGCCAAGCTGGAGTACATCCCTCTCACAACTGTCACTGGTAATTCCTTCCAGATCCTTCAGAAACTGCAAAGAGGAACACATGGTAAATAAAGCTGCTTGGCAGAGGAGGATTCATTTTTCTGCTTCATTGTGGCCTTCTGCAAACACCTGGCAGGATGAGGTCCCATGAGATACTTGCTCTGATAACTCCTCACTGCTGCACCAGTGTGGTGAACTGGTCCAGCAGAGCTCCACCAAGAGCTGGGTGGTACAGAGACATTTCTCTCTTTTGGCAGGGGTGAACTGTCAGAGCAGCCCAGCCACTTTGCACAACCTGCCCTGTGGCTGCCTTCACTGGAACAGGAGATGTTCCCAATCCCCAACCCTTTATGCATCCTCGTTTCCATCCACAGTGCTCCCTGAGCAGCTCAGCATCTGGGCATGTCCCCAGGTGTTCATCTCCCCCAGTGCCTTGCAGGAGCTGCAGGTGAGTACCAAGCACTCCCAGGTGGGTGTGCTCCTCCCAGAGCCTGCTGCTGGGGCCTCTGAGCCAAACCACACCACAGAAACGCCACTGCTGCTTCACTGAGTTACTCAGCAGATCCCGAACTCCGGCAGAAATTCCACTGCTCAGCCAGAGGGCTTCAAATTAACACTTGCCATACCCCAGAAAGACCCTGCTCTTCACCTCTCCTCCTGTCAAAGCCTTGCTGCTTTCACAAGCAGGGTTCAAGTTTCATCGAGTGAATGGGCAGAGGAAACACCATGATTTTCTTTCATCTCATGATGATGATGCTCACTCAGGGATTCCTGCTACTGCCCTACTTTCTGTAAATAATATAATGTGAAAGATGGGAGATATTCTTAAGAAAAATGATGTCACAACTTATGAAACTTCTAGCTTTGAACAAAGACAGGTTACCCTGAACTTCTTTGGAAACATCACAAACCTCCAAAAGGAAGGATGGACTAAATCTCCTTTTAGAACAGCCTAGAAAAGTCAGAACGTTGTTGTTTTTTCTTAGATTTTACCTCCAAGTTCCTTGTACTCAAATTGAGCAACCTGAGATGCTGACTGAGGTCCCAAACCCTGGATGAAGTTAGAGATTGTAGTGACAATATCATTATTCACCCATGACACTTTTGGTATCGGCTGGTGGCTTAAACCAGTCATGTGTTTTCCCCATGTGGATATTCAGGAGGGGATCAGCATCTGAAAAGCACATTCACCCAGTCCAGAGGCCAAACCAACACTTTGATAGTAAAAAAGGTGGGTTCAAACCCCAAGTCAGGGCCCAAACTCATTCAACAGTGGGTGAATTTTTGACTTCCCCCCTGCACCTCACTTGCTCCTGAGCAAAGCACACAGCAGATCACACTTTCAGGATTGCTCTATGGAAAAGTTTCATTAGAGGTAATTCAGGTGCTTCTGGTAAAGACCAGGCAAGCAGCTGAGGCAGGAGGAAGGTGCATTACAAGCTTCCTTCCCACACCCCTCAGCACAAGGGACTTTCCAAGTCTGATGTTGGATTTCAGATTCATTAAAGCCAGGCAGGAAGAGATGGCTCATATGCACACAGTGCTTTTCCTGCTGATCAATAAGCTTCCTTCCTGCCTGATAACTAAACCACTCATAATGTTAACAGTGTTATTTAAGACCTGTAGAAACTCTGATTCAAACAAACCAGAAATATCTTGACCTAGATACTGGGAACAAAACAATATTGAGTAAACTTTGGGATTGCCCGTTCATCTATCATTGCACTTGATATTTTATTGAGGAATTGCAGCAAAGGTGCAATTTTACCCCAAATGTTCTTGCACCAATGTACTTATTCAGAGAGAAAAATCATTTGGACACATTCCCCCTCTCAATTTAGATTAAAAGGAGTGCATTTTAGAGTCCATTAATAAGGGACATGGACTGCCCTTTCAACAACTGCAAGTAGCAAACACTATTATATCAGCACACATAAATGAGGCTCAGCCCTGTCCTTCTGAGGATAACAGGAGCATGAGGAAAGAAAGAACACAAAGGGTATTTCCACCAGGTTACAGGTGCACAGGCTCAAGAAAGTGGCTTGCACTGTAAGAGATGGTCACTGATGCAGAATTGCTCAATAAACATTTTCAAAAGCACCATCAGGCTGTTGCTTCTTTGGGCTTTAAGTAATGCTGGGCACATTTTACAGCAGCTTTGCAAATCAAGGCCTTGCTTTCCTCAGGGTCTATACCAAAATTCATAGGTTTCCACAAGAAGGCACACCTGCACAGCTTGTCTACTACAAAACTCAGGATGACTTGAGCACCCAACCTTCTGTCCAGAGCTGGAGCCTCACAGGATCTCCCAGTTTAATCTAGCTTATTTCTGCTTATTCCTCTTATCCATGCAAATTTTGGTGCTTACCTGTACGTGCTTCGGTAGATGAAGCATTTCAAGTCTTTACCTACCTGGAAGACAGTCTGCTTAAAAGGTAGCAAAGGAAAAGAAGGACTTTCAAAAAAGATCAAATACATCATAAGCTTGGCAGACACTGTAGCCCTGAAACAGCAGTTTGAAACTTGCACCATAACAAATCTTCTCCTATACATTATCTCACAGGAAACAACACATGATAAATTCTTAGCACAATGTGATTCCCCTCCTTCCTCCTCCTCCCCACTTCAGAAAGATTTAACATCTAATTCAGCTTTTGACGAGCTGCTTCATCACTGCGGGAATGCTGTTGATCTCTGTCGGAACCCTGCGGCCTTGGACAGAACAAACTGAAAGGGGGAAAAAAAAATTTTGGCCGTCTGTAATGATAAATAAATACATTACAGGATACAACTCTGGGGAATGGAGGCTGACACTGACTGAGCACCATGACCTCCACACAACTGCCAAGTCTCCGCCGCTTAACAAAAGTCAACTTTTGTTTGCCTTCTTCCCTCCCTCAATGACAATTTCTTTAAGAGAAAATGCAGGATGGAAAAGGGAAAAAAAAATAAAACCAATAAAAGACAGAGAGCTCCAAACCCTCCTCATCTGCTGCCCAGAGGCACTTTGGTTTTGACAGAACAGTATTTTATTTCTTTGGTCTCCTGGAAATTGGGGGAAACCAGTCCATGCTGCATCAGCAGCAGCGGGACAAGGAAGCTGTGCCACAGGGAATGCTCAAATCCCTTTAAAAATTTTTTTGCATTAGGATGTGCCTGCCTTCAGGCTAGTTCTTGGCTCCAATTTGATTTTCTGTCTACTTAAGTCCCACTCACAAAATCAAATATGTATTTCAGCTGTTGGGTCTCCACATTGATGGCAACAATAATTAAGTAGAGAGGAAGCAATTAGTTACCCCATCAGACAAGCCGCCTCCTCATCCCTGGAAGCCTCACCCACTTGTGTCAACCTGTTTCCTAGACTCTCCTTTCCCATATCTCTCCAATCTCTTCCCCATTTCTCTCCAATCATGCAGAAAGGTGATACCTGCTGCCCCCCATCCTCATTTTGCAGATGCACAAAGTGATAAATAAAGAGTCACGACAAAGTCAAGTCAAGTCAAAAGCCTGGTATGGACCGTGAGCATTAACTCTTGTGTTTACCATCATTCCATTAACTCCATGCACTTTGTGGGAACCACAGAGGACTCAGCCTGATCCCAACAAGTTCACGGTCAAGCCCTGAAGACATATCAACCCCTTACAGCAAAGGGCAGCACAGAATCCCCTCACTAGCTCTGGTACAGCTCACTCCAGCCCAGGAAGAGAAGCTGATCAGCCCCACTGGCTCTCTGAGTGATCCATCCCTGGCACAAAGCTGATGCAGCTACACCACTCCTGCAGCCCACACTGCTTCCAGAGCTTCACTGCTCTGTGCAGAGGCTCCAGCTCACAGGAGCTTGTTCCAAGAGCTCCTTCTTCTCCCCTCACTCCCCCATGAGATGTCTCCTGCCAGCTCTGCCCGTCTCACTGCCGCCACAGCGGGCTCTATCTTCACAGCTCTGGGCGTGCAGATCGTTTAACTCGGCTCTTCACCAAAGCACCTATTTAATCCACTCTGCTCACAGTTGCTACTATTAAAATACTTCGTATTTTCAAATGTGCTGTGACTACTTATGCTTCATAATGTCCTTCTTATTTCCCCTGTCGCCTGTCCTTTGTATACACAGCAAAGTGGATAAGGGAGAGATGATTACACTCACCCAAACAGTGGAAGACTCCTGATTCAATCCCTTTATCTTCTGTCTCTAGTTGACATTTTTAATTTCTCAATCTATCTTGTTTCTTCCTCCTTAGGTTTAGAGGATTTGAATGGTTCATTTTCAGTTAAGGGTAGGATCTTTCTAACATGTCTTCTTATATTTGAATATTCTCCTGAATATTTTCCAATGCTTTGAAATCCCCTCTGAGAATACCTGGAGAAAAGTAGTTTTCTTCAGCTTCATCAATTCCCTAAGAGTGTTCTGCTGGGGAATACTTATTTCACTTTAATTATATCTTTGTTTGTCCTTGTAGTTGTTCCCTGCAAGTGTAAATTGAGTGCATTACTGTTAGCAAAAGGCTGTTTAAAGCATTGTGGGGGCTGCACTAACAGACAGATTTCCATAAAATCAGGCAGGGGATGTAAGTAGTGCACAAGTGTTCCCCAAACCACCGAGTCCATGTCTTGACCTGCCCATCAGAACAAGACTGACACTTTCTAGGAGAGAGTGGATAAGGAGCAAAAATACCAGAAAAAAAAATGAAATCAGTTTTCAGAGCTATACATCCCCAAAGTTTCGCTTGAGTCAAATACACAAAAAAACCCAAAAAGCAGGACAAAACAGACACCAACCCAAGTGCAGAGAAGCTCGGCCTCTGATGCAGGTACAACAGAAATATGAGCCCCCATCTCAGTCATCAGCTTTGAATGTGAATTCCTCCCTTCAGGACCCAAAGGAGCCTTTGCTGTACTCCACAGCTCATCCACCACAGGCAGCAGCAGAAGGGATGCTCTGTGACCTGTGTGTGTGGCTGAGGGGAAATGCAAAGCTTCTGCAGAAGTCAAAGTGGGTGGAAATCAGCTGTGGACATCTGGGTGGACACTATCAGCCAGCACAGTCCTCTCTGCCGGCCTGCTTCTGCCTTGCTGCTGCACATCTCCTACGTGTGCAGCTCTGCCTGTGTGTTTAAGCAAAAAGGCTGATAAGGAGTACTTGTCTGTCAGCAGTATCTGAAGCCCACGGCTCTTTGAGAGCATTTGGGTTTACTTGGCGGGTCATGCTGACTCCTTGTGAGCCATTTATCATGACAAAAAACTCCAGAGATTGGCACCGAGCCAGGGTCTTCCCTTCTCTTCCCTCCCCCCAGCCCTTTCTCCCCTCCTGGGTATTGATGCTACATCAAAACAAACCTCCAGTTCACATAGCAACAGAACATTTTTATATAACCCCTGCACAGGAACGCTGCACAAACCATTGGACAATCCCTTGCAAGCACGTTAGGTAATTCCAGGATATTTTGCTGGTTTTTGTCAAAAACACCCCTGACTAAATGAGCTATAAAAAGGGAAGAGGAGCTTTTGCACATGGGCCAGATTTGAAACACGACTTGGCACCAAGGACATCAGGGGATTAGGGCACCTATTGGTTCCATGTTCTAAATTTTGCCATTTTCTATCTCACTTTGGGAACCAAACTGGGGAGTCCAAAGCATTTAAGCCAGTTTGTGCATAATGTAATTGAAAGCAAAGCAATGCTGAAGGGATCTGCTGAATCAGGGTTTTAACAAGACAAAGACAGAAATTTAGATTTTGGTGGACACTGAAAACTCCCATTGCTATCCAAAGCAGGGATATCTGTACAGATTGTGCAATTACACAGCTACAAACCAGCCAGGTCATCCTAACTTCACTTCTCTCATCCTGTCAAAAAAGGATAATATTTTCAATAAAGACATAATAAATATGCTACTTTAAACCTTTTCACAGCATGCCCACCTCACCTTTGGGTTAATCCCATCTTTCAGGTCTTCCACTACCTTGCAAGGATCACAAAGGGGGAAAAATTGACTCTGAGGATTTTTGCTGCTTTCCCCTGATCCCTATCTAAAACAGGACACCAAGACAGGCAAATCAGGACCTACAGTAACATTAGAGCCACTGTTTACCCATTGGGATATTTTACCTGTGTGCACTGAGCTCAGCTCATCACAAGGCCTTGGATTGAGTACAGAGCTTTCCTCCAAACCCTACTGATAGCAATCACTCACGGTTTTCTGCTTGCACTACCAGCATTGCAGGATTTCTGGGAATTTCAGCAAGTTGCTTGCAGTTCCCAGGCTTTAGGACAGTGCTGTGACTTTGACTTCTCCTGCTCTTTTCCTCTAGTGCAGTACAGCCTTTTGATCTTTTTCATTAGGTCTTAGGTAAGTCACTGGAAACATTTTGTGGTGAGTAGGTGGAATAGGAAATATATTCTATGCACCTCTCCAGACCAAACATCTGCAGCCTGATTGCTTCAGTTGTGGTGTAATGCACCAGTGCTCCTGCACCATTTGGAAAAGATAATAGTTAAGGTGTATCTATCTATCTCAGTTATTATACAGTGCACATCGTTAAAGGATAATTCATGCAGCAGCTTGAACACAGGTAATATATGACAAAAATGATGGGCTAACTTTTGTAGTCTAGAGAAACTCCATTATGCACCATTTTCTTGACTGCAGTGATACAAGCGGAAGGATGTCTCAATTAAGACATTCTGTCCCCCATTATCTCTTAATTCCTTTGGATCATTCCCATCTTCGCTGTACCCCTTCTCCTCTCTGCTTCAGAGAAGATGAGCAGGTCACTCGTGCAGCAGCCCAGAGGTTCTCCCCTCATGTGAAGCCCATACACAACATGCTGGCCTTTCACACAGAAAAATTCTTTAGACATGCGTCTCCCAGCCTCAAAGTGGCTCAAAAAACCATCTAAAAGTCTCTAACTAATCCTGACTTCATATGGGCTTCAGCTTTTTTGAGTCCTTACTCTAATGCCTTTCAGAGCCACAGAGGATTGTTAGGAAGTGTTAATGGGCTGCAGTGGCTCTGTAAGCCAGAGCTGGCTGGCAAATTATCACACCCCATTGTCACTTCATCAGCTGGCAGCTGGGACAACTGGAACAACACAGGGGCCTCTGTGCTCAAGGTTGCTCACATTGGTGAAGAGCCCAGGAGAGCACCCAAGGCAACTCCACCCTCAGGATCAACACTAGAGCCCTCAATATTCTGTGTAATCTTTGGGTTTCAAGAGAGAATCTGCTTTTTTCCCCCAGCAACTTGCCCAGTAGTAAACTCATCAATTGCTTTGTCAAATTTGCCTCCACACATATCTTGTCTCAAGCTTTCAAGAAATTCCTGCGCTTTTGTTTCTGGCAAGAAACTTGGAAAGCCTTTTGGGGAACTCTCAATTGCTTGCTTTGTAGAGATAAAGCAGAACACAACCAGCATGTCTAAAAGGCTGACCACATTATCTATTTTAGGTACATAACACAAGAGCTATGCAGACAGAAACATCCAGGAGGAAATTCAAGGCCCAAAGACAGGTTCTGTGAATCAGCATGAACAGCTCTCTAAAATGCAAAAATTAGAGAAACCAAATGTATGCAGTCAACCTGGTGAAGCTCCATTGGCAGCCAATTATGCCCCGAGCCTTATTTTCAGAAGTGTGTGCATGTAATGGTGTGTGCAAAAATGAACAATCAATGGTGTCCTTCATTTATATGAATTGCCATGATTGCATCCTGCAGCCATGGTAACTGTGCCCCCAACTGAGGGGCTGCAGGAGCAGAAATGCAGATTTGCTGGGTGGGTTCCCATCCCATCCCATCCCATCCCATCGAACACCTGGTTTTAAGGAACCTCAGATCCCAAAGCCATGTGTGATAGAAGAGCCTCCATATCAGCAAAGGGGTGTGTGTGTGTTACATGGATATAAATGCACACGTGAGGGTGTTTATATGCAAACAAAACAATGTGATTGACTTCTTCTGCTGCATTAGTGGTGACAGGAAGGAAGAAACGTCAGCTGAACACTTTGCACATGCTGCTGCTGCTGCTTACAAGGGCAGTGAGGACTCCTCTGTGCCCCTGCTCCCCATTGCAGATCTATGAGAAGATCCTCATGGGGACAAAGGGGTGACTCCAGATCTGCCCCAGACAAGGGGACAATCACTGGGCAACTCAGGGAGTGCTGGCAAGGCCAAACAAGCAGGTTACAACTCTTCTACAGAGCACGAGCATCCCTCAGGCCTCTGCTGTGATCAAACAAGTACAAAGGAGGCTTCTGGAGAGTAAAGAAACCTATTACTTTACCTTATGTTAAAGCAAGTATAAAAACCATGCAGAAAACAGATGTTTACCTCTGACTTGTTTCAGAAAAAGTCTTGCTCACATTCCCAACAAGGAGGAAAGGTTGCCCAGTCTCAGCCAGTGCAGTTTTTGGAATCCCAAATCTCTGTTGAGAGAAGCCCAAAGGTATGATGGGGAGAGTTGAAATTACTGAGTGATGCAGACACAGCTGAACTGACCTTTTCCTTTCCCCCTGGAACAGGCCAGGAAAAAAGCAAGAAGGAGCAAGAAAAATATTTATTGAGTCTACAAATGCTCCTTTTCTCCATGCAATGGAAACCTTTTATGCATAGTCAGTGAAGAGAGGAGAGAAAACCCTGCAGAGCTATTTCGAGCCACAGCATCTCTGTTCTGGTGTCAGCTGTTTTGAGGAGGAACCTGCACACTGGGGGAGTCCAAAGAGAGAGACAGGCACTGGGTGGGTGTCAGGAGCATCAGAAGTGGTGAATATGGATTGAAAATCACTGCTGCCTCCCTCACAGCACAGATTTTGCAGTCTGCTCTGCCCCAGAGTTTCTGTCCTGTGCCCTGCAAACACACACACTTGGCTGGCCTTGACACTGCCCAGGTCACTCAGCTCCTCATGGGTTTTGTTTATTGCCTGGTATTTTTGAGAACATCTTTTGTGAAAGAAGTCCTAACAAGAAAAAAAAAGCTTGTTTATCCAGTTTAACCACTGCATAAAGCCTACACACATTGGATAAATCATTCTACAACCTCTACATTTATTGCCAATTAATTATTGAAAGGGTATCTATTGCGTGTTTTTAATATGCATAAAAGTAAAGACAATTCCAGTTGCCATGCAACTGGCTGAGGATCATGTAAACATAAATGTAGTACTTTCATTTTCATGAATAATGTTATGTACCTGGAGAAAAGGGCTCAGCAGAGCCACCATAGACCAGAGCAGAGGAGCAGCATTAAGGTGCATGGGAATTAACCCTGAGCCTCCCTTTTGGGTATTAATTTGATTATCAGTGTAGCAAAAAAAGCCAGGACCTTGTATCCATGGAATGAGGTACAATTGTTTGGCCCCGGAATTGCACCCTGAGAGATTGACATGGAATATTTATATACAATGCAATCAAGAGAGGTCTTATTGACAATCAGCCATAGCTCAGCATGCAGCTTGATAAGACTTGTAATTATACAGATGAAAAAAGAATTGACAAAAGATGTATGTGATGATTCCAGCTGATCTCTGCTGCTTCACACAGACACCATCAATCTCTGCTTAGTTTGGTTTAAAGTACAGATGGTTCCACTAAGCATCAGAGATTCCAGTACATATCCAGAATAAGATTGTATACTTTCTCTCTCCAGAAATTCACTAAAGAGATACACTTCAAAAAACCAAAAATCTTTGTAGATTCAGGCAAAATGTGGGTGTTATTGTTGTAAATAAGAAATTTGTAAATAAAAAAAACGGTCTTTTGATAAAATAGAATTAAACAGTACATTTTTATTTCAAAAAACTACATTTAAAGTTGACAAATAGTTATTTTTTACCTTTTCTTTGCATTGTTCTTTCCTTTCCCCCCGGAACAAATTTACTTCTTGGCATGGTAACAATGAAAAAAAACCTAAAAATAATTATTTGCCAACTGTGTGAACAACACAAAACCAGCAGAAATATCTCCCACATTTAGAAGCAGCAAGTAAACACATAGTTTCAATTCTATCCCATCTCTTTCTCCAAAATGCTTTCTCCTGTAGTCTAAACAATCTGATTTAGTCATTAGTAAACCCGAGTCCTGCTTTTAAAGCTAATTTACAAAGTCCTGAGGTTGTTGGTTTCCCCTGCTCTACGCTTGCACAGGCTGCAGAGTGCCTTATTCCCACAAAGACCTGCATCCTTCAGGTGATGTAAATCTTATTTTCTTTATCTGTTTCACAAAGTTTTTTTCTTCCACCTCACTTTTCCCTTTGCTGCTGACAGACCTGCCAGGGAACACCCTCTCAGGTTGTAATTTAAATTACAGGAGTGAGAACTTGAACCACATTTTTGTGACTGATTGATAGGTTTAGCTGATATATTTTTTTTCTTAGGGTTTTGTTTGTTGCTGGTTTTTATACCTGCATACAATTTATTAGAGCAGGCAGTATAGTCTTAAACACAGCTAATATTACTCCTTAATACACTCAAAAGAAATGTTTGGCATTTAACTTTATAATAAAAGGTATCAATTAGGAACTGTCAATGTTTTCAGTAGTGATATCTAATTACTGTAACTTGCTATAGGCTATCTTGTTAAATTCTAGTTGAATGACTAAGTATTCCTGACAAGTTTAATGCATTATTAAAGGTGTAATTACTTGGTTATTGCTCATGTAATTCTGAGTTAATTACATGACATCTAAATTAATCATTTTTATGTTTATTGAACTTTGGTAAATTCACTTTTAGCTTTTGCTTGGTATTTACACCATGACTCTCTTCCACTCATTTTGGACTTACAGGAGATTGGAGCTGCATTTTCTCAGTGCAGCAGGAGAAACCAGGAAGGGGAAAGGATCTACAATCACAAGCCTAGTTTTCCTATCAGTTTTTCATTCTCCTGTGCTTTCCTTGCCTGCTGCCATTTAACCACATTGTGATTTGCTCAAATTTCAACAGAAGAAAATGAGAATACAAGTTTTCAGATGGTGTGAAATGCTGATCCTACTGAAATCAGTGGCAAGGCTCTAACACAAAATAGTGGCAGGAGTTTTCCTTTGTGAACCTTTGTTCTGGGGGCAGAGAATGAACCGCCCCAAGGGCATTGGGATACAGGATTTCCTTGGAGCTGGCACCAGCAATCAGACGCCAATGGGGCATCTCCAAGAGTCAGTCACTGTAATTCCCACTCACAGCACTCAGGAGAAATGTATAAATAAACATCGCATTTGAAATTCCCTTCTGCTGTTCTGCCTCCTCCCTGTGCAATGCCTTATCTCCCACCCTGGATTTGCAAACACAGCCTCTTGTGCTTCACCCAGCTCACACCTCAGCCCTCTGCTCCCCGTGCTCACCCACAGCAGGTGGGAAAGGAAATGCTGTCCATGCCATGGCTACCAAATGAAAACCCTGACAGGCTCAAGTGCCATCATTATACAGTCAGTGAATCCGAGGTTATAAATCTTGCTTCATTCCCATTTGGAAGAAAGATCTTCAATTAAGCAGAAATTGATTTTCTAATGATTTTTTTTTCCCCTGCTCATGATTGGTAAATTGTTTGAAACTGTTCCAGCCCAACAACATAGAGGCAGAACAATTATACATGTATCCCAACTGACAGCAGCACTGATTTTAAGTCAGTGAATTGAATTTAGCCCTTTGATTTTTTGGCAAGAGGTACACCTTGCAACAATTAAAAAGAAAAAAAAATATTATCATCCTAGCTAACCTTTGCAACTCTCAAGCCAGTCAGAAAGCAAGGAGGAAATGCAGTGGGGCTTGGGAAGTTGTTTCTGATCTCATGGAATCCTTCACTACTCTGCAGTGCCTGCAACACTGAAGTTAGTGCAGCTCCCAATTAAATAAATTACATAAGTAGTTTGTGATGACTGATATTAGTGGAGGTTTGAATAAGTTATTTGGCAGATCAAATGCCACATTACCGTTGTTGATAATGATACTTAGGGAATTAGGGACCCACAATCACAGTTTTCAAGGCATATCTGAATTTTAGTGTTGATGGAAAAGACTCAAAATGGATCAATTCAAAGCTCACTAAGCTTACTTGTAGTTTTTCCATTAATTTCAAAGCTTTCTACATCAAAATTTAAGGCACAGTACTCCTATAAAATAATACTTTCTGTGCACAGAGAACAATCAGAATAGGATTAAAATCCTATTAGACGTGAATTAAGCTAATAATTTAAACCTTACTCTGTAATGATACGTTGACAGGCACTGGTTTACCTTCTAAACTCTCTAGATGTAGTTCTGATCCTACTCATTTTGTTAATAAGGTATAATTAACAGCGAGATCCTTCCATCTACAGGACAGCACTGAATGCAATTACCCCGTGTTGCGTTAATAATTAGTGGAGCTCACCTTGACTCACCATCCCTGCAGGGATTTAGAAGATGTGTGGATGTGGTGGCACCTGGGGCCATGGTTTAGAGGTGGACTTGGCAGTGCTGGGCTGGATTTGGGGATCTCAAAGGTCTTTTCTGACCTGAGTGATTCTATGGTTTCATGTCACGGCTGTGACAGGGAAGACACAAGCACAGGACAAAAAGACAAACTGCTCCAGGAGAAGTTAAAATGTCACTGTCACAGGAACAGACAGTAGACTCAGAAAAATTGAGAATGCAAAGAAGCTCAGAGGCAGCACTATTTGTCAAGAAAGACAGGAGCCAGTAGCTCACTAGCAATTTAATCCTTGTTGTAACTCTGTGGGCATCCCAGACTCGAACAAAACCACTGGAGCACAGGCCAGTGCAGAGCCAGCCCGCACCACAATCACAGTCATCTCAGAGCTGGACATGGAATGTCTCCAGTTTAATCCAGTTTAATCTTTTTCATCTGCAGATGACGCTGGCCAGGAGAATCTAAACCTTGCTAGAATGAGTCAGTAAAAGTAGGTGCCACATTTCCTTGAAGCAATCAAAGTAAATCCCATTTTCTATCAGTCTAATAAGGAAACTTTGGAGATTTTCAGCTTGCATTTCCTAGTATGTTAATTTCATCTTTGCCCACATATTATTCTGCTTGATCTGACCTGAATCTGACTTATTGCATTTCCCTAACTACTTTTCATTCAGCGGTTAATTAAAAGATTTGGTCCCTGACACACTGCTTACAGCCCTTATTGGCACCCATTAGCCCAGCTAGACTAATTCTCCTGAAAAGCAAACCTCCTTATATTCCCAGGGTCAAAAGTTCACAGACAATTCCCTAAATCTTTAACATTCACTATTAGTTCATTATTTGAACCTACTCTGCTGTAAGAGGCTGTATTCAAATGTAGGCATAAAAAGTCATTCAAAAAAGACAGTTTCTCACACAAATTCATCACTTGCCAGTTCCCTCCATCTCTGTCTGCACAACAATAGGACTGTACAGTGCAAGAAATATGGATCTTTTTTCAACTTTCCTTTGAGTACTTTTTTGTCTAATATACAACCAACAAAGAAAATGTTCTATTTTACACTAAGCAATTAGCCTCTAAATTACCCCAGCAGTTGTTTTCCTGCGCACACACCCAGAGCATGGCAGTGCCTTTCAGGCTCATACACGACTAAAATCCATGCATGGACACCAATACAGACTGAAAGCAGCAGCACCTGTGTTCTCATAGTGTTTCTCCCAGTGAAATGGAGTCAAAACTCAAGAGCAGATTTCAGCTGAGGCTGTAAATAAACACACACTTATATCCACACACACATATATGTGAGCAGACACATTAAAATTCACCCCATTTTAGAGAGAAAAGATAAACCAGAAAACTGAGATTTGGATCTAGGTGGTGGAGCCCCCAAAGTCCTGAATCTCAGACAAATCTGGCTCCAGGGCTTTGGTTCAAGCCCATCTTTGCTGCACCGAGATGAAGCTGCAAACAAAGTCACTTGGGCAGGTGTGTGGGAAGGGAAAAAGGCAAAGTTTAATCATTAAAACTATGTGGCTGTGCAAGCATCCTACTTAAGTTAAGAGGAGTTGTCATTAAACTCAACCTTTCCCCCTTGAACCCGGTGTCTGGAATAGCTCAGACACCAACGATGACCTTATGTATTTCTTTTAATTATTCTCAAGTAACCTCCTCCAGCTCACTACAAGCCCTCAGCTACTTCAAGCAAAGACATTCTAATGATTTCGATTAAATCTTGGCCTCTCCCCAGCAGAGCACAAATTAAAAGCATTACTAGGAGGATACAAGCTTCAGCGCTTGGAAGTGTTATATAAAGAATGGGGAAAGCTGCCAAGAGCTTGTTGTCATTTCATACAGAGTGGGGGATGATTAACCCCTTGGTGGCTTTTCATACCCTGCCAAGATGACACATCTCACTCCTGGGGGGTTTGCTCCTCGTGGCTGCCCCCCACATCACACTTTACACCCTTCTCAACTTGATATTTGGATAATGTATTCTTCCAGTGAAGCACTGTCGTATTTAGGCTCTGAAATGAGCTGTTATACTGACAGAATTTGGAGAGGAGAGCTCTAGCTGGGTTCTACAAATCCCATTCCAGAGATCCTCTACCCTGTCCAATCCATGGCTGGGCTTCTACACAAAAATTTTCATGGGTAAACCATGATGAATTCCTGAAATAAATGCACAAAATCCTAAGTAAAACAATTGTCTCAAAGTTACTATCAAGAATGGGAGCTAGGCAAATGTGGTTTAGATCCTGGTGTCATTATAAGCATCATACTTAAATGTTTAGCCTCTCTCCAGTTTCCTTCCCATTTTTTATATTGTTAAATTGCAAATAATAAATCTAAATTATTGAAAAGTAATTTCAGATATCTGGATAAAAAATGTAAAAGAGAGATGCAAGATCAAACTGTTCCTAGAAAGGAATAATAGTCACATCAGTAAAAGCTGCTTTACCCAGGCTCCTAGATGCAAAACCAACATAAACCTACAAATTCAGAATTTTCTCCTCTACACTTGGCCACCAGCACTCAAGGAAATGAAAAAAATCTCTGAAATAGTAACCATCCATCCACTCCACCCACTTTGCACAGCAGTATTTGAGTACCTGGATGCCAGGCAGTAGCTGCTCTGCCCTCTGAGATGCTAAAACCCCCCAAAATTCAGACAGGCCACAGGCTGTCCTGGGCAATGCAAATCAGAGGGTCACAGTTCATTCATATCCAGTCAAAACTTAGTGAGATAAAAGACTGCTATATTCAAAATTTTGGTCCAGTATTAAACAATCAGAAAGCTAAAGCAGACCTGCAAAACCTTCTAGGATTAATTTAGGGAATAAATTTTGAAAGGTGGGTGAGATGAGACACTGCTCTGGGAGGTGATGGGGGGAGCTGACACAGCCTTGCAATGTCTCATCCTCCAGATTTATACAAACCAAATCAAGGAAGCACTAAAGCAGCAGGGGATTATTATCTCTAGAGATAACTACAGACAGTTTCATTTTAAAAACAATCAGCGTCATCATCACTATGTATTTTCCATTTATTGAAACACAGGAATGTGATGGAATATCCAGCTCTTTACAGAAGTCACAGCAACATCCTCCCTAAAGAAAAATTTCCATAAAAAGAATCAACTCAATTCATTTGTTCTTTTCTTTTTTTTTTTTTTTTTTCCTAAATGCTGTGCTGAGCCTCTGCTTGCATCTTGACAGCCTTAGTCCTCATTGGTATTCCTATTTCCACCCAACATAGAATACATTGGCTGCACCTTGCTGTGGTCCAGAGGAGGCCATGAAGATGCTCCAAGGGCTGGAATGCCACATCTGTGGAGACAGAGAGTTAGGGATGTTCAGCCTGGAGAAGGGAAGGCTTCAGGGAGCCTTAGAGCACTTTCCAGTGCCTAAAAGGGCTTCAAGAGAGCTGGGGAGGGGCTTTGGACCAGGGGCTGGAGTGACAGGACAAGGGGGAAACAGCTTTAAACTGACAGTCTCTATTTAGAGTAGATATTAGGAAGGAATCCTTCCCTGTGAGGGTGGGCAGGCCCTGGCACAGAGTGCCCAGAGCAGCTGTGGCTGCCCCTGGATCCCTGGCAGTGCCCAAGGCCAGGCTGGGCAGGGCTGGGAGCAGCCTGGGACAGGGGAAGGTGTCCCTGCCATGGCAGAGGGTTGGAATGAGACAACCCCTAAGGTCCCTTCCAAACCAAATCAGTCTATGACTCCATTATCTTGATTCCAAGGACAAGGATGCGATTGCCCAGATCACATAGTTTAAACCTACAGTAATGCTACAATACCAGAGTTCACCCAGCTGAGAGGTGTGAATATTTCTTTGCACACAATCTTTCCTTCCCTACCAGAGAGCTTCTCCAGTATCCCTCCTCTCTCTTCCTCGATCATCCATTTATTATTTGGCATTGAAAAGAGAGGGGAAAATCTGAAATTCAAAAAATTACTCCAGTTTTGTAGTGAACACAGGCAGATTGTCAACTTTTTACACGAATTCACTTCATATTTTTCAACTGGCACTACTTTAAAATTGTTTTTAGAAGTTCCACTTTCTCTCAATAGAAGCCCTGAAGCCACTTCAGAAAACAAAAGAACAAGGTTGGAGGTAACAAGAGAAGAGGGCAAAAAGATTATTAACCATGTATAATAATCACAGCACAAAAATTTATGCTTAAATATGTCTCCTTTTTGTTTGATCCCTCATTTTTATCCTCCTGTTGCAATGCACCAATGCTGTTCTGCTGAGCAATTCAGGATGAATATTCCTTAATATAATAAGAAATTCCCAATCAATTAGCATGTCAAATCGAGAAATAATTCCCTACACCACATCAAAAAGACCCACTCCTACCTTTTGTCAGTCAGTGGGTTGAAATAAAGAGATAGCTGAACACAAAGCAAGCTGTCATGTCAAACAATACATCCTTCACTCACTCGAGATATAAACACATTAAAATGTGGCAGGAGAAGAAGAGTCAGTGGAAGCTGTTTAATGGAACTGGCTAATTGGATAAATTACACTTTGATAATGATGATAATCATCGAGGAGACATCCTGTCCCATAGTTCTGCTGTTCAGAACTTGGCTTGCTACTTCCCCTTCTCATTGATTCCTTGTGTTAGAAAATGCAGTGTAAAACACCTGAAAGACCCAGCTCTGCTTGACTGAAGGTTTCATCCACAACCCTTTGTGTAACCCAGGATTCTGGTGTTGTAAGAAACTCAGTAATTTGGGAATGCAGTCACAATAACAGTTCTCAAAACCAGGTTCCAACACATGATGGGAAACTAAAAAATTACTTGCTCTGAATACACAGCACTTTTCATGCACACAAAATTCCTTCTATGAATTCATATTGCTGGAGAACATGTAGGCTGGAATAAATAATATTAACCAGGCTGCCATTAGCATATGGCAGGCACACACTTTGAGAAAACTTTGACACTAAGCAAACATTTAATAATTAGTGCAACTATCCATTAATAGAGTTGATATATATGTTTAATAATCAGTGTAATTATTCATTTATGGAATTGAAATATTTGGTTCTAAAATAATATTTTTATAAAGCATTTTTACCAAATAATCTCTCTTTCTTTTACAAGCCAAGCAGAAATTTAACAAATCCATGATACAAACGATATATCTTCCGCCATTGTGCTAATTCACACTCATTAACAGTGAACAGAAATCAGTGCAGCATGAATGGGCTTGGTTTCCAACTCAGACAAGATCCTTGAGCCCAGAGTATGAAGAGCAAGAACATTTGGAGCCATAAATCTCTCAGTGTCACAGTCCATTTCCCAGGGGTGCAGTCAGCATGGGCAACACCCACCTTCCCCCTCACCCTCACTGCTGCACTGCCAGGCCACGTTTAAAATAACAAAATCCCATGTATTTATTTGCTTTTTACAACAGAAGCCCAAGCAGAACAGCCACCAAGGGAAACTTAAAATGAAACTGCAGCTTAGGGTCTGGAGGCAAGAAAAAAATGCTGACCTGGTTGGAAATGAAGATATTCCACCAGCTTTCTGCTCATATTCTTCATGCTCCAACCATCCTAAATGGCTCTCAATCACAGCCCCATTCAGAGCCAGACATTTCCAAATTGTACACAGCGTAAAACATTATGAGGAGCAATGTGAATCCTGTTATGGGTCATTGGATTTTTTGTGATTATTAAGATAAACTCTGAGAGACAAAAGCATTCTGCAGAAAAGAGAAAAGGCCATGTGATAATTGATTTAAGATGAAAATTGATCAAGTAGTTTTTATAAGGCATAAAAAGATGGCATTTTCAAAGAGTAATAAAAATTAAAAATATTCATTTCTTATATCCCCTTAAGACACATGAGGAGTAGTCAGCCAAGATCTCCTTATCAGATGGTTGGCATCATCCAACAGAAGCAGACTTCATTTGCAATTTGATTTGTACAGCACAGGGTTGAAATGAAGGCCAGTGAATTTCTGAACTACTACATTATATGCATCTAGCCTGGAACTCCATTTATCAGGATGTATTTTTTTGGTCTAAAGTATCTTTAGTCACACAATACTTGACTAAAAAGTGAATGGTTTTAATGATGTTTACTGCTATTATTTGGTAATAGTAAAGGGGAAGATGGTTCATTGGTTAATTCAGCCAATTTTATTTTTCCTGTTATTCTGGAAACGTGTAGAAACTCATGCTTGGCAAGGCTCATGGTCTGGCAGTTCTGCAAGATGCAATCTTTTAAAATCAGGACTTGGGAGCACAGAAGTTAATGTTTAGAGGGAGCCGTGTTATTTGGCTCCTGAGGATTCCTCAAGATGCAACAACCATCTTACCTTTCCTCTTGAAGCATCAAAAGCATCTTACACTAGTGTGTAAGAGCAGATAACCAAGATGAACAAGTTACACATAACATTGTGGTGTAAGGAGAGCAATACCCATGAAAAAGATGTCGAATAAACAAAGCCCACATTAAAACCATGATGGTGTTCTAAAGTAAAGTGATTTGTCTTCCTTTCCCTCCTTATTCACAGGTGAATTGCTACTGCAGTGTCCAGGCAACACCACCTAGAATAAACTGTCAGACCAAATCTGTTTTTTCTTCCTTCCTTCGGCCAGAGGAGACTTTGCTCCTCTTCCAGCCCCACATCATTTGCAGGCTAAACTGAAGTCTGTTCCTGTTTTCTCAGTTATTCCCCAAAAAGCATCTCTTAAGTGACTCTTTTTTTCCTCTTGCGTATTTTTTTTCCATCTTCAAACAGGTAAAACAAATTAGTGATCAGGCTGGTCATACTTTGAAATGCCTAGAGGTGGAAGGAGGAAACAGGCAAGGGAGGAGTGGGAAAAGGAAAGGATTCAAATCCACAAAATAAACCTTTCTAAGAGGGTTGGGATTTCACTTCCATTGAAAGGGATGTGCACAGGTAAGGATTTCCTGGGATGATTTTCCTTTAGGTTCCCAGTGGACAAGTAATATTTCAAGGAAAGACAGGCTGCCTTACTGGTATCCTCAGCCTCTTTCCCATCCCCTCCTGACAGGAGGTGTTTGCAGGGTGCTTTAGAGAAACACAAACACCAATCCAAAAAAACAGTTGGGGAGTGGGAGTGGAAAATTCCTAAATTCTCAACTGTGCAACATGCAGTGTATCAACAGCTTTTGAAAACATCAACAAGCCATGCAGCTCCCAGCACTTTGCAAAACAAATGTACTCAGATATTAAGGCCACAGAGGTGACTTTGTCAACCAGCAGAAAACATGACAAGAGCAAAGCAGGGAATGTGGGGGGAAGTTGCTTGGAATTTTTATTATTGTCAGCTATGGAGATGAAAACACAGACAGAACTCAGCATCTACTCCCACAGGAAAATTGTATTCAGCCTGGAAGTCTACTTGAAAAGAGAAACAACAAATAACAGAAAATGAGCAGGAAAAAACAAAGGCTTTTGAGCCAATTTCTCCATTCCCTATTTGGCGCAAGTCTGAGAGGAGGAAAGAAAAATCCAAGTTTAAGGCATCTTTTCACCCTCTAGTGCTCACCACCAGATCAGCTAAGAACAATTTAGCAGCTTGAGCTAATCTTACCCGTGTGTGGTTTAACCCAGACCCCAAAAAGGGAGGTCCCACTTCCCTCTAAGTTGGGAGGTGACCTGAATGAACTGCAGAACCCCTTCAATCAGCACTTCAAGGAGCAAAACCAATATGAAAATAAGCTTAATAAAGTATCTTCCTGCCTGAATTACCTCCAGTCAGGATTCCAGTGGAGGAAGTGGGAGCTTCCCAAAGGAAGGGCAGGAGAGGGGATGGAGGGGGGCTGTTCCTGTGGGTGCCAGGAAAAGCTGCTGTGTCTCCTGGGTTCAATGCCATGGGTGCCCTGTTCCCTGTGACGATGGCACTTCCTGGGGATGCCAGTGTATCCCTGCCATGCCCCTCTCACACCCTGCTCCTGGAGATACTCATCATCACGCAGGAATGCACACACTTTTCAAACACCAGCCTGGTGAACAGCTGATTTAGGAGTCAAAAAATGTCACAAAACAGTGCAAGTGTAATTTGAAGGTTGATTCTGGTACCAGCACTGTGACGGTGTTCACAGGGGTTTTCAGATTGGGGAAGAGATGAGGATCTGACTCCATGTTTCAGAAGGCTGATTTATTATTTTATGATACATATTACATTAAAAATATACTAAAAGAATAGAAGAAAGGTTTCATCAGAAGGCTAGCTAAGAATAGAATAGAAAAGAATGATAACAAAGGTTTGTGGCCCAGCTCTCTGTCCAAGCCAGCTCACTGTGATTGGCCATTAATTGGAAACAATCAACATGGGCCAATCACAGATGCACCTGTTGCATTCCCCAGCAGGAGATAACCATTGTTTACATTTTGTTCCTGAGGCTTCTCAGTTTCTCAGGAGGAAAAATACGGAAGAAAGGATTTTTCATAAAAGTTGTCTGCAACACTGCACCACCACTGCCCACACTTACCTTCCCTCCCACCCACACTTGTTCGTGCAAATATTTCTAAGGAATCACTATGAAACGATGCCACATATAAATAAACTTCATAAAACGAGAAGAGGAAAGTGGAATGCAGATATTAGACATGATCACCTTGAAGATCTAACTCAGGGATCAGATCCACAAGTGACTGTCAGCTCAAGCAGGGGGAGGAAAGAGAATTATCAAGATGAGAGTGAGGCCCATGGGGGGGCACAACCTCCTTAAACCATCCTCTCTACAAGCATCAGAACAGCTGCTCTGGAGCAGTTTGAGATGGGTTTTTACACCTCCCCAAACCCTTCAGTGTTCATGCCATTAAGAGAACTTGTAAGTCAATCTTCTCCTAAACCCCATTTTCCTCAGTGCTTAAACTGCAGGTCAGCCCAGGAACAAAACCAAGTGGAAACTCTTTGCACACATATTGTTTTAAAGTGGGTGGGGAGAAACGTAAAAGGAATTTCAGTTCTTTGGGGCTAATAATGTTCAAAGACAAGAGCAGCTTTTTGTATCAGGCTTCCATCTGGGCTGTACCCAGGATTCCCATCTTGAAATCAATGAACCTTGCAATGTTTTATCTTATAGCCCTCAAAGGCAGTAGCACATTGAGTATAATCCATTTTTTAAACGTACAAAACAAAGGAATATATTTTCCATATGTTTGTCACATGTTTCATTCAAGTCCCATTGCCAACTCTTAGCACAGCTGATGAGCAGTGGATTTGTAAGGCCTGACCTTGAAAGAGTTAGGTCTTAATTGTGCATTTCTGTTTAATTTGTGCACAGCCACTGCAATTGTTTCTAAATTCTGAGCAACCATACCTGAAAATAACTAGTAAGTGAAATCTAGTAAGTGTGCGAATTAAATGCCATCATACAAAATATGCTGTACAACACAGCTATGAAAGTTTGTTAATTCTCTTTTACTCTTTTTAAAGAACATATGTACATTGAAAAAGGACTACAGAAACTACCTACAGGGAAAGGAATACAACATTACAGACTCACACTACTCATGTAGGCAACAACATGGGTTTTACCACCACAGGGTTTGAACTTTCTCCAATTAAACAGCTCCTCCCTTCTCCAAATATAAAATAAATAAATCTTATAGTTTACATGGATTTATATAGTGTGTGGAAATGAATTAATGCTTTCACTTTTAGGTTACTGAGTTTCACTCAACTGTGTTCTGCCTGCAACTATCTTTTCTAAAACCAAAGCTTGGTGTTAGTTACATAAATTATTTAGCTGATTTTCAAACAAAAAGTAGAATGCTGTTCCGTTCAATTTTTTTTCATTTTTCTCTAGAAAAATTCAACAAAGTTATTTTTTTTCCTTCAGCCTAAGAAGAGAAACTGAAATTCATCTTAGGTAAAAGGCAAAGCAGAGACACTTTCCACTTGGTTTTCATAGTTATCTTCCCAATAAGTACCAGCCTTGGTGTCAATGCCATTTCTAATGTGTCTCTACTGTACAAACAGAACAAAGCAACCCCCAACCACCAGGAACCAATGTACAGAATTCTTCATTCTCAATCTCTAAAAAAATAGAGCAGAACCAGTAGAGAAATTCAACCACACTCTTTTGAGTAAGGAATGGAGCAATTAATCCATTGCAATCTCCTCTGCACCAGGCTCCAGCACTGTTGGTTCTGCCACCAAAAATGCTACAACGTCTTGAGTGGGTCACATCAGCTGCCTTTTTCCCAAACCTGTTCCAGTTTGGGGTTTGAATTTCTGTTTAGATTGGAAGTTTTCCAAGTCAGGAGGTGGATGTCATGATAAACCAGTTTATCGTTACCAAGGGTGAGTTCTCCACTATGGCCCCAGTTCTTGGGACAAGGATGGCACCACACAAGCATCCCACTGCCCTCATATCTGGTTACAGAGAGGCCAGAGCCCCTTGTACCTTTTCAAATAATTACCTTTAACATGTCATGAGTGGGCACAGATCAAATCATTTAATGATCCTGAAGATGGTTTAATGATCCTAAAAGGCCCATGGAGACCTCAGAGTGCAAAATCATCTTGGGCAGCCAAAGAAACAAGTCACTGGGCTTTTCTTCATCTATGAGTGATGGGGAGCAGGAAATAACTTTCTGATCATACACATTAAGGTATCTTCAGAACTAGGGACATTTCAGTTTGGGATACTTTGGGGAAAAAATTACCTCTGTATGGCAAAATAATTAACCCCAAGCCCCCAAGTTCAGCCCAACCCTGCTCAGTCACACAGAGCTGAGCTGGTTCCTCAGCCTGTCTGGGGTTAAAGGCAGGCATGCAGCAAACTCCTGCCTGGTTTGGTGTTTGCAAGCCTGTGTCCCTTCACTACAGCCAAGAACAAATATCTTCCCACAATTCTCTGAACACTCCATCCATTCACATCACCTCTCCTGTTACTTACTCCATGTTCTTACTTTGGGTATGAACTCCCTATGTAATAGAACAGTGTACAGCTCCTAACCTCACTATAATTCACTTACTGGTGAAAATGGATATTCTCTTACTGGTGAAAATCGGGATTCTGCCCCAATCAAACCAGAATATTCCATAAACCAGGGAAGGACGAGTTGTTTCAGGCCCTGCTCCAAAGGGTTAAGAACTCTAAAGGCCCCACAGGCAACTGCTGCTGAAGCACCTCCTGTCTGTACTGATGCACTTCTGCTAAAGTACCTGACAATAACACAGCTCCCTTGTTAATCAGGTATTTTCTCTTTCATTTGCATGTGCTTCAAGCTGCTGTGGATGCCAGTGTCATTACTACAGCTGCATACACAATTCCCCACTACACCTCTGCACAACAATTTTTGCAACAAATCCTCGCTATCCAGCACGAAGGTGGATGCTCCACCTTGTACTACAAGGTCCCTGTGCAAGTTATTAATGATTAAAAGCAATTTCCTACCTTTATGTTCACATCTCCATTGCCCATGCACTTTGAAAAACAGAATCTAATACAAATGACTTGGCTTCCAAAAGTTCCTGCTTTATCCCTTGGGCAAAAAACAATAAACACCTTGATGGAGCTTTTATCAATCAATTTTCATTTAGTTTCTTTCTATTAAAAAGTCTTAAGATGCTATACTGAACACAGGGAGAAACAGCAATGTACTTCAAGGTAAAACAACAGTATTACTCAAAACAGTGTGAATGGTATGTTCTGCAATTTGTGGAGGTAGATCCCATTGATCAACTTTATTGCAAACCACAGCCTATCATGGGATTAATTTGTTTTTTCAAATATAAAGCAGAGGACATTACTCTGACTTGAAAGGATTTTATTTTGTATTAAATCGGCAAAGTAGCAAATGCTCTTTGATATACATTTACTAAGTAAAAGCAGCTATACATACTGGGCAGCACACAATGGCACAAAATTATGGCTTAATTTCCTGAGGGAGCAGCTATGAAGGTGCAGATGTCCTATTCCTAATGCAATTCTAATTATTATATAAATAGTCAATGAAAATCAAAATCTAGTTCCTGAATTAATTTAAAAGCTTGACCTAGTCTGAGCCAGTGGTGTAAATCCAGAGAAGTTCCTATGAAGTTCCTCTGGTTTTACATCAATCTGTCTGAAATCAGAAACTTGGCCCAAAATGCTAAAAAGCACAGAACAACTGCCTATTGATGTCTGCATAGATTTGAAAGCTTGATGCAACAGCATTAGCATATTGATTCTGTCCCCCCTAGGATTTTGTGAGAAAATAAATAAAAATTCAGTGTTTGATCCCAAATCTGAACAAACTTCAGGGCTTGCTTACAGTTTAGTACAGAAAAACAAAGCAAGGGAGATAAGAATGTACAGATTTCAGCTCGTAGCAGACAGATACAAATGGGCTGCACTGACCACAAAGAAGACAAGAGGCTCTTTTAAGTTGAAAGAATAAAAGAAACACGGGTTGGAAATTATTTTCTTAGAGTGAAACATCTTGCAATGAAATGACTGAATACTGAGGAATCCAATTACTATTGTGGGGAAAGAAGCCTTTACAAATGGGCTGTTTAAACACAAAAGCAATCTTATTAAAGATTTCTTCATCAAACCTAAGGTCTCATTGGAATTACAGATCACTTAGGCACCAGTGAGACAGGCATCTAATATGGGGCTGACCCAGCTTCTACTCAAGTAAACTGAAAAAGTCCCACTGATCTCAAAAAGCAGGGCCTGAAACAAAAAATCTGGTAAAAAAAAAAAAAAAAAAAAGTTTGGATTTACATTTAGTGGGAATCCATTGACTGTAACTGAGGATGAATTCAAAACTGGAGCAATTCAAGGGAAACCAGTTTGCCTACAATTAATGGGAATCCATTGATTGTAACTGAGGATGAATTCAAAACTGCAGCAATTCAAGGGAAACCAGTTTGCCTATCTCCCTTTATTTGAGTAAAAACAGGTTCTTTTCTACTCAAACTCCAGGGATCTTTCAAAACTAACTAGCACTTTCACCTGGTTACTCAAAATCTTGGCCAGACTTTGGGCTCATCATCCAGAACTGTGGGGGCTAAATTCCCATATCCAGAACTGGCAGTGGGGTAATTCTAAGATTCTACACTGAAAATTATGCCATGATGCAAGAACAACTTGGAACCCCAATATTGTTCCTTCACAGTACCTCAAGCACCAGAATATTAGGCTTCCCCTTTAGTGGAAAAATTACAAAGATAAAAATTCAGGGTACTGGAAACTGCTCCTGAATTTTTTTTTTTTTTTTTTAATAGAGGATGCAGTGAAAGGATTGCATGATATAAAACTTTGTTTCTGCTTCTATGAGCCCAGCTAAATCAGTTCCACATATCCTTGAGCCAGTATCACTTATCAGCCCCAAATATCAGCCACCAAGATGGAAGTTTGCATCCTGCCTCTCCTCTCTGCTCTGTCCCTGGTCAGAGTTCCTCCCAATCCTTTTCTCTCCATGGGCATTCACCACCCCCAGCCATAACCTGATGCAATTCTCTTACCTTATTTTTCTATCCCATGGAAAACTTTACTTAAAACTCAGTAGGAAGCAGAAGCTCCCCCATGCTGAGGACTCAAAAATGGACAGAACAAACAGATAATCTTCTTCCCCAAGAGATCACACCCTCATAGTTACTTTTTGCATCCCAACACACATTAAACTGTCCATAAGATTTCAAATTGCTTGTCTTTTTTTTTTTTTTTTTGCTTTAGCCATTTACTCCTCCATCCCTCCTTTATCACCCCAGAAAATTGCTGATAATTGTTTTTTTATTGAATAAAAATTAGAACACATAAAAACCACTTAACATCATGTCCTTAAAACCAAACCAGCCTGGTCTGAACCTGAATAAGCATGAAACTGGTACCATGTAGTAACCACAACCATGTGATTTCAGAGCTTTCTCTCATCACATACCCTGACTCTGTGTTGGGAAGAGCACTTCAGCTCAATCAATGCCCATGGGAAGTGCACCAGCAGCTATTTGCTGACGTGAACAGAGTGATTAAAAATATTTTCCTGCTCAGTATTTAAATCTTGGCTACTTCTTGAGTCTACCCAGCAGTAGATGGAGTGCCAGCTCTGAGCATGACCCACAGTTTCCAGGCATGGCTTTGCAATATTCCTTCCCTGAGGTTTGCAGCTCAAACAGCTCCTTCTGGGAGCCCTTTACATGCAGATACAGGCTGTGGTGAGGAACTCTGTGAGGTTCAAGAGCAGGTTAAGCTGTGTATGTAGACACAGCTGAGTTAAATCCTCATCTTCAATTGGGAAGTTGGGCATTTCCTCAATAAATATAAGAAAAGTGACAGCAACTGTGTGCCAGCTCCTCAGTCTGGTACTGACATAGGTGTGGAACTGTGCTTGCACCTGAACTGGTTAACATTTCCACTGGACTTTCATAAAAATAAAACAAAATCATCAGAAAACACTTCTAGCATAACTGCAATTTCCAGCACAGCTTCCAAAGCTGGAAACATGGGTCAACACTGGAAATATTTCACATGGCACCTAACCAATGTGGAAACAAATGCCAAGCATGATCTAGTGTCATCCAGATTAGCTCCTGCTGGTGCTTGGATTCAAATTAATGGGTTACCCTCCCAGCAAATGTCACAGGAAAAGCTTGCCAGGAAACAGCTTACAAAAAAATAAAAAATAAAATTTTAAAAAAAGTCATATTTCATCTTGAATAAGGGATTCCATTTCACTGAAGGTTCCTTCCCATAGCCTCTGTCTGAGCACAGCTTGGGAAACACTTTTGGGAAATGAGATCAAACAGCATAAACACCAACTTACACAAGGAACCAAAGAGGCACCCAAGAACTCAAAATCATCAAGTCCTGCCCCCTGAGCTTATTTCTGCTCTTTAATATTTCTCATTACTTTCAAATATTAAAGCTATTACACACCTTGAGAAAGGACAAAGTTACCACCAAGCACCTTTGAAAGACTTTGCCTTTTTCCTGTTCTACAGGAGGTTTAAACTCTGATAAACATTTAGGATGGGAGGATACTTCACACAGTGTCTAAAATTCGAGACAATTTCCTGAAAATCTTACTGACCAGAGGGAAAGGACTTTCAGTTTTACTCACTGTACCTTAGCTACAAAATTCCACTTCAAACAGACAAAATGTCCATTTTAATTACTTTAGTATACCTTAAGGTAGATAACTTCCCTCTTTTGGATCCAAAGGGCTAAACTGGTGGGGAATTGGTCTGTTCCCTGAAGTTTTCCTCAGCCAGTTTAACTCCTTGGCCTGGCCTCTCCCAGTCAGAGATGCCAATGTGCACCAAAAACAGGGCAAGGGTGGGTAGGTGGGGTTGACTGGAGCTGGCATTAGAATATCACACTCATAACTTGCACCCTGAGCTTAACCCCCCTCGCTCCCTTACAGCCCAAACTCACCAGCTGGGGTTGGAGTAATTCTGAAGAAGTGATAACATCACACAGCCATGTGTAGACAGAGCTTTCCAGAGGTGCCACAGAAAGAAATAATACTTGTCTGGTACAATTTCACCACAAAATAGGGGAACTTAAGTTCATTAAGGTAATTTGTTTTATTGGGAAGCCTGAATGATGACATTCTCTGGGTTCTCTCTATAGACAGGAAAACTAGAAACTCCCTTTCTTTTTTTGAGTGAAATTTCTTGCAAAATGAGATTACAGCAGAAGGAAAGTCATTAAATAATGCAGTACTCAATTAAATGGAATGAGCTCTAACAGTGGACCTTGACTACACACATTTGGATTACCCTAAAACAGCTCTGATTCTACAAAATCAAATGTACTGGAAATCAACCATAATAGAAATTTTCCGAAGACTTTATGATGAAATGCAGAACCTTTCTAGCTACTCTGAGATACTATTTCTCTGAACCAACACCAGGAATTGAAGCAAGTGGGTGTTGTAATCTTTCTGCCAGGCTCTCTTCAGCAAAATCAGGAAAGAAACAAGTTTGGGTCAATGTAATTTCCCTCCCTGTAGTGAAATTCTGTGCCCAGTGTTATGAAACAACATTGGTGAAATGCTGCAGACCAGTGAGGCGGTGGTGACCGATGGATATTCCTCAGTAAAATGATTAAAACTTCTCCAAGTGACACCAAAAACTGTGCCTGGACCAGTCCTAGGTATCCAGCGCTGTCCAGCTGCATCAGCATCACTTCAGAGGCCTGACAGTCACCTTGGGAAGGGCTGAGCTCACCCATTCCCTCACTAAGCTGGAGCTGGGAGACAACATGTGCACAACCTTCTGAAGAAAAGTAGCATACTCCTTCCTGCAAGGTGGAAATGTTGCATTCACTTAATATAATTCCACTATATATAAAATGAAATCTAAATACATTTAGATCTTATGCATATAGGTCTAATATTCCTTATATTATTTCACTTAATATAAAATGTAATCTAAAATTAATCTGTTTCAGGAATCAGAATTCTTTGGCTCTTCTGGTATTTAGACTGGGGAAAAAATAGTTAAAAACCAGTTTACTTATTATTTTTTCTGCTGTTTGTTTACTTCTTTATGCCAGATGGCTTGGACTGTGAAAACAGATCCACGAGATGACACATAATCCTGCAAATATTCAGTGCCTGGACCTCCAATGGAGCTCACTAGAAGTCCCACGCACACAGTGCCTGAATGACTATTTCATTTCTGTTTATAATCAGCTTCACTTTCTCATTCTCACAAATTAACAAAGTATTGCCACATTCAGGCTGCAGATAAAGAATGTACATCCTACACGTTGCTGTTCAATAAATTGTCTTGACTAGGATCAGAAATCTCTGTTTATGTTATGGTTCCCCACAGCCCACCTTGCCTATCAAACCTCTGGATTTTTTTCCTTTTTATTACTTATCAAATCGTCTCTAGAGGTGACTTCCCCTTCCTGGTTTATCTGATTTTCTGCTGTGAAGTAACAATGACATGGCACGTTTGTTATCACAGTCATTTCCATTGCATAGAATCATTTAGGTTGGGAAAGACCTGCTGTCAAAACACTGAAAGGAAAGGGGGATTTTCAAATGGATAAAGCACAATTAAGCACGCCGATCTCATTGGTCTCTTAAGCCACAGTGGTATTTAATTAATCCTGTCGGTGGCAAATTAATAAATACTAAAGTCTTGAAGCTGCCTTCCAGGATTTCCCTGTGGGGGAATCCCCTCTCCTTGTCTGCCCACCTGGCATTGCTACTAAAGCGGTTCCAAAAGTGTCAGACAGTGCCAGGACTGTGCATGTTCAGTGTTGTGTAGGCAGAGGCAGACATCACCTCTCTGCCCATGGGAATATTGGCCTTCCTCATTTCCTGAAAAGCTTTGAATTATCAGCTGAGGATGGTTGATAACACCAAAAAGAGAGTGCACGTGTATCCGTCATGCTGCAAGGATGCACTCAGATTTCCTTGCAACTGCTTGGAAGATCTACAACTATCAAAAGCAAGAGAGGAAAAAAAAAAAAAGATACTGAGAGTAATTCTAAGCTATTCTGTAGGTGTAAATCTGTAAATCACACTTAATAACATACTAGTTTTAAAATTACATGCCAGCTGCATTCATCCAAATGTATCAATGCCTAATGAAGTCAAGGTAACTGGAGTAAAACAACACCATTTTGCAAGGTAAAACTTTTCCTTTCCATTACTTTATCTGCATTTAACCTCCTAGAGGCTTCAGCCCAGCACAAGCCCACAGAATTAAATTCATTATTATTCATTATTCAAACACCATCCCTTTGTTTTCTGGAATAGCTTTGTAGCCTGGAGTCAAATGAGCTAAAGTAAAATTATGTGACTTGGCATTGAAAATATATTACCTCAGCTGCCAGAACGGATTTAGCAGAATATGTGCACAGTTCGTCACTTCTTCCACAACTGCCTTCATGCACACAAAGGGGTATGACAGCCCCTGAGTTATGAGAGGCCATTCTAGGGGCTGTGATGGATTAGATTGTTTCATGCACTGACTTAAGATCTCATTTCCTGCAACATTCACAAGTGCTTTCTCCACGGCTGAATAGAAACCTGTTCTGTCCTATGTATATTGCCTTTCCTTGTTAGCCAGGGGAGCTGGATGTGGGGAATTCACACCAGAAGAGCTCCCACTTGCTCAGGGATTCAGGCACAGCCTCCAAACAGGCTGAGACATTTTAGAAGTGACAAGCAGGTTCTGCCCGTGCTTTTTATTGAGTCCTAATCGATTTACTCTAGAATAAGGGGAACAGTGAGCTGCTTGCAGTGAGAACAGAGTGGGAAGGAAATTCTAATCGCAGCTTTGACAGGTCTCACTTTGCAAATCTTAAACTACAGAACTCCAGGGGGACAACGGGATGAACTCTTCATCTGGGGCTTTCTGAGCATTGCTAAACCCACTCTTAGCAGACCCTACAGTCTGAGCAGGTGTAAATGGAGTTTCAGGTGCAGTACTACCAAATCAGGAGTGCCCTGACACAACACTAACTTAGCTGGGCATCTGTATGGCACAGACTCAGAGAATTGGAATGGTTTGAGTTGGAAAGGTCCTTAAAGAGAATCCAGTTCCAGAGCGAGCTGTGGGCAGGGACACCAAGGCCAGGTTACCCAGTGTAATGTGGTCTCAGTGTCTAAAGCAGGTCCAAAATCATACAGTCCCTCCTGGAGCCTGCAGGCTGGGAGGAAGAGAGCCCCAGGGTGGCTCCCACCCTGCAGCCTGGTGAACTCAGAGACGGCAGCACTCCCTCTCCACACTGGATTCAATGGAAAATTTTCTGTAAGATCCCACTGGGGTCTGTGCCCTGGGTGATGGGCAGTGCATGACTGCACCCAGCCAGAGCTGAGCCACACTGCAGAGAGCAGTGTGTGAAACATAGCTTAAAACTGCCCTCATCCCACCACTGAGATTAATTCCACCCAATAAAGCATTAGCAATTGAAACAGTACTAACCTGACAAATATTGCCACTGATATTTTTTTCTGAAGTCCTAGAAAATCCCCAACTACATCAAAATAAATGCAGTGTGTATAAATACAGTGTAACTACTCAGAAGTTCTTGCATCACACAGTGACAAGCAACCAAAGACCACAAGCACAGGCTAACACATAATCACAGGCTAATCAGCTGGATTTTCCCCCTGTTCCCTTTGCTTGAGTTATATCATAATAGAATCTATGAACTGCAAGGTACATGGTAATTAATCTTTGAACTACTTGTTAACTTAGAGTGTGAGTGGAATATTAAGTCAAATGTGTTTGCAATCACTGTCTTTAATAAAGGTGTGTGGAAAAATTACCAACAGAATGGAGGAAGAAAAAAAGAAAACCCAAAACAAAACACCAAGCATCATCCGCTCCCAGCCTAAATAGGGGGTGAAGGGGGCTAAATAAAGTCAGCAGTAAAAACAGTCTCTTGAGGAGTTCCAGGCTTAATTTAACCCAGTGCATTGTTAGCTAGACGTGCCCTGCAGTAATACAGCTACAAGAAGGCCACCAAAACAGGCTCTGCCTCTGGGGAATTCACTGCCTGCTCGCTGCAAACCTGGCACGTGAAGGAAGGAATTGTTAAAAGTCTCTTCTTCCCCCAGCCTCTGAGTTAGACGAGGAAAGGAGGAAGGGAGAACACAAACACATGCACGCTCCTCTCTCCTTCATGCATTTTTTAGTGCAAAGATGGCAACAACAATATTAACAAAAATTAATGCAGGCAGGCGGGGGGAAAACATAATACACTGGGAAAGAGATGCTCAGGGAAGCCAGGCGAGTTTTTAAAGAGGAATCTGGAAGGCTGAGCAAAAAGAGACCTTGATAACTATTTTTGTGGAACATGAAAAGTTTGAAGACTTTTCTTATTCCCCCCAATTCTGAGCCATGCTGGAGACCAGAATGCCAAGCTAATGTTTACTATCATCAATATGTCTTTCATATGTTTCTAGCCCATCACTGCACTGTGCATGTGCCACAAGACAGATTCTGAAACATGTTTGTAATTTGCATTAACAAGAGCTCCATTCTATACATATTCAATAGCCCAAAAGATACCACATAATCCAGGCTCATTTTAACCCACCTGCTTCCCACCCTCCCTTCTCTGCCTTTCCATAACATTTTTAAAATGTTTAGCTCAGGGCTCACTGGATCCAATGGAAAGTTTTCTATACAGTTCAATGAAGAGTAGGTCCAACCATAAGACAAAAATCAATCAGCTTGTTTCTAGTTAGCATGCACTTAATACTGAACACACGGGCAACAGATTTACTGAAAAGATAGATTTAAGCATGGGCTTAAAGGCCTCCTCAAACTACAGCTTAGGAGAAAAAAATTCCTAAAATGATGCACAACTACCAAAATATTCAACTGTTTCAACAGGCTATTTGACACATACTTGCTAATTCTGAACAGAACATTATGAAGTTATTTGGTTTAATACTTAAATGGTTTTGGTACAGAAGCATGACAAAACTATATCATCCAAATATATTTGTGCACATCTTGGTAGCAGGATATAAAGTTCTGGAGTGGGACTATCAGATCAAATTTGTGGAACAATCAGATATTCTGTGGGACCTATTAATTAAATGGTTCATTTATTGGTCACAACCAAAAATCAGAGACTTGGGTGCACAAATGCAGAAACAGTGTGTTTACACATAGCTAGAAATACAGTTCCAATACAGACTGATGGGGTTGGCTGGCTCTTTTTCCAATAAGTGTTTCCACACCTCTGTTCTAATTGTTCCCCTTATTTTCTTAATCCACTTTCTTCCTAGTGAGCCTGACAAAAGCATCCCACCAGTCACCAAATATATGAACATAAGGTGGAGCTTTGCTCTGTGACATCTCCACTTTGGACTTTACTCGAGGTGATGACCTGGGGACACTGGGCTGTTACAGGACACTCAGTGCAAAGTGCCAATACAAATTGTTTCCTCTGTAAGAGGATAACATTTGAGGGATTTTTTTTTTTTTTGTTCTCTTCCTTCAGGGAAATGAAGAGCTGAGCTAAAGCCTCCTCATTTTTCAGACAATTTTTAATATATATACATATATATATATAGCATGTATTATACAAACTTTGGTATATTGCCATGAATATGTTATTTATAATATCCTATATTACTATAATTATATTACTATAGTGTCTTATTAAATGCAAAGAGATATGCCTAGTTGCAATGTAGTTATTAGATGTTCAATTCCAATTGATTGTCAAGAACACAGTCATTAGGATTAAACATCTGTTTAATAGGTATATCTTATTACATAGTTGTACTTAAGTCCACAGGCAAAATCTGATTTAACATGAGACATAGTTTAAATAAACTAATTATATGAGCATGATCTAAAACCAAGCTAAACATGGACCTTTGAAAATGACACATGAATTTAATCAAAGCCAGGGCCTCAAAGTGAGCAGAACTTAACCACTGGCCTGACTCATACGTGTGTTTTGATTTCACAGCTGAAACCAGTAAAGCCAGCACCATCTGGGGGCTTCCTGACTCAACAGTGCCTCCCCCACCCACAGATTACAAAGCAGCAAGTTGTCTCTTTGGGTCGAGTTACAGGAAACGTCGCTGTGCTTTGTTTGGGAAAGTGCAAAGCATCACCTCGCCAACAGTAGTGGAGTGTCTGGGGGCTGGCTCAGTCCCGGGGATTGCCCCAGACACAGACAGGTGTTCCCACAAAGCCCCCTCGTTCCATCAGCCCCTCACAATAGCATCCCACCCAACAGGAGACACCACACCCATCCCAGACCCTGTCCTGTGAGGGTTGTGGGAATCCACAAAATCAGAGGGTTTTGGGAAAGCTGCACAAGGCAGGCCCCAGAGACAGCAGAACTGTGATTAGAGCTGAGCAGCAGCCATCAGATTGGTCAGCAGAAAAATTATTTAAAAAGTAGAAAAGCAAGGACAAATAGAACAATGGTCTGTGCATTAATGCCTGTCTAGAATAACTCCATAAGCTACAGAAAAGTTTATCTGGCAAGATATTAGGAAGTTCTAAGCTTAATAATGGAGCTCATTGCATTGTGTTTTAAGGCTCACAAGTATTGTATTCAAAATAAGCAAGCATTGTTTTAACCAAAGGTACCTGTGCTTATATGATTAGATAGAAATACTGTCAATGTGCTTTTGCTTTGTGTGATGGGCCAAAAAACTTATAAAGTGAGTTGTAACATTAAGTTCTTTGTCTGCTGCCTGAGATGTGAGCTGGTGGCATCTTCCCATTGTCATAATCATGTAAGGAGACTGATGCTGGAAAATAAAACAGCTCAAGGCACGTTCCTCAGCAGTCCTGTCCTGTTTGTGATTTGTACATAGAACCTGGCTGGCGACACAGGTTTATCATCTCTCCAAACTACCAACTTAGTGCTCCCACCTGAGGGAAAAAATCTGGGTGTGAGAGGGTGGGCAAACATTTCTGCAAAGGCGTGGCAAGGAAGATGCAGTCTGTCTGATCAACAAACCAACCCCAGTCCCTACAGCCCAAAACCAAGGTCCAGCAACATAGCATACAGGAATTCCTTACCCAAGCGAGGAAAGCCCAGTCTGGTTTATTTTCTGCTAAATTTAGGATTGAAGGGGAATAAATCACATATTTGGATCCAATGGGACTAAAAAGTGTTTCCACAAACTCAAAGCAGGTCTCGGACAAACCTCACTAATATTTTTTCCTGTTTTATTAACGGCCACACTGTCAGAAGGTTCAGCTCTGAGTCCCCAGGGAAATAATCCTGCGTGCCTCATTGACAGTGGGAGACTGGCTGAGCCTTTTGATACACCCAGCCCTCAGTTCTTTCCATCCTTGATGATTTTCTCAAGAACTCTAGCTTATTGCCACAGGAGAAATAGAGCTGGTCAGGAAACCAGATATCAATTATTTAACTTTTGAAATTTTTTCCATCTGGATTCAGAAATCAGCTTCATGTCATGGAAGTGAAATTCAACTTTAATATTGAAATATGTCATTTCCAGAGTGAATTACAATCTCTCAGATGTTCAAATACCTTCCTGGAGGACTGCAGCAAGTCAAACAGCCTTGGTCTCTACAGCCCAAGCCTGACAAAATTTTTGTTGGCTTCAGCTAGTCCCATGCCTGCCAAGCAAGGGTGAAACAGCATCTCAGTAATTTTGCCATTACCACTCCATGTTGAAAAGTGTCACATCCATTTTCAAATCTGTCGCAGCCATTTGGCAATTAAAGACCCCTGAGATCCAAAGGCCTGTGAAACCACAGGTCCCTGGCAGGAGGTTAAAATCACAGATATCTCAGAATGGCTTGGTTGGAAGAGACCTCAAAAAACAACTAATTCCAACCCCCTGCCATGGGAAGGGACACCTTCCACTAGACCAGGTTGCTCTCAACCCCATCCAACCTGGCCTTGAACACTTCCAGAGATGGAGACTGCACAACCTGTGCTGGTTCCTTTCTACTCTAATAGCAAAGAATTTCATCCTAATATCTAATCTAGACCTTCCTTCCCTTCACCTTCAGGCCTTTTCCCCATTTTTTAATCACTCCATGCCCTTGGGAAAATTCCCTCACTCCAGAGGAAGGCAGGTGAGGATCTGGGAGCCCAGAAACACCATTCCCCCAGCCCCAGGGCCCTACACCAGGTTGAAATTCCCAAATTCACTTGTTCCTCTTCAGCCCACCAGAACTGGCCAGGCTCAGGGTTGAAGTGACTATGGGAAACTGTGACTATTGGGTTGGACCAAGTCTTTGCTCCAGGTTCACATACAATTGAAAGAAAATTTGATGGAACCTCAGAAAAACAAACTTTCTACCAAAACTTGTTTGTTTCCCATGGGAAGTCCTCAAAATGTAATAGTTTCTATAAAATCTTAATGTGTATCAAGTCAGTGAGTTCTAATGGATGAAACAAAGAGTTTCTGTGAACTTTTTTTCATTTGATTTCAATTTTTTTCCCAAAACAGCTTCATCTTTTTCAGGAATGTACGTCTGGTACTATAGCCATGCTGAAAACCTCAAAAACAAATGCGGGTGCACCCTTTTGGTATAGAGGCCAGAAAAATGTCAAATTTTTGTTCTCATGGTTTTTAATTGCTTAGAGATGGCAGTGCTGGCAATTGATGCTATGGAATGCTACTTCTTTTCCCACATCTCAGTAATTGTTCTAATGATCTCCTTGCAACATATTGGTGGAAATGTCAGAAGATTTCATGACAGATATAAAATTCATGTGATTGCCAGTAAAGCAGTATAAAGACTCCAAAAAATATCCCACAAATATTTCCCCACATTTTTAAATACAGCCATGTCAGGACTGTTCACAATCTTTTGTATTTGTTGCATGAACTGGGTACCCACATCCCATCAGAAGACAGTGGTTTCAGAGGGATTCCAGAAGTCAATGGATACTTTTGTATAGCTTTATGAAACAAATATTAAGCTCCCATTTGCCAAAACTTTGCCTTTTAGAATGTAACATATAATAAACATTGGAAGAAAACATATTATCTAAATTAATAATATAAATAATACCTATGTCTCCAAAGATATTTCCAATGTTATCTACCCAAACCATTAAACTCACTAAAGACACCACTTCTTACTTCATTCTGAGCTGCTACATCAACAGGGAGAGCAGAAATAATAGAATAAGATATCCAAACTTCACCCCATGGTGTTCCCTCAGCTGTGCAGGAAGATATCTATGTATTTCCTAGCTATAAGTGAAATTTAGCTATTTATATATTATATAAATATATATAATATATATTTAATATATAT
This sequence comes from Melospiza georgiana, assembly GCF_028018845.1. NCBI lineage: Eukaryota > Metazoa > Chordata > Aves > Passeriformes > Passerellidae > Melospiza > Melospiza georgiana. The sequence goes on from NC_080446.1 coordinate 10,235,679, forward strand.
ATAAATATATAAATCTATTTATAACAGGTACACTGCAGAGATCAATTCCTAAATTAATGGTTATATGGCTACATACACTATAAAACTACCTCAGACTTCAAGCTTGACATTGTGGATAAAATTACACATTTTCTAGCTGGTCTAGGGTTTTGTGCTATTTTGATTGTCCTCATCAGACACAATGTCCTGAAATAAAGAGCAAATAATTCTGCTCAGACTGGTTCAGAACTCTTTTTACCAAGACTCCATCTCTCTACTACCTTTTCTTTTCCCAGGCATCCCTACTTTAAACAGAAATAAAATCCCCTTTCTCATCACAAATCCCTTTTCCCTGCAGTAGAAAAGCCTGTGTTCCCTGTGCCATTCCACTTCAGTGCCATGGATGTTGTGAAGTACCTGTTGCACTTCTCAGTATCAGCTCCATGTCCAAGGAGCTTTAGGCACAGCTGTACAAAACACCCCAGCTCAGTCAGTGCATCCTCTGACTGATTCCAGGAGCAAAAAGTGAGTTTTGGCAACACCTCAGATAAATAAAGATGTTATATCCAAGGGTTGAAGTCTAGTAATTAATTCAAATTGGTGCTTCTTTCATCACACTCTTTGGAACCTTTCAGAGATGGTAAAACCATGCAAGCTCTCCCCAGGAGTAAGTGAAAATAAGTAAAATGCTCAAACAAATGTTCAAGAACAAGTTTAACCTGAGTCCCTCAACTGGTTCCACTCAGACCCTGCCCTTGTGCAGCACTGCCAAAGCCAGTTGAATTTATACAAATTTACAAGAATTCTATCTAATGTCAGGAAAGACCCAAAACAAACCCCCAAACTAGTATGGTTTTCCCAACATTTCAAAAACACTGTTTTACCTTCTTCCCAGTATAAATGGAATTAGCAGCAAAGTCCAAATCTGAAAGTGTTTGAAAGCCCATCCCAGTCCTGGGCCATTTCTGACCTGCCTCTTTCATGCTCTGGGACAATGTCTATAATATGCCAGCACTGTTTTCCCAGATTTGAAGATCCTCTGACCTTCAGAGGAGAGCTTTCCATACCTGCATCTGGATCTGATTGCTGGGAACCTGGCTCACCTCTGTTCAAGATGTACTAAGGTCTTGGATTCACATTCTGCATTCCTCTGCAACCCAGAGAGCCTGCCATGATTAATGTGCTCTGAATGGAAACCATAAGAACCAAAAATGATTTGCAACTGATTCATTAAAATAGCATTCATCATGATAATTGATTGGTTAATTAATTGTGGCCGTAACGCAGATGTCATCTGCATTTCCATCAGAATTCTTTGGTAGTTTCTGAGTTCATTCATTAAAGCCTGGCTAGTTCACACACCTCTTGGGTGAGACTTGCAGGGAAAGCAAATCCAAAGAATTCTGCTCCAAAAAAGACAGTTTCTTCTAGTGTTGTGATAGAATTCTTTCTGCAACACCACCTCAACCTCCTCTCATGACTAGCACTGGGTTCAGGGTGATCCAGTGCTGGCAGTGCAGGAGGCAGACCCCTCTTACCCTACACCCACCCTGTCCACACATAAACCACTGGCAGAGCATCTTTGGAGATCCACTGGGGTGACAGCACCCACAGCACTGCAGCACACAGGAAGGATTGCTACAGAACAGGAAATGTAAAGAAATACTCTTGAGAAAAATGCCAAGGAATCTTTCTGGCAATGTGCATCAAACATTAGCAGGTTTTGGGGCTCTCATTTGGAAGAGGTGTGCCCAGGCAAAATGCACAGCTAAATAACACAGATTTTTCAAGTTTCAAAGTACTTGCTGTCCAGAGGTCCAGTGGCCCTGCAGACAGAGCTGTTTGTCAGCTACTTGGAATCTCTACCTTTAGCATGGTTACTCTGTAGCACAGATTTAGAAAGCTGGACTCAGCACAGCACAGATTTGAAGTCTGAACTCACCTGAAAGTGTTACAGCTCAGACAGGCCAAAGGCAAGGATTTTCTTCCAGCTGTGATCTGATATAACAGATTTTGAGTTATGGGGATTCATTTCTTGCCTCTGCCATAGGTTTTTCTGCATGGCCATGAGCAAAACCTCCTTTCCTCTGTTGCTCCAGTTTTCATCTGTGGGACAGAAATGATGGCAACCCTCTCTCTCTAAGGCTATGGAGAAGATGCACTCACCATATTAATGACTAGTAGTGCTTAAATATTACAGCTTCAGGGGACACAGACATACCCCAAGAAATAATCCACAAAGAGCAGCACAGAAAGAAGAAATTGCTGAGGCTATGTTCTCCTTAGTTCTTCCTGTTAACCTCTTTTTAATTTTTTCTAATCTCCTGGTGCCTTAAGCACTACTGGAGCACTCACACACTGCTGCTAAGCAGGGGAACCCTCAGGCTGAATCTTTAGCTATAGAAAAGCAATGTCAACTTTATCCATTTTCACCCCTGAAGATCCAGCCCACTATACTCTCCTCCTGATCAGGACTGATGGACATCTTCCTCTAGCTCTGAAAATAAATGTTCCTGCACAGGAGAAACCTGCAAGCGCAAGGTGGGGAGGGGGCCACTGTATGGACCCTCCTGGCACAGCATCACCTGCTCTCAGCCAAGCAAGGCACTGGCAGGTACTTGAGGAGCACCATGGCCATGAACTCAAAGGTCCACTATATGGCCTGCTATCATTTAATGGAGCTGCTGTTGTTTAAATTCAGTTTTGACAGGGCAGAAATCAGTAGAAATGCACGTGCGCTCTCCCCTTTCCTTTCCCTCCCCCTGAAACTCTGAACTTCGTGGGATAAAAACCAAGTCAGGAGCCAGAAAAGCTCTTTCTGCCCTGGTAGCCTAAAAGCACAGGAGGCCTGTAAGAGCTTCCCAGTGCCAGATGAGAGCTGGGGGTGTCTCTGCTTTGCCATTCCCCATCTCTTCCTTTGTTCTGTCTCCACCTCGACTGTCAGCTGCTTTGCAAAGGGGCTGGCAGTCAGGGGGAGAGGAGAGAGGCTGGTGTGTGTGTGTGTGTGTGTATCCAGTTCAGGCTGGTTCCTGGCTCAGGGAAGCATTTTATTGGATTTGTTACTCTTTGATGCTGATTAAGCCCATGGGGTAGAAAAAAGCAAAAGAGAGGGGGAGTTTGGGGGGGGAGGGGAGAGATGCAGTTTCCCTGTGGCTGCGATGTTTTTAATTTATTATTAACCATCCCTCATGTGTTATCTGACAGCTCTGTTGAATTCTGGATGCAAAGGAAAGCAGTGCCTGCATTTACAGTTTTCTGGGGTGTATGTCCCCAATCTCCCCAAATGCTGCTCACAGGCTGCTCACAGTTATCTTTGTAGAAACTAATTTTAAACAAATAGATTAGTAGGAAATTAGTTTCCTGTGAGTTGGAAGGCTGAACCATTCCAAGGCCAGGATCACACAATGGAGAGCTCAGACACAGAGGAGGGAAGATGCAAAAGGAATTCAGCAAGGTGACCCCAGAACAGCCCAGACTGTGCTTCCAGCTTCTTCCTCTGGTGTTTTGGACATGCCCCCCAAAAATGGCTGGATTTCCCCAGTTTCTGGACTCTCCTCTCATGTCACAGGCATTTCAGTCCCTGGACACAGCACAACACAACTACAGGCACCATTTTGATTGTTTTGAGTTAAGTAGTGGCAGGTTTACGCTTTCAGATGGCCTTCCAAGAGGACATTTCCTCCAGGCACACAAGTCCTGGTGATGAGACTTAAATAATATATTCAGTGGTCAAAGAAAGTTATCACCTGCTCCTACCTGGACACCCACAACAGCTGCACATTCACCCAGCTCTGACACACAAATGCCAGAGGTCAGAACCAGCTCAATCTTTCACCTGAAGAGCAGATTCTGGAAATTGGAAGCCTTGTTCTCTATTATCTTACACAGTTATGTACAGAGCAAAGTTTCAAAGCTGCAAGCACAGCAGCAGAGCCCCAGTGTGCTCATTAGGTGCATTTTGCATGGGCACAAATGGCTCTGCCACCTGTGATGCTGGAGAACCCAACCTACAGCTTCAATTTTCAAAGCCACCAGTTGGTGACCACAGCAGGCTGGGATCACCCCTGACTGGTGTTTCTACACAGCCAGTGAGAACAGGGAATTTTTCCTGACATCTCTTTGAAGAGGCTTGGAAAGAGAAGGCCTGGAGCTCGTTCAATGGTCACTGAATAAGCACATGTTGTCCTTGATGCTGACTGTATTTTGTGCTGTGCTGGTTACCAGCATTCCAAGGCAGGGTCCCTGTAGAAATGGACTTTCCAGTCCTGTGAAAAATCATGGCTGATATGAAATAATATGTAGTATGAGAGAAAGTCAGTGAGAAGGGGTTTCCTACTGCAGTACACACAGCTGCAGGCGGGGATGTGAGAGCTACAAGGTCAACATCTCTGAACATCTTCTGGAAGCAGTAATTCAAATCAAAGCCCACCACAACTGGCATGAAGAGGTTCTGCTGCAGCACAGCCCTCTCTCCATCCTTGGGCCAACCCATGTTTCTTCTCCCATGGGATTACTACCAAGATATTTGTGAATTCCTGGTTGATGAGGACCAGGGTTGGTGCAAGGACAGGAGGTTCCTGACATGCAGGATGCTCTGCTCCTGCTCTTAAACACTGCCATCTCCTGGGGCAGGGGAGGCAGCACAGCCCCTCCTCTTCATCGGAGAGGTGTTAATTACAAACCAGGGTTTGCCTCACCTCTGTGGACATCAGCAGCTCCAGCTCTCAGTGTGGCCTCAAGCCAGACAGAGCCAGCCACTAAACCAGACAGCATCTGGAAGGGACACTCTCATTGTGTCCCACAACAAGACCTACCCACCACCACTATATTTGCTGAAAGGATATTTTTCAAGGCCATCTGAAACATGGTGCAGTACAATTTCATGCAGTTTTAGCAAAGTGTGTGTATTTAGTGCACTGTGCAAATGGGTGCAAGAGGAGGCTCCTTTAAGTTCATACCTCAGGGAAAAACAGAAAAATAATTTTCACTTGATCCCAGGCTCCTCCACAAGTATTACTCCCAAACCGTCTATATCTCTGTTGGTAAAACCCTTCACACCATGTTTTATCTTATTGCTAAAAATAAATCACTTGTAAATTGTTTTATAAATTATGTATAAGAAGAGACCTCATAGTCTAAGATGTGCTACCAGTGTATTCTACATGATAAAAAAAAAATGTAAAAGGATCTCCAAGGGTGGAAGGGGGAAGGGAAGGGAGCACTTTTATAAATAATATATTCAGTGGTCAAAGAAAGTTATCACCTTTTATGAAGTGTTTGGGATTCATTATGCATAAAAAGTGCAGCACTGCTTCTAGTGTGCACGATATCAGGATGTGATTATTAAGCATTACAGCCACCAACTAAGTGATTATTGGTGTCATCATTTGTTTATCTAACCAAAACCTAGACTGCCACCTCTCATCAGTGGAAACAAACAGCTGATGTGTTTGCCTAGTGCCAAAGGAAGGCTGTCGATTATTCCCAGGGAGATGATGTCCCCATCACTGTGGGTTTCATTTGGTATTCATTGTAATAGCACTGATCCTAATGAATTCATTTGGTATTCATGTGGATGTCACATGTATTTCCAGAGATGTTCTGCTGTAATTTAGCATGGGTTAATGGACACCTCTGTTAAAGTGTTATTGAAAGTTTGACATTCAAATAACCCAGTTGAAAAATCAGACAAACCTAGATATTAAAGCTGAAGGGAGGATGGGGGGAGGGTGCTGGAGTAAGAGGCAAGACTGAAATGCCAGGCTGAGACAGAAATCCTTATCTGCCTGCAGGCAAGGGAACACTGTCCTGTCCCTTCCTCTTCCTTCTGCTCCCTGCTCACCAAAAGCAGAGATTTGGCCATTTTCAGACACTTTGTGATAGGGCCTTTGCAGACCTCCTGGTTCCTCACCTGCCAAACACTGCCCAAGGCGTGGAAGAGTCTTTGGGGGCACACAAAACCACAGGCAGGGTGTGACAGCACTTCTGCTTGCCTTGACAGACCAGGTCAGGTCTGACAAAAGCACCACTAGGATCCAGGGGTGAGGTTGAAATGAGCAGTGCTTTTATTTCCCACGTTTTAAAATACTAGAGCTGATCTTTCTGCTTTGCAAATTCAGATAACAGAGGATAACGATGGCTGGATAAAGCCAGAAACTGGTAGCAAGGACAGTGTGAACTAAACAGTGCCATTCCCTGGGGACTTTCAAGGAGCTCAAACCACTTATCTCCTGCATTGCCAAAAATCTTGAGATGCCACAGAGAATCATATTATAAAGAAATAATATCCAGAGAGTCTTAAAAAAAATGAACATTTTCCTTTCCTTTAACAGTTCATTGCACAGGATTTTGACAATGAAGAAGCCAGCCCTTTCAGGTAGAGTGCCACAAGTGCTTTTAAGGACTCATCAGATACTGAATTTATAACATCCAGGACATGCCAACAATGGAATATATGATGAGAAACTGGCAGTGTAAAGGTTTTGCTCACATTCACTTGGGGTGACCTGCACAGATAGTAAGAATTTGACCTAAGGGAAAGTTTGAATTGGTGAGGAACGAGACAAGCCCAGACCTGATAAAATCTCAGTACCACACCACACCATAACCACACATGCAACCCATATACAGTAATTGTTTATATTAAACACAGAGTCAGTGCACCATATGCTTGGGGAACATAATCATCACTTAAACTGATATTTCCCCAACCATGAAATAAATTGTAAGCCACAGAATAAATTGATTTTTTTCCTGCATTGTAGTAACACCACTTGGCTCCACCCCTGCTAATGCAGCCCTGTTGTCTCCATGACAAGTTGAACATTAGGAATACAAGAAACCTAAGTACAATATCCATCCTGCAAAATACGTGAGCCTGTGGTAAACCCAGAGGTTTGAAATGCCACTTGTTGCTCAGCCTGCTGGCTTTTGTTGAGTGCTTCCATTATACAACACTCAGAGCAATGCAAACTTCATCCTCTCATGGATTTTATATGTTCCTGCCTGCAGATTAAATTGCCAGCTATAACACAGCGTGTGCTGTTTGTGGCTGTTTTCCTAAATGCTACTTTGGGAACAAAATACACAGATGCCTGATGTAAACTAACCTCCTCCTGTTTTCCTGGCAAAGGTCGAAATTCAACCCTGTGCAGAGGTTCTCCACAAGCCTATTTATTAAATCCCACTGAAATGCCCCAAACTGGAGTTAATTAGGATTTAAGTGGTACATAACTTTATGAAGGTCCATTAAACAGCTTTGACCTTTATCTCTGTGGCTGTATTTGCACGTTTGGTCTTGTTTTGGTGATAAAATACATTGCTTTGATTACCATCAACATCTCTTTGAGAACATCAGGGCTGAAATCCTGACTCTAACAAGTCAATGGCAAAATTCCCATTGAGCACAGGAAGGGGGAGCTTTCCCTGATCAGGTCAGGTACCTGCCACTACTCCTGAAGCTCTCAGACATTGAAGGGATGAGGTCTGGGTGGTTGAGAATTGCACAGACAACAAATTCCCTCACTGATACATCCACAAAAAAGGAATTCTCTCTCCAAAAGAAAAGGGAAGCAAGGTTAATAGGTAGGTTCTGAGAAAATAATGAAGCTTTTTCTGAGCAAAGCTGAGGTCTGCATGAATTGGAGAGAACTTGCTTTGTGGCCAGCCCCAGACTGCCAAAGTCTTCCCAGGAAAAAATAAGGACTGTCAGAAACTTCATTAACTTCTACTCTTAATTGCAAAGGATACACTGCACATTAGGTAAGCCCTTACTATTTGGGAACTTAATGCTAAATGCTTGGCCTTTACCCCATTTCTGCTATATCTTGCTTTGTAAGAAGGAACCGTACAGCTTGATGTAGCAATAAATAATTTTCATAAGTTTTATTGCAATGCTGTGTGCCACTAATGGACAATTTGGTACTATTCTCAAGCAAGGGCAGCAGGCTGAATCACAAAGCAGCTGTTAGTGTTTCATTAGAAGCAAAAGTCCCTTCCCTACTTCATTTCAAACACCAGTCACTTTTCTTTGATCATCTCTCACCAAACGATGGGGAGATCCAGCTCTTCCCATCCCATGGTAATGGTCTCACAGCCCTTATGAGGGGCTGGGTAATTGGGCATTGCTCTGCTGAGGTGTTCTAATGCAGCCATGGCTCCTGACCTCCAGCCAGCAGGAGGAAAGAAAAGCCCTCGCCCAGCTTCATCTGGAGTGGCTGCACACCGGCTGAACCTCTCTCATCTGCATTTTTCCTTGGGATTAATGAGCAACAGGGAAGGTCCCTAAACTTAAATGAGCTGGAATCAAACTCTGAAATAAGCCTTGCCCATTAGAGGTGGTGTTGGGGAGAGGTTTTCAGGGAAAGTCTTTCTCTGGGAGCAATCATCACAAGGGAGGCAAAGGTTTGGCTCTGGTTCAGGAGCACAGCTGAGATCCAGTGGATGCAAGTTCCACATCCATTCCTGCTTTTCCTGCCTGGCACATGCCCTCTTTATCCCTGCACATCTCTGCTGGGGATTCTCACAGATACTGACTCTACTGTAATACTTCTAAATGCCAAAATTTGCCATCCTAACATTTTATGGAGCCTGAAGTAACTCAAAGACCTCAAGATGATGAAAACAAACCAAACAAAACCATACACTCTATTTTCTATTGCTTTCAGATCATGAAAACTCGAGGGTACAATCAAATAAACTTTTTTTTTTTCCAGTGTAAATATGAAGTAAAAAATTTCTTCTGTAGTTATGGACTTCAATTCATAAAATCTAATTTCTGATTCCAAAAGCACAGGATCTGAAAAACCCACAAACAAAAATTCAAAAATTCTGCATAAAAGCAGAATTCTCATTCTCAAAAATTCTTATGAAAGCAGAAGCATCAAATGAATAAAAAGAAGACTGGGAAAAAGAAGAGAAGAGGTTTATTATGAATATATTTGGTTTAGACACAGCTCATAAGAATTCTGCTATTAGAATTAAAGATATCCGGTTCCAAAGTAAAGAAATTCACTTTCAGTGTTGTTAGGAGGATGCAGCATTTTGTGGGTCTCTGTTGAACTCCAGGTTATAAGTTTGCAGGAAAACTAGAATTCATGCTCGAAGTTCAATTCCAAAAACACAAAACAAGAAAGTGCATGACCAATGTTCTCTCAGATGATTTATCACTCCTGCAAGAACTGTAGCCGTGTTTTAGAGCTAAATCTACACTTCTGTTATAGTGTTTTACTTTTTAAAATACAAATAGCCAAAATCAATTGAAGGAATACTGGCAGATTTTCTGAATTAGCCAGATGTAATGCACCATGCCATCATCCCACAGCACACTGCACCAAGTTACCTTTGTAAGGCATCCCCAGGAGGTTCAGGAGAGGGGGAGATTTATTGATAACAAACACAGCCCTAATCAGTGCCCCCTGTCTGTGCTATATTTAGCACAAATGCAAAACCAGCTTAGATGGAGAGCAGATGCAAGCAGAGATCAATGGAGACACAGTGACCTGGGACATGACAGGCTGCTCTGAATTGCAGCGAGCCACACTGAGCACCTGCACGTGCCACCTTCCTGGGGATTTAATGTGACAATCTGAGGCTATTGGGTTGAAGGGCTGGTTTTAAGGATGGCACGAGATCATAAAAATCAGCTCAGCTGGGCAGCCCCTCATCATAAACAGACAGCAAAGTATTTTTTGTAGCAAGAAGAGAGATCTGCCATTGTCAAACTTCATTCTCTCAGAGTCACCACAAGAGCAGAGCAGCCCCTCCTTTCCCCCCTCACCTAAAAAGCCTCAGCACCACCCTCATTTTTGCATCCTTTCTTATCAGGGGCTTCACATCAGCTGGAGGCTTTTCTTACTGGACAAAGTTTGAAACACAGCAATAAACTACAGTGGCCAACAACACACCCCCCAGCACCCTGTTCCAAGTCAATAACATATTTTAAGTTCTTAAAAATCTATACGCCCAGCTTTATTATGAAATAACCCAGTGACAGTACTGGAAACATGATACAGTCACTGGAAAAAGCAGAAATTAGATTAAATTAGATTTACAAGCTGCACTGTCAGGTGGGCTGCCTGCACTTTCTGCTCTGTGTCCCCCCCAGAGCATCCCACCTGAGCTGCAGAGGATGTGGTGCTGCTGCTCTAGGGAACCAGCTGCAGGTCTGCAAACTGAAGGGAGCTGATCTGTGCCTACTTAAAAACAGATTATTGAGCTATAGTCCACAAACCATAATGAGACTTGGAACAAGTCAACTGCCACGCTTCTCTCAGTGCAGCTTTTTTAGCCATGAAATACAAGAGATGAACCATCTGAATTCACGTTCACATACTTAAAAAGTTTGGAACAGTTTGGCCCCCAGCTTGTTTGATGCATGTTTTTGGCAGCAGCCCTCTTGCATCCCATTCATTTTAAATTTAGGCCATGCTTGTTAACCTTGTTTGATACCTTTGAAATAATTATATAAATAAGTGTGCCTGTCTTTCTGTGTCTCACATGCAAAAACATTCATTATTTTTAGTTCCCTTTGGGCCAGATCCAGAGGTCTTCAAATCAACAGGAGCTTTTCATTTATGTCCAAGGGCCTTGGATCAAACCTTTAATTATAATTGCATTGCCCCTTTAAGATGCAGGACCCTCTCATTTCCCCTGCAGGTTTCTGCTAGCAACTCTAGGATCCAACACAAGGCTCTCTTAACACCTGATTAAATATTAATCCAGAGGTGGGGGACTCACTCTTTTATGATCCTTTCCCTAGAAGCTCCTATTAGTAAATCACAGTCCAGCACAAGAGGAAATGTGGCCATTCCATTATCCTCTGCTCACAAAGGGGCATTAATTCTTAATAAACTGGCCTGATTATAATAATACTCGAAGGATGCAAAATAAAGAATAGACAGGTTTACACCCATGTCTAAGATTAAACACATGTATGGTGCTGGGAGAAGAGTGGGGAGGGAAAGGATGTAAAAGAAGAGGCAGAGAGGGGAGGGAGGGAGGGATGTAAACTGCAGCTTGAATTCTCAACACAAGAGACTAAAGTGACAGTGGGCTGGAAAGTTTTTCTGTGCCTCATTCATAATGTTTATAAAGGAAAAGAAAAATAAAATTGAGCTCTTGCCTTTCTAATTTGGAGCAGGGTAACCCTCCTCCCAAGAAGTGGGAGCATTTCAGACTCCACGGGAGGCAGCTCTCAAAGATTTGAGATGAAGCCCTGTATTATCCTCTCAAATGCTGGTAATATACACAGCTCTGTTAAAATACAAGGACCAAGTTCAAAAAGAGAGATGAGACTACTTCACAACTCTTACAGCAGCATTCCAAGCCTTTTGCTGGTTTGCAGGCAGTGATCCTGAGCAGGGACCATGCTGCAGGCCACACTCTGCCAGCCAGGGTGTTCATGAAGTTCACCTGCCCCTAGCCTCCCTGCTGCCTTCCTGTCCTTTCTTTTAGGGAAGGGAACAACCTAATCAGTTTTCTCTGCCAGTGTGACACTGTTCATGCCATAATGTGGCTGGTAAAAGAGGTGGCTTGATGAAGAAAATGCAATGCAGGCGTGCTGGAAGGCATGGAAAGAGGAAACGTGAATCCAAACTTTCCCCATCCACTGCCAGATCCCAGCCAGCCCTCCTCTCGTGGTGGCCTTCCCTCCAAATCATTTCAATATGCAACAAGTTTGGACTTGAATGTGTTCTCATGCTTGGAAAATGATCTACAGGCAGGGCCATCAATGAGAACAGCCCTCAGATGTTATCATAGAAGAGAGCCATTCCTCTGACATGAGTGGTAGTGATGGTCCTGGCTGATTAGAGCAGTTAAAACTTTATAGCACACCGTAGAGAGAGGCTGTTACAGCCTCCTAGGATGGACATGCAGCTTCTCACATGCAATTTCCACATTCAGCTGCTCCCAAGAGCATTATTATCTTTTTACTGTAGTGACCAAACCATGCAATTCCTCAAATCCTTTCCAAATGTTAATGAAATCAAATAAACCATCATACACTTCAGGGAATTGTACAGAAATAGCAAGCATTTAAGAGGAACCAAACACTGGCAAACCTCTCTGGAATCGACTCTTTAAATATGGGAAAGGCAGGATTCACTTCTTATATGGGGAAAGCCTGAGGCTGTTTTAAATTTTGAAAGAAATTTTGATAGGTATGTAGGGGAGATCAATTATAATGCAAAGATATTTGAAGCCTTTGATGCCTAGTCATTATCTAGTTGTACCAGACCTAAATTCAGAGTTTAAGCCAGAGGTTTTCAGTGTTTCCACTGAAGCTTTAGCAAGGGCTGTGGTTTATCTGGGCAGGCAGTGGAACACCCCACAGTTGCTCACTCCCCTCACTCCCAGTGGGATGGAGGAGAAAATCCAAAAAAATAAGGTGGGGTGAGATAAAGACAGTTTAATAGGACAGGAAAGGGAGGAAAAATAATAATAGAGTGACAAAGGAATACACAAAAGAAGTGATGCACAGTGCAATTGCTCACCACTCCCTGACCAATGCCCAGCCAGTGCCCCAGCAGTGACCACCTCTCCTGTTTATAGATTAACCACAAAATCCTATAGCCTGGAACTTTGACATAAATACATCAATATATCTTGGGTCAGCTGTCCCAGAAGTGTCCCCTCCCATCTTGTTGTGTCCCTTTGCTGTCAGGACAGTGTGAGAAGCTGAAAAGTTCTTGAGTTTGTACAAGCACAACTCAGCAACACCTCAACACCAGCCTCCTTCTCATCCCAAATCCAAATTCCAGCACTGATCCAGCTGCTGGGGAGAAAATTACCTCCCCCAGCTGAAAGCAGGACAGCAACATCACAGGTACACAAATTAAATAATAAATAGAGCCTCCTGGTCAATAAGGCACTAAAGTGAGAAACCTAAAAAGCTCTAGGGTAAACATTGAGTATATTACTTAATTTCAAGGCATCTTTAATACTGACAAATGCCTGATGTTTAAATAATACCATTACAAAATGACAGTTTTAAAACTTGTGATTTTTTTTCTATTATTTTTATTTGTAGCTGGACTAACTACACATCCTAATGTGTAGGATCCTTTCCTATTTTAGTTGGGTATCTCTAGAAAATATACTCCCTTTTAAGTCAAAGCTGAAGTGAAGGAAGAAAGGAAGTAGCTGAAACAAGATTATACTTGATATATAAATTATACTTGATATCTAAATGCAGGACCTCATTTACCACCTGAGCAGTGGTGCCCCCCACCAAAGCACTCTTTTTTCCCCAGGATGTTCAGTTCACACCAAAGCTGAGCCATTTCAGAGCTTCAGCTGCTCTGTGACTGGAGCAGATCCATTTGAGCCCTCTGGAGATTGGTGCCAGAGGCATTGGCGCTCTGTATTTTAGCTGAACTGGGTTTAAACTGCCACACTGCAGTCATTTTCCAGTGCTGGACAGACTTACCCATCTGCTTTCCAGAGGGAAGATACACAGCCAGCAAAGACCAGAGCAACCATGGGCCTTGAACAAGCACCAAGAAAAAAAAGCTCATTATTTTTTTCTATTTTTTATTTTTTCCCCATACTGGGGCCAGTCACCATCTGTAACTCTTGCTGACTACAACAATGCAGTTTGGAGGTACTGAGGGACCTGCTGTTCTGCAGTAGAGAAAAAGATGCTGTAAGCTACCTGAGCAAAGCCCAAAGCCCAGTAAAGTCACCACAATTGAGCTCTGAAGGCATCTTCTCATTCATTTCAGTGGACTCTGGGACAGAGCCTGTGAAAGCACCATGGAGGTCTCTGCAACCCACCCCACTCCTGGTGTAGAAAAAACATTTTGATGGTATCTGTTGCCCTGTTCTGGGTAGTTTTACATAAATTAAGTGGTCTTTTTAAAAGGTCACATCTATTACACCACCAGCACCAAGACTATTGCTGAATTCCACACCCCTGCTCTGAAGAATTAATAAAAGGCTACTGCTGTTCTGCCCTGAGCTTTCCTGTTCCTTATCTCACAGTCTATTCAAAGTCTCATAAAGACCACTGGAAGGATTCCATTGAAATTACAAATACAAATAAACACAGACTTTGCTCCACTCCAAAAAGATAACTGTTCTATCTCCAGCACTCCACACTTACAGAGAGGGAAACCTGGGAACACACCACACCTGGGTTCAGTGGAGGACTAGTGCCCTCTTTTGATGTCAGTTTTACCCAAAGACTAATTAGGATTTTGTTTTATTGCTGTACCTGCAAGACGTTTTTCATTTCCCCATATGCTACACTTGGAATAACAATAATTAACACCTGAGTTTGTTTTACCTGACAGGACCAGGGAAATTGCTAAACATTTGAGATAATACAGCACTAAAGTATTTGTAAATCAGCATCAAAGCCATTAAGGTATGGCAACTCTGACAGGTGCAGAGCTGCTAATGGCTTTGTCTGAAAAATTACAGAATCCATGGGGAGTTTTGCCTTCACTTCCAAGGGGCTGAACGGGGCCACCAGGGATGAATGGCAGTCAGGTATCAGGTATGGACAGCACCTGACCTCTGGAAGGAATAAAAGAGCAAATACAGCCAAGAGATTCATGTTCTGCACGTGCTTGAGAAGTCACACAAGCTCTCAAGCTAAGCCTTGAACAACTTGCAACACATTTCACATAAACCCCAAGCACCTCAATTATTTTGCAGTGTTATATGCACTGGGAACCAAATTCAGCTTCCAGTTGAAGTGCCTGTCTATAATCAGCATTAATATGATTGCCTGCTTTGTCCTTAGTGAGGGCTCAGATGTTCACTCTGCCTCGTTATGCAAAAGGCAAAATCTCCTTGATTAACTTAAAACTGCACCTTCTGCTGTATTTTGGTGGTTGTGAAATATTTAGACACACAGAAGGATGAACTAAAACATCACAATGTGTTACAAATTTATGTTTCCCTGTAGTCTGAAGGACGCTGTCAACAGACGTTTCAGTAAGTGATTTTGGAAAAGACAATTTTATAAAAAATGTTACTAAAACCCCCAACTAAAACAACAACAAAAAAACATTAAAAAGGAAGCCATGCTTAATCTACAACAACCTCACATCTCTGTTCTCTGGTAGTGAACTGAGCTGGACAGGTTCTACTATGATTTCTTCTGCCAACAGAGTTTCATACCAATTTTAATGGTATGAAAATCTCATGAATAATGCACTGGTAGAGCTGAAGGTACCAGTATCTGCCATTTTATTATGTTTACTTGTGCTAAAACTAAACACTAACTCAGGACAATCCTGAAAACATGAAAAAAAACAATGTCAGGTGACAGGACAGAAGTCAAAACAAGATAAACATTGGAGATGTGAAAATTCAAGATCTAACTACACAAATATGAATTATTTAAATATATATGCCTTTCTTGGCTTCCTGTATAGCAGGGCACAGTGTATCACACTCAGTAGGCTGCAGACTATTTAGTAAATATATAAAATAAATTACCCATGACCATATATTTGCATGATTCCAGCCATATTTATACATCATGAACTTGCTTCGTTCACCAACCTTTCACTGGTGAAAACCAGAAGAAGTGCTTTTAAAAGGGAATGAGAAGAGTTAATCAAAGCCATAACATTCCCTGTTTCTTTCCTGATCACGTAGCCAGTGACCAAAAATAGAGCAAGCGCGTTAGCACCACTCGTGTCTTCTTGCTAATTGGGGTGTTTTAGATGCAGATGTTCTTCACTTCCAGAAGCTGATTTTTTTTTGTGTTTTGAGGAGTACTAAATGTGCTGGTTTGGCACTTCTGAACCCAGTGAAACTTCGAATTGCCGTACTGAAATAAGCATCTAACCCCAGTAAGGAGCAGCGGGCTTGCGTTCTGTCATCTCTGACTGTGAGGATCTCAACTCTCCCAAGTTCTAAACAGCAGTGTGAGAGATCAGACACTGAGACAAGCACGTTGGAAACCTGTCTGCTCATACACAAATCAGCAAACCAAGATTCCTCCTCCACCTCATGAAAACTGGTGCTTTAAAAACTGATAATCAAAAGTATGTTGGATCTAACAGCCACAATGTGCTCACACCACATGACATGGGACAGCTGTGGCAGATTTTGAAAGGTTTGTTTTCACAAGGCACCTCCATGATCAGACACTTATCTCACCTCTCTGAAACTTTTGCAGTTTCAATGCTTCCAGTATTTCCAGCCAGAGCTGGCAGTTTAAGTCAGGTATTTCAGCTTACTATATACAAACACCAATGAATCAAATGGAAACCTGTGAACATCTTTTTCAAGAGATGAACTGAGAGCCAAGCAAGCCACACTTTCATCCAATTCAGTTTTTACATCAGCCTGAAATTTACAGACATTGCTGCAATACAATAATAATATTGTGATAGAGAATAAACGCCTTTCTTTTGTGCCAGACTAAAATAAATTGCTCTTTAAGCACTAACACTTAGGCTCACACTTCTGCCTGTCAGTAGCATGCTCAAAGTGACTTAAAACAGACCTTAAAAGTGTGGACACAGCTACTTAAATATGTAAATTAATTGACTTTGCACATCTAGACAGAATTTGTGCTTGTAGTTCAGTTATTCAGTGCAAGTAGGTACAAGACAGACAAATGCCCATTTGAAATGACAAGGCAGATAAATGTCCAGGTGAAAATGATCACTGATCATTTTTGAAGTCTGACTCAGGTAAAAGGCTGAGAAGCCACTTCAGCTGCACCCTGTAAAGCTAAACTGCTCATACAATGCAAAGGTAATGTTCTGTACAGTGGATAGTCACTAAGGTAAAATAGGAGAGGGCTTTTAAAATCAAAGTAGAACATCAGAAATCTTTCAGATTCATTCTAAGATAAAAGAAAAAGAGTTTGAAGAGCAACATGCAAGTTGATATTTCATTAAAAAAAGCTAATAGCAAGTTGTATACACTCTGAAGTTCGTAAGAAACATTAATTACAATTGCTACTGGCAACAGATCATTCAGAAAAACACACACGGTTCATATGGAATACAAATACAGCTTCTAATCTTCAGATTGACATAAAGGGAAGACTTTAATCATATGACTTGAAAGTACAATCTGAACCTCCTGATTTCTATGCTGTTAAACCCAAAGGGAGAGCTGGATGCTTAGGTAACCAACTGCCTGCAGAAAACACTCACTACATTTATGCACCCACCAAATTAGACATGGAAATTATACCCAAATTGCACAAAAAGCTGTAATCCAGATTCAGCTCTCCTCTTTGGAAATGCCAGCAGGGATTTCACTTTCCAAAGCATCTCACAGCTCCCATTTCAGTTCAATTGTACTCAGTTATGCTCAGGACTCTGCAAAACAACGTGATCGCCACTGCAAATGCTTTCCAAACTCTGTCCTTTGTACTACATTTATTCTATATGTTGAATTATATGCCATAAAGTGGCTCTGTCAGGCATTCAGAGCACAGCTGTGATGAGCAAGAGCCCATGATTAATTCTGTCCTTGCTCTTCATAAACTATTTGTCTTGTCTAATTAGAAAAAAACACAATAGAAGTTACAAACATTTTCACCATTTCCAACTGGCCGTCAAAAACACGAGAGAAGCCAAGTCGCCTTTCATGAGCAGTGATGAATAATGTATAGAAAGACAAAGTCTCAAAGTTTACCCCATTTTGTATTGCATTGTTCCCATTGCCTTCTTCCACACCATTTCTATTTTTCAAAAACTGTTCTGAAAGCCACTGCAGCACCGCTACATGGACCTCTATCAAACATACAGAAACCACTTTTTAGCTTTTTTCCTAATTTTTCAAGCTTTTTTTTCCCCCCCACTGTCACAGGCATCAGCTCAGGCCCTAAATTCCAGTTTTGCAGAATTCATTGCAAAACAAATATAAGAAAATTGGCTCAAAACCTGAAATCTCTTAAATACAAAACAAACACAACTTGCAAACATAGCAATGTCTTCACAAGTGCAAGCAATCAACAGAACTCATCACAGAGGTAACTTTATCACTTTTGGAACAACCAAGAACAGCTCAGCAGGACAAGGACACAGCAAACTCTGGCTGGAAGCAGCCCTGGCCACTTCATTTTCCTGGGGTGCCAGGAATTAGACCACCCTTAGTATGCCCAGGCTCTCTGAGGAATCCCAGTAACTTCCTCCAGTATCTGATGCCAGAGATAATGAGCATATCTTGCATTGCCCACATCTTTATCACCGGCCATAGTGAAAAAACCAGAATAAAACAAGTATATTTTCAATTATATGCATTTTGCCAGATACTACCTAAAGAAAGCATAGGGAAAAGCATTAAACCTGTAAGCCCTGAGACATACCCAGCTTTCTACAAGTATTTTGTAATGTATATAGAAGTCTGAGACATTATTATTTGTCATTAAGCTGCCTGAACATGACAATCTTTGCTGGAAAGAGGAATCCAAAACATTCCCAGAATTTCACTTGGTTGGGCCTGGGGCATTTGCTCAGCTCCTTGAGGAAGTCAGGACAAGCTGCCAAGTCTGGATCCTGACCTGCACTTGCAAAACAAACAAACAAAACGGCTCAGGATGTTTCAAACGACCTGTTTCAAATTTGTTGAGGCAGAGAAAAGGAGACTTGGCAAAGTCTGATTTCGCTTTCAGAGCGAAGACTGCTCAGCTGATGCACGGCACACAGAGCAGCATCACAGCTTCCCACCTCGGAGCCTCGCAGAGCTCCTCCACGTGCATTGCAGCAGCCATTTGGGCTGGCAGGCTGTGGCAGCGCAGGTTTGGGGACAGAGCTGTCAGGGGTTACGGGAGCAGAGAGTTTTGCTCCTCGCTTTGCAGGAGCAGAGAGCTTTGCAGCGACTTTCTGCGGAGCACGAGCGCTCGCTTCCATCAGAGAGCGGCAGCCATCTGCTGGCAGGCAGCCGGCAGGAGGGCAGGCACCAGGGCTGTCCCAAAGCCCTGCACATGGAAAAGTGGAAAAGCCATCTCAGTGCTCCCAGGAGCGGCCCACTCCTCCTTATTTAGATGAAACCCTTGAAACAGACGGTGGAGATAAACGTAACTGGGGAAACGCGCCCTTAAAAAGTAGGGAAATATCGTGAGCAGCATCAAACAGCCCTGGAGAACGGGATCTAAAGTCACAAGTCGTTTTTTCGGAATTCTCAGTGTTATCTAAAGAAAGAAAGATTGCCATGTCTTTAATCTACAGACGAAAAGGAGCCAGCTGTACATCTGAAAATCAGCTGCGTATTGATCCCGCTGCTGTTAATATTCATGAAGGTGTATGGTAAGACTGGAGATTTTAACACAGTGCCCCCAGACTCTAAATCAATTCCCATTGATTTCAATTGGCTTCTCCCATCCATGCATCGACCTTACCCCTCCCTTGGAAACATGCTCTCAAGGTCCTTTGAAACACACTTGCTGTATAATGAACTCTGAAGGATTGCATGTGTTTATGGTATGTTCTTTCCTTTTCCACCCGTGGAGCTTTTGACGGGGTGGACACCACTATCTGATTTTATGTGAGCATTTAAAAATTTCAACCAACGCCCCACAGGGCTCCCATCAGTTCCTAGAAGCCAGGATAAACTCCTCCTCTTCATTTAGATCTGTCTGAAAAGTTCAAGGCTAATGCAGTCATCTAACAAAATTGCATTTCTTGACACTGCCTGCTTCTGGGAGAAATACACACTGAAGTGTTTCTGGTTTCTGATTGTCAGGCTTTTGGGTACTACAGCTAAAATGGGTTTACAGCAGTGGCAGATTCTCAGAAGAGAGTGTTGAAGGGTGAACTTAATCTGCTCCTGTCTCTGAAAATGCTGGGCCCTTGAGTCTGACCTTGCTCCCTGCTGAACTTTCTAGCACCTGACATTCCAGTCTATTCAGAGTGAGTTATGAGGAGTTAAGGCAACTTAGCAAATAGGCCAAGACACACCAAAGCTGCTGCCTGCATTAGGAGTTTGTATCTAATGTGATCATTATTTCACTTCAACACACAAAGCCGGGGTTGGCTATCCATGCTTCCAGTTGTATCTCTGGTGAAAAATGGAGAGAATATTTTTCAATCAGACATTGTTCTATCAAAACAGTTTTCTGAGCTTTTACTTGCTCAATTGTTTAAAAAACAAAATGGAACAAAAGTAGAAATACTAGCAGTACTTAGCCATATGGAGTTACTGGAAGGTTTAGCTGATGTTTCAGCAATAGTCCCTGTGTGAGCACAGGGCTGGCTCTTAGCTTCATTTACCAGAACAATTTTGTTGTACCACACTGGACAGCATCACAGCCAAGAGGACAACCCTGCCTGTCCAATTGGTTAAAAATTCAGCTGGAAACATGCAGGATGCTCTTCCTGCATTCAACCATCCTCCCTTTCCTGATACCAATTAGCTGTGTCTACATCTTATTCATTCCACAAAGAAAATTTGAGAATGATACATTGGGCAGGTATTCAAAAGAAAGATTTTTTTGGTTGAGAATACTATGGTGACCAAACAGCTTTTAAAAATTTAAATATAAGGCTTTTGCCATATATGCTGAAGTCTAAATAGCTGAACTTAATGTAACAATGGTTTCTAGCTGCCCTCAAAAGTCTTTCATAGAACTGATTGAGTTACACTTTGTCAGTTCCAATCAACCAGCAGGATTTTTCTTGCATCTTTGAAACAAAATGAATCAATAATATGCAGGTTTGCAGAGGAAGAGTGACATCTGAGATTCTCCAAATTTTACAGCCCCAGTAGGGCTGCCATCCAACCCAAACCAGCAAAACACGTCACCATCATTCCAACATCATATCTACAATGAGGCTGAATAGCATGGAAATTCAGAATAGCCAACACTAATCAGGGCTGTAAAAACAAACACACAAAGGAAAAACTTGGTTTTCTTCTACAATTCATTTTCCTTCCCAGTCTTGACACTCTACACCAAGGCAACGTAGATGCTGACCCTTTCACAAAGGTTTGCTGTCAATCTCACTCTCTTTCTGCAGTGATATTCCATTTATCACTGCACAAAAATCCCATGTCTCTGGAGCAAAGGCACCTGAGCTCCAGCCCTGCTCTCTCAGCCTGGGAGCACAAAGTCCCACAAATGCTGTGCCAGGGAAAGGCAGGTTCCACATCAGTGGGAGCTGGGACTGAAAAGGACAAACTACACACTCAGAGAGAGCTGTGTGGGGAAAAGCAGCAACACAAGGGGCAAGAGGGGAGTTAAAAAATCAAGCCAACCCCCTTGAGATTTAGGTAGTGGCTCTAAATTTGGAGAAAATAAATGAATTGGTTCTTAGCACATTATTCAGCTCTCCCCAGCACAAATTGGGGAATACGATACAAACCCCAACACCAATGTTTGGTGAGGACTTCTGGGGCCAAAAGGGTTGATGCTACAACTCTGGAAACCTCAAAACAGGGATTATTCAGCTCCGTAATCCCAGAACTGCCTGCCACAGCTTCCAAAGGCCGCGGTGCAAGATGCTGCTGTGCCCCTGCTCCGGTTCCCTGTTCCTCAGCACAGGGCAGCTCCCACTGCCTCGTCCCTGCATCCCGGAGCTTTCCCTCTCTGCAACCTCCTTCCTGTCTCCCGAGGCTTCTCCTATCGGCCTGGCCATCACAGGAGGCCGGACATGGCTCTGCTGAATGGGAGGAAGGCTCTGTAATTAACGGGATCCTTGCTGTTTACACAAACACTCAGGACACACAGACAGCTGAGAGGTCAGCTCCAGCCAAGGAGGGCAAACCCAACGGAACACGGGGTGATTATTACAGAGAGCCTTTTAACTAATGAGGGGCTGCTGCTCCTTTGGAAAAATAGTCGAGTTTTTCCTTGGATACTATTGATATTCTGAATTAAAAAAAAAAAAAAAAAAAGACCACAACAAAAAAAAACCACCCCAAAACCAAAAACAAAACAACAACAAAAACCCCAAAAAGCCAAAAACAAACAAACAAAACAAAAGAAAACCCCAAAACTTTAAAACTATCTAAGAAAGCAACCTACAAGCAACACACAAACCAAGAGAGCACAGCTGGTTTCTGAGCAGGACTCAGCTTGGATAGATGAGGACAAGCTAGAGGATTATTTGCACACTTTGAGTGAATTTCTCTCAGTTATTGTTTTGCTGCAATCTCCAAACACTTACTAAATTTCTTGTTATTCACAGGTTCATTCGATGAAAAATGTTATGCTTAGGGCTACTGTGAAAATAAGTTTATAATCTTTATTTAAAGGTAGGTGAAATAGAAAATGGTTGGAAAACTATACATAAACAACCAAGATCAGAAGTGCATCTGATGTGTTTTGTTATCAAATTACCATAAGGCTTATCTCAAAATAGCCCAAAGATTCATGACAGCATCTCAAAAAGCATTGTTTCAGAGTATTTACAGAACCAGAAATTTAACAGTGATTTGTTCTGTACAAAATAACAAATTAGAGTTTAATTGCCATTAACTAGAATCTGGAAAAACCATCTGTTCTTATTTATACATCAACCACAGCAAGCCACATTCATGTCATCCATCTTCAGAACACTGAAGCATATACTCCAGCTTTAAGGAGATATTTAAGCACCTCTCAAGACTACAGGCTATAAGCACATACAAAAACTTGCTTCAAGTCAGGCCCTCATCAAATGATTGCTGACATTTCTGACTCAAAGAGCTGCAATGACATTAATAGCTCACAGCCTGCACTTGGGTCTACAGCAGAGTCCAGGCATGACCAGCCTTCAGCCCAGAGCATTTCTGAAATTCTGTGTCAGTTTCAACAGAAAAGCAGCATTGAAAACTAAATTAAAAATGATAAAAATGCATTAATTGCAATACAGTTCAAAATTAATAATGAGACCATTTAAACACCTTGAAGGTCTCATGCTGTGTTTCTGTTAAGCAGCCAAACTCACCAGTGGAATAGCTCATAGAAAAGAAATCATTAAGCTTATCCAGCTGAATGTTACGTAACGTTTGGAAAATATTATTTTAAAAGGAAAGGCATCAGAAAACCTGTGTTTCATACAGAGACACCAAGTAGAACAATCTTGCCTACCTACCCACTTAATATGTTATAATTAGAGATGAGGAGGCAGTGTGAACATCTAAGCTAGGCTTGATGGAGGAGATCAGAGCTCATGATCAAGCTCTGGGTAAAGACAACTGGGGTTTAGAGGCTTGAAACTGCCAAAGGAAAAATTTTTAGTTTCTGATTCCCCTCAAATCAGGTGTTCTGATGTCCCTTTGCAGGTGGCATTTTAAAGAAAACGCTTTGCAAAGCCAGGCTATACCTAAGCATTGGTAACATTTATAGTTTTCATTCTTCTCTTCAAGGGAGCGACCTGCAGGCGTAAGGACAGAGGTGGCAGTGCCACCCCTCCCACCCCATTTTCTCCTGACATAAACCAGAAAACAACCTTCCTGTGGACACCCCTCCCTGCTGCTTTGTCTGATGCAGGTGGGACATGCAGAAGGAAGATTCCTGCCTCTGACAGATGCTCCTGGGCTTTGCAGCCCTGCCACCGTGCCATGACGGATTTTAAATTTTGATAATCCCTTTCTAGCCCTTTCAGACTAAGGCCATAACATGCCACTGCTCAAACAAAACCGGGCCCTGTCGGCCCATGTTCATACAAATAGCCCAAACCAAGATGATTTATTTACAACAGTTAATACAATTGGTAGTAACGACTTTATAGGCAACCTCTAAGTGCAGGCGAGATGAAAAATTTACTAAATTGGAGTATAAAAATTCATAAGAAAATGTACAGAATCAATATTTCATGGGACTTGCTTTACCTTGCCTTACACAAATCTACTCCAGAGCTCACATTAAAATTTAAACCAGCTTCGTGCGACAAGTTCAAATGCTGGGGCTGTTTCATATTAGTTTAACTTCGTAGGGAATTTTTTTTGTTTTGTTTGTTTCATAAATTGGAAAAAAGCACTTAGGGAGCTGCACAGTTTGAATGCTTGTGTGCTGCTTTTTCTATTTTCCTCCTTTTAAGAATAAACTAATTGCTGTCATGAATAGGGAGGACAATGCTCAGAGAAAAGAGCACTCTGAAAATACCTTTGTATTCTCTTTACTACAGCACAGGAGATTAAATCCCTTTGCTTTCCCTTTAATACAATGCACAGAGCCGCTGTTTAGGAACAATACCTGCAGAACACTGCTAAGAGCCCCTAATGTGGGAACAAAGCACACAAAACCACAATCCAGCTTTGGTAACAGCTCTGCTGTAGGAACAGAGAGCTGTGGGCATGGCTGCAAGGCACAGCTCCCATTGCTCCAGGAGCTCCACACAACCCAGGAGAATCAGCCTCTCTTCAAAACCCACAGCACTCAGCTGGAACCTGAGGCTGCTGGATTATGCAGGGGGAGTGTTCCTTCTGGCTTCACAAAATTAATTTATTCACACTCACTTCATCAGAAGAGCGAAAGATCTTTCACTGCAATAGCTGCAGAACCCAACATAGCATCATCATCATCATCACGGAACCTGTGCAGCCCAGGGGTCATTCCAGGGGTGATCACAGGCCTGGGGAGCTCCTGTCCTTTGCCTCACCACACCTGGCCCTGTCATTTTGCAGCTTTATGCTCCTCTCCCCTTGGCATAGCCCAGCTTGTCCCAAAGAATGAGCTTTCTTTCTCTTCGAGGAATAACAGAAAGGATTGATTAAAAATCACCTCCTTGATGTTTGCACACGGTTCTCAAATAATAGAAAGGAAGGATGGACCCAAATATAAATGGGGGGGGGGGAATCACCTCCAAGTATTTTGTTTGTACCTGTGAACTCATATATATTCTGTTGTGGTTCATGCAAATAATAAAAAAAAAAAAAAATTAAGAAGTCACAGATGTTTTTAAAGGACACCAAATACATTTGGAAAAATATACTTGTGCTACTGCACTCTGAAATTCCACAATAATATTTTCATCAGTTTGAAAATGTGGGGCCAGATTTTCAGTTTAGCTGTGCAACTGCTTGTGAAAAAGAGGTTAATTACATCACCAGCTAATTGGAAGAAATGGAAGTATTTGCAAAATTTAGGAGAAAAAAATAAGTTTAAAAACTTTTTCAAACATAGGACTTTTAAAGGGCAATCTCAACTTTTTCTTGTTGACATTATCCTACTGGACCAAAAAAAAAAGAAAAAAGAAGACTCTAGTCTACCAGTTATATTACTTTAAAATTACAGTGTTATTAAAAATAATTCTTTCACTGGCACAAACAACTGTCCTACGAAAATTTAATGTTCACTTCCTCAAGTTAACAGCAGACTTCAGCATGTTAGCAAAAAACTAGTGATCATTTATTACTTATTATATTGTAATTCATTAAGGCTGTAAGAAATATTTAGATACTTAATTGGCATTTAACAAGATAACTGTAGAGAGTAAATGAGACATTAAATCCTTTTCTAAAATGCCCATTAGGTTTGGGTTGGAAATTAATTGATCTAATTCACTTGTGGTAAACCACTGTGGTCTGTGCCAGTTTAGAACTTGGAGATATTAATGACCCACAAACCCAGGGCTGCTGGGTGTCCTCACACAGAGGATAATACTCTGGCCACCTGTATTTATGATGCCAGGGGAAGCATTTGTCTGAAATGGCTGCTGCTCCCCTCCCAGCTCTCCATCACAGCCAGGATTCTCCTGGGCACCATCCCCACTCTGAAGGCTGCAGAGCTGCCCCTGCCAGCCCAATTTACAGCTCCCACTTCTGTTTACACCTGATCTCATCCTGCAGCCCCAAAAGAAACTTGTAAACTTAAGGGATTTCTGCTCTGAGAAGCTCCCATTTGGCCTTCATGCATCCTCGAATTTTTCTGAATGCATTTTTTCATAAAAAGTCATCTTTTCAGAGTCCATTTCCCCTTCAGTAAACTTTTTTTCTTTTCTTAAACCTTTTTTTCTTCTTCAGTAAACCTTTCTTTTCTTGAATGAGTATATACAGCAGGTGAGAAAACCTGCAAGAGCCTTTACAACTTGCTGTTAACTTCTCCTTCTCCCCAGTCTGAAGCAAAGTGATAAATCCCCAGGAGAGCCCTAACTCTTCTCCTGAAGCCTCCATTAGTATTTCACATCTGTACATGGAGACACTCATATCAATCACAACACTACGTGGGAGCCGTGTTCCTTGTTAATAAAGTGCCTTGAGGTCCATCAGCTTCTGCCTAATAGGTATTAAATAATTTTTACATTCTCAGCAACTGTTTCTAGGCAATTTATTGCTCATTTTTAGGAATAAAACAATCTCAGTATTTATCCGCTCTTAAATATCTATTTTGATCCTCAGAAAATGTCAGGCACACTTTGATTAATTCCCAAGAAACAGGGGAAGCACAGGGGGCTCTAATGCTGTCATAACACCACAAGCAGCATAAGACTTGCACAAAATTTACATTTGGTTTCCAAAAACTATTTCCCAACGGAGGCCAGTGACTATCATGAGAGAAAATCCCAAAGAGAGGAAAGAAGGAAAGAAAGAGGGGAGAGAGAGAGAGAGAAAGAGAGAGAGAGAGAAAAGAAAAAGAGAGAGAGAAAAGAAAAAGAGAGAAAAGAAAAAGAGAGAGAGAAAGAGAGAAAGAGAGAGAGAAAGAGAGAAAGAGAGAGAGAAAGAGAGAAAGAGAGAGAGAAAAATCCCTTAGCCCACATTTTTATGAGACCTAAAAATAATGTTTAAAAGACACATGATTATCTCCTTATGATCAGAATGTAAGTTTGATAAATTTTTTTTCACAGCTCTAGAAAAACTGGCAAGCCTTAGGAATAAAGCTAAATTCACTGAGACAGTCAATTACTTCCAGTGGTGGAGTTATTACAGACTTCAAGTCATACCTACAATGCACAATTTTGCTAAGAACCCTGACACAGAAATACAGGGACACAGAGTTTCCAGTGAACATCACTGTGCCAGGGATGCATTCACAGCAGCAGAACTCACTCTGGGTCAGAACCTTTGGGGTTCTTACTGCAGCAGGAGATGTTGGAATAGGAGGCCAGTAAGGAGAAGATTTTGCTGGCTCTGCTGGAGGAAGTTTGCCAGAACATTTACCAGCAGACCAACACTGACAAAACCTCTGAGAGCTGACAAGGCCACCAGTACACGTTCCTGTCAAGGACTATTTACAATTTATGAAGGTCAGCTCTTCCTCTGGTGTAAATAACTCTTGCTCCAGTGACAGCAGCAGAGAACCACCAGTACACACCAGTGGAGGAACTGGCTCCTTCCATTGCAGGAGTCCCACTGCTGACACCACACAAGCACAGCAACTCAAACGCAAGGAAATCCAAACACAGGTAACTGCTCTCCCTTTACTGTCAGGGCAATTGTCAGTCTTTCATGTTCTTTATTTTCCTTCAAGGAAACATTAAGGAGCCACTGTTGAATTTTTAACGTGGTTCATTAGTATTTGGTGGCACCAGGCAGCACCAAGGGCCAGCTGTGATGGATTTCTCCAGCATGGAGAAAAGCAGATGTGCTGGTGCTGCCTCACCTTGAGTCCTGGAGGCAGTTTTGGGTACCACACTATAAAAAAAAAGGTGTAAATTTACTAAAGAGTGTCCAAAGGAGGAGCACTGAGATGTGAAGGGTCCAGAGGGGAAGCCGTATAAGAAGGAGCTGAGGCCAGAGCAGACTGAGGTCAGACCTCAACAGGGTCTGCTTTGACCTCTGCTCTCTGCGACCAGGGTCAGGACCCAAGGGAATGGCACAGATGCTGTGCCATGGGAGGGTTGGGTTGGATGGTAGGAAAAGATTCTTGCCCCAGAGGGTGTTGGGCACAGCCCCAAGGTGGCCAGAGCTCCAGCAGTGTTTGGATGATGCCCTCAGGGACGGATTTTTGGTGTTGTCCTGTGGAGAGACAGGACCTGGACTAGATGATCCCTGTGAGTCCCTTCCAGCTCAGCATATTTTATATCCTGACTTTCCAACATATTTCCTGAAAAACATTTCACAGCCTGTAACTTCCATGAAGCACTGCACAGTGGCTATTTCCATAGAAAATACATCCTAAAATCCTGTACCACTCCAAGGAAAACCAGGGAGAGCCAACAGCATCACCTGCATCCCCTCCCCCAGCTCCAAAGTTATCATTTCTGAAGAAGACTTGCATTTAGCTGAGTCTTGCAGGTTTTTCCACCTGCCAAGTCCTGTGTGAGGCCCCCTTTTCAAATGCCATGCCCTTTGCCTCCCAGGCCATTTGAGGGTTAATCTTGCCATCTCAAGATCTTTCTAAGATGCCAGTCAAGCTCATCATCAATTTGACACAGATGTCTTTTGGGGAATCTGGGTTGTTTTTTCTGGGAGCACTGTCCTTTTGACAGACAGGAGGCTGTGCTGCAGCAGCCCCATCAGAACCCTTAGCTATGTCTGCTGCTGAAACCTCTGAATTAAACATTTACAGCTGCAATTAAAAAAAAAAAAAAAAAGAAAAAAAAGGAAAAGGCAGCAAACATGTTTACAGAACTTCATAGCTAATTTATAAACTTTTCTATTCAAGCTTCCATTTTGCTTAACTACTTTAATTTGTAGAAGAAACACATCTCTGATTGTGCAGGGTGGTGGATCAGAATTTGCCCAGGGACAGGTAGTGAAAAATGCAAAAGGCTGAGCTGACATCACTAAGGTAATTTTTGACATGTATCTAGTTTTAAACAGCTGCTTAGAAAATTAGGGACATGTATTTTTTAAAAGTTTGTCACTGTGTGTGTCTGTCATGAGTGTGCTCTTTCAAAAGTGTTTATCCTTTCTTGCAACTAGAAACTCAGATTGAAAAGAAATGTTCAGAGGGCATGAGGATGTATTTCCTACTTCACACAGATATGATGATAAAATCATATCCCTCTCCACACTCATGTTTTAATTTATTTCTCATGCTGGATACACAGAATATACTTTGCTCAGGTGGCAAATAAATCCTCGCTACACACCTATGCCCACGGCTGGATTTTCAGAGATGCCAAAAATAAACATCCACAATTGTTTTACAGCAAATGCTCCCTCTCTGCTGGAGTCAATGCAGTTCAGGGCTGAGCACCACTCAGTGGGAGTTCTGCTGAGAATAATGGCTCCAGTTCACTGTGGTTCATGGAAAGTCTGTTTACTTTTATCTGAGCTTGCAGGCCTTGAATTCCCGAGTCTGAAAGAATTTCTGAGTCAAAACTCAGCCATCAAGTCCTGTCCAGCCCATGCTCAGGCTGTGGGTTCCAACATCAGTTGGCATAAATTTTTAGTGCAGGTTTTGCACCAAAAACTAGAGCAATGTTTAACTTCATGCACAAAATGAGCTCAAGAATTATCCAAGCTTTGAGTGTTCAGAACAGAAGTCTCTGTGTTTGCTGGCACTCACTCACACACTTTCAAAACAATGTTCTGCAATAAAGACTGTGATTCCAAGAAGTATCAGTGGGATTAGGAGAGATCTTGGGATGCATGGGAACACAAACTACAACATAAGGAACAGACTTGCAGCGGGAGCAAGCTAAAATGAACAGAAACCCCCTCAGCCTTTCACCAAAAATAAAAAATAAAGCACATTTTTGTACTAGTTTTGTGTTCTTTCTCGTATTGCCTTTAAACTACACAGCATCACCTGAGCCACCTTGGCTCTCCAAAGTTTCTGCAGGTGAACGAGTCCCTTGTTTGCAGTTTTTGGCAACTGCAAATTTCAGTCAGGATCAAACGGCTCAGCCCCACCTGGAGGCACAGCTGGGGAACCAGCAACAGCAACCAGGGATCACAGAGAAAATTAAAAGCTTCACCTTCCTTTGTCAGGCAAGGAAGACAAGGAGATATTTCCACATACTTTTACATTTATCCATATTTCAGGAAATTGCCCCTGGTGTTCAGCCATTTCACACATCACTGTGTTCCCTCCCTCCTGTTCAAACTCCTTTTTCAGGACCTTGTGGATTCAGAGTCTCTCCTGGCAACTCAGCGAGCTCGGTCTGACAAGAAAACTGAAGTATTTTCCCAGCAGCTCTTATCAGGAAACAATGTGTCAAACAAGATGAAACCAGCTCTGCGTTCTTGGAAGATTTACTCCAATTCCCCCAATGCTCACGGAGGCAATGTTAACACTAACCAGCCACAGCCCTGCTGTGTCAATCCGGGCTGCTCTCCCAAGGAACAGCTCCCAGGAAAGCCTGGGCTGCCTTTTCCACCCTGCACTCTGATAAACAGCCCCACAGGGTCTGGATGTTGTGTTCTCAAATGTATTTGGGGAAAAGGGACGCTGATGCCTTAGGATTTTAGCTTTTATACTTTTCATATATTTGTAACCCTGCAGTTCCTTAGTGTATAACTTTAAGCTCCACAGTG
Organism: Melospiza georgiana; assembly: GCF_028018845.1. Lineage (NCBI taxonomy): Eukaryota > Metazoa > Chordata > Aves > Passeriformes > Passerellidae > Melospiza > Melospiza georgiana. The sequence goes on from NC_080446.1 coordinate 10,265,928, forward strand.
TGAGCTGCTGCTTTCCCATTTTGGTTGGACAGAATTCCTCTCTAGCCTGGGAATCAAGGACACCTCACTGCCTCAAGAAATGTAAACAAAATTAATCAGGATTGGGGCAAACTTGGAGTAAACGACTTCATTACCTGAAGCTATACCTGGAAGATTAACCCATAACATGCAAACGGACCAAAGTTATAAAAGTGTGAAAACCCATGGTCTATTTTGGGTGCAGCCCCTGGGGGGCTTCCTCTGCCCAAAATATACCTGAAAGCCCTTCAATAAATATAGCTGCCTTTTATTATTGTAATTTTGTCTGGCCTCTGTTTTTAGGTATCAACACAAATGGATTTTCCTTGGGGCATCCCTGCCTTGCCTCTCTCTTGCCCTGCTCCAAACCATGGGTGGTTTGGATCCTCCTACATGGAGCAGAGGTCAAGGTGAGAGTTTGGGATATTCCTGCAGGGAACGGCCAAAGAAGATGGAAAAAAGGGCGGTCACTCCATAAGGGATGGATAAAGGGGTGGCCACTCCATCGGGGATGCAAAAGCAGAGGGGAGGATGGGGACAGAGTTATTTTTCTGGGATCCTGGAACATGACCAGCACAAAGGGAGGTAAATGGAAAAAATATGCAGATGCTCACCTGGCACCAAGTCTGTTACACTATTTATGACCAGTGTTCTTCCTGCTTGGAAGCAAGGATGTGAGTGATTATTGACTCCTTTAAAAATAGATGTCTGTTGCTAAATAAATAAAATAAATGCAAGTGTGTTCTGTTCTATGAGGTGTCCCCAGATTTGGGTTTGCTTTTTTTAATCCCATTTTCAACAGTAAAGCACAGGGGAAAACAAAAATTAGGGGTTAAATGAAGGCTGGTAAACAAAGCAGAAACACCTAATCTTGTATGCATCTTGGTTCTGAACCTTTCTTCTGAGATTTATTTTTTTGTTTGAACACTGGGATCTTTCCAAGTCCAAGATCCCTTGTTTACACCAGCCAGAAGAATGTTAAATTATGACCACCCTCATTATGCCATTTGATAGGGCCCAAAATACAGAATTGGGATAGTTTAGGATCCTGAGTCTCCAGGGAAAATTAACTAATGCTATAAATTAGGAACACTCTTCATGCCAGTAACTTTAACTTCCAAAGCAAGCAGAAAAACACAGCCCCAAAATATCTTGCTAAGTGCTTGTCTGTACTAGACTGTGGGGCTGCAGGAATTATGGGTTGATAACACTGGAATTTATGAGGGACTGGATGGTTTCTGGATTTGTTAGGAAACCAGCAAACATAGGCATATAACACTCATCTGGCTGAGGCTCCTGGCCAGAGCACGAGAGGCAGAACATGGAACCCACCAAACAAAAATATTCACAATTCCCAATGTAAAAACGACCTGTTGCCATATTTGTATGCGCTGCCAGGGTTCTTGTGGCATCCAGACACGGTAAAAGATCAAATCTTTGAGAATATGGCCCGGATTTCTGAGCTTATGAAAGTGAGATCAGAATTGGGCCCGTGATGTTGCTTGCAGAATTCTTGTTCCATTCCCACTAAAACTATCACCTTCCCTTATGCTGTCAGCCTCCTTCCAAACACATCTGACAGCTTCCTCCATGGTTTATAAAATGACACCTGCTGAAACTTAAGCTATGCATGCAGATAACAGAGCCATGGAGAGCATTCATGTTTTCCATGTTGTCAGAGTAATTTGTTTTGCTGTTTGGGATAGGTTCTACTAAGCATAAATATTTATGTCTGTGCGGATGTCAAATACTTTAATTAGGAAGTACACCTAGAACTGGGCTGGATTTAATTGAATCTTTGAGCCAGCTAGACATTTTCAAGGCTTCAGCTGTTTGTCATATAAATATATTGGATTAGACCTCTACTGGGATAAGTTTTCTTTAAGAAAAAGACTACTTGTCATTATCTGGGGTATTCCACAAAATGCAATGGCTGCTAACACTGCAGGGAGAGCTACCTTCAGCTAACAGGAGACATGAGATGCATGGAGGAGAAGCAACAAATCAGAAATATGGATAGTGAGATGGCCCAAGTGTCCCTCCTTACGTGCCTCACCCCTGAGCCAAGCTCTGCTGCCCAGGCAGGACCCAGCTGGGTCAAGAAGCCACTTCAGTTACTGGAAACATCACAAGAGCTCATTTTATTGACAAAGAGCCAAATTAGTGCAGAGGTGCTGCACTGCAGAGCCTTCCAGTACTAAATTAAATATTGCTGCCAATGGCTCCCAATTTAGTTTGCTTGGGTACTGCTGGAAGCAAGTGTAAAACGCAAACTGAACACCAGTAGCACCCAGCTTCTGCAGTTCTATGTTTTTTCCTAAATTCCCTGCAAAGAACTTCATCCTCTTCTCCTCATCACCTCCCCTCTGCTTCCATTTCATCCACCTCCCTAAATCAGCCTTTCATCCCATGTCCTTCTTTACAACACTTCTCAAAATTGAAGCTATAAGTCCATCACCCACAGACCTCACAAACCCTGGGATTACCTCTTCCTGCTCCACACAAACCAGACACAACAAGATGAGGATTCTTTAGGCACTCACACAGAGTATCCAAAAGAGAAACTGGAGGCAGGAGATTATGCTTCACAAAGGAACAAACTGCAGCCCCATAACTGGTAGAGAGAAGTCCTTACCTGGCAGCAGTTGTGAAAGCAGAGTCTCCAGATGCCAAGAGCTGCTGCTGTGTCACTGCCAGAACATGGAAGGGAAAGGCACCCGAGCATCTCCACTTTTTGGAAAGGTTTTTAAATCCAGAAGGCACCTAAGAGGCAAGAGGGTAGCACCCTCACTTCAGCCATGGAGGAGTCAGCACCAAACTCCTGCTCTGAAGGAGCCAGGGATTTGAATCCCAGCCCACCCACAGCAGGTGAGGGCACTCATCCCCATCAGCAGCCCAGGCTGTGCTTGGCCCACCTGTGTTACACAGGTGCAGGTGTCACAGACCAGCAATGAGCAGTTCCAGAGAAACTGGCTGTGGTATCGTTCCTCAGTGATAGTGGGTTTTTTACTTGCACAGATTTTAAGATAAAATTCATGATGACCCTCTGGTCTGGTTCCTTGGTGGAAGCACTGGGTACTGCTGAGCTGTGGTTTCAAAACACAAAAAGCTGTCACAGGAGAAGCCTCAGAGGAGCTTCATTCAATTTAGCCACCTTAGCCACAGATTTTGATGTGTTTGTGGGCAATTCTGTTCCACCCCTTTGCCTCAGTTTCTCAGTTTTCCCCCAGGAGATACTGGGTAAATTCACCACTTCCACAAAAAATGTGGATGAGATGTTATTCAGGTGCTTGAGACTGAAGAACATCCGCTCAAATCACAGTGCTGAGCTGACAGACTTGTTGATCTTTAAGGTTTTTTCCAACCTTAACAATTCTATGATCTTACTCCATTAAATAAAAAAAGCAAAGAAAAGTCACTACAAAGCCCTACATTGTGAGTCCTGTATACAATAAAACAGTAACTCTCAAAATGGCTGCCCATCTCTGCAGATGACAAATTCTAGGATTTAAAAGTGTCATATATCAAAAATAATATTCCTCTTCTGAAGTCCAGCCCTGCAAGGCCGGGAGTGCACAGCTCTGTTAGGGATTTCGCAAGGGCCAAGAAGTTAGACAATTACTTCATTTTGAGATGGCTTTGTGTTTGGGACACATAATCTCTGAAAATTACATAAAACTGTATTAAACACGCTTCACACACTGCACTGAATATCCATCAAATGATAACAGCTGTCATCATGCTGCCCTGGTCTGAGTTTGAACCTTAAAGCTCTCAGTGAAACAGTGTTTATCAAAGATATATCTACAGAATGCTCCACACACAGAAAGCTATCACTGTGTAATCATGGTCTGTAAAACAGTTGATGACTTCAGTATGCTTTTGCTACTCCTTAAATAATCTGCAATCCCTCTCAGGAGCATTCAAATTCATCCTTTGGAAAATAAAGTAAGATACAGTATTAATAAAAAGTTTGAGGGCTGTGCTCAGCTCAGTTTGTGCTTCTATTGACCGTCACACATTCAAAAAACATTAGAGGAGCTTGGTCCTCCAGAGACAGCGAGAGAAAGCCTGGGCAATTATGTAAAGCCACCATTCTCCTGTTTTATTTAGCAGAGAGAGGGTGGTTTTTTTTATCCTTACAGCCCTTTTGTGCTCCCAGATGTTTTAATTACTGAGGAAAGGGAGCGGATGATTCTGGCCATATGTCTCCATTCCGCACAGATAAATTTTGTCGCCAGCCAGCGCCGAGCCCGCTGACACCAAAGCTGTCGGGCCCGATAAGCATCTTCAATCCTTCAGTGAGCATGCTAATTCCAGGAACACTGAGACTGATACCCCATGAAAATATTCAATCTAGAAACAATTAGGCTCATATTGCTGCAAAATGGTACCTGGAGGAATTTGGGTGCTCGCTTGATTGGAGCCTGGAGCAGAAGCTCCAAGATGCCGATGGGAACGAGTGAGGAGGGGAGAGCAGGTGAAATGGGCTCTTCAAAGCAACAATTTCTCTGGGAAGTCTCTGTGGGCCACATTTGCCTTTCTCTGGCCTGTTCACAGAGTCTTGGGGAGGAACAACTTAATAAATAAAGGGATTTAGTTACGACTGCTTTATGACTTTTGTTGATGAATGCACGCAACATCAATTGTTTTTATTGCAGGGTGTTTTGAAACAAACAATGGTCAGGCTCTGGTGGTGTTAGACAGCATGAAAACACAGTTGCAAACCTTCCCTTCACAGCTTTCAGCCTAAATAAACAGTCTAATATATCCCCCAGAAGAGAATACACAACCACAGGGGCTGCGGGTGGTTGCAAACAAGTTGTGAAAGTTGTTAAGCAGAAGGGAGTAATTTAAGAAGAAAGGATTTAGCTAAATGAACTGACAAGGAAGAGGCAGGCAGGACAGGGCAGCCAGTGACAATGCCAGGCTGTGAATATCCCTCATTTCTCCTTCATGGACACAGCACCAAGCCCTCTCAAATCTTGCCCTTCATCCAGAGGTGGATGGGCCTTATGGAAGGCATTGGAGGACAGAAAGTGAGGATGCTTTTTTGTCAAAGGAGAAATTTTTTCAACAGCTGAAATTCCAAGACAGCAAATTAAGGTATTAGCAATGCAAGTACAATCCTAATTTCCACAATCAGACTAATAGGTCATAATCATGACCTTCTTTTGAAGTAAAAATGTCTTTTTTTAAAAATTATAGTTTTCCAAAGAATCTGGACCCTTCAAGCTCGCGAGTCGCAGCAATCATTGCCATGAAACAAGAATCACTGTTTGTTGAGCTCTGTTGACACCACTTTTACTAGGAAACAGGGAAAGCCAAAGAAAATTGCAGGGGGATTCATCATCCCACCTCAATGGGATCCAGGTGCTGAGAACTGCTGGGGTTTTTATGCTGATCCCTCAGGAGTGGCAGAACAAGGGCACCCATGGTGCCACACCTGTCCTTTGTGGGCAGACAGGACAGCCACCCTCTCCAAAGCTGGTCAGAGCTGGGTGAAAGAGTCCCAACAGGACCCCAGCCCCTCTCACGGCTGCATATTTAACAAAATGCTCAGCTGTAGGCTATGGCTGTTTTTTGTTGCCTCCTGGCTTAATTCTGAGCCTACTGCTTCACAGGTGAATCCTGATTTTCACTGGCACTACACAATCAAAAGTTCTGTTTGATGTCCCATGTAAAAAAAAACCCCATAGGACTGAGACATGAATGGAGAAATTAAGAAATGCTGGGCAAAGAAGAAGGGAAAAACCTGCAGCTCATCCACTCAACAATTCTGTATTTGTTCTCTAGGTCATGACACCAGAGAGAAACCAGCTTTAAAGAATGCTTACATATGGTACACACCTCAGCAGAAGCTCTGTCCAAAAAAGCCTGTGTGGACAGAAGACAGGAAACATTAATTTGTTCTTTTCAGTGAAACTTTTTCCACCTACTCTCGTTTTCAGAGCCAGCTCTCTCCAAGATAACACTCCAAGTAAATCAAGCTGGGATTGGAGCAGGAGCCAGGCTGAACACAGAGTTTTGAGGAGCACGCCAGTGCTGTCTCCCATTAGCAGAACACACGTGGCTGCTCTCAGAGCCAGTTATATGTCAGTGGAAACACCTGGGGATAAACCAAGATTCAGGAGGTCATTGTTGAAAATGAAAAGACTCTGAAAGAGCCTAAAACATTAGGCTCACTTAAATCACCTTTGAAGTAGCACATTCTCTCACCTCCCTTGGACTGAACCACAGCTATGAGACACAGAAAAAAATCTGAGTGCTCCTCTTACACAAGAAAAGGAGGCATTCTTGAGAGATTAAAGGATATTTTGAATCATGATAAAGGAGAAACTCATAGCTAGGCAAGCAGTGAGTCCAATCTGTTTGAAAAAGGGATGGTTTTATCAACAGGGTAAGACCTGAAATGCATCTACAACTGAGCTTTGCCTCCTTGCATCATCACTACCTGTACATGCACACAGAAATACAGAAAGACAAAACAGTTTTATGCATAACTGACTGTCAAACAACTGAGTATGAACTTAAGAGCTTTTATTAGATGTCACTGACTTAAAATTTACCCTTGGGGTTCTGTCTGAGGTAAATATAGAGAAATCAAGAATCACTTTTGAGCTTGTCTCCAGCTACACAGCTCTATTTTAAAAATATGAGTGTTTTCAGCCACCTCTAAAACAATCAAGGAGATTTCTCTTGGTCTAAAACACCAGAATGTAAATTTTGTTTTGTACTTCCTGATATTGTGAATGGAAGCAGAATGAGCAGCACTAAAACACTGCAAAGAAAGCTGCTCCCAAGGCATTTCTGACACAGAATAGAAATCTCCAGCTGGGATTTCCAGTTCATTTTTGCCAAAAGAAGAGACTGAGATAAGCATCTGATTTTAAAGCTCATCCAAAAAATAGCATATGGAGAAAGAATTATTTTCTGTTGAGCTAAAGCACAGGATGAAAAGTCTGGAAATCAGAATTTTAATCTTAGTGGCAGTAATTTTGTATAAAAAGAAAATCTACTGACATTAATAACTACGGAAGATTTAAGATTAGCTTAAGCAAGGTCAGAATCAGCATGTAGGTTCTGGGCCCAGCAGCATTACAGACTCCCACTGTGATCTTGGGCAAAATCCATGTAGTGATGGATTCCATGGAGTGATTTTAGGAGCCTTGAATTTTAAATGACTACATTAAGCAACTCAAAGCAAACAACCACAAAAATTATGTACTTAAAGTGCTCTGAAAACCCTGAGCTTAGCTGTTCTATGATTTAGATGTCTCGCCTTTAAAAAAATTATCATTGTTACAATGACAACCAGTTTTATAACAGTGACATACTTCTTGAAGTCTTTACTAAACGCAAATTACTTTAAGATTCTCAGAAGGCAATGAAGAAGCTTAAAATTATGTTTAATTTACCAGTATTTCTTCAGATGTATCAATTATCAGTAATGTAGATGAGAAAGAGGCAGGGAACGTATCATTTCTCTCAAAAAGAAAGAAAGCACACCATAAGGACAAAAAGTAATTTTCCTTTCCTATTCATGTCCCTAGTCATGACAAATGTCCCTCAGTTCAATTATGTCTGCTCAGAGTGCATTTTTACACACTTACAGAGATTATATATTAATATACATATTTCTGCATATGGTACCCATCTTGCTACAAATTGCTGGTACTCAGATTTGTTACAGTTGGAGATTGAGTGCATCTGCACAAAACTTAGAAATTTACATTTTAGAGCGACCAGTACATTCCTGTGACTTACTTCCAATATGTTTTTACTTTGTTGGTGTTTTGTAAAGGTTACTTTTCAAATTAAGAATAGGGATGAACAAGGTCTAAACCTCTGTTCACCACTAAAAACTTGATACTTGAGCTATGAGCCAAAACTATGACCTTGATAAAAATACATTTCAAACACCTTCAGCCATGGTATTTATGCATGTGTGATAAAACATGAGAGGATGGATGGTGCCTTCTCTAGGACCAGAACTTATTCCCATCCTGTCACATTTCCATCTTGCAGCTTGTATTTCACGCAGCTCAAAATTTGTATAGCAGGACATTCTCAAATCTAAAAACCACCATCAAAGGTACATCAGTAAGATCCATTCTGTGTGATGCGGAGAAAGGAGGAGATGATTGTTGGCACAGGGGGATTTTTACTCCTACAGCAATGGCAGTCAGAGATCATCAAAGCACAACCACCACATCAGTAACACAATAAAGTCCTGGCCCAGCTTAAAACCTCAAGTGAATTCACATGTAACTTAGCCCTAAAGACTTTGAAACATATTGGAGGCAGGAGGAAGATTTTTCACATAGACAACAGAAAAGTAAAATTAAAATCTGTTAAATGCTATGAAGAGAAACATCTGAGGGACTCTGAGGACAATATTCCCACCTTCCCAGCAGCATCAAGGGGGTTTTGTTTGGTTTGGGGGGGATTTTTCTTTCTAAACTGCCTCCTCTTGCCAAGATTTTATACCATAAATTGAACTACATCTCATGGGAGCGTCAAGCATAAAACAAACAAAGAAACTGCGCTTTTGATGAGCAAACAACTTCAAAGAGCGCTCTCATGTTTATCTTGAACACGGGGTTCCCACCAGAGCCCAGATGAACCAAGTTCAGTTTCCAACAGGACATCTCCCTGCCAGAGCTCAGCCACAAGCATTTCTGAGGGGTGGGGGGGGGAAACTTTATCATCAAATCAATTCGAGAGTCATCATTTTTCCTGTCTTGCAAGTGTGCTTCAGGATGCCACTGGGAGCAGAGTGGATATGGCTCTCTCTTAGCCAAACAATAGCTGCCTTCAGGAGGAAATCCCTCAGGAAACTGCCCTGAAAACTTGCAGTGTGCTGTGCCTTAACACCTGCCAGCCTTTGTGGACCCCCACTTTGCCCAGAGGGGATTCAAACATGGATCTGCACTCACAGCACGAGGGGTGAGATTTGAAACCAAAGCTCATTAGCGCAGACGAAAAGGAATGATGTTTTGTATTTCCATCAGCCTGAAATCTACTTGCACCACCACCAAAAAATGAAATCTCAACAAAGCACAGAAATATAGTATTTATATGTGCCCAGAAATGTGGATTGTGAAAGAAGAAAATACCAGGTTTGGAGCAACCTGGCCTAGTGGAGGGTGTCCCTTGCCCACGGCAGGGGATTGGGATGAGGAGATCTTTAAGATCCCTTCCTACCCAAACTATTTCATTAATATATGAAGAAAATTCTTTTCATCCAAGCAAACTACTCTCCTAGCCTTCTACTATAACCCATCCTTTCTGTGGTAACAACAGGTTTCAGAAAGTTAATACCAACCATTCATGGGATTTTCTTGTACTGTGAGCTCACAGGCATGGACTGCCCTGCTCATATTATCACCTATTTCATTGCATAAAGGAGGGACAGAATTAAGAGTAGAAACTGTTCTCTAGCTGTGATTGTAGAGCAAAGGCTGCAGATGTGCAGAGTTATTCCATCAGTGCCTTGCTGGGAAAGGTAGTGGTGTGTCAGTCTGTGGCACCAAGGACAGACAAACCATGTTCAAATGGATTTTCTCACAGTGTTTGCCATGCTCCAGCCCCAAAACAACTTTCTGTCTCTGAAGAGGCAGATACAATCATCTTATGAATTCATAAGGAAGCTGAAATTTTGTAAGACGCTGATGGCAAAGAGCTGTTTTAATTATTCTCCAACTCGCTGACTCCACCTTAATCAGAATATATTAAATAAAATGTATGGATGCTGGAGACTGGAATGCTGCAGTTCATAACTACAATTAACCACTATTAATTAATATCTGAAAGATAAATGAGCCATGGGATCCATTTATTCCTGGGTTGGGAGTATTTAAATTCACAGTAGGATGCCAGCCCATTTTTCACAGCAGTGAATTAAGGGAAGTGTGAATCAAAGCTCACTGCTGTAAGACGCAGGAGACATTTTCAGATCTGTTTGGTTCCTATCCTTTAAATGGGGAAAGAGGAGATGGGCGCTGAAATTTCACCTGGAGAACAGAGAGAAAATGGCAGTGATCCCATCCAGAGAGATGGAGCTGGGTCTCAGAGCTCCCCATGCTCTTACCCAGTTCCAGGAGTGCAGGGTGGACAGGGAGGATGGATTTCCTGAGGCTTCACAGCACAGACACTGCTCTGCTCTGCCCTCACCTGAGCCCAAAACCCTCCTGGCCAACAGCAGAGTTTGCTCAGTGTGAGAGCAACACAACCAAGCAAATATTCATGATGTTCTTTCTCCTCTGCATCAAGGACACACCTGCCTCACATGGACCCTTAAAATTCAGTCAGGACTCGTTTTGCCCTCTATTGTCCCCTCATGCTTGGAAAATCCCATTCAAGGCTTGCCATGAAACACGTGGGTGCTTTCCATGTCTTCTCCAGGAGAGCTGAAATGTGAAGTTTCTGAGAATATTATGTTCTTTCCAGAGCTGTAAGGAAAGTTGTCACTCAAGCTTCAGTAGAGCAATGGTTGCCATCATTATCAGCAATTGATTTGACAGCAGCCTGAGGCTTGCACAGGTTAGGAAGGCAGAGTCCAGCTCCTGTGTTGGAAATGCCAAGTGAGGTTTGAACATTCTCCAGCTGCTTCTGACAGAAAGGGAAGGCTGCCCAGAGAATTATCCTGTGATGAGCTAAAGATTTGGGTTCTATCCTGACTCAAAAAAGTGCAGAAATGAGGAAATTAGACCCTATATTTAGATAATCTAAGTGTTAGAGAAATGACTGAACCATAGAAGGACTGAAATTCGGATTCTTTCCTACATTTTCTGTCTTTGCTAACTGGAGCTCTGTTTGAAGTCATGTGCTCTGGAAACTCCAGCATTTTTTAAGTTGGCTTTTCTTCCCAATTGAGATGAAATTAAAAATATTTCTCAAGAGGAATGGGTAGAGCAGAAAGTTGCAGTACAAATTTTACTGGAGAAAGTAGAAATAGTTTTTGCTGCCGTTAACACAAAGCATTTTAATGTCCCTTGTTAGAATCAGCTTAGAGTCCATTCAACACTGAAGTGCATCTTCTTCAAACTTTGTGATGTCTGAAAGGACAGGAGGGGAAGTTCAATCTCCTGGGAGGACCATGTTACACCTCCTTAGCAAAAAACCTTTGAGTTTTAAATACTTGATTTTCCACCAAAATCTCCGCGAGAGTTTTCTTTCTAAAGCTGCATTCTGGAAAAAGTTTTCTATATTCTCACAAAAGCAGGCTCTTCTACAAGGTTTATAATAACTCCTGCTTCCTTTTGAGAGCTGAAACAACAGACTTACAAGCAGTATGTTGGCACTTTCAGCTCTCCAATAATAACAAATATGAAATCCAAAAGTATTTATGGATAAATACTTTTCAGCACAAGATTTAAATTAAAATTAGAGATGGTTCTTCTTGCAAAAAGCCCTTGTTTTGTTCCGAGTCCTTGATAGCATAAGATCTTCTCAGCACCTCAAAATGTTGTGGTGGAAAAGCACGTCAATGATAAAACCTCTCAGAATCCAGGACATTGCTTTTGTTCACACAAAACTTCCATTAATTCCAAATAATTTTAACCTGAGTTACTACACAGTGCTAAAGGACTTAAGTATTCCCCAATAATGCACAGATGTTATCACTTCATGCAGAAAATACCCAATCTGCTAATTTCTTCTTTGAATGCAACAAAAAGTGAGGAAGAGTCATTTAATTACTGGTGAGGATCCTCAAAAGAGGCTGGTTACATTAACATCAGATGCAGAGCATGCTATATTCTTCCCACTGAAAAAAAATTCCTAAAAACCAAAACCAAAACAAAAACAACACCCCCTGCCCCAATATGAAAGAGAGGCATTGTTTTGTCAGAAGCTTTTTTCCAATGAAAATATGGAAATAAAAAATAAACCAGATTTCACTGCTAATTATTTCGCAGGTTCACAAGACAACAAAAAGCACCTGGTTAAAATGATTGGGCCATCAAGCCCTTTGTCTGTGAGGAATGACTGTTTCCAGCAGCAATGTGTAAACAGGACTTCTTGCAGGCTGAAGAACCAAATACACAAAAATGTAATTATTCTTTTCAGAACACCTTCACTTTGTTCTGGACAGCCAGTGTTCCTACAAGTACTTTGTTTTAGCTCAGGTGGATTTTCTGCAGATGGGCAGAGGCTGGGCATGCCAGGCAGGGTTTGCTGTTCCAGCTGCGGGGAATGCCAGGGCATCCCTGCTGGGGCATGGAAGGAGGAACAGGCACCAAGGGTGGGGTTGGACCCTGCCCACAGCCCAGGGGCTCAGGAGCTGCTGCTGCCCTGGGTTTGGGGCTGCCTGCAGGGACCCTGCATGTTGTCATTATAGTGCAACAGTTCTGTTATCATCACATTGCAAGGGCTCCCTATTGCTAGAGTTTGATGTTCCTTGTAGGCAGCTCCTCTAGCACTGACTCTTCTTTGTCCTCACAGTAACCAACTGACTTCAGTTTCCCTCAACCAACCAATCCACTCTTTTATAATGCTCTTCTTATTGGCTACAGCTGTGGTCTGTTAACATCAGGCCTGCTCCTAATCCTTAATAATTAACCCAGCTGTGATTCTTTAGGGGATAAAATTACATTCTACACCACCTTCATTTACCCATACTGTACCCCCCTACACCTCCAGGCTCAGGTGTGCAGGGCAGAGGCGGGAGCTCACCAGCACCCACCACACTTGCTTGGTTTGGGACTAAGGAACAGTGTCTGTCACCACCACGTGGCCTTTGGGACAGGAAGGACTCAGCCAAAGAGGGCAGGAAATGCTGCCCTGCTGGAGCCAAACATCCCTGTGTGAGTGAGGAAGACAAAGAGAGTGGCTGATAGTGCTTCCTTGTGCCCATAAATCTTCACTAACTTAGGTCAGATTCTGCCACACCAGTTGGAGGCAGAGTCTGGAGCTGCTTTCTCAGTTCTGCTGCTTTTTCCAGTGAAATAGGAATACACTGATTTATAGCCTCTAACCCCACAAGAAGCAGTGAATATCAGTTAATGTTTGTACAGCTCTATTGTTGGAGCTTGTCTCTTCTCTGACCCTGAGTCAATGAAACTCCACTTCCGAGCTGCAACAAGAAGGAGAAATGTAAACTAACAGCATTACAGATCATTAACCCAGAATACAACTCCTGACACAAAAAAGCACAGGACAAGATGATGTTAAAAGGACAAAACTGAACACTCTGGAGCTCATTTTTAACCTCGTTGCCTTACCTCCAGTAGCACAACCAAATGTAATTACAGCCAGCAGCAAAAGGAAAATCAAGATCACAGACTCAATCCCGATTAAAATAAATAAATAGGGAAAATATAGAAAGCATATGGGCACTGAAGAGCAGCATATGGATCACGTCCTGAAGTGCAAGGCCTGCCATATGCTTCCAGAGCCTGGTTCAAAGGAAAACCTCGCTCCCTCCTCCCGATGTCTTTGGCTAGGTCACGAATCAGCTGCCTCCCAACATCTTGTGCCATTGGGCAAGTTTGCTTTTGAATAATGAAGCAAGTTTCAGCTCAGCATGGGGAGAATCCCAGGTAGAAAGTGGGCAGATGGCTGGTGCTAGTTAAGCAGGCAGGGACTGAGATGAAGCATTCCCCTCTTCCTTCTTTCAGGCCAATCTTTGCATTGTGTCCTGCACCAGCTGTGTGCATCTAAACCTCTTTACCTCCTGTTTCCTTAAGAAAATAGTCCTTAATTTTTCTGACCTCCCGTGCTGACCCGCCAGCCCTGTAGGGAATGTTAATGAGCTGTTAGCATTGCTTGGGATGTGGCACTCAACCAGTTTGTGGAGTCCTCCAGCCTCTTCCTACCCAGGCCCCTGTTTTTCATGCTTCACTGGCCCCAACCAACCCCATCTGCCTGTGGATGTCTAGCATATGCTCTGTGCCTGGCACTGCCCAGCAGGAAATGATGCCTTGCAGCCATCCCGGTGTCTGGCATGAGATAAGGACAATTTAGATCACAATCAAGGAGCAGCACTACTCAAGCGTGGGGCTAGGAGAGGAGGAAGGAGACATCAATGAGTGGTCCCCAGAGAGAGGATTTCCTGCCATGCTGCAACTGCAGGGATGGAGTGTGACAGTGTTCACAGGGGTTCTTGGATGAGGGGAGAGACGAGAATGTTGACTCCATGTTCAGAAGGCTTGATTTATTATTTTATGATATATATATATATATTACATTATAACTATGCTAGAAAGAAATAGAAGGAAAGGTTTCCTCAGAAGGCTAGCTAAGCTAAGAACAGAAAAGAATGAATAACAAAGAGCTGTGGCTCAGACAGAGAGTCTAAGCTATCTGGTCTGTGGTCGGCCATTAATTGTAAAAATTCAAGATGGCCCAATCAAAAACCTACCTGATGCATTCTACAGCAGCAGATAACCATTGTTTACATTTTGTTTCTGAGGCTTCAGCTTCTCAGAAGGGAAAATACTAAAGAAAAGGATTTCCACAAAAAGATGTCTGCAGCAATGGAGGGCAGAGATGGACTCTCCTAGATGGGTGCAAAGCCAGTGCTGAGGACTTAAAAGCACCAGGAAGCACTGAGGTCTGCACTGCTGTGTGGATTCCCTGGATGCCACACATGAAATGCACTCGCAATTATCGATGGCTTCACCGTGATCAAGGGGAGCAGAGACAAAAGCTGCTGCTCAGGGATTCTCTCTGTCTCCAACAGCTTGGGCCAACAGGGAGCTGGATCCAGGAGATCCCAGTGGAGGCTGTGCTGCAGGCTGGGTGCTGGGTGCAGGAGATCCCAGTGGAGGCTGTGCTGGATGCAGGATGCAGGAGATCCCAAGGGCAGGCTGTGCTGCAGGCCGGGTGCTGACAGCAGCACTGCTGGGATCCAGCTGTCCCAGCTGCAGCCCGGAGCAGGGCAGGGCTCTCACTGCAGCTCAGCATATGTCCAGGGAGGGCAGGGAGGGAAAGGCTCCTGTCCCATGGCTGCACTGCTGGCCCAGCCTGGCCAGGGATTGCTTTCTTCCTCTGGTTTTTGGTAATGTTAAGTTTTGGTGTCACGCTGGGCTCGCATACAGAGCGCACACCATGGCAGAATAGGGGTCGGACCTCGCGCAGGTCAGCCCTCCCCACCCACAATGGCTTCAATATTTTCAATATTAGTCCAGTGCTGTCAAACCTGGGCATTCAAAAGTCAGGGCTCAGAACTTAAAAACATAAAAAAAAAAAAAAACAAAACAAAAAAAAACCCATAAAACCACCCCAAAAAACCCCCAAATCAAAACAAAAAAGAAACAAAAAAAAAAAAAAAAAAACAACTCAACAAAACAAAAAAACCAAACCACAACAAACAAAAAACCCAAAAAACAACTAAAAAAACAAAAAATACCCAAAAAACCCACCAAAAAAACTCCAAAAAACCCACCCCAAAAAAAACCCAAAAAAACCCCAAAACAAAACAAAAAACCCACCCCAAAAAACCAAAACAAAAGAAAAAAAACTCAACAAAACTAAAAAACCCCCCAAACCAAACAAACAAAAAACCAAAAACAACAACAACAAAAAACCACAAAAACACTCCAAAAAACCCCACCAAAAAATCTAAAGGAAAAAACACCACCCACCCCCAGTCCTCTCCATTTCAACTAAAAGCCATACCTTATTTTAAAGTTTTAAATCACTATTTTTGCTCAAGATCCTAAATTTTTTCTTCTGGAAGGACCAGATATTCACCTGGTTTTGGGATACCAAGAACAAAGGAAAAACAAAGCCCTACCTGATAAAATCCAGGTAGGCAACAGCAGACTCTAAACCAATCCTGGTTTCCAATCATACTCCATAAACTGGAAAAAAAAAAAAGGCCTATCTTAAGTCTATCCTTTACATCTAATTAAAGTACACTGAAAGCATAGGAAATGTTGCTAGGTCAAATGACTGCTAGCTGTAAAAAACATATACAGACTTTCACAACATTTCAGATTAATTTTCCATCAGAATTTAAGATTTATACTGAAAAATAAAATCATTATTTTGCACAATTGAGCTAAATCCATATAATCCTAACTGTGGCTGATGAGCTCACATTTTCTTTTTCCTTTTTTTAAGAGAGAATATATGATAAATTTTGACACATTAACTTGCCTAAATTTAGATAAGGAAAAAACAAATGTGTCATTTACTTACAGTTACTTAGTTTGAACCTCATAGACATAAGTGATTGGATAAACTTTGCTACTTGCTCCCAATGAAGACATCGTGACATTTAAAGAGAGGATGACTGAAGGAACAGTGACAGCGCTGAAATTTGGATTTGGAATTCTGGTTAATATTTTCAGTTCTGCTGTAGACTTGTCATATAACCTTGTAGGGAAAAAAATAAAACACAAAACAACACATTAATCCTGTCTTAAAATCCAAATCCCAATTAATCTACCAAATAAAAGACTTCAATAGTTAATTGAATTTGCTTTCAGTCTCTCAGAAAGAAGAGGGTGCAGAAGTGCAGTAATATCTGCAAATTCTAGATTATGTTCTCATAGCCTGACTCCCTGTGCTCAGATCCCCTGACACTCTGGAGGTGTGAATGCCTGCACACACATAAAGCAGCAAAGAACAGAGGTTCCCATTTTGCTGGAATGCAAAAAGGTAAAACTCTGTGCCTGTCAAACAGAGGATTAGGAAAATAAGCATGTAATTGAGTGGGAGGCAGCAGAAGTTGGAAGGTGTCCACAGGAAAACTTAGTTCAATTGGAGGATCAGTTCATGACCGTACCTTCCCACAAAACAGAGTGGATTTGTCAGTGAAACTTTATTTCCTGATTGTGTAGGGAAGTGGATCAAACAACAGCAGCCCTAGAGATCACGTTCTGATGTGAACTTCAAGAGTTTGAATTAAAAAAAAAACATTAAATAACAGAAGAAAAACAAATGTAGATGGGAAACACCCAAGATCTCCCCAAACAAAGAAAAGAAGTGCTGATGAAAGAAAAGAATACTCATTGTTAATAATGTTCTCTTGGAAGGTGGAGGATTTGAGGATGATGATAACTGATGCTCACTCAGGAGGGAGTGGAGTGAGCACAGGGAGCTGAACGCGTCTCACGAAATTCTGGTTAGGAGGAGTGGCTGGGCAGGAGCCAGAGCTGGATTATCTCAAACTGATAGAGGCAGCACACGTGTTTAGAAAGAAGAAGGAGTGCCAAATATGCAGCTCCTCGCTCCCACAAAACATAAGGTGTTTTATTTCTGCATCAGATGTTTCAAACACAATTGACTTCTATTAAGTTTCAATGTAAACCACTTTGCTTTCCTAATGTAGCATGAACTTTAACTGTGGCCATTTCAGAGACATTACATGGATACCATATTACCAAACAAAAGATACACATTTGCTGTCTCTCAGAATTATGGGTTTTTTCTCTTTCTCTCTCACCCTGTCTGGAACCTGGACTTTTTTCTTCTTTCCAGCTCTTTCTCATTTATATCCATACATGTGTTATACGAATTTTCCAAAACATTTGTCATAAATATTATGTCCTTGTTAGGAGACAGAAAAAAAAAATAGAGTTGGCATTGTTTTACTTTATAGGGTGCAAATAGAAAGGAATTGAAACAATGTTCTAACTAGAAGGCATTTACTGGTCAATTGTATGCATTTTGTGGACACCAAGAAAGGCAATTTGCCTTCCATCCTAAAGGCTGGGCTAGTCAGGGGCTATTTGGAGGTGGCAGTGCAGTTGTGCTGAAATAATTCTGGCAGAAAAGTCATTGTTCTGCATTCACAATTACTGGAATGTGCATCCCTTTGCATTACTGATCAAAAGGCAGGACAGTTTGAAGCATTTCATTTAATCAGGCAATGAGAAAGGCTGCTGATTAGTTGGCTAATTCTGGCTCACAGGCTAAAACTTGATCACAGGTTTTCTAACAGCAAATTAAAGGTAAAGCCAAGGAAAAGTCAGAAGTTTGAGCTGGCAAGAGTTCATGGGACTCCCTTCTCCAGTTTTGATTCATAAGTAATTTTGTGTAGCTCAACTTCCAGGTTTGCAACTGAAACCTCACAAGCAAAAACTGAATGCCTTGCTTCATGGCTAGGAAAAAACTCTGCACATTCCTTATGAGAGGTGCAGTGACAGCAGCTTCAGGTCCTGGTCTGCAACTCTTGCTGAACTCTTTGCCCCACAATTTGCAGGTTGCATTTTGCCTGGATTTTGGTACAATTAATCCCATTACTTTGTCAAGCAATCAGAGATAAACAGAGCCATATAAAGTTCTAAAGAGGTACCCACCTAAAAAAAGTGAAGGGGAGGAGACAAAAAAGCAGAAACCTCACCCTGAAAACTGTTATTCCATCTTTCAGGAACTTCCCATCCATTCTATCAGAGCAGAGCTCTTGGGATGTGCCTCATCCAGCTGGAAAGGGATGGCCACACTACCCTCAGGCTGGCTTGTGCTCACCTGGGCTGGTTTCTCCAAGCTGTGCCTCTGTGCCTTGCCTGCTTCCAGACTTGTCCTGCCAGAGGAAATAAGCACATCCAGCCACACTTCATGTCAAAAATTTTATAATTCAATTATTTCTCAGCCTGAGCTCCCAGAGCCTTTTCAAGGATCTCCAAATTGGTCAAATAATCTGGAATGAACCTAAAAGAGAAATTGTGGCTGCTCCATCCCTGGCAGTACTCAAAGCCAGGTTAGATGGAGCTTGGAGCAACCTAGGACAGTGGAAGATGTCCCTGCCTATGGAAGATATGGAACAAGATTGTCTTTAAGGTCCCTTCCAAGCCAAACCATTCTATGATTCTATGAAAAAGCAGCCTGAAGCTATTCAGGAACAAACCAAACCTCTGGAATAGCATTTACATCCTCTTAAGAGAAAGGAAGAGCTGCCAATGGGATACACATTGGGGTGCCCTTGCCCTCTGCGCCAGGCCCTTCCCACGTAGCCTGTATGAAATCAGGAGAGGATAACCATGTCCTGTCTCAGGAGCCTGCACCAGCTGCAGGAGCAAACAGCAAGTGAGCCCACTGCGCACAATGGATGAAGTGTGAAATTAGTTCTGTCATCTCCACACACACCACAGTGAATCAGGCCTTGCTGAGGGCTTCAGCAGATCAAAATTTCCAGTTGTTTAACTTGAGATCAAGGCAGGAGCACACAGGACCCTGCCCCGCTCCTCTCCGCCGGGCTAAGAGGCCGAAATAAAACCGAGGCTAAACAAACCTGCAGGGAGAAGAGATGAAGACGTGGGGGTTGGAAAGAAACGACCCCTTCACCTTTTGCTGCTTTTAGTGGATTCTAATTAGGAATCTGGCAGTGCCACCCACTCAGCGGGAAGCCCACATTATTAAGGCTGGCATCAAAAGCAAGCCGACTGCAATCTGCAGGAGCGGCTGCCGAACTGGCACTGCCTCCCCTCCGCTCTTGGCCACAGCACCACAACAGATGTCTGAAGGGTTGCTGTTTCTTTTCCTAGCCCTACCCCCGCTTTGCATGACCTTATGCCAGAGATTACATGTGCAAGTGCCAAGGTAAAGGTCCTTAATGGGTCAAAGAAACATCCTTAAGAGGCTATTTCTTTTAAACCTCTCTAATTTTAAACGGTACATTGAGGCTGTGAATGAGCATAGTCTTGTGGGGGACACAGAGAAATGTAGAACCATTCAGCTGTAATTATAGTAATCTAGTATAGTCAGTGTGAAAAAACAATGGCCTTTCCTCTCGTTATTCTGAATCATTTGTAGATGTTCATGTTTTAATCATATTTTCCACATGAATCGATATGAGAGAGAGAACGACAGAGAGATAATTATGTGCGCTGAACAAATATTCTACCTAACTGAGGTTGTGCTGGGAAGGGCTGCTGGTAATTAATGAAGTACTGCCACACACTTGTCAAGTGCAAGCAGCTCTTTAAGGGCAAGCCATCATTTCAAATTGGGAGCTCCCTGAGATTTAACAGAATTGGAAAGAAAATAATAAAGTTTGGTATCATCTCCTTCAGCACCAGCTTCCAAGAGCGAGCAGAGGAGGTTTGCACGTGGAATGCAAAAGGTGCCTGGTGTCTGCTTGCGCTGTGTGAATGCAAAGCACGGCCTTGGCTCGTTTAGAGTGTGATCAAGGGGCACAATCTTCCCAGAGAGATGTGGAACTAAAGGAAAGTGCCACAATTGCATGGCTGAAACACTAAATGTTTATTTCTACTTGTTTTCTCAGAAAGTCTCTTCACACCAAGGCAAACCTCTCAAGGTACTGAGTGGGATTTTTAAGGACCCACGATTAAGCAGAATTTTTGAAAGCCTTCTGTTGGTTTTAGACCTGAGAAGGGGGGAAAAAAACAAGCCCTAATATCAAAACAGAAAAACATTTCTTTTTCATACAGATCCTAGAGGAAAGCAGAGAAGCCACACTGAACTCTCAAGCAGCACCCCAAGTCCTGGGCTTTTCAATCCCTTCCTGTTAAATTCAACTTCCAGCATTCAAATGAGTGTTATAATCACTGCGGCACAGCCGACACCGAGCCTGAATTATAATATACTACCAGCTCAGTGTGCCAAAAGCACTTCCCTCTCTCTCTCTTTCCACACCAGTTCTCCGATTTCTCAGCTTTTAAATACCCTCTTGTTCTTTCTACGCACTCATTGTGCAACACAATTTATTTCTGCAACACATCGTTACAGCAAGGGAAGTGTGAGAGGAGGTGGGGACAGTAGACACGCAGAGGTGTGAATGGGTGGTAACAAACTAAGTGCTATAGTGAGCCACCAGTCAACACCTTGAGGCTTCAGAGGAAGGGGGAAAAGCGGGGAAAGAGAAAGAAATGTATCTTCGTGTGCTTTCTAACTTCCACGAGCATTAGAGAGCCCCTGTGCCAAGGCAGATGCTGCATTACCGAGGCACAGTGCACTGTGTCAGCCACAAAGAACACAGACCTGTACGTGTGCCAATATCAGCCCTCCATCATCCATCCTTGCAGCCTCTTTGTCTCTCTTTAGCCTCACTTCTTTTTGCTAAGCTGCTTTCTCCACAAGAAGGAAATAAATGGTTTGCAAGGGGAGGAAAAGCCCCCGCCATTTCACACATGCATCCAAACCAGCATTCCCAGGCACAAGATAAAGACACTAAACAACCACAGGGAAAACCTCTTACATTTTTATATTAATAATATTTATGAACCAATTTTAGCATTGTTTTTCCATCCAACTTGTTCAATAGAACCATGAATTTTACTGGGGGTTTTAGGGTGAGATTTGAATGACCTCAAATCTTCTCTTACCAACCATTTAAAAACTATTCAGGAGGAAAATGCAGCTCAATACAAAAGCTACAAATTCAGTGAAATGTTTGTACAGAAATACTGTACCACCTACCATCATTTGTGTGGGTGTGATGAAACTCTACTCTTAGTGACTTTAGAGAGACTACAGCTACATCCGTACACCCCTCCAAAACCAGGAAAGGAAAACATGTAATGGATGAGGAAAGCAGACAAAGACGGGCAAAAAAACCCAAACCAAACCAAAGAACAAAAAAGCAAACAAACAAAACTATGAAAAAAATACTAAAAAAGGCTTAATATTGTTCATGATATTAAATAAATATCACCCAAGCAGTCAATGCTAGACCTGATATTGTGCATCCTTCATGTCTCATTGCTTGTTGGACTAGGCAAACACTGCCACTCTGAAAAGGCTGAATCTCAGTTACACACTGTGTCCTGTGTTCCTCAGCACAGGGGAAAAAACAAAATGCAGAGAAGCCAGAAAAGAGGCTTTTAGCAGTGAATCAGGTCCTCACTCCCCATGAGACAAACTGACCTGGAGTCTGTGGGTTGAGACACAAGAGCACAAAATGGGAGGAAGCAGAGAGTAACTAGGCAAGGATGAAGCATCACTTGCAAAAGAATGAGCCCCTAAAATATCCTGCACCTTCAGCACAAGCACTTGCACCCCACATTCCCTGCCTGGAGCTGCTGCTGCAGGTGCAGGAATGCCTTGGCAGTAAATGGGTAACAAATGATAAAATCTATTGTGCAGGAGAGAAGGGGAATTCATGGATAGGCAGCCTTTTCCCAAAGACCAATATCTCCACACTCTGATTGACCACATTCTTTCCAAGGTAAGGCTTGGTGAGTTTTAAGGGATCATAACTCACTCATAAATGTTTGAATTACAGCTAAAATTGGGCAAGTTTCATGCAAGTTTCCAGCTCCAGAAGCAACTTTTTTCTGCACGTTAGATTTAGTACAGAAAATCACATGCCTGTTTGAAGTTAGGATAGCTCAAAGCAATTGGAGCTGATGGTTTCAAATGGTCTCAGCACTAACAGCCCGTCTGGGAATCACTTGTTTTCCTAAGAAACAAACCCAGAGAATGGCCCAAGGACAATTCAAGCCCTGAGCTGGCAATGCTGTCCTTTTCTTTCTTGGGGACAGAATTTCACCTGATGTCCTTATCTGGATATTGGCCAAATTATTACAACATCAGCTGCACCTGATTCTGGACACAGCTTGGGGACCAACCTGCAGGAAACTGTTTCAGACTGGGAGACCAGAACATCAAAATTCAATATAAGGACTAATAGTTATTTTATTTTTAAAGTGAAAAAATACAAATATTTTACATTATTTATCACATAATTTAATAAATAATGTCTCCTACTACCTAATGTTTACAAGGTCAAGGAAAACATAGTTTTTGTGTGTATTCCAAATCACAGTGGCCATGATTCCCTCATAACATCCAGCTACAGGTAAGGAGACATCAGGGGCACAAGCTTTAGCTATGAAACCTTGGAATGTGAATTATCCAGAGACAAGGGATCTTGTCCTGTTCTGGGAGATGAAAAGCAGTCTTAGAATAGAGAACAGAAAGAGGATGGATGAGATAGAAACAAGGGAGAATTGTTTAAATAGGGCATGATTTTTATGCTCAGTTTGACAAACACACATCTCCAGTAAGACCAGGAGAAACTGCATCCACTGTTAACTGAAAGCAAGGCCTGGACTCCCTAACAGAGTTATTTTCTGTGAGATTGTCCTTTAGGAGAACATCTACAGCTGTATCTACTTAGCCGTAGCCTCAGTGATGTCTACTGTCATCATTCAACTACTTTATAAGTGGGTCACCCTTTAAGAGAGAGCAGAGAACTCATTTCACACTGCCAGAACCACAGAGGGAACCACTTGCCTCTGTTTTGCACATTAGCAGTTTACTGCCATCACTGCAGAACATTTTCATTTTCTGTCTGCGCTCTCTGCTCCTGCTGTGGAGATTTCCCTCCCACCCTGACATTCCTGTTGCTGCAGAGAACCAGGAGCTCTGCTCACACTGCGCCTTCAACAGGTATTTCTTCTCAAATGTGTGAATTCTTCCTTTCCAGCTGGGCCACCATCCAATCTTTACAGAACATACCTTACATGAGCAGGTGCTTCATATTGAGCACAGATGCCCAGAAATGCACGAGCCGACACATTTGGGTAAGAAGCATTGCCAGCACAAGCTTCCTCATTAGGTTTCAGTTCCATCCTTAGCTAGTGCTGCAAAAGTGAAGAAAACAGAGTTTTACACGGAGCCTCACAGCTCCTGTAGCACCCAGAAGTGGTTATGACTGAATATGCATGGACAAAAAATAAACAAATCTGGTATATTAAAAATAAATAGTAGCCTAGTCCTGTTTTCAAAGAGGGATTTCCTGGCAACAGGTTGTGGATGCCTTCCCTACCTAGCACTCAGTGGCAGCCTTACAAGAGCAGCAGCACATGTCTTTGATACACACATACATTAGTTTCAAACTCTGATCACTGGAATGTACCTGTGCAGAGAAGGAAATGTGTATGCAGAGTTATTTGTACCTGCAAACTGAGCAAAAATCAGCTACAACTCAGCCCTCCATGGTTTGTACACAAGGGCAGCTCTTGGAGTGCCAGAGATCAATTAGAAAACTCTGGCCAAACACAACTGGAAGCAATGTTGAGGCTCATGTACATCCCTGGCATGTTCACCCCTGGGTGAGCCAGTGCCACATCACCCATTTGCAGAACAACCATTTTTTGGTATTTGCAGAGCTGACAGTGTGGCACTTGTGCAGTTGCAGAGTTCCAGGGAAGCCTTTCACACATCACAAGCAATTTTCCCTTCTGTAATAACAGCAGCCCTCAGTGCTGCTGTGGCGTGCAGGAGGAGCAGGAAGAGAGACCAGGTGGGTTCGTGGATGACTTAACTTTAAAAATAACACTTTAAAAATATAATAACAACAATAATTAAAAAAATATTTCCACTGGCCCAGCCTCAGCACTGCTGGAATGTCTTATTTACTCGCATAAAGAGGAGGTGAGAGGGGATGTAGCTTCTCTCAGTCACTTTCTTATTCAGCTGGCGTGAGGCTGAGGAACTGAAACACACTCAATTAAATCTTGTAGTGTGGCTGCTTGGGGTGTTTTTTCCTCCCCCTCCTTTTTCCTTCTTTTCTCAATCCAAGATTCAGACAGGAAAGCAGCACCACTTTCCACTGAAGCCAGGGTGCTTTGGGAAACATCTCAACTGGTTTTTAAATCACATTTCCAGGACCTGGGAGAGCTTTCCAAAAAGTGCTCTGGCCCACCCACATCCAAACAGCAGAGACTCCAGAGGAGCCCTAGCCAGCCCCAGCCTCTTGCAGGACACATGTGGGTGTGGGCCTCTGAGTTTTGGACACTTGCTGAAAAAAAATAAAAAAATAAAAAAATAAATGGAAAGGCAACTTCAAAGGGAACTAGCTGAAGCACTTCACAAATTAATCACGCCTGGTGGAAAAGATGATTAGTGGCTTCTTGTGCTCTGGTTTTAAAGCTATTGATCTTGGGCACAGGAAGGAGCTTTCATATGCTCCACAAGCCACAGATGGTCAAAAGGGTCCTGAGAGGAAAAGACAAAAAGAAACCACAAGGGAACTGCAGGCAGTACCAGAACTCAAGGTGTGTCCCAGGGACCCACTGAAAAGGATGCACTGCAAAATCAGACACAGCAGCAGAGCTTTTGCTGTTCCTCCTTTTCCCAGTTCCCTCAAACCATTATCTAAGATTTCTGCCTTTGAAGCAAGTAAGCATGAAAAAACCATTTCCAACACTTCAAATACACCACACCAAGAACACCAAATGAAATAATTTGCCCCATCTTAGGTGCTGTTTTCAGATCCACAGGCTATGACTACACAGCTCAAAAGCAGAAAGGTTGAAGCAGGAACTGTAAGAGGAAAACAGAAAGGATTTTCATCTAAACCAACAGCTGGGTGATTGAAAGTAATGTAATATCTCCCTCTCAAGCTCTCTGGCCAGGTTTATAGACTTTCTGCAAGCTAAATTTTCCACAAAACAGACAATTATATCAGCAAATACAAACTATAATCCCTAAATTGCCTCCAGTGTAGTTGTGTGCAGGGTCAAGTTTTCTTCTGGGAAGCACTGTCCATTTCCATCTCCAATCAAAATAAAATTAGATGTATGAAATAACCAACATTTTTCCACAGCAAAAACTCTACATATTCTTGCTCTTATTATAGAAAACCACATATCTTTTAATGAAATTGCTGAGAAAATTTGAAATTGCATCAGGTAACAATATCATGACAAGGTAAACAGGCCAGAATTCCCCATCTAGGAGGTGGTGGTGGTAAAAGTCTGGAGTGGGACTTACTGAGCTTCTCATTGTGGCAGGAAGAGCTGGGATCAGGTCCTGCTTCTCACAGCATTCAGAAGTTCAGGTGCTGGACATTCTTCATCCTGAAATATACAATATTATATATGTAAATATATTTTTTAAAATTTTTAAATACCTTTCTATTACCATACCCATCCTGGACCTAATGAAAATTTGGGCAATTTCATCTGTCTGTCTTCTATTTCCCTTAAATTACCTCAGCTTTATGTACCCAGTTCCCTTGTGACAACGAGCAACAACTGGAATGGCACAATGACAAGGCTGGAGCACAGAGAAACAAACAGCAGGTGTGTGAGCAAAGAGGGAAAATGGGGCTTGTTTGACTTGGCAAGTGTTCTCCCAGCCAGGACTTCAGGGAGGAAGGCAGAGGCTCCAGAATGCCTTCATGGAAAATAAAGCATATTTAAACTCCAAGGAAGGAACTGTTCCTCTGATCAGAACCCTCTGAAATCAATTCAAATAGCTGAGGCAGCCTGGGAGCTCTTGATGACTGTATTAACATTTTGACATTTCTTTGCACAGTCACTGGAATTACTTTATTAGCAAGGATCTAACAGCCTTATGCTCCACTGTGGAATAGTGGAGCAGGAGAGTGGAAAGAAAAATCAAATCAAATCACAGTAGATGCTTTCCTATCCTTCTGATGGCAGCATTCTTCCCACAAGAATATGCTCCCCTAGGAGGAACTGTTTGAGAAAACCAAAAACTACAAACTGCTACTGAATTATTTCTTTTCAATATAAATAGGAAAATTTAAGAAAGCCATTTGTGTGCCATCCTACTGGTTGCTCCAGAGACTCTTCTTCCTACTTTTAGTGCCAAGAAAAACAAATCAATAGCCAGAATGCACTACCTGCAAAATTTTTTACTTATTTGGGAGCAGACCAAGAGAGAAGACATAGAGAGAGGAGAAATGAAAATAAAAGAGTTCCAGTCATCTCAAAGCACAGAACAAGCACACTGAAATAGACCCCACAGCACAGGGTGGCCTGAAAGTCTCACCTGGGGAACAGCATGGAATTTTCCTGCAATGCATCCAAGATGCTCAGAGAAACTGGGCTGCAGCAAGCAGGAAACCAGTCCCTAATCACGACATGCATGGTTGGAAAGCACGAAACATCTAATTTTATTACCAAGCAGAGCTGTGAAAAGTGTTTCTCATCAAAAAGTAAAATGAGTAAGGTTTGGCTACTTTACTGTAAAAATGTGATAACGTAGGTATAAAAAGAAAAATGGGCAAAGGGATTTTTTGCAGGCAGAGCAGTGCTGTCTGGAGGTGAGAGCAGGCAACCTGGGAGACCAAGAGCCTATTCCTGGCACTGCCACCTGCTCGTGGGGCTGGGCACCCTGCAGCTCGTGTCACCCACCTGTCCCAGGCTGTACAACCACAGCCGAACACAGCCCCAGGGCACTGGCCCACTTCTGCAAGGAATGGCCTTTTAAATAAGAAATTATTACCTCTCATATTAACATGAAGGTGTCCTAATTTATTTTTTTTTTAAGGCAAAGGAAATCCCACCATCACAATATTTACTAATTTTATACAGTGCTTTCAATGTTCTAGAGTTAATTTAAACTGAGTGATCCTTGCACTGTTTGCCCTTTCCCATGAGGTTTTTCTACTTCCAAAAACCTTTCCTCCTCATGGCATCTTTTGGATTTCTGTACTTCTGTAAGAGACAGCAAACAACAGCAAATCAGATCTCAATATTTCCAACACAAGATGCCAGTGAACAACTCAATAATACACCAATTTCCCCTAACCAGGGAATAAAATGGTGACACACACCCATGTGATCCAAGATCATGCCAGACCTTTCTACTACAGTTGAAATTTCCTTTCCTTCCTGTTTGATGCTGATTTTCTGCAATTCCTGTTCAATGCACTTTTTGTAGCTCTCTGGTTTCACTCTCTACGAAATTGTGTAAATTTCTGTTATTTACACATTAATTACCCAGACTTAAACTGTTAAGGCTAGTCCAGAGTTAACAAGTGCCCCAATGTTGCTATCAGATCCTCTGTGTCAATTTGTTGATTTATTATCTCAGGTCAATGTGGTTTCAAGCAGGAGGATCCAATTGCAAAGTTCTCATCACTGAGATGGGAATGCTGGCATGGGACAAATGAGCAACTCTCAGGAGAGAAGCAGCACTGAGTGAGTACCTCAGCCTCTTAATTTTCCTTGATCACAGCACTTTTGGTAAAGTATCTCTCAGCAAAGCTTGAGACAATTAATTAGGAAGCACCCTGGAGTGTGAACAACAGAGCCTTTCTGTCATTTGAAGCCAGTCTTTATTAATCTCTCCAATTTCTCTAAGGCAAGGTTACATAAACCATGTTCTTCTATATTATACATATTTGCTTTGGGTCCTTCTTCTGCTGGGGGATAAGACTTAAATGCAGAGGGATTTTGCAATCTCTAAAACTCAGCTGTTAAATATCCCTTTACTAATAACTTACCCCATTTTGCCATCTGAGCAAGCACTTCAAACGCTTTAGATAGGCTGCAGTGCAGGAATCAAAGAAGAAATATTGGGTCATTTTCCACTAAATTCTAATTTCATTTTGAAGCCCAGTAGGCATTACCAAACTGATGACAACAGAGCTACAAAGAGTTTGATGTTTAAAGCATCTACACTGAAAAAGGCAGAAAAATAAAGAGACCTTTAGACTGGATGTCTCAGCTTTTCATATGGGTGGTTGACAAGCTGGGCTATAGGGTAAACCATAATGTGCCAAGCACCACGGAGCCTGGAGCCAAGAAAGGGATAATTTCAGGCAAGACCCAGTCTCTAAAGCCAAAACCACTGGCCTGAAAGCTTTTCTCAGAAGGTTTGCTGTTCCCATCACTGCCAGGATGAATTTTAACTCATTATTGATCAAGGGAATTTTAAAATCAATTTTAATTAAATGAAAGATTTCTATCATGGCTTGTTCTGTGTGGGAGTCACACAAACAACATATAAATATATGGAGGCAGATCATGCAGAGTAGATTTGTAGCAGTTAGGTCCTAACCAGGTGAAAAAGAATCCAAAGTTACATGTGAAATCAAATTTGTTGTAGTGAATTATCTACAGTACCTGTCTATTCCCCCTCTCTTTTTGCCTTTGCTATGGAATTTAGCCAAGATCTGCACTTTTTTTTTTTTTTTTTTTTTTTTTTTTAAACTAAAGTAAGCCTTTTTATTATTTATCTTTATTAGGTTCTCACTGAGATCCAAATAACTGGAAAAGGGTTCAGGGGGCCTACTATATGCTGACTACCCAGAACCCTCAATTGCTCAGCTCTCTGTAAGCAGGGATGAGGAGAGCCAGGCTCAGCAAAGGCTCAGCCTTTACAGACAACACATCTCACTGGATCTGCTGTGTAAGATGTTACAGAAAGGATGGAAGCAACAAAATCAACAAATGAAAAGCCTGATCACCAGCTTCAGGTGCCAAAGCAAACCCACACAGTCCTTGCTGTGCTGGAGGGAGCCTGGGCAGGCAGGT
The DNA here is from genome assembly GCF_028018845.1 of Melospiza georgiana. Classification (NCBI taxonomy): domain Eukaryota; kingdom Metazoa; phylum Chordata; class Aves; order Passeriformes; family Passerellidae; genus Melospiza; species Melospiza georgiana. The sequence continues at coordinate 10,295,099 of NC_080446.1, forward strand.
TACAGCCCTGTCCCTGCCTTGGCTGAACCGGGGGTTTATCCTGGGATGCCTGAGCTCCCCCAGACTGCACTACCAAGGAGAAGGAGGTTTATACCTTGCTGCAGGTGCCTCTAAATGACTGTGCTGCTCCGGGGACAGCCACAAAGTCAGGGGACTTGAGGTTCTTACAGCGTGGTGTAGAGCTCAGAGAGAGCAAACCTGCAGCTTTCAGCACCTGCTGACTTTTAAGAGTCCAAATTCCTCCCCTGGCAGGAGGTCACCATTCTGCTCATGCCATGGTTTACGAGTTCAACCCTCAAGCCCAGCCTTGGGCTCAGCTGAGGCCCCAGAGTAAATCAGTGGGAGGTGACTTCATCATATACAGACAATGCTGAACAGGCTCACGAGACTCCTGTAGCATTCACCACTAGCTTTGCATGGACTACAGGCTTTACAATTATTAATTCATTAACATTAATTCATTAGTCACCATGCTGTCTGAGCAGCACAGTCTTATCCTGCTTCTTTGTGCAAGAAATCAAAGGGCCAAAGGGTTAAATGACTTGCCAAAGGTCAAAGAGAAAAATCAATGGAAAAATAGGAATTAGAACCTAAAGATACCCAATTCCTTGCTTTGTGTTTGTTTCACTTTACCTCACCCAATAAATAAAATAAGCAAGATCCCACAAGACTCCTCATAGCCAGGAGAGCTTTTTTTTCAGCTGCAAGATCTCTACCAAGCCCAGCTAGAATCTACAAGGCTTCACTGTGTTTCCAAATACAATGCACACTGCAGTAAATAGGTTATTTTACAACCCTGGCCCAGTTTTCAAAGAGGCCTCAATCAGTGCTGTGCAAAACATTCATGTCCAACCACAAAATTACAATCAGCCTTTGTTTGAATCCAGCCCGTGTCCCTGGCCAGCGGTGGTTAGTCCCAACTCACAGGGTCTGTGAACTGTTAGTCAAAGGTTTTTGCAACATTTTTGCCCTGCCTTGATTTCTCTGAATATTTATAGGCTGCTCCAGTGACTTTCATATTCAAGCAGTGCTGGCTGGAGGGGGTGGGAAGGGGATGTAAATAAGGGAGGGAGTCACATGTTTTCCACTCGCCCCACTTGTTTTGCTTCCAGTAAGGGACACGTGTTGCAAGAAAACAACTGCAAGGCTTTGACTGTGAGACATTTAAATTAGTGCCACAGTATTTCTACACACTTGAATGTTTTCAAACATCCAGCTATTGTGAAATCAGAGTCAACTGTTTGGACATTCAAGCAGACTTGAGGAACTAGAATTTGTAGCCCTGCTCATCAGTTTGGGAGTGGGGATGAGACACAATTTCTTCACAAACTCTTGAAAAGACTGTGAGGTATCAGCAGAAGGAATTAGCTTGAAAAATCCATGTCATGATTTATCCTGCAACCAAAGCATTCCAAGGCAGGATCCACAAAGTTTAGTCACCACTGTGTGGAAATTCATACAGTGGGGATGAGATCAATGGAGCGCATTGAGCGCACGGCAGTTCCTGTCACTGGTCCTTACATAATTCCAAACACCATGAAGAAATCAGGAAAGCATGTGGATGTGCAAATAGCTCTGTCTGCTGAGTGTAAGATATAAACAAGCCCTTTCATTGTGTGTATCTCCTGCTTCACTGTCTCTCTTCGACATGGCATGAAGGGAGGGTTTCCATCTCTCTCACAGGGTTGCTTTAGTTCTGAGGCACAAGGGGACGTGTCCCAGCTCTGAGGAACCCCAGGTCCCCAGAGATGCAGGTTTGCCATCCTTAGTCTATAATCCTCCCCTAAAGATACATCCAGCCGTGGCTGGACGTGATTTTCATCTTAAAACACAAACACAAAATCAGCTCTGCACAGGAGGGAAATGAGCTGATGGCACAATCTAGAGCTGTTTTTGGAAATCAGGCCCTTATGGGCTTTGTCTTCTCAAAACATTCCCAACAAGGGCTAAACAAAGGAAATATCATCCTTTCTTGTGCTGATGACAAATATTCTTTATTCCAAAAAAATCTGATGAAACAGAAGTCTGTCCATACAGATGACAATTCATCTCAACTGGAGATGTCTGCAAACCTCAAGTGGGAGCTGCTGAAACCATAAATGTTAACTGTTGAAAAGTCACAACTGAGAAGCAAAACAGAAGAGAGAATGACAGCCCATGGGCATCTAATGGAAACTACCTCCAGTGTCAGTGCACAAAAGCTGAACCACACTAGAAATAGAAAAGTCTGATGTTGACTCAAGCCCTTTGTAAAATACCCAAATCTCAGAGGACTGCATGGAGAGAGGTTTCCTCTGAATGCAGCTTTATTCCAAGATATTTCCAGTAATTCTTGTCTCCCACCAGGACAAAAACACCAGGACAATTGTCTGGTTTACAGTATTCTTGTTCTTTCATATAAATCTGTTCCAAAATCTGAAGTGTACAGGGGCATAAGAGGATGGAACCTAAGGAAAGAGACAACAGAAATGGTTTTGTTTTGATTATTTTCTTTCCCAAAAGTTTTGTTACTTTGGGTGTAACTTGTGCAGAGGGGAGATGTATTTCCAAAGCTGACAATCGCATACTCATGCTGCTCATAAAGCAGCTGGATAATTGCACTAGAGTTTCACAGAAATCTTCTATTAATGCAGACTATATTTTGTTTTCCCCTGGAAATTTCAGATTGTCCCTACAGCTTTTCAGTTTTGACTGAAAAGAGAAATCTTCGTGTTTTGTAGCTGTGATGAAAAGACAACATGGAAACTACTTATTTTTCCTGTTGACAAGATTGTTTCTTTAGTAAAAAATTAATTTTTTTTAAACTTACAGAAGACAAAAAGTCTCTTATTGTTCCTAGCTCTTTGCTAATTTCACTTTTAAGTATATCAGAGAGGGAAGGATCCCTCCATTTGTTGTCTTGTTCTGTCCATCCTTCCTGCATGAGAACATAAGAGGATTTCACATTCATTAAAATTGCAACACAGCCTGGCTGAAACATGAGTTGGGCTGCATATAGAATAAACCACAGTTATATTACAATGACCTTTCCTGATTATCTTGTACTCTGTCACAAGTTAAATGAGGTCATTACTGATGTTACTGGCATTCCTCTTCCTTGGCCCATGACTTCAAAGACTAATGGGCCCCTTTTGTCACTGAATTCTTGTCAAAATGTTGAGTCCAATCAGACCCCTAATAACTGCACACAGGGTAACATTCACAGATGAAAAGAACATGCAGACACATGCCTTATACATAATTAATCCTTCCAATGAACTTCATGAATTTCAAAATTACACAAAATGGAACAAATCCAACACAGAGTCTCCTGTGGGCATATGAGGTCATGTATCCTGCCAGGAGGGTGAAAAAGCCTTATTCTAACATGGATACCCAGCAATGACTCACACAACTTCATTAACTGATTTATTTTCTCTTCCTGCTGTCATCTCTGTCGCTGTACCTGAGGGCTGACAGTGTTAATCAAGGCACCTGTCTATCACACCAGAAAATGAGCACCCAAAACTATCACAGGAGTCAAAAGAGGCAGCAAATTCCGCATCTGTCCAGTTCTAGTTACTCACACGACCAAGAAACCAGATTTCTGCCCAGAAAAGTTTTCCTCCCCTCAAACAACCGTGCTGGGGGTGGAGTGGAGGGCAGGACTCGCTCTTGGACGCCTGTAAAAGCCGCGGTTGACAATTTTCTTTCTAATGAAAAGTTTGCCTAATTGGGCGCTGGCAAGGCTGCGCACATGTGGCAGCCACATCAGAAGGATGGGCACTGGCACGGAGATGGGCACGGCCTGCTGTGGTTTTTGGGGTGCTCCACGCCAACTGTGTGCTCAAACCCCACTCTCACACGTGGGGCTGTCGTCCAAACACACACACACACACACATACACACCAGCCCTGCATCAACCAGGCAGCTTTGTTGGGTTTGTTCAAAATCAACAACGTGGACGTCGCCTTCTAATAACAACATCAGTATTTCCTCCTCCCTCTTCATTCCACATCTGTGTCTCCCATGTGTTGTTTCTGATAGGCATCAAAACATGCCAAGCATATCAAAGGGAATATTTTAGTTTGGCCTCCCCCCAGTTTTATGGAGATTGTTTGAAAAAAAATAGATGTTGTTTTCTTTCTTTATAAGTAAATTAATTTGTTCGAGAAATCTCAATATTTTCAATATAGGAAGCCACCATTCTCCTTCCAGCCAGGCATAAAGTCAACATACATCCACAAGTGTGAGGAAAAATCAAACAAATCATGGAAGAGAAGAAAAACAAAGTGGGAAACAGTCACAAAAACAGCTCTACACACATGAGGATTTTAGAATCTGAGTTCTTGCAAGCAAAATATAAGAAATTAGTTTTTGAGACAGATTATCACAGAAAAAGAAGAATTGAAAGGTCAGCAAGTTCTTCCCCTTCACAACAGTTGGATAAATATTTCAAGACCACTCCTGATTGATTTCAATTTAATTTGTTGCTAAAAATGTACAGTAAAGGAAATCTGAAGCCTCCTTGGATACATCTTTCAGATGCTTCACAACTTTCATCATTTAATTTTCCTAGTATCTTACACAAATCAACTTGCAACTTTGCAGTAATTGAATCCAATTACTTTTTTACTCACTTCCTCTGACACAGAGGAAAATGTCGATGTTCTTTTTGAAAGAACTTCTTACCTAGAGCAAAGTAACCAGATCCTAAGCTCCATCAGAGCTCGACCCAGTACAATGTCTTAGTTCTAAATATTCCTTCTATTTATCAGAAAGTTTAGAATTCCAGTGTAATGCTAAAGGACATTTGCAATTCTTCCCATTCCAATTCTTTGCAAATCTCATACGTCCTCTTTAAAACACACAGCCCCAGATACAAATAACAAAAAACAGTGTTGACCATATGTGAGCCAAGTGCAGTCAGCTACAAAGCTAAACCCTGCAAGCCTGACACCACACCTTCTTTAAACCAATAATTAAATGTCTGTCCCCATCCCCTGCCACCAACCACATACCTATTTTCCAGCCACTTAACCCTGACCAGATTTCACTCCCTCACCTACAATGTAACCTGGAAAAAGCCCCACAAAAATTGGGACCTATTACATCTATTTTTTTCCTTCAAACCTACTGAACTGGTTTTCCAAGAAAGAAAGAAACTATGTTATAGCTAGCTGTTTCTGTTTCTCAGTTCAAATTTCAGCATCAGAATGTCTAGGAAGGTGTAGCAAAATTTAAGGACCTTGAAAGACACCCGTTCTTGAAAGAGAGATGCTGGAAGTTCAGCATGGGAAGAATCTGAGGCAAAAGGATTCTGATGGAAAGATTTTATTTTTTTTTTTTTCAGGGAGAGCAATGGTAGATAAAGTTCTCAAAAACAAAATATAGCTTCCACTCCTAATACAAATCATAGGAACTGGGTTTGGTACACACAAACCAGTTAAAACTATATATTTTGCCCTCAACAATTAGGAGGACAGAACTATAATCTGGAGTAACCACACATACATTTGCCCTGCAGCAATGGTATGTCAGTACAAGAGCCTGGAAAACAGCAGTTTATAGAAGTCTGCACTTAAATTTGAGGTTTTCAGTTTCTCAGTGGTTAGATCCAATTCAGACAAATAAATTCAGAAAACAAACATCAAAATACAGAAGATTGCAGCAGGAGAGAGGTTAATGCACTCCATAGTTATTGGATTTGTCACCATTATAAGAAAAAAACAAAAGTCTGCTGGTACTGCATTTTGAGAAGGAAGGTTTATAAAATTGACTTCAACTGACTGTGACACTTCTGTAGGAAAAAGATATTTTCAAAACAACATCCACCCTCCATGGAAAGGAGATAGAAGGTCATAATCCTCCCAGAGGAGCCATAAACAATCCGAGATAAGGGCAGGGAATTTGCTGAAAGTGTTCTCTCGTGCTCAGCCCAGATCTCCTCGCTGTCCTCTCCTGCAGATGTAACCTTGAAGGACAGTGTCATGTGCTGCTGACTCATGGCAATGCTTGGGAAGAGTCAGCAGAGGGGTTTTTCCTCTGCACCCTGCAATTCATCATCTGCTTTAGTTCACACACAAACTCCTGACCAGTTCCTGGGAGCACGCAAGGCCAGGCTCAGAGTCCTTTGGTCCATGCAATGGATGCCTGAGCCTCACATCCTGAAGAATTTCCTGAATTTATAGGGAGGCAGTTGCATGCATTGCTGTGAGATCACCATTGTCCATGGGCACCTTCCAAATTATCTCAACAAAACCCTCACTGTGGTGGTACCCATGAACTCCACTCTAGCAATGGATCTGACATTTCAAAATGGGCAGACTGTCCTAAAACTGGGGTAGCAACAGAGAAGAACAAATCCCTGCAAATCAGAATTCTGGAGTGAGTGAAACCAGACACATGACAATCATCAGATAACCCCTCAAATCACTGTCCTCAACCAAACCATCTCCTCCTGTCTTTGGTCACTGGGAATCCCCAGCAGCTACTAAAAGGTTTCAGAGGAAAACTTCTTTCACACCATTCAGTATCCCAATGAAGCATTTCACTTCAGCATTGCAAAAATGAAGTGTCTGTCTCTATAGACATAAATATTGTTATTGAGGTTCTATCAATAGGCTTTCTTTTGCTCCATCTCAGTCCCTTCCATTAAGGAATGTTAGCCTCACATCTGGAAAGCCAGATCTAGTAACCAGGTGACAATTTATAGCTATACTGAAATTACCTAGAAAAAAAGCATCTCTTAATTAAACATAAAACCCTTTCATTCCATAACTGTAATTCTTAAGAATTAAGTGAGAAACTTCTTTAAAAGTATACATTACGAAGATTTTAAAAACTGAAGACAAATGACCAAATGTTTAAATTCTATTTTAAAAGCAGATTTTTAACACCAAAACCATCAGAGCATTTTCCTGAAGAGCTGCACCTAGGCCTTAGATCAGATTAACTCCAAGGACAGATTTTCCTTTCCACTGTCCCTCCTTTGATAATCTCTGGGGTTAAGAAAAGAAGAGGATCAGCCCCTGGCTTTCCCCAGAGACCCTTACAACTCATAGTGAGGGATCTCAGGAGGCTTGTATGCAAAGAAAATGCCAAGATTCAGCTCGAGTTTAATACTTTAAGAGACTTTTAATGGGGCCATAAACAAAACACGTCACTGAGCACAGAGACATCAAGCACCAGTCCCGTGCCTGTTTTATAGCCACAGATTCACATGAAAATCTCTGGAGCCTGCACAGGAGACAGTGGCTATTAGGCAACTATTTAGCTTTTTGTGCTGTGTTTATTTTGGGTGGAAAAGGTCATGTCATAGAAGCAGTGACAAAATTACAATCTGGGAGTTTTGTCAGTACAACTACTCTTACACCAGTGGCTCTTGTTGGAATGGCTGAAGTGGCCAAAAATCACAAACCAGCCCATCTCTGCCCATCATGGCTCTGTTAGCAGATGTCAGTGCTGTAGCACAGGCTCTGTTTGCAGAACTCTAACCATAGGTTTTCTGTTACAAAACACAGCCCTGAAACAAACCTGTAATCAGCTCAAAAGTCAGAAAATGTAGGATTAAAAGCAAAAAGCAAAAACGTAAAAGCAAAAAGCAGAAACAAACAAAAAAAAAGACTGGTTCTTTGTTTCTTTTAATTTCCCTAATGGTACCAGATGAACTTTGGAAGTAGCCACATGGAAAAAAGGTAGGGAATGAAAGCTTCCCAGTTTAAATTGTCAACATCATAATACCTCTGGCAGGGATATGACATTTGCAGAGCCCAGGAATTGGAGGCCTTTCAGTTGGAAACTTCTGCATGTGAGACTAAATTCCTGCCCACTTGTATTTGAGAAAAATCTGTGTGCCTATTTATTTATTTTAGAGAAGGGCTTGGTTTTATCTTTCAGGCCCATTGCCAGTGCTCCTCATTAAGTTTCTCCCTCTAAAAGTTTCTCCTGCAATTACAGTTAAATCAAACCCTGTTCCCTCCCTGTCCTTAATGTTGAAAGCAAAGCTCAGTTAAACTGCTTGAATGCTCCTCTGTGATGGAAGGGAAGGATGCAATATTTATCTCTGAACAATGAATTCAGCTATTCAGGTTTTTTCAGGTTGCCATGAAGTCTGAGACTGGACAGTGGTGACAGAAAAAAACAGAGGTTTACTGGAATGCAGAGAAACAGAATGAAACATTTCCTAACACACAGAAGAGGAAAGATGCCAACACTCCTGTAGGTACATGGAACAAAGACATGCTTTAATTTATCATAAAACTCTAAAAACAAGGTTTTGAAATAGCACAGCTGGATTTAGTAATTTTTATACCTCATTCACTGATTTGAAGACTAAAGTAATACCTGTGCATTGAATTAAAGGGAAAAAAAAGCCTTAAAGATTACAGTTCTAATCATGCACAGTGTTCTGTACCAGTATTTTAGGAGGACTTTCTTCCTAGAAAATAGAACAAACTTTCTAAGTCTATTCTTTCTCAAGCAAGAAGGGGCTCTCCAACCCAGCCAACTTCTCTGTGTTACAAGGTCCTATTATAACCTTCATCTTTGTTAGAATCTGCAGAGCTCGGAAAGAAAAAATAAAAACAAGCAATTAATTTATTTGGGAATTCAGCTTTTTAAACCTTCTTCTGGAAGAGGAGGGCACTGAGAAGGTATGGAAGAGAAAACACTAGGAGTTCTAGCTCAAGTAGTTTCCTCAATAAACTCATTTTATGAGTGCTCTGTGCTGGTCTGTCACACCTCTCCCTGTCTTTTAGGCCCAGGGTGTAAGAGAAACCAAGCCATTAGAAGACAAGGCCTGGGGCTCTGGGTAGAATTTAGGTGGGCTCAGCAGGGCCCCAGGACACCTTATCGAGATTTTTAGATGCCCTCACAAAACAGAGGAAGCAGAATCCAAAGAGAAAAATCCCTTTTCTTTACAAGTAGGAAGAGGTGAGTTCCCCAGTTCACGGCTGAACAGCAACAGAGCAATCCTGTATCTCATTTACACTGGTAAACATTTTTGCAATTGCCTTTAGCCCAAACTGAAACCAGCATCCTTAAAAAAAGCAGACATGGTCTGTTTAAGGTAACAGCGATGAATATTCATCATGTTAAATACAATCAGAATGAAGAACTGTCAGTAGGGAGATTGAAGGGAAATCTAGGACTTGAAAGTCTTCTGCTGGTGGCTTTTTTACTTTACTGACTGTAAAAGGAGAAGGACAAGGATAATTACACTTCTAATTCAGGTGAATTATTGAATTATTTAGAACCTGAAGGTGTTGTTGTGTAAAAGCTAAAACTTTCCTCCCTCTCCATGACGTTTTTATCACCCTTCCCTCATTCTTGGCTGAATTTGCAGTGAACCAATGTGGGGAGCAACACCAAAAGAAAATTAACTAATAAAATAACTAACTAATAAAATTATTAACTAATACAATTAATTAATAAAACTAATCACACTAAACAAGGCAATAGTTTGCTCCTGAAGCTCGTCCCCAAGCCTGACCTGCTGCAAGGGAGGAGAGTGCCCGGAGCTGTGAGTGCATCAGTGGCTGTGGAAGGATGGGACAGCAAGAGCAAGATTGGCTTAAACTGCTGAGGAAACAAAACTCAAGTCAGATGGAACAAATCCAGGCAATGTGCTCCTTCCAGAGATTATCTCAACATCACACTGACCTTACAAAGCAAGCTGACAGTTCTACAGCTGCACATGTGCATATAAACACGTGCATATAAACCCTTGTGTGGTTTTTACTGCAGTTGGTACAGGGGGTTTTACACCTTCATCTGCACCACAACAGGCATGGACATCACTGGGTTACACACACAGAGCAAACTGCGTCTGCTGGAGAGCTTTAGGGTTTAGGTTAAGTACATTCCACACTTCAGGTTTTATTAAAAGCAAAACAAATTCTTGTTTCCTTAAAAGAAGTTGTCTGTTGTAAGGGCTATAGCCAAAAGAAATGTGTTCCTTTTTTTTTTTTTTTTTTTTTTTTTTAATAACAATGTGGTTGAGGAAGGAGTTCTTTAAAAATATTTTTTTTCTAGTATTTGAATCATTAGATCTAGATAGGAAGTCTAAGACTGAAAGGTTCTGGACAAATGGCTGATGAAATGGAAATGAAACTGAAGCCTCATTGCAAAACCAAATAAGCAAGTAAGTAAAGTAGATATTAAAGGATAGGGGAAAAAACCCTATAAGGGGAAGAATATTGAAAATATGAAAAGGTTAAGCAAGTATGGGATAACTTCAATCACTTGCTGCAGGAAGAAATAGGCATAAGCTAAACAAGAACTTCTCAAAGGTGAAATAGATAAAGAAAACTATTAGAAACTTAAAAAATAAAATTAAATCAGTGGAAAACAATGAAAAGTTTCAGGGAGCAGTTCAGATTATCTACAGATAGAAACATGCTGAGGAGTTCACCTGTCCCTCCTAAAGGCACTGAGAAGGTAAATCCTGCGCTTATAAAAATGTTGATTATGAGACTTCAGTCAGGTATTTAAATGCAAGCCCTAATTATTACTTCTGTAAAATTCCTTTTAAACATTCTTATTCCAAGCTCAGTGCTTGGCACCTGCACCTTTGACATGAGCACCTTCTGTGCCATTCATTCCAGCACATCAAAAGCAAAGCTCAAATCCACTGTGAGGAAAAACCTGAAACCCAAAGAGCTGAGGCAGCTGGGCAGATGCATTTTGCAGGGGCAACCCATCAACAGCTGCCAGGTCAGAACAATGCTTCAGCCAAGGCCTCTGCTGGGCCAACAGGCCCAGGCAGAACCTGATGGATTGCTGAAATCAGATCCAGTCAACTTTAGCTTTGCACACTTGCTCAGCTCGTGTCTGTCTGAAGGATGATATCCGGGAGCACCATCCCTGAAGTGCTCTCAGATGGAGAGCATCCTCACTCCAGCAGCCCGAACAGGAAGATGTTTATATCTCTTCTCATCTCCCATTCATCTGGATTTTTAACACACACACAAGCCCAGTCTGGTTGCCAGGAAGGCAAAGAAAAGGTCAACAAACTCCTTTGCTGCACGTTAGTTTGTCAAACTCCATTCTGGGCAGCATGACTTTACATGTTAATGTGAGTGTTTGCCTCTGTGTCAATAGTCCCTATTGTGTGCATTTGTAACACAAGATTTATGGTAAAGCTTGCAACATTTTTCAGGCATAATAAGCGTTTATTCACCATCCCAGGTCTATAAGCAGAGGCCTGACAAGTAATTATTGACACATTGTGCAGAAATAAAAGCGGTGGGCGAGCTGCTGTTGCGAATGGCAGCGTGGGTAGGGAGAAGGAGGGGCTGTGTCAAAGGAGTGACAGCCTTGGTGCCCAACATTGTCAAAGCCGACAGTGACTTGCTCTGTTCTGTGTGCCTGACTGTATTTGTGCTCCCTGTCACTGGGGTGTGACATGCCAAAACACGAGGAGCGCTCCTTTTCTCATGCTAATGCTCTGTGATGACAGTTCTGTGATCCCCCCACTGTGCTCACGCTCAACAAGTCAAGGTGTGACAGGCAGCAGAGCCCTTTGTCAGCGGGGGCTGTGCTGCCCTCATCCAACACCCCATTTCTCCTGGACTAAAAGGGTCCCAATGCCTCAGGGAAACACTCACAGCCCACCACCCTTCCTGGGGACACCACCTGTGCCTCTACCTGAGCATCGTGTTCCACCTGCCACCCAAGTGACCCCACGGTGCCCATCACAGAGCCTTGTGCCACCACTAGATAAGGAGGGAATGAATTAAAAAACCTATTCCCAAGTAATTTTTCATGAGCAGGGATTCAAATCTGCTTTGCTCTGTTGCACAGGGAACAACTTGCTAACTTCGAGCTAAGCCTAGGAAAGCTCTGCAGAGGTTTTATGGTGGTTTAGCACAACTAGTAAACTCTGCTCAGGATTAATTCAGCCTCTGGACTGCACAAGGTATCACCAGACAGGATTAGAATGCATTAGCAAAGCAGTGTGAAGGAAGGTTGCACGACGCCTACTCATATTATACTTGGCTGTAAAACTGAAAGTCACATTAGCACCAAGTTCATCCAAAACACCAAAGCAGCCCTAAAACTGTATTTTATATGTGAAAGAAAACTGGGCAGGAAAGGGCAAAGTTCAGGCTGCCTAGACTAAGCAATGTGTTGGCTTCTTGGGATTTGGACTTTGCAAATGGCTTGAAGAAGTACATGAGCTTGGCTACTTACATGCAGCTTATTCAAATGATCCAAAACCCAATGATCAGCAAAGCTGGGCTAGGAAACTGGCCAGTACAGGCTTTTTTGCAAGATTTATGGTGCTTCCTGCTTCTTGTTCCCAGGCATAACCAGGAAGTGAACTGAGTAAAAATGGAAAATAGTTTTTAGAAAAGTTATGAATCTCTTTTTCAAAGGTTAAAGAAGTTCACTGCAAAAAATTGCGTGTCAACTTTCAGAGCTTTGTTTTTTTACTTATCCAAATTCTATCCAGCAGCTAAGAGATAGATTATTATTCTGAAATGTTAACAGCATTGATGAGAAAGACAAAGAACAAGTTAACTACGATCCAAAATCAAAGCCATGGTATCAGAAAGCACAGGTCACTTACTGTAATTATTTCCTCTCCCAGCGACACCACTGGGAATCAGGGATCCTGAACACAAAATTACAATCTGCTCCAAACAGCTTCACCCAAGATTTCAGCACACTGAGCATGGGGTGGTTAAAGGGGCAAATGGAGGGTGGAGAGGAAGACTTGAATGAAAATTATTTTAATATTTGCAATTCTAGCATCGCAGAGGTTGGGATTTTCAAAGCTGTCTGTGACATCTGGACACCATGGCTCTGCACAGAGGTACCAGCATGCCATGAATTCCCAGAGCTGTGCTACAATGCTATTCCTGCTCTCCCACCCCACGTGTCAGAGGCAGCTGAACGTGGATGTGCTGAGCAGCTGAGGCAGGGAGGGAAATGCAGCAGCCCTGCACAGCAGGAGGGACAATGCTCAAAGGGCCCTGCTGGAAGGGATTCACCAGCTGCAGAGCAGAGCTGAGCCCAGCCTGACACACAGCCCAGGGAGCCACTCCTGCCAGGGGATGGAGCCCAGCACACCCTGCACAACCAGCTCATAGGAACTCAGGTGTCTGTGCTCACACAAAGCCTGAAAGAGCTTCAAAAAGATGGGGTTTGGTATGAATTGCAAGGAAGAGCCCCCACCCTTCAGCATGCACAGGTGATTACTGTGGCAGAGGCTGTCCAACAGACCCATTCCCACTCCTTGCTTTACCCAATATCTCAAGGTTTCTGTACATCTTTGCCTGGGTTCCAGCTGTATGGGACATTGTTCTCCCTGAGTAGGGAATTTGTGTTTCAAAATGGATTTAGGTGATCTAAAATAAGAACTGAAAACTTCCATGTTTTCTATCAGATGATTTTCTAGACTCTTGGAGTATTAAAATACCTGTAAAACCTTTGATTTAGTCTGAGGCTGGTTTCAACTGATTTGCACAGAAAGAGCTTCACAAAGCTTCATTCAGCCAGATCCACAGTCTGAGCAGTTCAAACAAAGAAGGGAACATCTGAGATCAGTGTAGGCTAGAAAGAAGCACTCCATGAGTGAGGGAACCCAGGCCTCTCTCTGTACCTGAGAGCTGACCTGCATTTTCATCTGCTCTTTCAGTCCTCACTCTTGACTAGAATTACCCCAAAACTATTTTCACTGTAGATTTTACCATTCTTTTGACTTCTGAAGTCCTCTCTTTTCCAACAATGGGCTCCAATCTGTACAAATTCAGTGAACTCAGCTGTGCCTGCCATTTCAACACACTGAGAAATTTATTTGGGGGCTCTAAAGGGTCTGCAGTGCTACCTGTTCCTTTCCTTTTGCTGACATCTCTAATTCCCCTCTGCTTTTAGGTTTGTCTTTGTTTTAATGGAGCCTGGGCTCCACAAACAGAACCAAAACTGCCAAGTACCCTTTCCCTCTCTTATCCCTGTATGTCTATGTTCTCTGCCCTCCTTACTCTGAATTTCTTAGATAACTCACCTCAAATGCTAGAAATTTCAAATGGGCCAAGGTGCAAATTCCTGGTTCTTGTAGTTTTTCTTGGAGAGGAAAAGGGAATAATGAAGTGAAGGTGTAAAGGTGTAAAACTCAGCAGGAATAATAATATCCAGTTGAGCTCACCTGGCCAGGGCCCATCAGAAATAGAAGACTGCAATTCTCCAGCAACTCATCAACATGATGGTACAAATCTGCTTTCAGCTGTTCAGAACTGCTCTGTAAATTGCCCTGCTATTATAGGAAAATGATGTATTATATTATACAATATATAATATATATAATATATATATTATATTATATTATATTATATTATATTATATTATATTATATTATATTATATTATATTATATTATATTATATTATATTATATTATATTATATTATATTATATTAATTGTATCTTTCCAATGAGACCCAGCTTTGCAGTTGAACCTGCCTCAACCCTGCCTAGAGGGAGGCAGGAAGGGAGGGGATGTGGTGGAGTGGGGCAATGCCATCCTGGGAGAACTCAGTCTGGTTTTTTGAGGGCTCCAGCACAGCCTGAGGCTGCAGTTGCTCAGTGTGGGATTAGCCAGAAGCCCCTGTTTTCTGTAAACAGACAGAAAATATTTGCCACATAAATTGTGGTTTCATCAACAAAGGAAAACCTTTGATTTAGCTTGATCTATTTTTGTTTAATTAATGCAAAGGTTCCAGGACAAGAGGGTATTTTACTGTAAGTGCTACTTTTGGCAAGGCTTGCATTGCCACTAAAACAGGCTGGAAACGGGATGGCAGGCTGCTGCACTCACACTGTCACAGCCACATCTCACCAAGCTGCCTTGGGGCCAGCAGGGGATCCAGAAATGCCAATTTTAATCAAAGCCATTGTGGCCCAAAGCAGCTCACCCTTCCCATCCACAGGGAGAGGTGCTGCCCAGCAAGGGAACATCCAACATGAGGTGCCAAACACAAAGTCTGCCACTTCCTCTCAGTGTGAAACCACTTGGAGCATCTCTGCTGCTTCCCCATATTGACAAGCTGGCAAACTGCAGGGCAGGAGGCTCCTCTCTCCAGTCACAGAGATTTGCATGGAATTTTGATAAACATGTCCCTGCACTGCCTGGTGACATCAGGAGGGCTGAGGTGGCACCAAGAGGGTGATGGAAAACCAGCCCTGCTGCACTGAGGGGGGACAAGGGGACCCAAGGGTGCAACATGCAGGGCCAGGAAACCTGGTGAGCAGTTCATGTCCATTCATCTTCAACAACTAAAGTTTGGCTTTTGGTGGTTCAATTGACCAAATGCCAGGCTCAGGGAATGCTCACAAATGTGTCTGTAGTCTGCCTAGGCTTAGACATCAGCTTAAACCACACAAATCTTATTTGAACCCCGGTGCTTGCAAATAGAATTATGTTTACTAAGCATTAGCAAAAGTCTGAAGTTCAACACTGCCTTTAAATTATTCACCTCCTCTGGATTTTGGTGGTGCCAAAGTCACCATCTCCATGAATATGGTACACACCATAAAACTACACATGAAAAGGAAAGTGACCTTTCCACCTAAAGTTATGGCATCCATATGCCAGAGGGAAATACAAGAGAGAATGCACAAGGCAAAAACATTTGCAAAGCCACATAGTGGGAGGACAAGCAAGAACAACACCCAGGTCTTCTAAATTTGAGGTCACAAATCTATGCAGTGATGGGCACCAAATACAAAGCATGAATGTATGCATACTATGGGCATATACACAGGAAAAAAAGTTAAATTTAAATGAAATGTGCATAAAATTGAATAATTATTGACATACTGAAATAATTTCAAAGTCAATCTCAAGAAAATTTAATGGCTAGTTTAAGCTAAATGAAATCCAAACAAATTGTGATCCAGCACACATTTAAAGCATTCTCTTGACTTCACCTCTGCCCTGGAAGGATGCTAAATGCTTTGGGTAAGGCATTTGAGTGTTTTTGGTCCAGCCTTACTTCTTATCTTAGTGATATCATACTTAAAAATACCCCATAAAAACAACAATACAAAACAAATTTAATTTAGTCAATCTGCTTCCAAACTCGTTTTGTACTATGTACATATTTGCCACTAACTTTTTGGTACATTTTTTGGAATTTTGAGGAAGACTGAAGTCCCTTTATAGCTCATATTTCACACTGGAGAATGACAGGAAAACAGCTATCTTCAACATACTAAAACTCTGGCTTGGAAACATTCTGGTCAGACAGTTCCTGTCAGAGCCTTTTGGTTTGGGTATGAGCTGTCCCAGTGATGTGATTGAGGCACTGGGAGCCCAAAAAACCATGGCACAATTGGAAGCCCTCCAATTTACAGGTGAGAGCCATTTGAGCCTCCAGCCAGACCTATGGGAGCACCAGACAGACCCTCAGCCAGCCACCACGACCAGAGCCAGCCCAGCCTGGCCTTGCCATCCCTGAGAGCCTGGAGCACAGCTCAGGCATGAAATCCACTGCTCCTCAGCCTCCCTCACTACAGCGATGGTCAGGGTTTGAGCGATCATGAAATACGTAAGTAGAAACAAGTATTTGTGCTCAAGAGGAGGAAGATCGGGTGTCCAACCACAAATAGCTGGTGAAGAAAAGTGATATTCCAGTTTCTTTACTAACTCGTTGATTTCTCAAGTAAATAAATCCATTCTGTCAGTCCTACAAGTACTTTTTGTGGCCCTACACAGTTGCCAGGTCTCATTTCCCTGTTCCTTTCAATAACACCACACCACGATTTAACAGTGATCAGCAAGAGGCCTTGCACAGAGCCAGCCTTCTCTCAGGGTAATTTTAGAGGATATAAACTTGCAAAGATCAGTTTTATCAACACTGAATGTAATACATCTCAAGTTAGGAGCCCTCCAAGCCCTGCTGATCTATTCTATTTTTCCAGAAAGCAATCGACTTTCAAGTATTCCCTTCACCTGTCACAGTTACCTGGCTCCTATTTACATGCAAATATAATGAAGTGATATTTGCAGTTAAAGACAAGATCCCTCTGACCTAGTTGCCACAGAATTGGTTTCATCCAACCAATCTTTTTTTTTTCTTTAAATGAAATTATTGTAAAAATATTTTAGCATGTTAGAGATCCTTGAGGCCAGTCCAGGCCAGTGGGTCTTAGAAAGGAAAAGCATACCAGACAAACTCCTTGGGTTAATGCAACCTGAACAGATGAATGGCTGGTCTATCTTTAGGCTGATCCATCTTCCACCAAGTTCAAACTAAGGGAAGGCAAACCAAGGACATCCTTCCCCCCTCAGGATTATACATTTCCTTTGTTCAGCACAGTCCTCCCCTCATGCCTCTATGGAAATATATATTAAATAGCCTACATTTCTCAAGCATAATAATTCACTTGTAAACTTCTAGGAAATTCCATCAGCACAAGCCCTTCTTTAATTTAGCTTCACAACATCTGGTGAACACAACAACAATGCCGCTAGCAGAAAAACCAAAAACCTTTCAAGTTCAGCTTCTAGCAGGATTTTGGGGAAGATGGAGAGACACCATGAGAGAAAAGAACACTGATCAGCATACAACAAAAGTTGTAAATAATCCCAGGAATTCCAATATGGCTAAAACCACTTTATAACTGTTAGTGTTTAATTTATGACAGCTGATATCATTGGTAGCAGGAGGAAGCAGCCAGATTGGTCAAAAGGAGAACAAAGGCTTGGCTTTTGTAAAAGTTTTGCTTCCATTGACAAAACTCCTTGTATTCAGTGAGGCATCATTTGGTTTCTAAGTCTTGTTGAAGGCAGGCTGAAAAGTTTGCCATAAATATTTTTTTCACAACCTCATGCTCCTGAAAATGCTCACACAAAGAAAATACTCATGATGGGACTGGGCCATCTTCCAACTCCAGCTTCTACCCCACCTTGGGAAGTGCTCTACCACTGCCCCAGTCCTGTCCTGCTCTTCACTGACAACCCCTGTGTTGAATGCTTTTTCTCTGCAACAATAATTCATTAATTAATTTTAATTTAACCCACACCACCCTGAGGAATTCTGTAGTAACAGCACAATTCAAGCTTACATCTGATCCAACCTTCCAGCTGCAGAAGAGAAGCCAGCTTGGTGTCCCACACAGTTCCTTTAAAAAACACATAAAAATGATACAGAAATATGAATTAATGTTTTTCTGCTTATCTATTCCTTCAGTGGTTGTTCAGTCTTCCTGGCTAGGACAGTTCCATATACATTTAAAATATCAATCTAATCTGCCCAAAGAGCTATTGATTTATCAGCTCCATCTCGGTGTCGCTATTGAATGTCTTCAGAAATCTGCCAAATATGTCTATCCTTTCCACTGCTTCTATCAGTCCTCCAGCCTCAATGTCAGCTCAGCTATTGATCCAAAAGCAAAAGTAGTTCTGCTCTTCCAGTCTACTGCTCTCCCTCCTCATATTGTAGATGTGCTCATAATTGGTGCATAAAATTTAAGGGTAATATTTGTGCTCCTTCCCCAACAGCATTCAGCTCATCAGTCCAGTTCTTCTGAAATAAAAGTTATGAAATGAAAACTAAAGGGAGAAGAGATAAATAAAGAAAATATTTTTGAAAATATATGAAATAAAGGAGAAAGTGTGTCTATCCCCGGGGTGTACTTCTATTATAATTCAATGAGTATTTAAAAGAGTAGCCTAATTTTGCTGGAGATTCTGGGCCTGCTAAAAGTCAAAAGAAGTTCAGAACTTCCTTCAGCCTTTCTTGCACAATTCCAGTTCTGTTTGCTAGAGCAAATCCCACCCTTTTTCATAAGCCTGACCCAAGGCCCTAAATAGAAATATCTCAAGTCATAATTGTGTTTCTGTCCACACTCTACAGTTAGAATCAATTCTGAAAAGACACATCTGCCACAATTCAGGCAAAACTTGCAGAAAATTCACCCAGTGCTGACTTGAGGAACAGTCACACACTCACCCAGCGACTGGCTGCCATTTTTGACTGCAATTAACCTTTAATTAACAATCATTCCCCGCTTGCCCATGTGTTCCAGTCACCTACTGCTTCCCTGACAAACTCCTGCAGGAGCACTGGGCAGAGAGGGGAGCTGTCACTTGTTTCCATCTGTGCTGCTTTGTGCAGTCAGTGACATCTTGCAAACCTGACCCAGCAGCACAAGGCAGCAAGGCCTGGCAGAAAGGAGCAGCTCCCACTCACAGGATGTTTTCATACATTATTCTGCTGAGAACACACAGGGGCACTCCAGGAACCAGCTGACAGGCAAACAAACTCAGCTTAACCTCTCTCTCCTAACTCCACTTTAATGTTCAATTCTTGGCTTCGTTAAGAGCCCAAAGTCTTTTGAAACTTGAATTTGCTTGACCAGATTTTTCATTAGTGGGATTTCCTATGAGCAAATGCCATGTGAAAGCAGACTTCACTTCAAGGAAGAATTTCACAAGCCTGTTAATTATTCTGCATGCAAATATGCAGAGGAGCAACAATGCCTTGGGTCATCTCCCTAGCAGCCTGTTACTAGAAGAACATGCACTTTTGGGGAATGCTAAGTCAGGCAGGCAAAGTGTTGGTGTAATTGCTGTGTTTGCTCAAGAACACCAAAGGCTGTGCCCTACCATGTCTGCTTGGGGGAGAAAATAAACCAAAAAGTACCTGGAGCTGCTGGGATATTTTCTAAAGCAAAACAAGTTTATTTAAACTACAGAACAGTTATAAAACTGAAAAATGAATCAACTCTTCTCAGTACACTAAAATGTAAAGCACTCAGGAAATAACTGTTGTTATTCAGTCTCATCCATGTGTATCTAGAATTTCCTAAAAAACATTCACTAAGGATACTGTATTCAGATTTTTCTTTTCTTTTTTTGAAATTATTGAAGTTATACTGATGGAAATTTTACAGAAGACTCAGGCGTATAAAGATTGCTTTCTCCAACATAATCATGTCACTAGGAGTGCAGATTTGAAAAATTCTTTAAAAAAGAAGCTCTGTGTAACTGTACCTGTAGAGGATTTAGGACTTAAAACTAAAAGAGCATGTTCAAAGCAGTGTGGTTCTCTAATGTAGGAAAGGTTCTAAGTTCTGTTTACAAGCTCTGCCCTCTGCAGAAATCCTGTGCTTCATTGGGATATACATGGAACCCTTTGAAAGATTGAGGTCTCCATCAAATAGTTTATACAAATAACTAGAAAGCTCTTTGCTCAGAATCTTACAATTTGGGGCAGAACTGAGACCTGAAACTAGGCTTCCCAACCCCAGAGTTTATCTTTGTTGCCATATCATCTTTCCATTTTCCTAACTAAACTTCTTCAAGTCACTTCACCTTTCTAGTTTTAGTATAAACATTTCAAAAATGGAATACAGTTCCTCGAGATGCAAGACTTACAAGAGAAGTAGCTGCTGCCTCTGAAAAAAAGGGAAGTGAAGTTTGCATGGGATAAACCTTTTGTTTGTTTTTTCCTGAATTTTAGGACTTGGAAGGAACATGCCCCAAGTGAATTCCCCTGTTATTGTAAGGTAATGCAGCTAATGCTGCAAACCTGATTGGACATGAGTACAATCAATAGAGATAAGCAGAAGCAGCAGCCAGATTTCTGGAATAAATGAATTCTTGCAAACTACTTGCTCAGCTGCTCCATCAATGACAAAACTCCCATCGATTGCAGTGGGAAGTAGGATCAGGCCCTGATTTCTGACACTGCTGATACCACTGGTCTGTTATATAACAGGTGATATGCAACTAACTAGAATTTAAACTATATATATATAATTTATTAAAAGAAGCCTGCTTCTTTGTCCCCAAACTTCCATGGTCCCTTGCCCTACAATTAATCATCTCCATTATTAATCTTTCCCAAAACTGTAAAGCAACAGAGCAAAACGGCAGTGCCAGCACTGCAGTTCAGACCTCACAGCCCTCATTAATAAACTGAATATGGGCATTGGAATATTTCAGGAGTGCAGGAAGCTACAGACTAAGGAACAAGGGAACTGAGTGCTGAGAGTTGTTGGAGGGACAGAGAAAGACACTCCTTAGTGACCAGCCTTGTGTGATCAAGTAAATTTTCCACTAAAATTAATTTAATACTATTGCATCAAATGCTGCAGATGATTAAAAACAAAGCAAACAAACAAACAAACAACAGAACAAAAAAAGCAAACCAAAACCCACAAAAAACTACCCAAAAAACCCCAAAGTCTAGCAAAGCAAACAAAAAAAAAATAAATTAGGCCACATATTTCAAAATAGCTCTGCATCAGAAAAACTGTTTCCTAGTCTTTGGCAAAATCCCCATCAAATTCCTTAGAAGCTGAATTTGGCTAAAGATGAGAATTTCTGAGAATCTTTTAACATTCATCAAAAGATTTTTAGAGATACCCAACAGTAGAAACTTAAATTTTAGTGCTCGTTTTAAAGCCATTTGACATTTCCTTCATTCTTTTTATTGTTTTTCTCTTTTAAAGCTATGAGATCTTGCTAGGACAAAATCAACTGGAGGCAATGTGAATGTGGAATAAATGGGGTACAAAAATAGAGGCCAATAACACACTTGGTACTATCCCTGGGGCACAAGAAGATGTGTCCAGCAGTGTTTGGATTAAAAATAACATTTTGAAGCAATATTAATAACCTAAACACATCAAAATGCCGTTACTTCAATTCACAGTTTTAACAGTTTTATTTCTTTCAATTAAACCATGATGTCTCTAGCCCATTACCTCGTTAATAATGTGACTTAGAGAATTCCAATTAACACTGGAATTTCTCTTAAAGTGTCCAGCATCCATTTGTCAGGAAAGTGGTGCTGCTTGCATGGAGAGATTCAGCAATGGTCTGACATGTATTTATCACATCATGGGGCAGTTTTTATTCTTTATTTCCCCCTCCTGCCCCCAGAAAAGGACGAAGTCTAAATGCAATTTGACTATTTCAGAAAAAATAATTCCTGAAGGACTAAGCATAATCAGGCAATACTCTTAAAAACACATCTGGTTTGGTCTACACAAACCACTATTCTGTTTAAGGCTTTGCTAAATGCTGTTCACTGCCTTTCCTCCAACTGATTTTTTGCAATATACTGGGGAGCTTTAGCTCCAGAACAGGTGTTTTCTTTCAGAGAGTTTGTCAACAGCTTTATCTACTCTCTCACCCTAGAAGGAAAACAATAAAAATCTAATGGGATTGGAGTAAAAAGTAGAGTTGTGAGAACTCAGGCTACCTGAAAAAAGTATCTATATGAAAATTATGGAGATGGAAGGACTTTCTACACAGCTACACTTGATCATTTGGGGGTTTTTGAGCTTCTGGAATTCCACTCTTGGTTATAATAGAAAACAGATACTTTGTTTTTAATTTATTGGCTTTTTTTCCCCTGAATGAAAGACTTCTTTTGAGAAAAAAGTTTACAGTAGAGATACACTTGAGTGCGTAGAAACTGATTTTAATCTACTTTCTGCCATGATGGATGAAAGTAGTACCCTCCACTAAGGACAAGAGGATGCAGGAAGGGCTCCACATAACACAGTCCTGCACATGTGTACAGGGAAGGGAAAAGAATTGAGAAAAGATCTTGAAAACTCTATGGCAATCTTTGCCAGGCTGAATTTGTGCATTTTGCAAATTAAGCTTATTTCTTCAGACACCCTATTTAAATGCTGTCTCCTCCTTTGTAATTATTATACCCTTAACACACAAACATTTCCTTTGCCTTTACCTTTTTCTTGAGCAGGCAAGAAATTGCAATGGGCTCAGAGGTGTCGAAGCCACACATCTTTTCTGTTTGTACATGTCTCCTGATGTTCCTCTTCTTTGAGTCTGAGAAGACATAGAGAAAATCGAGGAGGGATCCAAAAAAGAGAAGTTCTCATTTATCTCCACCTCTTTGATTCTTTGAAACGTGAGAGTAACATTAAAAATGGATCTATAACCTAGAGATTACCAGGATTTACGGAGAGTGGGTGTGAGTTTTCTCTCTATCATCCATCCTACAGCCTTGGGAGAGTTCATGCTGTTTCTACCCCTCGTGTTCTGGTCCATGAAGTCTCCTCCCTGTGCTTTTTCCTCCATAGGCTCTCAGATCCACACACTCATTCTGCCCCCTGAACCGAAGCAATGACCCATTCCTTGTGATTAAATTAGCGTAAGTAATAAGATATCATAGAGCTGATTGATTTCCCCAGCAATAGTTATTAACCAGCTCAATTCAGAGGAAAGCAGAGCCATTATTCTAAGCATTGATTCCTGGACAGGACTGCAGGAGAGAAGCGTGCTCAGATCTATGGAATGTGCATGCAAACAAATCTCAATCCAAGCCCAGAAAAAGTGGGAGTTTCCAGTCCCAGCCCAAAGCATAGAATCAGGCTCCCCTTAGAAAGCAAGAGATATGTTGGGTGATAAAGGGACTATCTGCAACGTGTGCTAAAGTTGCCACTGTTATGAATCTGTTTCAAGGCAGCAGAGACTGAAATTTGTTTCAACAAGGCAGCAGCCATTGGGGATTTAGGATAACCAAACTGGGGAGCTTCTCCTTTTCCCTCATGGCTCACTTTTCCAGGAACAAACACAGCTGCACCTCTCCCAGAGCCTTGGCTGGTCCAAGCACAAAGGCTGAGAATACCAACTCACTATTCACAGATTTGCCCTCTCCTCCTCTGCACCGTCTCCTCCAGCATTTTTTGTGATCCAAACCCTCCTGGAGGTTCCTCCTCCTCCTTCAGCTTTCTCTCTCAGCTGTTCTCTGCAGGATTTCGTGCTGCACATCACCACAGCTCAGAGGACTGGGGACCAAATTCCCCATTTCACTCTAAGGTAGCAGTCAAGCACTCTAAGGCTCTGCAAGTCAAGAAGCCCAAATTGTTCTGTAGTATTCAATGTCCCAAGATAAAAGAGAACCAAAGTACTCTGGAGGTTCCTGTGCCCAGAGCATGGGCTTCCTGAGCAAAGATTTTGTTTTGTTCCACAGCCCTACACAGATTTTTCTTCCATGACACAATCCAGTAGTTTTTAAGCCCATGTGAACTTTACAGGATCTGTGACATGTTGTGGCAAAGAGCTGCGTAGCTTAAATCTATTTTTAACAAGTTCTGTTTGTTTTGACCTTTTCAAAGGTTTATCTCATTTGAAGCCCTCCTGGGCCTTGTAAGGCAGCTGGAGCTTACAGTGTGGAGGGGAAAGGTAAGTATATTAAGTGACACAAAAATTACATGGTGTGGGTAACCTGAGGAAAGTAGACTGGTGTGAACTGCAGAAAAAAAACCTTGGTAGAAGTCAGAGGAAGTTCGTGGAGCCAGTGAGTGAAGCAGTCATACATCCAAGCTATTAGAAACACTAAGTATCAACAAATAGCCCCACAGTAGTTCAATTTACTGCCATCAGTTTCAGTTCTGGTCCAAATAGCTCTCCTCTCTCCTGGAATTCGAAATGAGATGTATTACACTTTAAAGAATCTGTGTGAGTATATGTGTGCCTATGGGACTTTTTCAAGCCACTTATTTGTCTGAATGCCATTGATTTTTCTCCTAATTGTTATTCACTATGCTAATTTCCCTCACAAATCTCACATGCTATTGATCAAAAAGTAATAAACTCTCCAGCAAACAAAACAAGCATTATTGCAATGTTGGGAAAACATCATTTAATATCAATACCATATTTACAATTATCTTTAACCCAAATTTCACCCGCAATGCAATGCATAATCAAAATCAGAGAGCTACAGGCAAAAGACTCCCACTAGAATATTTTCTAGTAGATTATAAGAAGAAGGGCTGAAACAGGACAATCTCAAACAGTTTAAAATACACAGTTGATGCTAGAAATAAATGCTGCTGAATAAAGTATATTCTCCCTAGTCCATCTCCCTTCTTTGTTTTGGAGACAGTCACCATGAAGATAAAACTAAAGAAAAGGCAGCATCAGTATCTGGGCCAAAATATCAACCTATGGAGAATCAGGCCTCATTTAAACTGTGGTTTCTGCATTTCATTTTATTCTTTTGATAAGGACACACTGGATTCAATCTAGTTTCTAGCATGTCTGCTGATTTTCCCATTGAGTGCCAATGGTAGTAGCAACAAAGTTAGGAATTTATGATCATTGCAGTCCTGAATCTTGTTCCAAACATTATGAAATCCCCCAAACTATCAGTTTTCCTTTTACCCCCATAATTTTCTGAATTTTGCCTTTAATTTTCTTCATGTTAGCTTGAAAACCATTACTCCTTTTCTTCTCTACCATGCTTCCACAATGCACACTCCAGGCAAGCTACTGCAAAGGCAAGGAACTCAATCTGGTGTAAAGTAAGGACTGAGAAGAAGATCAGACTCTAGAGGGGACCAGAAAACCAACCCAATTTTTAAGTCAGATATTTATTTATCTAAATAGAACACATTTAGGTCTTTTATTCCCTCTATCCCCAAATATTTCTTGGTAGAAAATTATGAAATTGGTAGAAATTCATGTTTCAGCTCACTTTGTCCATTTGTGATGAACTCAGATGGGAACTTCACCCTGCACTGGCTGTAGTGAACTGGTTTGGCTGCTGACTGCAGACAAAAAGGCATCACTGGAAGCAGACACAAAATAAGTCTGAAAGGTTGGAGGGTAGGGCAGCTGGAGGAGAGCAAACACACACCATTGGATGCCAGGAGCAAGACACATACTTGTGGAAAATTCAAAATCTGATTGAAATCCCACAAGATATCTTTATTTGGCACCATGGCTCATCTTTAATTTCACCATGAGCATGGTGTTTCATATTTGGGTCTGTATCTTCAAAATTCGTAGAGCTCATGTGTTCCGGCTCAATCCTACTCTAAGGGAATCTAAGGTTCCCTGTTATTTTCCTATAGTTTTCTCTCCCTGCCCTTTCAGGGGACTTTAAAATCTCTCCTTTACTAGTCCAAGCACACTCAGATTCAAGGATATTATTTCCAAGCTGCATATTTCCAAGAGCTACATGTCACAGAACGTGACGAACACAGAAATCTGTAGCGTGGGTGGATTTGTGAAAGAAGAGCTTTTGAGTGTGGCCTGCCATTCAACTCTGCACCTGGCAGAGAGGGAAAACAATCCCAGCGAGCCAACTCAAACAAAACAAAAAGCAGGAATGGAATCAGCAATCTCAGGGCAACTCTTGCCACAACCCTGCTAGAGTTTCACGAATCCCACGTTGCCTGCAGCTGGAGGAGCAGCCAGGTTTCTGTCACTAACCAAAGCCACCAGCGTTTCTGTGATTCTGGTCCCCTCCAGAATGGGGATTATGGAGCTAACAGGCCAGCTCCCTCACTGGTGTAAGGTGGCACCGTGCCAATCGTGACACGCCAGCCGAGGATCCAGTCCGCGATTTTTTGCATCTTAATAGGCAGACGTGGAATTGTTTTGTCTCTGCAATTATTTTCTGACTAATTCCTGCCATTATGCCTCTTTGCATCCAGCACACCCCTGGGGGAAAGTAGATGATTTGTCTGGTGATATCAAGCTAAGTTGCCAATCAAAACAGGGGTTATTAATATAACACTGAAAAATGTATCTAATTAATCTAATAGTATTTGAAACCCACATTTCTGCTCTGCACACACCCACTTCAGTAGTATTTTGAAAATAAGTCAATTTTTGGAACAATCTGAAAACAGGGATATTAATAACATTCAGTAAATTGATGGCACACCCTTCCTTGGATGGCTATGTTCACTCCTCACTCCATTTCAAAACCAGATGTAGCGGAAATAAGCAGCCCAAGAAGGGAGAAGGAAAGATTTTTTGAGATTCAGGGAAAGACTTCCATATGATATTGGTGAAAGGACTTGATTTAGTGAGAAGATCAGGAAGAGTGAGCAGCAGAGAGCAGAGCACATGTGTTCTTTTTTACCCTTATAAAACAGAAACAAAGAAACAGCAGGTAAACAGGAATGAAAACAAATTCAAAACCAACTTTAAAAAAAAAAAATCTGTTTCCTGTGCAGCTCACAACCAAGTTATGGAGTTGATTGCTTCATATAAATTATCACTGATTCAAGTATTTATAAAGATCCAAAAAGGATTAGTCATTGGCATTGATAATCAAAACAATAAGTTAAAATAAAAACTTGAAAATATGGTTGGACAAATGCCAATTATTAACTGCCTGAAATAAAAATACCTCACTCATGCAAAATGCAATTCCCTGGTTATAGGGTATCATGTAGGGCTTCTTCTGAAGTGTCCTGGCTGGCTACTGATGGAGGCAGGATATTGGATTAGAAGGCTGATGGATCCCATTTGCTGAAGCAACTCATCATTTCCTATTTGGTGATTCAGGGGGCAGTAGGTAATGTACTGCAAGGGTGCCCATCAGGGAGGCACTGAAACAGGCATGAGGAGCATTCTGAGCAGAAATTAGAAAAGGAGTAGATATCTAAGGATAAAATGCTCCTTTTTGGTTACAAAAAGTAATGTTTCACATAATGGAGGAAGATGAGGAATGTGTGTGCTGCGCTGATGCTCCTCAAATTGTGTCAACTCATCATCTTGACCAAAATTTGCTAGATACCAGTTCAATTTCTGAGCCTTCCTTAAGCAATCACAGATTCTCAATATGATATGTTATTCACTGAAAGGTTTAAACATGGTCTAAGTAGTTTGTGGTAACTTCTGCTCTAAACATTCATATTGTGTGTTCAGCCACTGAGGGTCACCCTCAGAGCTGGGCGCTGCTCAGCCAGGTTACCATCACCCAGTTCCATCAAAACACTTCCCTCTGTCATTGACGCGAGAGAACATTTTCTGAAATCCATAGGATTCAAGGAAAGGGAACAAATCCACTTCTTCTGACTATAAAACACTAAATTCTGCTGCACAAAGCCACTGAGAAATCACATTCCTTCAATTTCCCAAATCCTCTTGTCTCCCTTGCCTAGAAGCTGCAGCATGTCCACCGTCACCCCTGGTACAGAGTGTGCGGTTGTTTTTTCTTGCTGGACCAACTTATTCTATTTTTCCACTCCAAATTCAGTCCTCCTTGGTCAAAAGTTATCTTCAACATAGTTTAATAGCAAGAAACATTCCACAGAGGCTGCACAGCATTATTTTGTTCTTAACATACTGGGAAATGAAGTGTGTGGGTTTTGGATTCTAGGATCCAGACCATCTGTTAAACCTATCAGAGGTTTGAATTCTAATTTGCTGTTGATTTAAAAATAGTCCCAGCATTACCCTGTCATTTTCTGTAAATTATATATTATTTAGTTTGCCATTTTTAAATATTATAGCGTCGTCTTCTCTCTTCTCCTATGGTTTAATTTAGATTCCTTATCATCTGTACTGGTACCATTCTTCCCTCCCAGTAACTGATCCTTGCCTCTGTTCTATGCCAGGGAACCTACCTCACTACTCACAAGCTGGCTCAGAAAATGGTGTTAATGTTATAATCTGAACACAACTTTATAACAGCTGCAAGATGCCATCTCTGTATAAAAAGCAAAAACAAAAAAAAAATCATTTATTCTGTTTATTTCAGCAGTTTACCTATAGTTACCACACTAATAATGTCTTGCAGTAACTTGTGTTACCACTTACATGACCAGCAATTAAGGCATCACTACCACTGTATTAAACTGACAAGCTTTGGAAAAATTTTCCTAGAGAGTCACAATCTGCATTTTTCAGAGTAAAGATGAACCTCATTCTCATATTTTTTCTTTACCAACAGACTCAGCACATATCATCACAGACTCTGCCATGGCACTGCCTTCTCAGCCCATCCCACAATGTTAAATATGACCTACGTTCTCAGACTATATAGGGCTTCAGTTTGTCTCTAATGAGGGTGCAAGAAGTCAGTCCTGCCCAATACAATCCTGTTTTTTTCTGCTGAAAAGGCCATCAGCTCAAACAACAAAAACCTGATGGCTCAGTTGTACTGCAGATTACGTGGATGCTCCTTTGAGGTTCTTCAGAAATTCCTTTTATTTGTGTTATACACATCACAGGAATGGAAGTTAGTGTTTTCAAGCTCTGTTTGCAGCAGGGTCCAACACAGACTCATCCCACAAACAGGGGCAGAAACTGGAAGTGATTTAGGTTTAAGTAAAACCTGACTCTGCAGCTTCCCAGCTGGGTGAGGGATGGCACAGCAGGGCTTTCTGAAGGTCAGGGCTTTTTACATTTCCTCGTTTCCTAACCTCAGCCAGGAAAGACAGCCCCAAAGTCCACATCTGACAGTCTTTCTGAAAGCAGTGGCACACACAGATATTTTATTGCCTGGCACATTCCTGCCCCCTCACTTCAGACTCCAGCTAGGAAGCAGCACTTGGCACAAACAGGAGTATGTGCATGATCTATTTTATTAATTCTTTGTAAAACACACACGTCCAAAGCAGGGATTCTCAAACATGGCCAGTGTACAATAAATTTATTTCTCATTACTCAGTTGTATTTTGGTTTAGCTATCAAAACTGCAGCTGTCATGGATTTGTGTGGCTGCAGATGCGGCCACATTAAAAATGAATTGTGTACAGTGGGTTACATACATGAATTTATAGACTGAGCAGACAACAGGTGAAAAAAAGGGAGAAAAAATAAAGAAATAGCAATCTGACAATTCTTGGGAGTTTATTTAATGCTAAAGATGATGATTTTTTTTAAATTTCATCAATCTCAAACTAAGGCATCTTGGAGTTATCATCCCTGCATGTGCAGAGCCAGCTCTAGCTCTCAGGCATACTGAAACCAAACTCAACATCTGTATAACATTCACTATAAAGAACTGACCTACTGCAAACTCTAACCCTGAGGGTAGTTCTGTCCCTGACATCTAAGTTCTCCAATTAAAGATGTTTAAAAATTCAGATATAATCACCAATAATCAAACTAAAGGGATACTATTAGATGCAAAAGCAGCCCCAAGCCCCTCCAGAACCAAAATAAAACACTGCCTCAAGTGTCAGTACCCCTAAAGGTTTGACAAATTTGTCTCATGAGAGTTTATAATGGTTTATAATTCAAAAAACTTACAATCGCTTAAGAACTATAGATCTTAATTCTTTCAAATTGCAAAGATCAAGAGTCACAGTTTGGTCCTCTTTTCTAGGGCAGCCTTAGAAAGGACATGTTTGTTATTACACGAAGTGTTTTGAGGATTACAACCAAAAACTATCATCTACTGACCCTAACACTGGGAATGCCAAAAATCCCTGCCACTGAGCCTGTTAGTCACAGAACCTCTGGGCTGCAGCAAAGATTGGTGCATCTCCCACAAGTTCAAATTACCATATTTTTCCACATAATTTTAGATCTCCAGTTACAGATTTGAGGACTCTTAACTCATTCTCCAGCCACTCTGTCTTTCCACGTCATGGGAACACAACACAAGCTGACAGAAGAGCTTGTCCACATTTAATGAAGATGCATTTGGAGTCAGGACCAAGGCTTCTAGGAAATGTACAACAAGGAATTCAGCAGGGATGCTCCCTACTGTGCTTCTGTGAGCTCACATGACAAGACACATCTCTGCTGACAAAGAAATTACCAGGGAGAAATCACCACTGAAACTGTTGTTTCACCCTGCCTATTCCTACAGGGAATTCAAGGCCAAGAAGGCAAACAGCAAACTGGAAGAACCCAAACAAGAACTGCACAGATAATGAGGACAAGGAAAACAAGCCCCGTGGCAATGAGAAGGACGGGGCAGCAACTTTTGCAGAAAAACAAACAGGGCTTTGCCAGCTTTTCTGATTTTTAATTCTCTCCATGGATCAACTCAACCTTACAGTGGCTTTTTGCCTGGTGTGCCAAAATTCAGCAGCACACAGAAGGCTGGAGCTGTGAACGCCCAGCTCGGCAGGTATCTCTGATGGATGCTGTGCCCAGGAGGCCCAGCCCTGTCCCCCCAAGCTGGGCTGAGCTCCAGCAGCCACCCCCAACCTCCTTCCTGGGCTGGCATTTGCCTCAAATCAGAGGCAGACACAAGAGATGCTGTGGCAACACACGGTGGTGGCCTCCAGCAGATTCTTTAAACCATAAGTGTACATTAAGACTTTCTTTTGGCCAGACTCTCCTTTGGGTGGTTTATTTTTACTACTTTTTAATTACTCTAATTGAAGGGGGAGTATTTCCCTACATTTCTGCCACTCGGCCGCTTCACCTCCTCCCACCCGCTGCTCCCTTTGAGTCTGTGCCTGCAAACACCACTGTTAGTCATATTTCTGTGCTAGGGTGAAGCCTGCCCGGGCCTCCCCCCTCCCTTAATTCTGTTGGAAAATAGAGAACAGATGAATTTCATTAACTCCCTCAGCTTGTAGGTTGACACACCCTACGACTCGTAAACACAGGGATTAGCAAAGTCCTCCTAATAAACAGAGGGGCATAAAAAAGATCTGTCCACTATTTGTTTAAGGGATTTTGTGTTTACAAAGGAGAGGGGAGCATAGGGGAGCAAACCTGCGGTTTAGCCCTGATGGAAGGAGGGAGAATCGCTCAGACTGAGAAAATCTTTCCTCACACACACATACACAGATTTTAAGGCAGTCACCTCCACATAAAGGCTGAAACCATGGCACCTTCACAATCCTTCACAAACTCTTGAAAAGACTGATCTAGAGCATTCTTTTTTTGCTGGAAACTACAGCTAAAACCCAGACCTGCACTGTAGTCCTGATAGGTAATTAACTGGAACGATTTAATTGCTTCTGTGGATGCATTCAGCTGAAGAGCACAAAGCAGCACTGCCCATTCTGGCAGGTGAGGGAAGGTGAGAGGCCTTGGAGCTCTGGGATCTGGTGGAAAGAAGCAAGTTCTTAGAGTAACTCAGGGGACATTCAGCACCTGCTTTGCTAACAAAGAACAGGCTTCCAAACCCCCTGCAGAGTTTTTGCTCAACATTTGAGATCCATTTTTCACATCCCATTATTAATCTGCATATACTGAATTCTTTGGTTTCTGCAGATCTGCCTGATTATTTGAGCCCTGAAATAAGAAGGCAGAAAATGAGAGAGAAAATGAAGATCTGATTCCCAGATGGATTCTAAAACAGGGGGCACATAGACTACGTCATTATAATTCAGGATGTTTATTTCTTGTTGTGCAGCCCTACCAAATAAGAATTTGGATCAGAAGAAGCAGGGTAGTTTGGGATTTAACAGTGATTTCTGTGAATGACCATAATTATTGCAAGTTCTCAACACTGAAGCCTCACATTTCAAGGTCTTCCCCATCCTGTTATTCAGAACAATTGGCCTCATTTTACATTTCAACTCTTAGAGGAAGAGCCACACTTTAACAAATCTAACTGCTGATATAATGGAATGCCTTTTATTTTTAATGCCATCAGGATGTGCTGTTATGGACATTCCCAAAAATAGTGAAAGTGAAGAAGTGTAAAACATCGTCTGAGAGGTCAGTCTGTAAAAAGACACTTCTGTGCATAACCTCAGGTCCTTTTGTCCAGGAGAACAAAACTCATGCAGTTTTTTGTGTACATCTGTCTTTTCACTAATGCCTTTTGAATTTTCATCCTTCCCCCCACCCCCAATAAACAACTCTATTCCTCTTTTAAAAACGTTTTCATTTTCTGATAAGGAATCAGATCCTGAAAAGGTCAGAAGCAGTACCAGCAGATTAGTAGGTGCTTCCACTGATTGCAACTGGGTTATGCAAAACACATCTCATTTCCTTTGAGCTCTCAAGCCAAGGTTTGAATACAGAGAGTGAGCAAATATAGCAGCACAGCTGCTTTAAGCTTCCTCCAATCCTCACTCATGATGCACAAGTGGTGCTCCAGCACCAAACTGTGCTGAGATCAAAACCAGCTGATCCCGACTTTATCAGGACACTACTGTTTAAATTGCACTTGAGCTTTTCCATTTTCCCCTGGTATGTTTCAGGGGGCCCTTGTAAATCGGATAAAATGCTGGAGCAGCCAGAGCTAAGTGTTGCTAATGTGTCCCTGCACAATTTTTCCTGATGCTCGCCACTGCCTCGTGTGGTCCTTGGGGCTGCCTGCCTCTAGCTCTGCTCTGAAGGAATCATTTATCCTGTTCATTCCTTGTTTCTGCTGCTCGGAGATGGGCACCTGAAACACCCTTCACATGCAGATCACACAGTGCTTATCACTCATTAAGAGCAAATGACAGAAAAGAACTTAAACTGCAAAGCAAGGCAATTTAAATAATTCTTTAGGACTTGATTTAACACACTCGGCAACTCAAAACAACGATGTGGGCAGAATCCACTATTAATTAATTCAATTTCTTTATCCTATCAGAGATGCAGAAAAAGGTGGGTGTGAAGCTCTCACTAGCTAGATGACATATAAGGTTGAACACACACACACTGGCTCACCTTGAGTAGTTTCAGATCACATCCAGCCAGCTTAATTCATGGAAAAGATGGCAATTTTTAGTTCTGAACTTTAGAAAGTGTGTGTTAACAGCTGCCTAGAAACTCTGAAGTGAGTGTCTAAGACCAGTTTCCAATCTCCTAACCCTGCCTGGCTGCCTGTGGACCCAGCTCACTGCACCTCCCAGCGTGAGATGTGATCCCTGCAGTAGGAGAGGTTTCCTACTGGCCTCGTGTCAAGCTCTGATCTGATGATCCCACAAAAAGCACCCACCATCTGCAGTGTGCCTGGGAGCAGGTGTTAACGTCCAGTTCAAACCATGCTGCTTGGAAGCTCCTTGAGCATCAGCTGCAGAGAACCTTCTTGTGGTTAAAACCCTCTGGCTCGCAGCAGACTGCAGCAACAAGGTCACCTGCCTCAGACCAGACAGGGGAGTTTCTGATGGCAGCAATCTATTCAAGGCTCTGTTGTGCTCCAGCAGCCACTAGCAGGTCCTATTTACAGGAGCTGCTGTTCTAAGCATGCAGTGACTGTGTCTCTGATACTCCGCAACACTAAATGTATCTGGTTCACCTGCCATGGCAGAGACAAGAAGCAAAGCTGTTAAATTGCCCTCCTTGAACTTACAAACCTCTCCAAAGCAGCATCTCTGCACATGAGCAGCTTTGCTCCAGCTGAAACGGTTCTGCTTATCCATGTTAAGCCTGCCACGCAGGACACCATTTCCTTCTATTTTCTCCCCATAAAAAGTTAAATTATTAAAAAAAGAAAAAAAAAGGAAAAGAGAAAAGAAACATTTTCTTGAGTGGTTCAGGTCACTCTGGATCAGTGAGGTTTAGCTTTAGTGTGTTGTGATGAAATATTAATACTGAGTCAGTGTGTTTATTTCTTCAAGCGTCTGGAGCCACTGAGTGTTTATGCCTCAAGATTAGCAGGAAGTGTGCCCATGCATAGGAGCCCTGTACTTAGAAAGTCTGAGATTTCAACATTTGAAGACTGTCCACAGCAAATCAGCTGCATGGGATTGTGTGTCAGCTCTGCTGTGAGACAGAGAGTCGCTCCCATGGGATTTCAATCCCATAACAAACCAACACATTGTCAGGTTAATAGCACTGCTGGCAAGGCAGGTCTCAGTCCCTTCATTTCTGCTGCAAAATATTCAGACTTATCTGGAGCAAGCAAAATTAGGACATAGCCTTACTAGCAGCAGCCAAGATAGTAAAAGATTCCCAGTTTATCCATTGTGACAGCAAATACCCTCTGGTCAGGTATAGCTTGCTTTAGGTTTCAGCATCTAAGACATTACCTGTTCAAAACAGAGAAAGCCAGATCTCAAAATTTTGAGGAAATAAATGAACTCATCCTATGGTAAATGGACACAGTTTGGCAGGTTATAAAAGCTTTTCTCAGTGCCTGCTCTAAGACACAGCAGCAGTGCTGGGAGAGGTGGGGCAGGGAGAATTGTTTGCACAGAAGGCTGGGACAGGAGGGCTGAAGGAGTGCCAGGAAATCCATAGCCTCCCTCAAAGCCAGCCCTCACCACTTCACTCCATAAACACCAGGGACAGGAAGCCACTTGCCTTTCCCATTTGAAAGGTTAGAAGGGTCCTAAAGGAAGGGCAAGCGTAGGAGCAGAGGCAAACGTAGAGGAAAAAGGATACTGCAACGTCCTGCCCCAGTTCCACCGTGTGGCTGGGGGCAGATCCACTTCCCTTGTTCCTACAGCAAGTGGAAACAGGATTTGTGTTTTGGCTGAGTCTCCCTCGTGTCATTTACATGGGGCCATATCAGAATTAGTCTTTTTAGGTGGGCGTTTCTCTAAGTGGGTGAGTCACAAAACCAAGATCCTGGCCCCACAGCAATGCTCAGTCCAGATTTCCTTGCTGTAGTTTTCAGTCTGGCACTGACAATTAGTGCCAAAGCAGCTGGAGCTGCTCGAAGGGAAATGCAAGTGACTGCACCAATTTGCCTTTGCTGCACAGGAGGAAACCCAGCTCAGTGCATTACTTATTATACCAAGCAATTTTCCTGCAAATAGTAGCCCGGGATATCTTTCTGAGAAGAATATAAAACATGAGCGTGGTGAGAGGAGTTCCCAGACATGAGAGATTCCTCTTATGGGACACAAGGAATCTGCATGTGCAGGTACTGGCTGGGGATGCTCACCCGAAAGCAATAGGATGTGACCAAGGGGACAGAGGGAAGTCAGCACTGGCTGTCATGGCAGGGACACACAGAGGAAGGCTCAGAGCAGCAAAGTCAGCCTGTTTGCTCCCACGTCTGTGCTCATATTTGACATTCAAGTCTGACACAGAGGTGATGTGAACATGGGGTTCCAACTGGCTGAGCTCATGTCTAGTGGATTATTGCTGATGTTACACAGCAGTTTCCTAAAACACTTGATGGTGATTCAATACTCCACCAACTGCTATCTAGTCTATAGACACAGTTCTGCAGAGGATTTTTAATTCTAGTCCAATTATGTAAGAAAAAAAAATTAATGAGCCTGATTAAAAAATTGATCATCTCTAGTACAAGAAAGCCATAAGTCAATAAATATTCCTTTCTAAAGAATGGTGCCAACTTCAGAGACATTATACACACCTCAGTGTCTATTAAACTAATTTATACCTGTAGTATACAGCTGTGTAAATTTGAGAGCAAACAGAGATGCTGCTGGGATCCTACAGAACAGCAATCATTAAGACAACATCGTGGTGTTCAGAATGGGGGCTAGTTCTGCCCTTTCTAGAATTCTTTCACCTACTTGAAAAAGGGGGCTGGGCCAAATATTCAGGTCTCTTTCAGTTCCCCTCCAAAAATAAAGATATGTATGTAGACAGACACACAAAGAGATTATCTCTGCTCGACACAAACATTGGCAGTGGAAGTAGCGAGACGCAACACGCATAGGGAGGCAAAAAATAAATTAGATAAGTCATAATAGTACTACAATAAAACTATAAAGCAGGAGACTGCTCCAGGCATTTGACATGCATCTTGGCACTTTTAATGAGGGAAAACAAAAGATTCAACGGCATCCTCAAGAGCCTGTGTGTGTGTGTGAGAGAGAGGGAGAGCGGGCGGGCTGGATCTCAGGGGGAGGGGGATGCAGGGGAAGGGGATGCAGGGGAAGGGGATGCAGAGAAGAGGATGAAGGAGAGGGGGATGCAAGGGAGGAGGATGCTGCTCACTGAGGCCCATCAGGTAGCTGTAAATCTGCCCTGGCGGGCTCTCCCCGCCTTGCTCCTCACGCTACATTAGGCTCGCTGAACTCCCTCTGGTTTATGGAGGGCTGTGGTGCTAAATGAGCTAGAACAAGAGCTGTGCTATCAGGGGATCTGGTGGCTCTCTCCACCACGCAGCTCCTCTAAGTGAGGCTTTCTCCATTCCTCTCTTTCTGTGCCAGGGAAAAAGTCAAACTCCCACCCCCCAAAATTGCTGTGCGAGTGATTCGTGCGCACCCCAAGTTGCTGGGCCTGCGTTTGGCAGTGGTTTTTGTCTCAGCTGTCACTATAAGGCAGTTTTGTGACTTCTCTCCATTTGTTAGCCTATGATTTGTAGAGAAGCAGAGCATCTGCAATTCCCCACCAAATCCCTGGCCCTTTTGGATGCACAGGTCACCTGGCAGTATTCTTTGGAGAAGCAGAAAGATGTGAAATCCTACCTTAAACCCATGGCTGGAGCACAACCCTAAGCTGCTGCTTCCCTCTGGCATCCTCAGCTCCTCCTAGAACCAATTTTCATCTTTTCCCTCACTGTTCTTCGGTTGCCTCCTGACCTTTTAGTATTTCAAATTGATTCATTTCTTATTTTCTTTAACTAAAAGTCATAATTCAGCCGTTGCTGTATTATTTTCATGCCTTAAAAGACCAAGAACAAGTTCTGCACCAGCGCGTGGGCCATGCAGGAATATTGGTGGGCAAAAATCCAAAACCAAATCATTTGCCAGACATTCATAACATTTCAAAACATGTTTTCATGTCACACAGGGGCAAAAATTCAAAATGTTTTAATGGAAATACAAGAAATGAGATGGGATGTTAGAGTAAACCAGTACTCTGTACATTTTTAATGTACTGAAAATGGTTTCAAGTTACTTCTGGAAACTAAAAATGCAGCTTCAACCTTTGATTTTCAGAGCACTCCATTGTGGGACTCTAATTTGTCTGATAGCTTCCCAATTCTGAGCAATATTATGAAAACACTTTAACAACCACACCACTGTCTGCATTAGGAACAGGTATCTGCACTGACAAAACCACCCACAAAAAGGAAAACACAACCTGAACTCAAGTCACAGGATGATCAACCTAGAACTAACTACCACATCTGAGAGAGTTCATTGTATTTTTGTCAAAATGCTTAGCTACAGATGAAAAGCAAAGGGAAAGTTAGAAATTAGGAAAGAAAAACCATTTCCTTTTATGACCATTGGCTCCAATATCTTGAGTAGCAGATGCAGTTCTGATTGCCTCAGCAGAATTGCAAAAAGTACATCAGACAAAGAAATGGGCCCAGAGATATCCAGGAAGGACTGGACAGACTAAACAGACTCCTGGAAAAGAGGGATGACTAAGGAGGGATTACAATAGAGGTCAGCAACATCAGAGATCAGTAATAACTACAATTCCATCAATTATATTGGACAATTATTAGGGAACACTCATTCAGAGGTTCTAATCCAGGAAGAACTTGACTATCCAATGAAACAGAAGGTTTCAAGCTGCAAAAGAAAGGATTTTTTTTCATCCTGTACGTATTCAAACCTTTCCCAATGGATGTTCTCAGTCCAAAAATATATGAACACTTAAAAAATATAAAGAATTGAGAGTTTCACAGGGGTAGGTGGGCCCACATGAAGAGTGACAAGTACTTTCTGGGAGTCTGGGGTACTCTGGAGCATGTAAACCTGCCATTGCTGCTGGAAAAGGAAGCACCTGACTTGTATTTCACATGGTTTTGGGCAAAGCTTTGTGTTATTGCTGGACCAGGGTAACCAGACACACCCCAAACTGCCTGGCTCCCTCCCCAGCACAGCCAGGAACCTTCAGGAGAAAGTCAGGCCACAGTGAGACACCTGAACTCCAGCTGGTCATGTAGGCTTTGGCTTGTCACCTCCTGCCCTTCCCACTTTATCTGAGAATGCCCTGACCTTGCTCAGCACAACTTCTGGGGATGCACCTCAATGGAACACGTGTGGCTTTGTATCCAGAAAGGCAAATGGCTAACCAGCAACACCTCCATAGCAGCCTTCTAGCACAAAAAAGTGTGTCTATAAATATATAAATATATAAACATATAAACATATAAACATATAAATATATAAATATATAAATATATAAATATATGAGTCCCAATTTCAAGACCAAAAAAGTAGTACAACACTCTAATATTTCTACCCTGACTCTGAAATTAACCCAATTTTGTTGATTCTGTGAAAGAAAAAGGACGTTTATATAACTGCTAACCCAATACCTTGCAAAGTTTTTTTTACAAAACAGCAGTCAAGAGACCCAGTATGGAGAAAACCAACCATTGAGGAGGTTTAGTTCTGGTTTCTTCCCATTCTCACAATGCCATTTGTTCACACAGAAGAAACATTCTCTACAAAAATCCAACGTACTGCAAGTTCTGATGGCTATAATCAGGCATATGGAGGGCATTAGGATACCACCAGGACAAAAATACAGAAAATGATTTAGAGGCAATGCTTAGCAGAACATATAGCATCCCACCCTCCTGCTTCCTGACCATCTTGGTAAGAAAGTATTTGCTTGATTGCTTTAAGAAGTTCTTGGCCACACCTCATTTAACTTATTTTCCAGATCAATCAGGTCAAGCCCCTGAAAAATCCCCTCAGGTTGCCTTTTTAAACGTTGACTTGCTGCCTTTTAAGCAAACAAAATAGAAGTTTCCTTTTCAGCTGGCATGAGCTGGAGTCCAGATGCAGGGCTCCAACCCAAAAACAGCATTCAGCAAAGGACCCACATACCAAGCAGGATGACTGATTTTTGCCTTCACTTCCCCTCCCCTTTTATTTTTTTTTCTTTTTCCCCTGCCTTGGGAAATATTTGGGATGCACAAGCAGAGAGCCTTTTTTAGACATTGCCTGCTCCTAGGGAGAAAGGAGTGGGTGAATGGATACAATAGGCCCAGAAAGGAGAGCTGTTTAATCAAAAGCAGTCACGAACAAAAGAAAGCCAAGGAGCCCAGGAGGATAATTATATTTCACACATCAATTAACATTCTTTTGCTGCCACTTAAGAAATCCCATGTAATTGCCCTGCCTAAGTCCTGATTGTATGAGATGTCGTGGAGAAGGTGAATTGGCTGCAGTGGAGGGTGCTGTGGTACACAGAGCACACAAAGCTTTATCAAAGTCTGTCTTTAACCTCCTTATCTCTCCCATGCATGGCACCAATGCATCCTCAGCCTGCCCAGGATCACCAGCAGCCGTCCCAAACCTCATCCCAGGCACCCCACAGCACTTTGGGGGTCAATTCTTTATATATATATGTCAAAATAGCAACTATCAAAATATCTTTATATCAAAATAGCAGCTAAAGGTTCCAACAGAGCTCTTTACACTCAAGACACTTTCTCCCTGATAAAGTGAAAGGCAAGGAAAAAGCAGCATGCCTGCAGTTAAGGCAGGGAACTCAGCCTTGGACAGATTGAGCAATTTAATTAAGATCATAAGAGAAGAGCTGGAAAGTGGCCTTGGATCTCTGAGTCTCAGTTTCTTAATAACAGGTATTTTTCTTTCACTGGGGTTTCTAAATACTACCAAAAAAAAAAAAAAAAAGGAAAAGGAAAAAAAAAAAGGCAGCATCATCATCTTTCTTGAATGCACTTCCCATGAAAGAAGAGGGGCTTTGGGAAAAGGTCAATGTGCCCAGTGTTTGGCAAATATAAAATACATTTTTCCAATGCGCACAGAAATATTTTTTAAAAGTTTGAAAGCTAAGCAAATCATTTCTACTGGAAAACCCGCAAAAAAAAAAAAAAAAAAAAAAAAAAGACAAGCCAAAATACTTTTCTGATTAATTATTGGAACGCATTTGAGCATTGCACGGGTGGCAAGTCAACAAGCATCCTCTGCTGGTCCTCTGGCTCCCACCACCGGCATCCTCAGCAGGGAAACTCTGCCCAAACCCTTCCTCCCATCGCACAGCAGCCCCCTCCTCCTGTGGCAGGGTTTTGTAGCCCTTTCTGTTTGGTGATTTTAGTGACCAGGGTACATTTTTACATTTTTCAGAGTTCATCCTGAAATCCCCTCTGGATTCCCGCAGGAGCACAGACCTGGCTGACACCTCAGAGCAGCCTCACTCAAAGAGCTAAGCCAGGAGGGCTCATATTGAGCTTTTTTCTTCTCCCTTCCCCCAAATTGTGTTGAAAAGGACTTTGACTTTGCACTTTGATCTGCAGGAGCACTTCTGCTGCACAAGTGTTGATTTGACATCCAGCTCCTACTTCATCCATCTTCTTAACCAATACTGCCCACAAAACTTCTCCATTTAGAATAAGTCTCAAATATAGACTGGATAATACATTAAATTAATTAATTCAAAGCCCACTGACACCAGGATATCTACAGAAATGCAGATTTTAATCCAGCCATACAGAATAATAATTTTGAAAAGTCTTACAAGAAAAAGAAATGAACTTCCCTCCACTTAGAGAGGATAATGAAAGCTGAATTGTTCCTTGTGTCTTTATGGGGTGCTGTATATCTGGTAGAGGAAAACCATATTAAAGATACAGCATGTTGTTATTTTTAAATCATGTGATTTTCTCTGTCACTAAGAAGTAACAGATTTTACTCAATAAAATAGTTAAAAATATATGGATTATGACAGCCACACACAAAAAGAATAAACAGGAAATCATGAAGATTTTTTCCTGTTCTTTGAAGTGGAGACACTTTTTTCACCTAAAAAAAATTACATTAATTTAGATTAACTGAAAACACTACTACTTTTTTGATTAATTGCATGATCTTTCCACAAAGTATGTGACTCCTTAGGCAGTCCTGCCATATGGACTTTAAAGCCTCCACGGATGGACTGCAGCTCCGCCATAGATCTGTTTCAAATCAGCTCTCTCTGCTCAGTGTCCACAGCAGGAGCTATTTATGAAATGGGAGTTAGGAACTCCTGATTTGAACACACTGATTTGTTTTAAAGTATTCAATTGTCTCTAATTTTGACTTACGATTGTCAAGTAAGAGCTATTTATTATTATAATTAACTTTGTAGTGACACAATCTGTGACATTTGTTTGTAACTAAAGAGTGAGGATTTTTATTTTTAAAAAAGTTAATTTTTTTGCGTTCTAAGGCACATTTTCAGCGCTCAGGACAAGCATTATATAAAATTTAATTTAATTGACCAGGCCAGCTGGCTCCCCTGCCAACACTCAGCCATGCCAGGCTCCCCCTGCCCTGCACTGGGTTGGCACAAGTGGCCAGAGCAGCTCTGGATGCCCCTGGACCACTGGAAATGTCCAAGGATAGGTTGGACAGGACTTGGAGCACCCTGGGACAGTGGAAGGTGTCCCGGCCCATTGCAGGAGGAGGAACTGAATGAGCTTTAAGGTCCCTCCCCACCCAAACCATTCTGGGATTTTATGAAACTGAAAGGAACCCCTGGCATTGCCTGAGGAAATTAAAGCAAAAGATGAACTTTCAGAGAGGGTCACCAAAATGTTCCATTTTACTGGACAAACACACACACAGTTTTAAGGTGACTAAACTAAACCCATTGAAACTTAACACCCACTAAACCATTAAAACTTATTTTCATATGTAGCCAACATTTTTGTGCATGCCATTTTACATCTGCAATTTCCTTACTGAGACATGCAACTCCTTGTCTTACCCTATGCATACCCCCACCTCTTGGAGTCACAAACCTTGTTCCTGTTATTTCTCAAAGCAGACTGGAGAGGCAAAAATGGAAGTACAGCTTTTTATGAGCGCAAAGCCATGCCATGCAAAGCACAGGCAAGATTAATGCTGGCAAAGGGTAAAAAAAAAAAAAAAAAGAGAAAGAAAATAGGAGAAAAAAGGCAGAACATTTCTTTGAACCTCAAGCACCAGTGATTTGTTAAATCAGAGTTGTAGGAGATTAGAGAGTGAGAGTTTCTGAACCTGAGCTGTAGCACTGATGCTGGCAGAAAGTTCAGAGTAGTGAGGTCTCCTTCTTCACACCTGCAGCACTACAGGGTCTCAGCAGTAACACAGACCATTTCCAGCATTTCCCCTCTATCTTCAGTGAATTTCAGTAGATCTGATCAATCTCTGTCTCTCCTCTCCTCAAAGGTCCTCAATACCTTTGAAAAAAATCTAAATATTTGAAATGAAGGATGCGATGCAAAACAAATACCACCAGGAACTGGAGACCACCAAAATCCTTCCTGCCTTCAGTTCTGCTTCACCTTCCTTCTCAAGTATAAGCACAGAGTGACACAAACATTTACAATCAAGAAAAGAAACAAAAAGCCTCCAAAGAGGCTTTTTGAACAGTAGGGAAT
Organism: Melospiza georgiana; assembly: GCF_028018845.1. Classification (NCBI taxonomy): domain Eukaryota; kingdom Metazoa; phylum Chordata; class Aves; order Passeriformes; family Passerellidae; genus Melospiza; species Melospiza georgiana. The sequence continues at coordinate 10,337,927 of NC_080446.1, forward strand.
TCAGCCAGACATGGAGCCTTTCAACTAAGGACAAAATTAATAAGCCCATGACACATTAGTCATGTTTTTCCAAGCACTGTAGTAAGACACTTGGAACTACACTAATGAGGGATACAGAAGGAATGGGAGAGAAAAGAAGGATAGTTTAATGGCTGAAGAACTTCACTGGGAATTGCAATTTTTGTTTTCTATTTTCAGTTTGCTGCAGACCTCTGGGATGATAACCAGACCAGTTAATGAATTTTCCCACCTGTTTTTTAAGCAAGATAATGGCAATAATTGTTCCTTTCCTGTGCCTGCATCTCTGTCCACAGTCTCATTTTTCTTTTTGTTTTTCTTACAGTTTGGTCTGCAAGCTCTCAGTCACACTGTACACCATAAACAGCACATCCTCAGTCAAAACACTGTTGAATGCAAAGGTTTTGATTATGCTTTTTTTCAACAAAAATGCTTAGAAATCAGTAATAATCACAACTCAGTTTCTTAATTTATTACTTTTTACTAAAATCTGTTTTATTAACATACTTAGAATAAATTTTCAGACTAAGTTTTAATGAGACAGAAAAACAACCACCTCTAGTATTTTTGTTGTTATTTTTAAGCCCAAACTGGCCTCTTATGTGCACAGCCCCTGTATCAGGGTATTTCACCCTCTGGTTTGGAAAAGCCTGGGCTCTCCTCACTCCTGGCTGTTCAGAGGAGCAGCCATGGGCTGCTGTAGTCAGCTCAAGACCAGCAGAGGCTGGCATTGCATGCCAGCAGCCTGGACCAAAGCCCAGTCATGTTTGAGCTATTAGAGATCTTAGAATGTAAAAGGAGACAGAAGCAAATGAAAAGAAAAATAAATAAATAAAGGAAAGTGTTTAGAGGAGGGCTGGGAAAAGAAAAAATGTGGGCCCTACTGGAGATTAAAACTTTGTTCAGTGTCCAAGATTCAAAAGCAGCTCTTCTGCGGGTTGGCTCCTGCCTCTCTACAAACAAGCTGGCCCTGCTTATAACCTGCATTAATTTATACAGCCCCCAGCAGAGTCAGAGCCCATCCAAATCCCTGCCCTGCCGTTTGCCCAGTGTTCAGAGGCAGACCAGGAGGAGGGAGCTGTGCTGGGTCACTTGTCAGCGATCTCCTTTCAGCTGCTGGGGACACCTCTGTGCCACCCTGCTGCTGCTCAAAGTGTCCCCATCCTGCAGGGACAGCCCCTCTGGAGCCCAGCACTATTGTAAATCAAAGGTGACTCTGATGTTGGTGAGGAGAGTATCAGAATTCAAGACATCCCTCTGGCTGTCCTGGATTGCCCGAACCCTGCCAGGGGGCTCAGAGACCCTGGCATGGACACCTGTGACTTTGATTTTGACCCATGGAAAAAATTACCAACCTTATATGAAGATCTGCAAGCCACAAAAATCAAAATAGAATAATAATTAGTTTGTCATGGGGTGAAAAAATAGATTTTTTTAGGGTTTTAGAACAGAAGTTCAGGGGGCAAGATGGAGGAATCTGGGCATGTCCAGCCTTTCTCCTTCTTCTTTTTCTCCATCGTCTGCTGTGATGTTGGCACTTTTGGGTTGGTTTAGAGTAGAAGCTCACTGTCTAACATAGGTGATAGGTATTGGGAAGTTATGGCAAATAATGTACACGTAGTTTTTAATATACAAAGATAATACCAGAGTGCCTCTGTCTGACCTGCTGAAGAGACCTTGGCAGGCCAGGAGAAAGAATTTTATAGATAAGAAACAATAAACAACCTTGAGAACGAGAACTGAAGAGTTCTGACTCCTTCTTCAACAGCGCTGGGAAAAGAGACTTTCTGACACATCTCAGGGTCACTCTGAGCAGCAGAAGCCCTAAGCGGACAGAGAATGATGCATCTGACTCCATGGATTTCAGAAGGCTAATTAATTATTTGATAATACTATACTATATACATTTAATCTAAACTGGATTTGCCAAGAACTCACTCTGCACACAACTGCTCACATTGCCCAGAATCTCATGACTGTCACCCCACAGTCCCAACACACACAGAGTTGGCCCTGACAGGCCAAGGAAACAAAACATCCTCACTTTGGATAAACAATCTCCATATTCCATTCTACTTTAGCATAGCACAGGCACAGCAAGTGATAAGAATTGTGTTTTCCCTTTCTCTGAGGTTCAGAGAAAGTGAATCTCAGAAGTCCTTGGGAAGAATTGTGCCTTGCTTTTCTCTGTGAAGAGAAATGTGGCAACAGAGTGCAGCAGCGAGGCACGGCCAGAGGAACACGCACGGGAAAGGGATGGATCACCCTGCCTGCTCCCCCACATACTCTCTTTTTGGAAACCTGGCAAAAGCCATTTTCAAACACACAGCCTCACCCAGAGTGAATGCAGTGTCATTCTGATTAGCCCCCAGTGCTGTTTATGTGTTTTGGTGGAAAAGATCTTTATTCTGATGGGCTTACCCCTGTTGGGTTGGGTGGCAGCGCGCAGGGAGTGGAACCGGGTAAGGGACAGCTCTGCTCCTGACAGCTTCTCTCTCTCAAATGGGAGCAAATTTACCTCTTTATCAGGTAACTCTAAGTAGATTTAGGCACCTTACAGACTCAACATCAGGCACAGGCAGTGCAGCTGGTTTAAGTGCCAAGGCTGTAATACAGGCACAGCATCACAAGACTGATTGCCCAGAGAAGCTGGGAGCTGGCGAGTTCTCCCCACCCTGTGCACAGCCAGCAGGAGACCAGGCCACTTGCTTCAAAATAACCCAACAGGTGAGCAGCCTCTTTCATTCCCTCTCTGCCCCCAGAGGTTATAAAAACACTCCCACTGATGCCTAGGAGGAGACACCTTACAAAGCACCAGTTCTTTTCAGAACAGGGGGCTGTTTTCTCTATCACTGGTAACTTGCTGCGTTCACTTTTTCCAGGTTACTCCAACTCACGAGCACCTGCAAGGTTCACACTGCCCCTGTCCACAAGATTTCTGCTGGGCTTACACACACTCTTCAGTTTTCTGAACTGCTGGTTCTTCCTGTTTTCCCTTTGTTTTGTTCTGGAGCTAGGAAAAGACTAATTTCTTGGGATCAGGAGAGAACTGTTCATTCTTAAATAGGTGAAGCCATTTCATTTGGGGCTCCAGTTACTGCACTGACAAAGTGAGAGAAAAACCCACCTTCCAGATTACTGCATCACACAAGGTCTTTATGGAAACCCAGAAAATCCTCAAAATTAGACATTATCAAAGACGCTCTAAAATAATATCTTTTACTGCTATAAAGACACTCAATTTGTAACAAAGCCATGAAAATGCCTCAATATAAGCCACCCTGCCTAGGAGGCAGACAGAGACAGACATTCAGTGATCCAGCAGGAAGCAGAGTGAGCTGGATGCAAGGGGTCAGGGCATGAAGTCAATGTGCCTTGTGGCTCCTGGCACACATAACCAGGGCTGTATTTGCATTTATGCAGCATAGAGCACACGAGCATTCCACAAAAATAATTAGGGAGAGTAAGGGGAAAAGGAGAGTCACCACTCTGTTCTCTAGACTGATTTGCACCCACTGGAGCCACGAGAGGAGATCACACCAGGGCACACGCTCCATGTGTGCATGTCTGAGACAGAGCTCCTAAACCACCCTCTCTGAAGCAGCTCAGAACATCCCAGGAATTGCTGGAGATCCAGCAGGGATCAGAGCTAACACCAGGCATTTTCACTCTGCTCCTCACAAACTTTGTGTTTGTTTTTTTTGTTCTTTCATAACCATGCTTCCAAAACCTTATTCACAAACTTAACCCTCTGTCAGAGCAAGGGGTGTTTCTATTTTAGGCTTAACAAATTATTCCATTCCACTTAGCAGAGAGAGACAAAATCTGAATAAAAAGCTGGGGATGGACAACCTTCTGGGGTACTGGATGATCAGGTATCATTCTCTCTAGATTTCCAGGGTAAATTTTCATTTCATAGAGCCCTGGCCAGCTGCTGCCCCTCTAGAAGTTGCAGCTCTGTAGATTGTGTCCATGCCTGCCATATCTGCAGGAATGTTGCACTACACCAGAGCTTCAAAATAAAATGAAAATATAGATTAAAATAATATTATATTATATAATATTTAGTTAACTTCCTTTCTTCCATCCTGACTTCAGAAAGAGAATTATTTTTAAGACCATTCACATTCAAAAATACAATTTATTCCTACTTGTAACTTCCTCAGAATTTACACCACTAAAGAACTTCTAATGCTTATTGAAATCTTCTGGAGAAGAAGCAGCTCTGGAAGATTTCTGCCCTTTCTCTTACACCTTTACATTTTTACAGGCCATAAAATTCATTTTGTTGATGCAATTGTGAGTTTGGAGACAGCATCCTGCAAAACTGGATTGACAGTGCAAAATCTTCTGTTTTGATAAGTATCTTCACAAAAGAAATACTTTTCCCTTTCAAAAGTAAAGCTTCATAACAAGAACATAATGCAAAATATTACAAAGTTAATGGGAAAGACAGATCTGTGATTAGCAACTCCTTATGAAATAACTTCCAGCATCAGCTTGGAAGAAGTAATTCCCTAAGTAGCACAAACTGCACAATGAGATATCATTAAAGGCATAAATGGGGCATAACTTCAATACAGATACCATCAATATATGCAGTTCTTTAAGAAATTAAAGAAAATCCCAACCTTTTTTCCAAATATAAATGTTGCACTGCTCTGTGAGAACTTGAGTCTTGCAGAAATGCAGAGCCTGGGTTGGAAATACTTTGTAGTTGCTAGAAATATTTATTTTGCCACTTGGGAAGCATTGCATTGTATGTGTGTGTGGTTTTTTCTCCTGCTACAGCCTGGGTTTCCAGAGGTTTTTTCTACTCTCACATAATGCAAGAGAAATTGCTGGATGGGCTTTGCCCAACATTTTGGAGAGACCATAATTTTTGACAGTCACCAAGAAACAAAAATTCCAGCCTAATAGGTATTTTTTTTCCAAAGACCCTAAAGCTCTGAAATCAGTGTCATAATGGAAGATGTTTTGCAACCTTAACTGCAGAGTGGTTGCTCCTGGCGCCTGCAAAGCTGCACAGACCTGCAGAGACACACAGAGGGAAGAGGCACTGGAGATTGCAGTGGATCTTTTCTCCCTCTCTTTATAACTCAAATTATATGCTGTAGTCCATGGGATGAGTTCCCTGGACAGAGCTGTATCTGAAGGAAACTTTGTCCTCATACTGCAAAAGGAAACCAAAAATAGATGCCTTGCCATTCTGGGGCTTTCCTAGTAGCCCACTTGTAAGGAATGTAGGAAAGGACATGGTGGCCTACTTTTAAAAGTGTATTTCTGCCAAGTCACAAAATAATAAGAGAAAGAATGTATGGTATAACCAAAAAAAAATATCTTTAGGTTGTGGAAATTGTGATGGATGACATCTCTTGCCCTTGTTGCCTATGATCTGTTTGAACATATACAAGACCTTAATTACAGCCTTGAAATAAATGAGGCTTAAGGAATACTCTTGGCCCAAATGGAGGAGCAGTCCAGGCAAAGGAACAGAGCTGGATTAAGCAGAAGTGTCAAGGTACTGGAGGATTAACTGAACCTGGGAGAGTGCCTCAGAAACACCAACATTTGTCCTGTTGTCCTTTCTGGTAGGCAACGCGATCCCACATCTCCAGTATTTATATAATTCATCCTCCTTGGCAGCTAAAAGGCTTTCCCTGATCATATACTTGCAAATCTGAAAGCACAGTAAAAGAAAACATGAAAAAAAGACCACCTTCCTCAATATGAAATACTGAAGCCAGCAAAATTATTCCATACGCCTTACAAAGGCTAAAACATCCTCTACGTTCCTTACAAAGTCACTGCTTTTACCTCAAGTACAATACGCTAAACCAAAATGGCCAAACTGTCCTGGGCACCAAAAGAGGCACAGGATCCATTTCACCAGAGATCCCCAAATTCAGCCTCACAGATGGAGGTACAGAGATGCCACCAGGATGAAGTATTTTTACCAAAACCATGAACCCCAGAACTCACTTTAGATGCCAGCCTTGCTTAGGTAACCTCAAACATCTTCAGGATGGTTCCTCACCCACACTCCAACGCTACCAAACAGACTTCAGCAGATATTGAGTTTTGCAGCCCACTATGAAAGGTCAGGCATAGTGCTGGATTTTTGCAAGAATAGCTGAAATTTGACTGGAAACTTCTAAGTCTGTTCTTACTTCAACAGGGACACAGAGAACTGTGCAGGATGTTAACTGGAGCTTATAAGGTGGTGTAAGAAATGGTGCACAAGGGCTCTGACTGAAAGGCACTGTGAAGAAACAAAGCACAACAAAAAACTGTCTTAACCCCACATGCAACCAAGCCCTTGCGTTCATGGCTATACAAATTTAAATATTGTTGCTGGACTGCCAGAAACATGAGCTAATTTAGTGACCAACAATGAGATGGATATAAGTAGAAACTAAAGCTGGCTGGCTTTCACCATACACCAAGCAATCACTGGAGAGGCCTTCTTGTTCCAGATTTACTGACACAGATAAATCTCCTAAGTAATTCTCTCCACTGCAGGCCGTTGCTGTCCTCTGAAACATCAAGTTTTGTCCAATGCAGACATCAATATGCAAAACAGGGGTGGCAGGTCCAAAGGCAAAATACGTAGGTGGAACAGAATTGTGTGTGCACAGAATGTACATACAAATCAGTATCTCTTTTTTTCTTTTTCCTAATTTTGCTGGCAAAACAAGCTCTTTAAAATAGAAGCTGGGAGAAAAGCCATACCAGAGGAGCACTATGAACACCTGCAAACACCAAACTAACTTGGGTTAAGGAATCTCACCTCTGGTGGAGGAAGACTGTGCTTCCCTCCTGCATAAGTAAATATGGTTTTGGGCAGCACCTTGAGGCTGACCCACAGGCTTTTTCTAAAAATCCTGATCTGAAGTTAGAGTCCTAGTGATGATGGATTTATCACTTCCCTTGGTAAATTGCTCCTATAGTTAATTATCCTTACTATTTAAGTTACGTCTCATTTCCAGTTTAAAAAAAAAAATATTGCTGAAGGCCTCATAATATTTTTCTATAGTGTCTATATGCATGTTTTTGTGTGTGCACACCCACACACATACTTGTTTAAAATAATCCCTCTTTAATTCCTGAAGAAGTGTTCTTTTTTCCACACGCACTATTATGTTATCACTGGATCTGAGAACCGGGATTTTAATTCAGAACTGCTGCTGCACTGATATGTAGTTGCATGGCAAAAGATTCCAGTTCCCTACCCAGAGTCAGGCTTCCTAAGGCAAACTGACAGCAAGCAGTTGGATTTCCCTTAGAAAAATAGGAGTTGCAAAAGGTCTGTATTTTCTCCTACATTTTTTGGCACAGAATTGAATTCATGTGTGTATTTCATCAGTTACTGCTGCATGGTTTACATTATAACTATTAAAAGGCTGGCCACTGCTTATAATTATCAAATGTAGGCTTATAGACAAGTTTACATCCAAGTTATGAGACATCTTGAGAAAAGACTCTTCAGCCAACTCACGGTCAACATGAATTTTTCTTTTTTTCCCAAATGTTCTAGAGTTTTCACAGCTTTTCTTTTGTGATCCTGTCAAGCTACTATTATTAATATTCTGAAAACTTCTGAAAAGACTGGAAGATATGAAGCTGTATCGAGGAGGCTACATGAAAAGAGAGCTTGCTTTGTCTCTCCTCCTGCAAAATTTCTGCTGTCCAGCTGCAGTCTCTCACACAGACTATGAATCATATGCCTAGAAAGAAACTACATATCTGAATAAACCACATTGGGTTACTGTCTCTGTTTGGTTACATACTGGGTAAACCCAACCAATCAAAGCTCATCAGCTGACACAGAAGCCAGTGGAATTAAAACACAGACATACAAAAATTCTTGTAAATTATTGGTAAGGTCACACGAGGCCTTAAATATTGAGAAAAGCAAAACAATCTATTAATAACTGAAAGACTGATAATGTTTCTGCACTTTAGTCGAAAAGAGAAGAGACAACCAAGCGATAGAATTTCCAAGTTTTTGTGGTCTGAGAGTTTTTAATCTGATAGGAAAATGCTTGCATGTCTCCATGTCCCGGGACAAGCAGGATCCAGGGCTGAGAGACAGTTCAGCTGGGGGTAAATGCATTAAAGGATTATGGACAAGGAGGAAAATAAAGGTAAACATCATAAATTATTCTGGTCATATGCAAAGTGAGACGTGTTTTTATGCAACATCAGAAGCAGATGAGTTGGCAGCTGTGACTGGTCCAGCCTCTGTCATTTCTGCTGCTGTTTGCATCAGACCTCTGGGATCTGTGCTAGCAGGAGACCAGGAACCCTGTCTGGGCATCCAGAGCTGCTTTCAGGACAGAACAAGCAGGGTGCAAACAGCAAAAGGTCTGTCCTGCTCAGCCTCCAGCAGCAAGATAACACCACACTCGGCAATGCAGCGGTGCCCTGTGCTGCTGCACTGCAGGATGCATCCCACAGGATGCCAGCCTGCCAGAGCCCACATGGAATGGGATCATCCTGCTGGCAGCTCAACAGGGTCTTTGGGAAAACTATGGCCTTGATGTGCAAGCAGAGTGCAGAGTAACCTGATCCAGTCACAGCTTGTGTCATCTCAGGTCAGAAATTATAGAGAGAGAAGAAACTGCGGGTTTTGTTTGTTTATTTGGTTTAAATATGTGGCCAGTGCAAAGATCTGTTGTTAAGTGGAAAACATGGGTTGAGAAGTATTGGAAAAAAGAAACAGTCCCCAGAGAAGGGTGCTCTGTGCCACAGTGTAAAATCCACAGGTCCCCACTCCCCTTTAAGGCTGTGTCTGAGCAGGTTTAAACTAGATTCTCCACAGATCCCAGAAAAACTGCTCTGCATTACATCCAAATCCCAGCATTAGGCTACAGAGCTGCAAGGCAGAAGCTGGTTTGCACTGAAAAGAAAGAAACCTCCCTGCACACCAAGTTATCTGATAGCTGTCCTTTCAAGAATATATAAACTTCCTGCTGAAGCAGCATCTGCTCTGGCCACTGGCTGGACGGAGACTCTGGGCTGGATGAACCTGGGCTGGTGGCCCTGATCCCCATGGCTCTGGTAAGTGCCCAGCAGAGACACTACTGGGAGGGAGGCATTTCCCCATCCAAGTGCAAACCATATGTCAGGAATGAAGAAACAACTTCAAACAACCACGCTGCATCCACTTTTGTGCCTTTGGAATAACAGCCGGGCTATCAAGTATGGGCAGCAGTGGCTATCAGCCATGCTGCTCTTCCCATTCTGAATCACATCTAATAATTATTTTAGAGACATCAAAGCTCTGTCCCACAGCTCATAAAGTACTTCAGTGACTTTTGGAACAAGATTTTCTTGATGTAGTGGATGGTTCAACACTGTTGTGCCTGACCTGCCTCAGGGCCTGAATCCAGTTCACGGCCCAGCTACACACCTTGACTCAGGAGATTATTGCTGTGTGTCAGTGCCTACACAGGTCTTTGAATAGCCAAAATCTGCCTGGGCTTTCAGCACACCCGAGTGCACATGGATCCCCCTCCTTGGGGACACTGTGCATTTATGTGCCTGGTGCAGCAAAATTTCTCTCATATCAGCCTTTGAGATGTTGCTACAAAAGAAGCATTGGGTGGATATTACAGTCAAGGATTTTCATAGGACAGCACTGGCACTAAATGTGATTTAAAGCCAGTGTGGATCTCTAGAGAGAAAATGGGGATGCAACTGCAGGGCCTTAGGAGTGCATAGAAGTTCAAACCAGATCTTGAGATCAACCCAGCACAACGAAGTACAGCCACTGATTCTCTGCACAGATAATTCATCTCTCCACCATTGCAATGGGAAATTGCAAAGAAGCCCTAAAGTGAAGTGCTGAAAGTTTCTCACATGAACACCTCAACTTCATGACAGCTGTCAATCATCATGAGACACCAAAGTATCAGATCACTTAAACAGCTAAACAGGGATTCTGAGATACAAGAGGCTGTCCTTCCCTCTCTGACAGACCTGCCAAATTAGATAATTTAAACAGAGTTTTGCCAAGAACAAAAAGCTGGTGAGTGCCACAAAGCCCAGCCAAAGAGCCTCAGGAACATTGAATCAGTGCCTTGAATGGCTACTGACATTAAAAAGCAAACAGAACACTTAAATACAGCAGCTGGATCTGTGCTGCTGGGTCTGATGCACAGTTTCCATCACTCTCTGTGTAAAATGCAATGCATCTCATGGCAGCTTTAAATGCAGTGAAGGTAGAGGAGATGTCAAAATGTGGTGCCTTTTTCTTCCCATTTGGAAATATAACATGTGATGAAAGGGTGCTCAGATACTCTGAAAATTCAGCCTCCAGGGTAAATTCAATTACTTTTTCCAATAACTGAATCAAAGATAGGGCTTCCTGTTTTCCAATTGCAAAGAAAGCATGCCAATGAAACAAGTTATTTTTAACTTTTAAATCAAATGTCACAGAAAACCACCACATTTCTCAAGTTCCTCTGCTGTTCATTATGCATACCAAGCACCTATGACTTACACCTTTTCCCCAGAACGTGGATAAGGAACAGAGAGAATCATCTCCCTTGGCCAGCTTGGCCACTTCCTTGGTTCCAGAGGAAGCAGAGACTGCTTCAGTTCACCCTCATGAACATTTCAGCCTCCCCAGGCACAGGTGTTTAATTGTTTTTTTCAGGGGGTTTTGATTTGGAATTGAAATAACAAGAATAAATCTAGTGACATTTTAGAATGGGATATAAAACCAAATGGAAATAATTATATGTCAATGACAGACTGATCTCTGTCCTTACTTTCTTGAGGCACAAATTATGGCCAGGATCTTAGTTCTTAGGCCCAAACTTCAAGTGCTATAAACTCTCACAGATCCATGCTGACTTGCCCTGGCAGAAGACTTGGCCATTATACCTATGCCTGTGACTAATACATTTGAATGGAACTTTGAAGTCCAAGCAAGCTGAGGGAAAAAACAAGATATTACAGTAAAGGCACCCAGTCCACAGACCAGCTGAACAATCCTGGAATGAAATCCAGAGGAAAAAAGTTTGGACTTATTCCATTCTCAGCTCCCATGGGACTGGAGAACAAGCCACAAACGCCAGACTGCAGCTCAACTCTGCTTTTATCTCTCCCACCTTGTTCCCATTCTCAGAACAGCACCAACAAGATGATGAATGTTATTTTGCAGTGACCCCTGCTCCGCAGGAACAGCATGGCAATCCCTCCCACTCCTTTCATTCCCAGCCCCTTTTCTTCTCAAGAATCACTTTGAAGGTTCATAACATTCAGCCCTGAAGGCAAGAGGGTTTTTCCAATGTAAATTTCTTTTGGTCACTGCAATTTGAACAGAAATCTTGGGCATCTCTGTTCCATGACAGGGTTTTCATATTTCCTTTGCCTACCCAGCTATTTATCATTTTCCAATAACCCATGCCCTGGAGACAGTAACACTCAGCAAATGGCCTGAGCTCCCCTCCCCCTGTCCCACACACACAATAATGTTTCCATGCCTCAAAGTCTGTCCGTCAACGCTGATCGGAAAGAAAGATGTTTATCTCTACATATGGCAAGCCACAAAAGTTAGAGATGGAAAAAGATCTATTAGATCATCGAGTCCGAGGCGCTGCTAGTGAAGGACAGAGCCCCCAGAGAACACAGAGTTGTTTTTGAACAGATGCAATAAATCGTCCTTCACGATGTGGTGGCCAACTGAGATATTTCACATCCTTGACTTTGAGGTAGGAGATGCTGCAATGGGGAAGTTTTTCTCCTTTCCCAATAGAGTCATGACAAAAAATTTGTTGCTGGTTTCTGCTAATATGTTCTAGTTTCCAAAAGACAGACCAACCACAACCAGAATTCTTCTGTCACTGCCTGATCCTAATTTAGTTAAGATACTTGCTGAAGTCATCAGCTGGACTGTTCTCAAATGACCCCAAGCTAGGATCACATATGGAAATACAGAAAAGCAATGTGTTGCAACAATCCAACAATATCCTTCCAATTAAATCTTAAACTTTGGTGGGTTCAGTCGAACACCACCTCTTTGCCCTCCTAACAGTCTCTGGTTTGCTTAAGGGTTCACAGTCAAATTCAGTGCTCTGGAAACAGCCAGGGTGCACCAGAACCAAACCAAAACTGAGTCTCTAATGCATAGGACCAGGAGGACACAGCCAGAAAATTAAAAATAAGGAAAGGCAAACATTTCTCAGAGAATTCAGGTGTCTAAGAAAGCCACAGAAACACATCCTGAGAGTCACTCAGCCCATGAACATTCATGTCCAGGCTGGTTGTAACAGATCATGACTGATAAGGACCTTTAGGAAAGGAATAATATCAGCACAAAAAGTAGCTCCAAGGTCAGAAGTGTGGCTCTGTGTTTGGATACAGTTCCAAAGAGGTATTAAATTGCAGAGCACATAGACTAGACATTCATTATTACCAGCTTCATTAACATATTTTAGAAATTAGAAAGTTCAGTTCAATGTTAAATCTAGAGCTATAAACAGTTTTATAAAAGTGGGACACCTCATGGAAATGAATCCCACCTTCCAGGCTCGTGTGACATTGCACATCACTTTATCCCAACAGGAGACATGAGCAGGGACAAGGCATGGACATGCAGCTGTTGACACTCTGAAATTCCTAAACCCAATGGCTCACTAGGTTTAGCTGCACTGGAATGAGTTGGCATATTCTGGAAATTGTTTTAATTGTTTTAATTGACACATTTTTTGAGCAATGATCAAGAGATAGGTAGCAATGGTCAGAGTAAGCTACAGCAGTCGCACATCAATGTATGCCCACGTAAAGGTAAAATTGGGTATGTAACTCCTTTCACTCCATATGGAAATCCTAGCCAGAAAATAATTTTTAAAAAGGCCTTAGCTAAAAGTAGGTTCTGAACGCATTAAAGAATATCCATCTTTTAAACACAGCCATACAAATCCAGATTATTTAGCCACCAGGGACTCTTGCTGGTGACTATTCCTTGTTCAACACATCTTGTTGAACTTGAGTTCACACATCTCTTGAACTCTTTTTTGTGCTGTACTCAGGTTTTCCAGAATCCAGTGAAAAAATGCAACATCAGAGCATCACACCCTTACCGCCTTCCCCACCCAGAGCAGACCAATGCAGCCAAACGTTTTTATAATACAGGCAACAACAGTATGTACATTAAAAAATAAATAAAATATATTGTTCCATTGGGGAAATAGAACAGAAAATGTGTGTGGCAGATGTAAGTCATGCCAGCTACCAGAAGGTGATCAGATTTGGAAGCAATGAGAGTAACTACTAACTAGGTGGGGAGGTTGTCAGAGCTAGGGGATGTTTCACAAAAACTTCTTCAGAATATTAATTTTCCATTTTGCATATAAACTTTGATTTAAGATTTGACTTTATATATTGACAGATTGAATCCCAAGAATCTGGTCCAAAATTGCTCGCACATCTGCCCCTGCCTCCACCCAAACACTTTTTACAGTAATATTGACACAACTGCGAGGAGTAGTCTTTCTAAATTAAAACATCTCTTTGTAGCCTGGGCATACAGCACAGCACTTACAAGGCTCTGTGAGGGACATCAAATCCATCTGGAAAGGCTGTGGTTATTCTGTCTGTGGTATTAGCAACACAGTGCCCCTGGAGCTTGTGGAACAAGCACCAGCAAATGAAGTGCTCAAATCGCGTCTCGTCTTGCAGTCCAGTCTTGCTGGGTTAGATTGGCAAACAGAGGAAATCCTTCAGACTGTGCCCCAACTTCTGTCTCCAGGACAGAGCTTGGGCAAATCACATGATTTCTTGTTTATCAAGATGAGAACATCAAACACTGTCTTTGCAGTTTGCCCTTGAAAACCCAGAATAAAGTTCAGCTGGTCCATCTGTGCTGCCATTAAAATCCCTCAGGATCTGCACATTGGGAACAGGTTTTCTGCAAAACCAAAGGACTAAGATGACATGAAATACTCCAAATTGAGCTTTAAATATTCAGTTTCAGATACATTCATCCCTCAAAAGACAAGATTATTCAAGGCTTTTTAGGTTTGAAAAAGAGCAATGAAATGCCCATGCCTCATTCCCATTGGCACTGCCTGATTCCAGCCAGGAGCAGAACCACAGGGCTACCACAGTAGGCACTCATAAGTAGCCTATGGAAATTCTCATTAACCTTCCCTTTAAAAAAAGGGCAAAAGGAGACAAATTATAGAAACAAAGAGCTCATAAGGGAAAAGGAAAGGAAAAGAGCACCCTCACTTAGAACACTGCAGATGTTGCAATTTTCCTCTGAATTCACACTGTTTCCCCCTTAAATTTAATTTTTACCAGGTCACAGTTTATAAAGATCTTTGTTTTCAAAATAGATAAAATGAAATAAAACAACAAAAATCTTACAAAAATTAAATCAAGAAGCAAGACATGATTCCTTTGTATTGAAAAAAATAGAAAATAAAGGTATAACCAGCCTTGAAAACCTGAAATCTCAAAAGAAAAAAAATCTACCAATTTTTTTAAAATTAGTTAACAATTTCAGTTTCAAAAGCAGATTATCTTCCCTTATAACAATTGCAAAAGTTGCTTGAAGTCACAGGATGATGAAAAACAAACAAACAAACCAATCAACCAAAAAAACAGAACCAGATCTATTTCTTGTCTCTCTGCCTGGCGCAAAAAAACATAAATAAATACCTTCTGAGATTTTCAATCTAGTTTTACAGTCCCAAAAGACTTGAACCATTAAAATATTATGTAAGTTTTTATTCAGACCAACTACTTTGAAGTCCATCTGTTTATGTCAGAGTTGGCCCCAGCAAAAATCCGAGAACAAAACACACACACTGTGTGATACTGAAATCAGATCCAAGTGTTCTTGGTTGGCCCCTTTTCTGCAAGTCCATTAGTCAAAGCCACTCTCCCAGATGGTGTGGGGAATACCTTTCATGGTATAGAATACCTCTCATGGTATGGAATACCTTCCATGGTGCCCCCTCCAGACCTCAAACACATCAACAGCCTTGTGAAAATCATCTCTGCCCCCAAAGCAACCAGCAGTACCCAATCCTACATTTTTCCTCCATTCCTGTTTCACCCTGGTACATCGACCTGCTTTCCAGCAAATGCCCACCAGCAGCCAAACACACATCCAGGAGAGTTTATTGTGGTCATGTCTACTGTTTTAACTCAGCTTAAACTTTATTGTATTAATGCCTGGACTCTAAGCTATTCTCCTTTACAAGGCAACTGATGGGGTGAGGGTGCAGTTACCCATCCCACACTACCCTCCTTGGTGTAGGCTTTTGGGTTAATTTCTCCAGTTAGCTTAACTGTGTCACAATAGAGACTCACAGCCTCCTCTTTCTCTAACAGAATTGGGTGTGAACTGCAAATTCTGCTTTTTTCCAGTAATTTTCCCCTTCTCCCAAGCAGAACTCTGCGTGTCTCTATCCTCACACACGCGTGCCTCCAGTCACACACACGCACACGTTTGCCTGCGGAGGATATTTCAAACCTACCCAACCTAAATAAGGAGAACTTTTAAATGTATTTTCTTTTCCCCTTGATGTGGTGAGATTCACAGGCTGTGGAAAAAGAGGCTGGGACAAGACACGGTTGCATCTGGAGCGGGGGAGGCATTCTTTTTTGTGGTCGTCTGATGAATTATCAAAGCCGACTTGTAAGGAGTTTGGGGCCCAGAACTTTAAACAGATAGAGATTTTCCTCTCTCCTTCCCTTTCTGTCTCCAACTGTCCTGGGGATTTGACTGAGTCATGTTACACTCGCTGTGACTTCAGATCAGTTGTATCTGGCTTTAATAATGCCTTTATTTTTATTGCTGTTATTTTTGGCTGCCTGGGTACTCTTCAGAGCACTCCCGGCAGAGGCAGCAGCCGGCACCCGGTGATGGGAGAGATGAGAGGACCAGAGGGATCCAGAGATGGAGATGTCAGCAGGGAGCCTCGGGGCCAGCTCTGAGCTCCCATGGAAGCCCAGTCAGGAATGCCTGGCATCGCCACCCCTTCAAACGAGATCACTCAGCGCTCCCCAGCTCAAACATCTCCCAGTGGGGCTGCACAGGAACCGAACAGACGTCAGGACACTGGGGAGAGGGAGGAAAAGAGCACCTGGGACATGTGAAATACATGGCCAAATGGGGCAGTTCTGGTTCAAAGCCAAACAAACCCAGATTGGGTCAACCTCAAAGGCTGCAGCTGACGGGAAATCCCTCTGGGGAGGTCCAGGTGTTGGGCAGGGAAAAAAAACCCCAAATTGTCCCCCACCTTCTTTTCCCCCTTTTTTGGTAAGCATTTTTAGAGCCTGAAGTTACAGGAGCATGCCTCAATGGAGACATAGAAAAAGGGAGGGAAGGATTTTCACAGGTCAAGTATCTTCCACTACATTTTTTTATAATTATTAATTTTTTTCCAATAAAAGAGACAGTAGATCTCCAACTTTTTATAGGAGTGCAAATATGAAGCCAAAGAGTTTCCTGACAGAGACAGAGCAGTGGGGGAAGAAAGAAATGGAATGGCTTATTAGTGGCTACATTTCATCTTTCAAAGGAGCATCTTGGAGGCCATCCCAGAAGGATCCTGCTGTGTTTCAATAAAGTGACTCTGGGGATTGAAAGCCCAGTCAAGGCACCTAAAGAACAGAGCCAAGAGGGCAACCAGGACCATTAGGGATTTATTTTATTCATGCACAGCATATAGAGAGGGACACGGGAAGGCTGAAGAAACACATCTTGAAGGCTGGGATACTATAGAGGGCTTCAGGGACTGAGGCTCCTCACTCATTTCATGAGTAGAATGTATAAAATATATAAATGAGTTCTAAACTTCCTTGTTCAAATCAGTTCCACTACTAAAACCTTAGATCTTAGTGCTAGGGATCTCTGAGAACAGGCCCTGGAAGAAAAAAAAGTGGCTTTTATCTACAAACATAACTTCATTTCAGTCACTTACCAAAAATATTCCATTAGCATTCACACTACTTTTTCTTCTTTGTGTCAGCCATGCAAAGCAGAAAGGCTGCAAGACCTACAGAATATCCCCAGAAGCCAAACTAACACATATTTATAGAAGAGAGAAGGCGAAGTACAAGACAGGAAGGAAAATATAAATTTTAAATATCTTCTTGCAGAGCAGAAATGACAACAGGCAATTCCTGCAACCATTTCTAGATCACATATAATGAAAAGTCATACAGCAGGCATAGAACCTTCATTAAAATGAGCATAAACATGAAAATTGATGTGAGCGGCAATAGATCAGTCACTTGTAAATAGCTGTTCACTCCAGGTTTGGGTTGGACACGGGCAGTACCCAAAGTAGCCTGAAAAGAACAACATCCTCTCATTCACTCATCCCCTAACAAGCACTTAATGCAGTTATATTATCCATCCAGAATGATTATATTTAAAAAAACCCTTCAAGACTTATAGTCCCCCTTCCTTATTGCAGCCCCACCTGTGTGCCTCACCTGGCTGCCACAGCCAGCTCTGCTCAGGCTCTGCACAAAGGCAGGGGATGGGGACTTGGCCTGGATACACAAACAGAGGCAGAGAGCAGAGATTTCCCTGCGGCTCACTCACCAAGCCAGTCTGAGAGAGAGCAGAGGGATCATGGATCAACCTCTTCCACACCTTGCACATGCCCTGGACAGAACGTGCTGTTGCAGACGTCATTTCATTAAAAATCCTTTCTTAGGATTTTTCCTCCTGAGAAGCTGAGAGGCCTCAGGAACAAAATGTAAACAATGATTACCTGCTGCTGTGGAATGTAACAGGTGCATCTGTGATTGGCCCATGTTGGATGTTTGTAATTAATGGCCAATCACAGTCAGCTGGCTCAGAGTGTCTGAGGCAACTGCCTTTGTTATCATTCTTTGCTATTCTATTCTTAGCCCAGCCTTCTAAGATGAAACCTTTTTCTTCTATTCTTTTTATTATAGTTTTAATGTAATATATATATATATATATATATATCTCATAAAATAATAAATCAAGCCTTCTGAACATGGAGTCAACATTCTCGTCTCTTCCCTCACCTGAAAATCCCTGTGAACACCATCACAATGTGCCACTGCAACCTGAACACAGCAGCCCAGCCTGGAATGTTTCTCTCCAGATGCTCAAGCCTCTTTCCATTTTCTGTTTTTGTGTTTGCATCAGACTAAAAGCTCTTTGCAAAGGCCCATTTCAAAAGTTAGAGGCAGCATTTTGCTGTTCTCTGAGGGCATGAGAGAAGTTCTGCTGAGGGAACTCTGAAATCATAAATACAGATTTTCAACCCCACAAGGTTCACTTTGCCTATTTACCTCCATCTTTAAGGGCTAGCACTGATGGGAAGAATATAAAAGCAAAAGAGCAAGACAGCATAAAATAAACACTGTGATGTACAACTCAAACCCAGTGCAAAGATTATACAGGTGTGTGGGCACAGAAAGATGGAGAAGTCAAGAAGAGAAGGAATCCAAAAGTTGTAGAGCTCCAGATAACTTTCTGGAGGAGCACTGAAGGAATTCCATGGTTTAAGACCTTTGTAGATAGTGTTTAATTCAGATGCAGCTATAAGGGACAATTATCACTGTAGAAAAAAAAGAAGAATATATTGAAGACCTCCTTATACAGCAGAAACTCAGCTGCTCTCTCAGCCTACTTGGCAAGAAATATATTTCAGCAAGGAAAAGGTTCATTTTCTTTAGCCTGAATATGAACTTTTGTACCTACAGAAAGTGTATTCTTTACACATTTTTATTTCAAAATAAAAACAAACAACCTTGGATGCACAGAGTTCAGTGCTGAAACAGGTAAATGGTCACAGCCAAAAATGCATTTCAGCAAATCCTAACATTCCATTTCCGATTTGCAAAACTTCCTGAGCATCTTCAATGACCAAAAAAGAAAAAAAATCACAAGAAAGGTAATTCATAGCTGCTTGGCCTTGATAAGTTTTGGAAATACTGTATATTTTTGGAATCCAGCAGGAAAAACTAGATTTTTCTTAACTCCTTTCTCTTCTCCCTATACAGATTTATGTTTAAGTTAGGACTTAAACTTCAACAATTAATATATTTGCTCCATTCATGATGAGAAAATCTCTGCTGATTTCAGACAGAGAGCAGCTGAAAACCTAAAAAAGGCTGGTCAGAAGAGGGAGTAACTTAAGCATATCACTTTGAATCTTGGAATGATTTCTGAGTAACAGCAGGCAAAAATTATCTATTAGGATACTCTGCTTTGTTAGCTTGGACTGTGCTTTTTTGGCCAAGCTGCAGTACTAATCGTACAAGAAGGTGCCACAAATGTAAAATAAACATTTTCCAATGTATAGGCTGGCTCAGGGATTAAACAACTCTACCTGAACTGAAAAAAACTCAATCAGATTTCATCCTGTGTTAGCTAAGACATGAACATTAATTCTTGGTCTCCTCACAGTTATATTCAAGTAAAACCATCTCATGTTGAAACCAAAGATTTTACATCATCATATATGTGTAAAACTAGTCATTCCAAAGTTTAAATCATGTTTCAAACTTGTCTTACCAATGTCCTCCCCACTGCAGGGCTGTTTAAACAGGTGTGCAGACACATTGATAGCAGTTTCCCCCAGGTAAGGAGATAAACAGATTTTACCTCTGCACAGGAAAGTGCTGCTCGTGATTTACTATTCACCAGACAGAGCTTTCATTCTCAAGGAATCTAATCTGCTTTACCAGCTAATTCTAGGAGCTGGGAAGGTCTGAGCCAGACAAGCATCAGATGTTTTACGGAGAAACTCTGCCCAGTAAAAGGTAGAACAGAAGGAATTACCTTATTAGAAGTTAAGGTTTCTCTTACTGAAAGCCAAGTCCAAAAATTGAAACCCAGACAAGGTCCCAGACACAAGCCATGTGGGGTTCTGAATTCCAGCCTCATTTTCCCTTCACCAGAAATAAGCTTATGCCCTGCAGCTCCAGCCATAGCTGAAAACGTTAATAAAACAGGTTTTCCATTCCTATATGCTAATTCTTTTCTTGAGATAAAAATCACTGGTCCAAGTAAGAAGGAAGGAGCCCTGTGCCACCATGGCATGCAGAAAGGAATAATGCCAGAGGGGCAATTCAAACTTGGAGCTCTGAAAAGCAAGGAGAGCACCTTTAGCCCAGGCAACCTCAGGTTACAGAGGAATTTGGGAGTGTGTGGGGGGGAAAGAGGGTAACAAATTTTATAAGGTCTTGCTGCCATTCTGACACACGATATATATTTCTTTATAATTCCAGAATGTTTTATGGGGTCATAACGTATCCTACCAACCTTTACCTGGTGCTTTTTGCCAGCAGTGCTCCAACATCCTCCTAGATCAGACACAGATGCTGCACTGCCTTGGAGAAGTCTATTTACTGAATCAGTAATTACCACATCCTACAGCACCTGAGTTTTCCTTGGAGCTCTCCCAGCCACGTCCTGCCCATAGCCTGCATTGCTTAGCTGGTGAAATCTGACATGTTCTTGGCCAGCAGCACAGCAGCTTTGGCTGCCTGTCCAGAAATATTCAACCTGCAAGGGAGAGCTGAGCCAGAAAAGATTTCTAAATAATTTGGCAATTTCACTCCGCCTGTTACTGGTTCCTTCTCGTGTTCTTTTTACGCAAGGAGAAACTACACCACACTGGCTTGGTTATTTTTGTGTGGCAGCTGGGTGGGTAGGGGAGAAAATGCAGCCTGTGGAATACACAGCACTGCTGAAAATCTGGCTCTTGGTTAACACA
Organism: Melospiza georgiana; assembly: GCF_028018845.1. Taxonomy (NCBI): domain Eukaryota; kingdom Metazoa; phylum Chordata; class Aves; order Passeriformes; family Passerellidae; genus Melospiza; species Melospiza georgiana. Next base: position 10,358,680 of record NC_080446.1, read on the forward strand.
CACTCCCATATCAGATATCCTACTTCCCAGCTGCTCTCTGTAGAAAACAAGAGTTTTTCCCTGGCAGAAAACAAAAAAATATGCAAAAAAAATAAAATGATAATAAACAGAAGAAAGCCCCAGCCCTGAGGAGCAGCTCAGCACTGAATGAAAGGGATTGCAAGCTGTTTTACATGCTTTTCTTGTCTTCCTTTCCTCTGTTGTCATTGGTTGTTTCGTTGTTTGCAAGGCTGGAACAGAGGGGGGAAAGCTGCATGTCAAGTATTGAAATTTCTCTTTGAAGGTCCCTTTTTCAGATGAAAAAAGGAGCTTCAGACAGAGCTCCCGAACCCCAATTCGACCTTCAAAGTTTGACTAATCCTTTGTCAGAGTGGCATTTGCCACTTAAGGCATGAAGCCCTTTTTAACACTTAGATCTGTCTTCATACCTCCCCCTAAAAGCATAACCACAGCAGAATTTCATTCACCATAAAAGTGTGGGAAGGGGTTGTTTTGTTTGTGCTTTTGTCAGCAAGGGGGCCAGGAATTCAGCCCCCATGTTACAGGAAAAACACAAAACTTGTGAAACCTGAGCTGCTGTGTTTGTGCTCCAGTGGGGAGCACAGAGGGCATCTGGGGTCAGAAAATGCTTTGGTGTGAAGGCAAAGTGAGAGTCTGTTTGCAGTCAATACCCACTAAAGAGATGTCACTGGGCATCCTGGGGGCTGAAATTGTGCTTGGCACACAAGACAGTCTGGTGCAACATCTACAACCTTGACAGATTTGGTATCTCACCAACCTGTCACAAGAAGGAAGCCACTCATTTATATGCTGTATAATTAAAAATGCAAATGATCTTATTCATAGGGTTCCCTAAGCCACAGGTAGTTGGGAAAATGATAAATATATATTGCAAAGGGTGAATTTCGTACAGTGAAATGTGCTGACTGCTGGGATGAAACAACACAACCCTTTTGGAAGGCACAACCTCTTAAGAATAGGGGTTAATTTCTATTTTTAATTTTAGATTTCATTGTGAATTTGAATGGATAGAATGCTTACCCAGCCAGATCTTAGCCAGATCACTGGATTTCATCCTAATACTCTTGCAGAAGCTGCTGCAAGGTCTTTTCTTGCAAGACTGCCAAGAATGGCATATTGACAATCAACACCCAGAGAAACATCAGCCTGCAATAGGAGCTTCTCCAAAGAGCAGTGGGGATGGCAGTTCTAAGCCACCATAACTGGGGACAACTGGACACAGCCTTTAACTGAGGTCTAGACTGAGATTTACACTTAAAAATTCCAGATCCATAAACTTATTGTCTTAACCACTTTGCCAGAACGTTTTCATCTGGTAAAACATGAGGGTTTTGCCCGAATAGCAGTGTAAGGATGTGAGGTTGAGTGCTACCAGAAGCCCAGCTAGGTTCAAGAGGTACCCCAGAAATACACCTGAACACTAACAGAATGCAGAGACAAGGTAAATTCCAGGGATTAAATTCCCTTTTAGATATCTATAAAAGCCTTACATAGCTATAAAATATTAATTGTTGCAATACCAAATAAAATATGAATAATTCTTTATCTGACCGAACAGATCTGCATTGTTACGCCTTTAAAATGTTATAAAACCCACAGATGCAAACTGCAAGGGACATTGAGTGTGGAGGGACTCCAGACCAAAACCAGGAGAAATGTTACAGATAAGTATTCTTCTGCAAGTGAAGAAGTCACACACCTTTTTGGCATTCCCAGTGTGTGCTGTTCAGAGAAAGCACAGCCTGTTCCTACTCTACCAAACTGAAATCTAGGCAAAAAGTGAGGAAGATTTTTTAAAAATTGAGAACAAAAGCAAGGAAGATGTGGTGGATCTCAAAGGATTTCCTTCAGGTCAGGAGTCACCTTGGAGTTCACATTTTACAGGAAATTTTGAGTCTGAAATATAGACCATAACACATTTTTGGATGAAAACAAGAAATGTGAACCTTCACCCAAAGCTGAAACCAAGTGCAAAATCAATCTTTGATGAGGTTGAAATTTAAGAAGTTAAGGGGCTGGATCCCTGCACCACGGGATACCTGAAGCCACACTGAGCACCCAGGAAGCTGCAGTTAGAAGGAGCCATTTGTTATTTTCTGTCTGTCCTGTAGCAGCTCTACATTGCACTGAGGCTCTCCTGTACCTTTAGCTACAGCTCCATTTACAGGGCCAGGGAACCAACCAAGGAACAACATCTCTGCAGTGACCTTGGCTCCCAAACACAGGAATTAAAGGTAAGAAAAATCCATATATTTTAATAAATGATCCATATAGAGATCAATCTTTATGGTCTTTAAAATGACACCACCACAAAAAGCTCCTTTCCTGAGCTGCCAATCTGAAAGCTGCAATCAGGAAACATCTCAGGGAGAAGATCAGGGTAGACAAAGCCTCTTCTTCTTCCAATGGTTACAAGTGACACACTTAATGAGCAAAAGACCCCAAAACCAGGGGGTTTTTTTGTGGAGGGCTTTTTCCTGGGCTTAAACTTGTTTCTAAGATGAAGGTCAGGAAAGTCTACACCACCACCATGTAATGGCTTCAATGTTTACCACACTAACAGAATTTCCAAAAATTACAGAAGTAAACGTAGGATTCTTCATCTCCACCCCTTTTTCTATTCTTTACAAACTTCCACTCCCAAACAAAACACGTGTGCTAATCTTTCACACCTTCTTGGGAGTAGAGAGACGAAAAGGGTTGCAACATCCTATGGCCAAGCATAAGGGAAGCACAGGAGTGATAAGAATATTTGTAAGCCATTAAAAATTCACTGCTACAAAAAAAAACCAACCCTTGATGAACAGGTATTTCAAGTTCCCCATCTGTCTGCACAGAATATGAGATCCAAAGTGACTAAAGAGAGTCAGGAAGCAGCAACACAACATTGAGTAAAACTATTCCTGCCACTGTCCACTGGTGGACAGCCTTCAGCAGAGATGCAGGGAAGGATCAAAGTGTAAATTTTTCATCAAATCAGTTGCAAAATCTTTCGTAATACATCAGGGACAGATAACAAAACATTTAGAGATAGAGCTGGAAAGGTCTGCTTTGTCAGCAGCCTTAATAAGGGGATAAAATTTAAACAATCTTATTTAAATTCTTAGAAAAAGAGTTTTCAAGGGTTGCAATTCTACAACAAGAAAATTGACGTTATTAATGCCCCCAAGTTTACACTTAATTACCTTTTTCTTGCTATTTTTTTAATCCTTTTTTCATATTATGAAAAACCTAAGTCAGAATTTAAAAAGAGTTCTACATACTTAAAAATAGCCACCTAACACTCCATTTAAATTATTATAAGAACAAGTCACATTTGATACTGTGGCAGTGGTTTTCCAAACTCCCTCATTGCAGTCCCTGATGTTTCTGAAGGGCTGCTCTGTGACTCTGCTTTGGGGATGGTTGCTCTCCCCTGTCCTTTTGCTGCTATTTCTTAATGGTTATAAGCTCAGAGGACTCAGATACAGAGCCTTTTTAGGTGTTTTTAAAGGTAAGACAATGAGCTTCAGAGCCTAACAAGAACAGTGTGGCCAAGAAAATCTCTTCTGCTTGGTCTCTCTTCTTTGTGGACTCAAATATTTTCACCTGAAACCTTCCACTGGCTCAAACCTTTTGAAGGGATTTCCTAGAGGTCCCCTGTTAATCCATGAACACACAGACACCTGGAACCCATGAGGAGAGCCAGTTCACGAGCTCTCAATTCCAACTGATTTTGTCTTAATCATGGCAAGTTCTCTGGGCATCAAGTAAAACATCTGAGTCCCTTTAGTTCCATCTATTCATTGCACTCTGCTTGTCCTTCTATCAGAATAAAGGATCTCAGTGGAGAACAAGCTAAAAATCCTTTTCAAGATTCCATCCCAGATCTCTGACAGAAGAGTGTGGCAGCTCTTCTAAAGCCTTTAGGTTCTGATGGGCCCCATATGGGAAAAATTCAATCATCTGCTTTAGAGAAAACTTGATTCCTCCTTTCACTCCTAAAATATGACCATGCAAACCAGTGCATGTTATTTTATTACTACAGAGGATTATCCTCATCCTCTTGGAATTTTTTTAAAGTACACTTGGAGCACTTGTTAAAGGGTCACAACATTGCATTTTATAGATTTGCCTTGACGTTGAGAAAGAAATGATTTGCTGTTTACTCCATCTTGAAAACATTCAGAATTAAAATTAGGATAAATACATATACTATTTACAAATGTTTATTTACAGAATCAAAAAAAAATTATGTATCTCTGAAAAACATTATAAGGAAAGACAATGGAAATATCTACTACATTCCTAAATGGGAAGTCTAAATCTGAGACTTTTTTCCCCTTACACCTAGGAGTAGAGGTTGTCCTTTTCACTCTTTTTCAGGTTATCTTCTTCAAGCTGAACATTTTTAGGATACATATGTTAGTTTATAGTTAATAGTTTATAGTTAGTAATTAGTTTATTGTTAATAGTTTATATAGTTAGTAGCTAAAAGTCCATTTCTGGAATCTTCCAAGTACCTGAAAAATTAAATCCTTCCTCTAAAACCTTTTATTTTTTCTTCCCAGTTTTCTCCATTCCTTCTCTCCAAGATCAGTTTTTTTGTTCTGGAGAGGGTTTTCTACATTTTAAGTAGAAGCTACTGCACATATATGAGATTGTGAAACACAAGCAGCCAATTAACAGCAGAACACCCTCCTTGTTCTATTTCTTCTAGGAAAACAATTCCTGCAAAAAAGCCCACATATGCATTTACACAATCACAGAGACAAATGACCATGTACACCTGTAGAAAACCTAGTTAGAACTCCATTCAATAGAAACTGCAAGCACACAAGAAAAGAAAAATCAAGGCATGAATAAGTAAATAGAAGAAAAGGAAAAAGCCAAGTTCTCACTCACTCTTGCTATCTCAGTCTAAGAAAACTCTGTCAGCAATTGCTACTAATCCAAATTATTCCTACACAAATATCACTGAAGTATGAAACAAAATAAATTTAAGGGCAGAGATTCTCCAAGCCAATCAGTTTCGGTGTCTTCTTGGAATATGTGGAGCTAATCTAGGACTACCTGGTAACTTTGGAAACCGCAGCCAAAACGATAACACAATTTATTTTACTTTAAGCTATCATGAATATGCTCAATGAGCAATCAAATCTAACCTTCCAAACTTTAGAAAGTGTAAAATGAACACATCCAGGAGCAAGGGAGGCAGAAATATATATAATTATAAAACAGAAAAATTGAACCAATCACCACCAGACCAGCAATGCCACTGGTCCCACTGAGCAAAGCCTTCTAAAGCAAGGCTTCCACCAGGACAAACACACAAGGAATCAAATTCCTCAGTACAGTACAAATCTCACTCCCTAGAACAAAACAAGTTACAAGGCATCATTTGGTGTTACAGACAATCAAGACTGGAAAGAATTCTATTTCCTTTCAGGGCGTGAACACAAATTTTGAAGCAACCCATCAATTCCAAGACAGAAGAAAAATTCCCTTAACTTTGCATTTACAAACTCTGCATGATTTGAAATTGAAGAAATGACCAGGGATTCTTTTGCCTGTAGCACTGTTAGTTTCCCCATGCAGGCATAAATGATGCTCATCAATAGAAATGTGATATTTCCAAGTATAAAAAAGCAACATAAACTGCACTTTCTAGGTCTCCTCTGGTTCCCATTTAATTTCTTTTGTCTAATGTAAACTCACTGGGCTATGACTAACAGCTAACATATAATTTCTAATTGTATGGCATTATGTTATGTTAGTACAAAAACATTATCATAGCCAAGAGAGAGACAGAAGCAGATCGTTCAGTCTTACTGGGAGAAGACAGCAATGGAAAAACACCATCAGTATCAACTGCATTTGTCAAGGAAGCAGATTAAAAGCCAGCTTTAATGGGAAAAATTTCTTCCTACATTTTGCTTTCCTGCTTTTTAGATCATAGAACTGTTACATAAACAAAGCAAAATATGTTCACCTTTTCAAGGGCTTATGAAAAAGCAATTGGATGATACAGGACATTACAATTTTATTCTTTGGAAGATGTTCTGTATATTTCTACAGAAATGGCCTGAAGCTTTAGAGAGATATAAAGCCTGAAGCCACATGATTAGCCATAGAACCCATTCTTGCTGCAGAATTATGTTCAGATTTACATTTGAAAGAATTACGAGCCAGAGTCTCTGCAAAAAAAAAAAAAAAAAAAAAAAAAAGGAAGGAAAAAAAAATCTGATTTACACCCTGTAGAGATTTCCCTCCCTGGGGAATAAACCAAAGGAACATAAATCAAGAGTAAGGCCATGCAGAAGTACTCCCTGAGCCTGCAGATAGTCTGCAACAATAGCTGTGAGAGCTGCCATCAGCCCACATCCTCCCATCCCACTGTGCTAATCAGGAGTGCCACACAAATTAAATGGGAAATGGGACAGACAGCACTGGCTGTGTTTGTTTAGGGCTGGCTGTGGGTGATGCTGCTCTGGAAAGCTGAGCTGGGCACCTTGTGCCACAAAACCCTGCCTTGGGGCAGGGAAAGGAGCATGGGAGGGGATCCCAGCCCATGAGATGCTGAGTGTGCCCAGTGCCTGGAGGGCAGACAGGGAGGGATGGGCAGAATGGGACCCAGAGACAAGCAAAGACAGGGACAGAGCTGAGAGCAGCAGGGAGGGAGCCACAACAGGGTCCTTGAAGGGGGATGGATGGAATTAGTTGAAATAGGTACTTAAAAAGGACTGCCTTGACCTTGTTGTCTATAAATAGGTACTATTTCAAGCACCTATTTAAACTAATTTATACACAGACAGCAAATGAATTACTGAAATCAGAGCAAATCTGAAGATCTATATGCATGAGAGAGCAAAGAAAGGAGGATTTGTTTATACTGTCCTTAATTTAATCTGTTTTAACCAAAGTCAAATCTGGATCTTGATCTGAATTTATGCTATTTTAAAACAGCTATATACTTTCTTAGCTTGTGGTCCAATAAAATACATCTTTTGCAATTTAAAATGTTTTTCTGAAGAGTTGACTTTAAGGAAGAGGTACAGCCAGGCCCATCTGAGAGCTCTGGCAAGCTTGGGGTCCTGTTCAAGTAACACACATTGCCAGTGGCTGCTGCATCAGTGTAGGCTTCAGCTAAAGTTTCATGAGGACACAGTCTGATCAAACAAAAGCCCAAACAGACTATTCAGTCTGTAACCATTTAAGCACCTAGTAGAATTCCAGGAGCTAGGGAGAAACTGCAAGGAGTGCAGGCAGAGGGTTGAGGTGTGTTAAGGATATTAGGTTCATTTCCAGCTCTCCAGAGAACCAACTGCATGACCATAGTGAGAGGAATGGTGGATTTGTCTTTACAAACAAGCTGTGGGTCTGATGGTAGACAAAATCAGCACTGGGAGATAAAAGCAACAATGGGAAGGATTCCACTGATTGATGAATGGAAAAAGATATTTGCTTTTACAAATAAACTTTAGGTTTGCTGCTAAATGAAATTAGACATTGAAAGATGAAAGAAACTGTGGAGAAGAAAAACCTCTAAACTCCATAAGAATTAAAATTAAAAGGAAGGGTTATACACTAGAGGGAAATCTTTGGTATCAGGTGTATTGGGGAGTCTGTACCTCTCAAGTACCTCAGCCATGGGGAAAGAGAGAAGGGAAATGTGGCTGGGAAATTGGGATAAAAAGGAGGCTGTGCCCTCCAAAAATTCAAGAGATCCCAGGGGAATGAGACCAATCACAGATGCACCTGTTGCATTCCACAGCAGCAGATAATCAATGTTTACATTTTGTTCCTGAGGCCTCTCAGCTTCTCAGGAAGAAAAATCCTAAGGAAAGGATTTTTGGAAATATCATGACTGCAGGCCTATGCTCTGCCTTGGCACAGGCCAAACACCATCCACAAATATCTACAAATCTACTCTATGATTCTACCCCATTATTTTATTTCAGCCAGGAATCCCACATTAACCAAAACGAAATCCTAAAACTCCATTCACCTGACCTTTAATGTCATTGTCACCCAGCACACACCTGGCAGCACCCAATCAAAATCTTCCAGGGCACCATAACCTTGATACTATTGACCAGCATTGCTCTGATTTAAATTTCAAACAGCCTGCAATTTGGATTCCTTTTTCCCCCAGCTCTGAAAGCAAACATTATGGATTTTATAGGGAAGAAGGGCCCGGCCACACACTTGATTCGCACAAACTTTGCATACGTGAAAAGGCAGTCAATACAAACAGAATTCATTTTAATTAACCTTAATATGCTGATGAAAACGGTGGGGAGTTTTCATGAGCAAATAACTAGAGCCACAAACACAAAAATATCTGCTTTGTTGATTACTCATGCACGGATCCAATAATACAGTCATGTTTAATTATAGTCCTTGTTTCCAAACTTACATTGTTACCATCAAGCTGAGGAGGTGCTTCAGAAAACAAGCACGTGGCCTTTTTTGGGTTAGGTGGAGTAGAACCTGGTGCTGAGATTTTGATCTTCCATTCTCTATCTAATCATGGAGCCACAGGTGCCTGTTTGGGATAGGAATAAACTTTCTGCACTTCCCCAGCCTGGAAAATTCACTGGAAAAATTCACCCTGGATCAGAAGCAGGCTCAATGCAGCATCTCTCTGATAAGTCCAAGGAGGTCAATTCAGTCACACAAAATCAGGAGCAACTACTCAAAAAAGTGGCTATGCTGATGAAAAACCAGAGGAAAAGAGGCAACCAAAAACCAGTCTATGAAAGTACTGTATACAAAGAGAAGGCAAATACCAGCAAGTGAAAATTAAGATCCCTCTTATTCAATTTAAACCTTTGCAGACAGATTTAGTGAGGTCTGGGTACAGAATCTCTTAATGGACCTGCTCCAAGAAAAGAAGAGGTTACTTCTGAAGAAGGCAGAGTACCATGATGATTTCCCTGTTCATTGCTGCAAAAAATTCAAGCCAAAGCAGATACCTAAGCACAAACAGGTCAAAGGTTCCCCAACTTTTATAAAAACCAAAGCCAAAGAATTTTAAACACCTGCATTTCAAATGTCTCTGCCTCCATGAGGAACAGCTCTCTAAGACTTACCTGGGCCCAGCCAAAAGAATTCAAAATGAACCTTGTATGGAAAGGCAGGAGTGAAGCAACTGAAAGAACAAACTCTTTTGCAATTGATTTTGGGAATATGTAGGGCCTCATTCTGAAAACTTGCTATGAAATACCTGTGTATCGGCCAAATTTCTAGCTAGGGCTGAGTCTTTATTTCCCAACAGCTGAATACAGGGAAGGGGGACAAAACTGTTCTCTTAGGTTTCCTCAGCACTCTTATCTTATCAGCACAGAGTGAACACGTGCTGCACAAAGAAAGCAGATCCAAGACATAAACTCCGGTATTTAATGTTTGCTCAGTTAGAAGAAAAATATTGCCAAACCAATGGATTCAAGAATAATAGAGTTATGCCCTGAAAATCATGAGATTTGAGACTCCTTCTCTTTGCTTTCCATTTTTTATTCTTCCAGGGTGCTTTTGAGTTACATATCTATATTTGAGAGCCTGCAGGTCTGGAATTTATTTAAGATGCAGCTAAGAATCTCATTAATAACATGAACTCAGGAAGTGGGCTTTGAAGAAAGTATACAGGTAATGCAAAATTTAAAGTCGTGACAAGTGGCCCCAGTGCATACAATATCAATATCTTGCTAATGGACCCATAATTGGTTAATGAGCTGAAGCCCACAAGAATAATGGGAAAAAAGGATCAGGAATGTGACTGCTAAGAATTATATCAAATGATTCAGAGTCACAGCCAGTTTACTTCCATGATGGTGGACTGGCCTCATTCTAATGTCCCAAGGAGTACTTTAAAGTAAGTGAATGCTGTATGATCTACATAACCAAGCAGAAAGGAAATTAAACAGACACTTCTGTAGTTAAGCTAAATAAGATTTGTTCATAATATTGTACACCAAACCCCTACTTAATTGTTTAGTGGGATAATTATAAATAATGCTATTGATAGTTATCCTGTCCAAAATCTAGGTGGTGTTAGAGTTAGGATGTTAAGATTCCAACAGCTAAAAGATAGACAAGCATGTTATAAACTGCATTTGGCAAGGCTTCAAAACAAACCAGTGCTGAGCAGGAACAGAGTGAAACTCCCTTCTTGCAATATCTTCTTCATGTTTGGAACATATCTGACATATTTCAAGTTTATTTTCATTAGATGCATCACCTGACCTGTATAAACAGCGCTGCCATCTGCCCTCCTCCCTGAAATTATTGACTAAACTTGGAAAGTGTAGGAAATAGCACTGCCAAAACCCAGACTTCAGACTAAAAGATGCAAATAATTGTGCCTTCAATAATCTGCCTGATGCAGAAAATCAGTACTGCAAATAGCCTGACTTTTCTGCAGAAACTTCAATGCAGAAGTTCATGAGCAAAAATATGGAAAGTAAATTCCAGTCCTTGCAGCAACATTTCCCTCTATTTATACCTTAATAAATGCATTATGGAAATAAACATTTACCTGACACTTGTCCTTAATAGAGGTTCTCTCGTTTTAAATTGAGAGCTTTAGAGTAAGAGGAAAAAAGCGCAGGGGGATGTACAGCAGTGAAAGTTTGGAGTTTAATGAACAAAGCCACTTATTCCCTCTCAAAGGCAGAGTGAGGCAGGGAGGGAGATGAAAGCTCTTGTTTCATTTTATGTGCAAAACAGAACAGACATCTCCCATAGACATGCTAATGAAACATTGATTTGCTGGGGTGATGTCTCTTACCACAGGGCTCTCCATCGTGGACTTCCAGGAGAAACGATTCACAATTAATTAACTCCTTTCACAGATTATCGAAAATCTAGCTTGGGCTCAACCCCACTTTGTGATAATGTTGGTTTTGTTAGTAATATGCAGATCAATGAGCATAAATATATATATATAAAGATGTATTGCAAACTTTTATATACATACAAACCTATAATGCATTAAATATAAAAGAGATTATATATAATATACCAAATGCATATGTATTTGTAGCCATATAATTTCTCTTCTGTAAACTCATAGACAATTTTCTGCCAGCATCTCAGCAACCCCATGGGAGATTTCCCAAACTCCTAGCACTTCAGGACAATCCCTGACCAACCCACCCAACCTCCTTCTTCCCAAAAGTTAATATCAAACCAGCAGCCTGGTACAGGTTAACAAACATTGCTCCCCGCTTTCCAAACCACCTTTTCTCAGGCAAAGAAAAGAGACTGGAACTCATCCCTTAATAATAACAACAGCAAAAACAACAATAAAACTATTTAGGGGGAGATATAAAATAAATATTTAAATAAAAATACTCAGGATTTTGTTTATCTGCTCTCAGAAAATAAAAAGGGGGAAAGTAATTGAAAAATTCTCTTTCAATTTTAAAAAATTACACATATCACAGATTGCTTTGTTGTATATGGACTATATGGAAGAGACATCAAACACCAGACATCTCATATCAAGGGGGTTTAATCTCATTTATCCAGTGCCTAACAGATCCTCAATCCAGGACTGCAGCCTGGTTGATCACTACATGAAATCCTGTCATAAAGTTGGGTTTCCCCTCATTAGTGGGAGCCCTTCTGTAAAGGGCTCAAAACAGAGCAGCAGAACAGCTTCATAAATGGTTTATTAGTCAATACTGGAAGTGGCAAAAAAGTAGCTCACAAGGGCAGCAAATGTTATATTTTCAATTGGAATTCCAACAAAGGCTGGTTAAAGATCGTTTTCCCTAAAAATTTGTTAGAAAATTAAGGAAAGAAATTCTGTGGATATTGCCTTTCCAAGCTTTTTTTGTTCTGGTTGAAAAACAATTGTTTGGGAAATAAGAAAAATGGATGAATTATTTTTTATAATCCAAGTATTTCATTTTCAGCAATAATTTCCAGAAGTGGATAGTTCTTTCTTGTTTAAGTAAAAGAAACCTTTTTCCTTAAAACCAAGTAGTTAATTCTCTGTGTTTAAAGTCCTGTGACAGGGCCTTAAAGCTGTGATAGATTTAAAATTTTCTTTAAAGCATTTTAACCAGGCTCCAGGTGACTTTATCCTTTTTCGTTTGGGATGCTCAACAGAATTATGAATATGATATAAGAAATAATTCTTTGGGATATTTTGCTTTAAAATAAAAACTAAAATTGCTTTTGAGTAACAGATCTGGAGGATCAAAGGCCTACGGAACAGCAACACCATAAATAATGTCCAACCTACTACTCTTTAAAGATTTTAACTGGAGAATTTGAAATAAATCTCTAACTGTACACACACATTCCCTCTCTCCTTCCTCCATGAATACCATTAACGTGAATTTCAAGCAAGGCTCACCTTCACTACAGCTATTATTGACATGGGGTAGATGATCAATACAGAACAGACTTGAAGCTCATTTTCAGAAATTGATAAAAGTTCAAACCCCAGAGGGGTGAGATGATTTACAGCAGAGGTTAAAGCTACTCATTCGACTTTTCTCAAAAGCAAAGGTTTTCTAGATGCTTCCAAATATTAATTTTTTTCCCTAAATGCCTTTAAGTTTGAATACAAATTTATTTTCCTTCTTGGAATTCACAGAGTAGAAATTAATTTTTGCTGAGAGTATTTATCAAGCAGGTAACAGCACACAAGACAACTTCCTTTATATGACAGGTGCAAGAATCATGGAGCTGGATCATACTGCCTGCTGTTATATTTCTAGAGTCCCAGCTCTCAGGCTGCCACAGCTCTCAGCTGCCCTGTCTTCTATCACGTTGGGGTCACCACTTGTTGTATTCATATTGTTGTTATCTTATTTCTAGAGTCCCATACCTTCCGAAGTGGTTTTCTCACAAGCATCTCTTCACAGCAGTGTTGTTCCTGCTTCTTCGTCAGGGCTCCTCCAAGGCTCTCCCTGACCAACTCACCCCCTTTTATCCCAGTTATCTTCATTAGCCACAGCTGCTGCCCAATTAAGGACATCACAGCTGCAGCCCATTCAGAACAATTAGGATCAGGGCACGGCCACTTATACAATATATATATATTTCACTAGGACTCCTACTCTAACTGCCACCTACTCAGCATCTCCCAAACCCATCCTCAGGGCCAGGTTGTCCCATTCCCCTCACTCCTGGCTGGAATTTATTCCACACCCTCCTGCACTGGCACTGGTGTTCATCCTGTGGGCTCACTCCTCACAAGGACTCAGGGAAATGCTGAGATGGGACTGAGGTCCAGCAGCCTTTCCATTTCAGGAGGTTCATTACGAGACAATAAGATTTGATACATTCCTGAAGTACATAAAAACAACATAGAAAACAGGAGCCATCAACTTCCTGCAGAGCTGGGGATACACAAGACTTGATCCCCCCAAAAAAATAGATGGAAAAGGCACCTTCTCCAAGGAAGTAAAGCAGAGCAGGGACAGGAACACACCTCCCATGAGCAAGAGGTCTCTCACCCACCCTCATCTCCTTCCCTCCTTGATTGGGAGGCAACAGGAGCAGGAGGTTGAACATGGCTTTCCTTCCCAGGCCATCACTAAACACTGCCCTCGGTAGTGAAAGGCTCTGGCTGAAATAATAAAAGAAAGGCCAGTGCAGAACTCCTGTGAGTCCTGGCCCAGCCCAAACCCTGATGTTGATGTTTGTTGTTATTTAAAAGCAGCCAGAGTAGGTAGGGCAACCCCACATCCATCACTGCAGTCAGAGGCCATTTCATACTGTATGCTTTTAATTATTTCATTGACACCCTTGGACTTGATAACTGCCTGAATTTTCCTGTCAACACTTTAGTCCCAGATTTTCTTCGTTCAATCACAGTTCTGAATTGTGTTTTTTCTCCACCCACACCCCAACTATTTTTTGGCTTTTAATTCCCTGAATACCCTGCACTGTTTTAAATTACACGCTCATTTCAGAATACTTGGACTATTTATCTAGGAGGCAAATTTCAGAGCCATCTGAAATTAATTTCCTGACCCCAAAGATCCTGGGTACCAGCTTCCAGCTCAGCCATGGAATTTCCTGGTGGTGGTGCTGCATGCTTTAGGTTTCTCCACACCTCCAGAGCACCACCCCAGCAGCTGTGGGGCTGCAGGGTGCCCTCCCTCCTGCTTCTCTTCCTGTCCCCCTCACCTTTCCAGCAGCAAAATACAATCTGCTTTAATCCATTTGGAGATGTTAGTATAAGGTAAGCAATATAATTTTGAAGGTTGAATGCAATCTTGGGATGTGGAAGTGTTTCAAAGAGCTGAGGGATATGCAGCACTCAGCATAAAATTCAGCCTGGAAGGTTGTTACTAATTGTTTTGCCCAGTTCATTAATGGGCGTCAGCTTCTCTGTATGTCCAGCAACATAAGTTTGGAATTATCCCAGATGGTTTCACCTGGACTTTGGGCACCCTCACCATCTCTAATGTTAGGGTTATGGACAAAAGTAAAAACATTTCACACATTCCAAACACAAAATGAAAACTTTCTGCCATGAGAAATCTTGAATTTTATTATTTTATTTTGCATGCCTGTAAAGAGTCCAATCTGATGGCAGAAATTTGAAATTCCCTGCTGTTTTGTTAAGTATATCAAAACAAGTTTCAAGTGTAAGAGAAGTTATGGCCTTTCAATGCTCAAAATATTTTCAGGCAAAATTATTTTTCTTTAAAATCATTTGTTCATGTTAAATCATCTATAACATCAAGTTTAACACGTTTTTAATTTCAAGATGGACAAAAAAATGCCATAATTTTTTTTTTTTTTTTTGGAAGAAACCTTCAATGACAGCTACCTCAAAAGCTTGTAGGACTTTTGTAAATATTTCCACCTACACCTTGTTGGAAATCTCAATGTTAATTTGGGAATTTTGCAATATCAGACCAACACATAAACATTTATTTCCTGGTATTTTGCTGTCACTGAAAGAGTTTTTACTTTTCAACCAGAAACTGAAGTTTTCCAACAACTTTTTAATTATTGATTTTTCAGTATTTTCTGCTCCTGAAGTCACTTCAGTATGGAAAAAAATTTTAAAAAAATAAAAATTACATTATAGTCCTTAAGAAAGAAGCTTTTATACATCTAAGACTGAAGGCAGAGCTCCCAAGAGTCACCTAATCACAGCTGACAGTTGAAATGAATCATGTCATGCTACAGGATATTCATCAGAAACCTGATGTTACCTCTTTGATCCACACCTGCCAGTGGACAATGCAATACTGCTATAACCACCCTTAGAGGCACTGTCTGCAGCCTGGAATCCCCAAATACCCTTTCAGAGACAGGAATTTAGGAAATCAGCTAATTTTGGGGCTTTTTCCTCGGCTGACACCTTGCTCCAGGGGGACTCAATGTGGGGCAGGTGGAACCTCCTGTGGCAGATGTGCTCCAACTGCACCCAGACCACACCACGGCCTTGTCTCCCTTCTCACAGAGAAAGGAATCTCCCTACAAATAGGTCACTGGAAGTGGTCACACTGTGCTTTAAAGCACTGATGTCTAGACCATAAGAGACCCACAGAGTGGAGGTTCATTGTTGGAGTTCAGGACACCCCTCTGGCTGTCCTGGATTGCCAGAACCCCTGCCAGGGGGCTCAGAGACCCTGGCACAGAGCCCAAGATGCCTGTGACTTTGATTATGACCCGTGGAAAAAATTACCAATCTCATATGAGGATCTGCAAGTCACAACAGTTTAAGTAGAATAACAGTTAGTTTGTCATGGTGTGAAAAATAGATTTTTTAGGGTTTTTAGAATGGGGGTTCAGGAGGCAAGATGGAGGAATCTGGGCGTGTCCAGCCTTTCTCCTTCTTCTTCTTGGCCTCCATCTTCTGCTGGGATGTTGGCACTTTTAGATTGGTTTAGAGTAGAAGCTCACTGTCTAACATAGGTGATAGGTATTGGGAAGCTATGGTAAATAATGTACACGTAGTTTTTAATATACAAAGGTAATACCAGAGTGCCTCTGTCTGACCTGCTGAACAGACCTCACCAGGCCAGAGAAAGAATTTTATAGATAAGAAACAATAAACAACCTTGAGAACAAGAATAGAAAGAGCTCTGACTCCTTCTTCGACAGCCAGGCTGGGAAAAGAGACTTTCTAACACATCCTGGGGTCACTCTGAGCAGCAGAAACCCCAACAGTTCTTCACCAGACCTCCAATATGGCCCATTCACCTCCCAATACCCTGTCCTACCTGCACTGTGCTGCCCAAAAATTACCCTGCTGTGCTGGATCCTCACCCTAGAGCTGGAAATATTGGTATTCTGAGGTCAGGAGCTCAAAGGTCTAACAGCAGCATTTCCCTGTGGATATTTAAGTGATTTGATTGAGTTCCACTGCCATAAGAGGTTGGTTGGTTTGTTTGTGTGGGGTCATGTGCTGTTTGTTTGTTTGGAGGCAGAAAACAATGGCATTCAGACTGTGTTCCCTTTGATCTCTTCCCTGAGAGGATTTCTCTCTATCTCTCTCTGCAGATTTCTCAGTATAAAAGGTAGAATCTGAACCCAAAATGGAAAAAGCTCCTGAAGGTTCTAGTAAGGAGACAGTAAAAATCTTAGAACGAATTTAAAGTGTAGTTACCTGAGCTCAGAATTAGGTCCATGCTCCATAAGCAGTCTTTTACAGGGCGAAAACATTCTTATTTTAAGGAAACAGAAATAAAATATGAAACGTATTCAGGAGAGGCCAGTTAAAAATCAAGCACAGATGCTGAGGGTAGTTGCAAAACCACCCCTCCATAGAGCTGAGCTATTGATGTTCATCATTGCAGAGCTGAGTCCTCAGAACTCAGCTGAACACAGGACCTTCATGAAACTCACAGCAGCTCTGCTTTGCCACCAGCACATTAAACTATAAAAATAAAACTATACTGAAAAAAAAATGGAAGGTGAGGTACATTTCAATCTTCCTTAAACTGTTTCTGTTGCATTTATTTAAACAAACTGGAATTTCACCCTGCCAGCTGCATATTCAGGTGTTGTGGCAGCCCATGCATGCACAGCCTGGCTACTTCATGGGGATGTTTTGTGGTAAACTCTGCTTTCCAATAAAGGATCCACCATTTCCACTCGACAAACGTGGGCTGTGGGATGTACAGATGAAATGGAACCCACAGCAAACTCATGGTGATTTGATGTAAAAGCTGTCAGCCTGGCATCAGCTGACAAAAACAGCAGCAGGCACGAATGGTTGGGTCTAAATCTACCCTAAAATACCCAAAGGAAAGAAAGAAGTAAGTTTAAATAAAACAACATTTTGGTAGTCATCACCAAATACTTTGAACAGCTGGAGCTCCTAAGTACCTCCCTGTTCCTTTAGAAGGGCTGAAAAGACAATTTAAAGAAAAATATACTGTACCTAATAACTGCCCATTAAAGAAAGGGTGGAGGAGGGTCAGAATCCATGTCTGCCTTGATGTCCTGGTGAGCAAAACCTGGCTGAGATCCCCAGGTGTTTTCCATTTGCTCAGTCTGAGCTAGGTATTTCTGCATGGCTTGGTTTTCAGGGTTTTTTTGAGGGAGGGAAGAACTCCTAACACATTCTTTTAACATTTAATTCCTTCCCATTACCATTTTCATAAACAAAGGTTAGAAGCAGTAAAGGGCAAAGAATCTTCAAATGTTTCTAAAGCCTTTAAATGCTGGCAGTAATCACTGCCACAATTAAGTGAAATAATAATGCCAACTTTCAGGGGTTTTGGTATCTATGATCACATTTTTCTGAGCCATAAGGCTGATCCTGAAGAGACAAGAACCCCCCCTTGCATTGAATTAAGGTTGTGGCCAATTTAATGAAACATTTAATACCTCCAAGGCCTCAGCTTTTCAAGAAAGTTAGGTACATTGCAGCACAGGTACAGTAGGGGCATAACTGTGTTCCCCTTGATCAATCAACTGGAGCATATAAAGCTCTACAAAAAATTATCTTTACATCCATCTCACTTGCATTTATCCTAGCAGGACACATTAGCTCTTACACATCACTGGTTAAAGCACCTCCATTGCTCTGGATCAGAACTGGCTCCCAGCCAGCTGGGGCAAAGCACAGGTTGAGAAGTTCAAACTTATCTCCTTCCCTTCAATTAGCAATACCCTTCAGCAATTATTATCTCCTAAAGAACAAGGCAAATCTTCCCTGCAGCTTTTTCCTCCAACTATTCCTACTTGAAAAAGAGACTCAGCTGAGTGAATGAAAGGAAACTGAGGGCACTGGTAAAAATCCACTCCACATACAAACACTGCAAAGAACCAGCTGGCATTATTAACCAACAAGTGACTCACATGCCTCCATGCTTCAAAGCTACATTTAAGATTTCAAGAACAATTGGATTTTGAACCCAGATTAATAAAGGCAACCATTCATTTCCCCTCCGCAACAAAATCCCCACGCAATTAATTAGAAAAACATTTTCCCCAAACTGACACATCCAACACAAAGACTGCAGAGAAGGTGAATTCTTCCCCAGTGACCCAGAAGCAAATGACAGGCTGTAATTGTGGATATTTGAGTCCTTGACTGGAGTGTGCGTGAGAAAAGCCAGTAAATCAGCACATGCTCACCCTGTTGCTAAATCAAAGGCACACGAGAAGGCCAGGGCTGGAGTTTTGCCACACTCCAGCAAGAAAACAACTGCAGCAGCTGCCACAACATTGGTGAGGAGGGACAGCAGACAGCCCCCCAGCACCACATGGGACAGAGGGCAACTTGCTTTAAAGGTGTGATTGTGTTCCAGCTCAGAGGAGATGGGGACTCCTGAGCTCTGTGCTCATCAACTTCTTTCTATCAGAAAAACTAAAAACAAAAGCCCAAAAGATATTCTGAAAAGATCTCCGTGAATCAAAAGATGTCCACAAGATACAGATTTTGTTCTTAGGAGTATAAAATAAATTATTAGTACAAAAACACCCTGATAACAATACACCATCGTGAAACCGACATCATTTTGTGGGCATTTCAATTGTTAAGGCAAAAATCAGATTGTCCAAAGGTTATCCAGTCTTAGCTTTGGAAAATCCACACTTTTCTTCTTCAACTTGCTCTTCACATGTGAACTTAGGAACGAAGAGACCTTACACCATGTTCTCCTTTCTTTCTTTCTTTCTCTCTCTCCATTTCCAATCCACCTCCCCCAAAGCAGCACTTACACAGTGACAAATGAAGCAATAATAAGGTTAGTCATTTAACTCCTTGCATCCTACTTAAAAACCACCCTAATTACTGTGTAATGGGTCCACAGAGGCAGAGGAGTCTGGGTGAAATCTACCCGGAGGGGAGCTGGTATAGTTCATCTGTCCATTCCCTAATAGCACTCTAAAGTTCACCCTTATAAACGTGTCACCTAGCCCATAATTAAGTGACTGGTCATTAGGTAACAGATGTGGTACCTGTGGGTCACATATCAGTCAGCTGGTGATGGATCTTCATGCAGGAGCTCTGCAGGAGCAGCTCCAGAGCTCTCTGTCACCCTGGCAGTGCTCCCCATGCACAGAAGGGTTTGTCTGGGCGGGTTTTTAAAGCAATAAACTCTATTTTTGTGAAGGGTGAGACCCCCAAGAGGAGGAATGAGTAGAAGGACTGTCACAGCTCAGCCTAAGCCCTGCAGATTGATGAAAAGCTCTGTTTTTCCTTTCTACTCTGCAGGCATGCTGGTTCCTAAAGCACCCTTCAAACTTTGCTGACAGGTGAATTTCCCATTCACGCTCTGTATGAGTCAAGATGGCTAATTAATATATTTTTATAAACTACAAGAGGACATCCGCTTCCCTGGTCACATTTTAAAATAAATAAATCAATATCAAGTTATGCTTTTTAACTCCTCCTTCATCTTTCATGGTCGTGCAAGGACAAGGTGGACAGAGAGGAAAAAGCATAAGCCGGTCTTATCCTTGATTTTATCAAGGAAACAGGAAGAGTCTAGAATCTACAGCTGAACAAACTCCACATGAGTCAAAGAGCCACACACCCAGGCTGATCTGGCCATTCATCAGTGTGGGCACAGAGATAAATACAACCAGCTTCACTGAACCCCCTCCTCACCTCACTCTGTGCATCAGGAGGGGCTTGATCAAGGGTGAGATCACAACAAGTGCAGGACATCTGAGTCAAGTTTTTCCTCAGGCTGAACAAGAGCACCAGTTTCCAGCAGCTTTTGTTGCCCCCAAGAGACTGAAAAGGACAGATCACATGAAGTCTTGAAGTTCAGACTAGAGCCCTAGGAACCCTGAGGCTCAAACCTCTCACAGAATTATGCAGTTGCTTCACAATTTAGAAGTTCTCTGAACTGGCAGGAGAAAGAAAATTAATTTCCTTGAGGAAGGTCTGCAAAGGTGGGCAACCAGTTTTATCTGGCTGCACCCCTGCCCTGTGTTGCATATACTGTTTTCAAGGAATTTATTGTTACCTTCTGCATTCTTGGATTCCAGCAATGAAGAGCTGGACCACACAGATTTCCAGATGGTAAATGAGATTTGAGCTAAGCTTTTCTGGGTAAGTAAATTATATAGGAAATGAAAAAAAAAAAAAAAAAAAAAAAAAAAAAGGAAAATAAAATAGGAAAAAAAAATCTCATGCCCACGACATTTAAAGGTTTATAATTGCTGGTTATTATCTGCAAGGAGTGTGCCCAAAGCCATGATCCTATGGCAAATAAAACAAGACAAGACCATGAAATCAGCCCTCTGACCTCAAATGATGAAATGTACCCTAATTCCCACAAATATTAACCTCCCATGATGTCTTTTCTGGCAATGCACCTCTGTTTGATATTCACAGCAAAACACTTAGGCCCCCCACAGTTTTGGTAGGACAGGAAATAGAAGATTTGGCAAAAGCCCTACATTGGCCAATTAATTCCAAGAACAAAATTCCAAGCCCAAGAAGAGGCAAATCTCCATCAGTGACTAATTCAGCCCATTGGATTTAGAGACAGTTAACTGGATGTAACTGGACATGTACACACACACACCACCATTTTCATTATTTACAGAATAAAGCAAAAACTGGCATTTTGGATTGAAAAGCATTACAAAGATTTTGCCCCCCAGGTAATTTTATTGCTTTAAATTCTGCAGTCAACAAGGGGATGAAATCTAAAGATATACACTGTTCTTTTGCATATTTTATAGAGATAATGCCTGTCCCTCTGGCCAAGATGAGAATTTATATCCCTAGACTTGCACTCCTCACCAGGCTTTCCACCCCTCATGTTTTTTAACTGCATTTCAGTCAAAAGTTCTTTATAACCAGATCCATCAGTTTCTGGTTTTTTCACACCAAGAGAACATCGTGCTGCTTTTGTACTCTCATGTTTTGCATATTTCACCACATTCTCAGGTTCTTTAGTCAAAAACAAGATGAGCCAAGGAGAGTGACATTGAACTATATCTACAAACATGATTTGTAATTTTAACCTCAAGCTCATGAAATACACGGCTTAAAGCTCATGGAGGGATCTCTTCTCCCTGGTAGATTCTATTTTACCTCAATACCATAATTTGAAATGCTGTTTGCAAACAGCAGAGATGACTCTTTCATTCCGAGCCATCCCATAAAGAGCTCAAATCTTTTTACTCAGGGGGTGTTTTACTCTACAAGGCATCTCTGGGTCTGGTATCAATCACCCAGTGATGGATGGGCATCCCATGCCAGGGTCATGTGTCCCTGCAGTGCTTATTGAGCTCCAGCACCTCATCCTCCCTGGATACTGATGGCTGATCTATATGACTCAGCTCCAATCGAAACTGTGATTTTTCACTGCTAAGGACTCTTCCATTTGACATGTTTGCACTGAGACTAGAAAGGATCAAAATGGTGCACAGAAAAACAGCCCTCCAATAATGGGATTAGCTGACTACTGAGTGCTTGCGCCACATAAAATTATAAAGTGGTCCCCATCTAAAAAAAAAAAAAAAAAAAAAAAAAAGGAGAAAGAGGAAAATAAGCAAAAAAGGCTTTATGACAGAGTCAGTGCTGCTCTCTCAAGAACACATGACATTATTTAAACACATAGTTGAAACATGCCATTAGGACAATTCTGCGGCAAGAGTTTGGCAATTATTTGGCACACAAGAGCATGGCACAAATTAAACTTACCCCTTGGCATGGCCAAATGGAAGTCATCACGTTTAAGGAGGATGTAGAAGTGCAGAACAGGAGAGAGGATGGGTAAAACACAGGGAACCAAAGTGGTTTGACAGAAATGGAACAAACAGCAAATTCATTTACTGTCAGAAAGGAGACTACACTAGGAAGAATTGCTCACAAATTTTAAGTGGTCAGGGAAATGAGCTTATGTGAGAAAGGAGAGAGGAAATTTAGGGAGGAGATTCTTAACAGTTCTGGTTTTTTCTGTACAACTCAGTAGTTGCATGATACACAATGAAAGGATTAAACTGATCTCAAGAAACTTTGTACTAAACAAAAATGGAGCTGATTCCAAAGGGAAAAAAAAATACACTGGTTTTAGACAATTTGCCTTAGGTTTTATCCCTGATTGGATGCATCCATAATAGTATCTTTTCTAACTCAATAAGAGAAATCGTTACTCAAACTGCAATGGCTTCGTCTGCCAGTAAGATGGTCTAATTGCTCTTTTTTGGCACTCTCTACTGCAGACAACACAGCACATGCTCTTCCCATGCAGCTGCCATGCCCTGAGAAATATCTGAGCTGAATGCACTGGAATGCCAACCCCAGAGCTCTGTTTAAACCCAAGGTGGATTTCCTTACATACCTAGGAAAGTGATGTGGTCAGATCTGAGATTTCAACTGACAGTAATGGCTGGCTTTATACTTTCCCTGTGGTTACAGCTGTTCACCCTGGTCTGCTGCAGCACACAGAAAATGGAGAAACACGAGAGACTGACATAAGGAAAGGCAAATAAAGGAAAACATTGTCCTTGTGGAGTGGGCATGGCCAGAAGGATGTTGGGAGTTGTCTGGAATGGGACATAGAGGGACCAATTCTTTGCTGCTTGCATCCTGTCCCATTACTCCTCTGCAAAGAGGATGTAGGTCATTACTCTATTTACACAAGTATAGGTGACCACACAGAGACAAGGCAAGATATAATACAGCCTTCAGAAATGAGACTTCTGCAACTCATTCCCCACTTACCAGTAGCTCACTGGGTGGTCTTGAGCCATAAACCAAAGACATAGCTAATACTCTTACACAGCAATTCCAGCACCCAGCACTCCACAGCAAAATATTTGCACTTTCTTAGCTGAACAATACTTCTAAAGTATATTTGGTCTCATTAATGTTTACAATTATTTTGCCCTTGTTTTGATTAAAGGGATTTTTTTTGTCCTTAAATACTTATAAGTGCCTCAAAAAATACCATTGTTCCGTGGAACAGGAATATGTCATTGTTCCCACTTTGCAGACCTGAAAAACAGATGTAAAGGTCCACAGCATTGTGGATCTCTCTTTCCATACATATGACACACTCACAGAAGACCTTTTGCAAGTTTGCATCCATGTGAAGTGTTGCCAAATCCCTTCATAACTAATGGCTGTCCAGTGCTTCTCAAAATGAACTCGAGTTTCATAACAGACACCCTGACCATACAGGCCACACTTTTGCTTTTTGTCTCAAACTTGCACATCTGACAGATTAAAGAGCACTTTGATAGGATTTTTTCCCCCCTGTTTTTTGCTGAGCTACCAATCACAGAACCAATCTGAGGGCAGGTGTTTATTTTATTTTTATTATTCTGCTAAGCACAGCATTCTCTACAACCTTCAGGGAAGGGGAATAGGGAAGAATAGCATCAACTTCCAAGAAAATATCAAAAGCTAATAACCATCCTTCTGAATTTTAATCCATAGCCAACCCCAAAATAGCTCACTCCATACACACTTTGCACTTTTGATGAGGAGAAAAGGAGGTGCTTCACTCCAGAATAATCTTAAAAGGGGGATCATGTTAATAGCAGTGAATTAACACTGATTCTTAAAGATTACACTTTTCTCCTTAAAATAGTAGTCCAAAATTGACATTATGAAGTAATTCAGGATAAAATAATAGTTCTCCTGTGAATGCATATTTCACAGAAATTTCCTTTTTAGTTTGCCCTGTAGACTAAATCATTGGAGAAACAATTTTCTCGAAGAGATTTGTGATAATGTCCTTGACTGTGGATGGGTCACTGTCTTTGTGGCTCCTGGTGTGTGCAGAGCCAAGAGAATTTGGGCAAAGCCATTTGGTGCCTGAAGCCACCATTCCAGTTTACATCAGGACTTTAATCCGCTCCAACACTTCAGATAAGTGGCCATGCAGCCCCTGCAGCACCACAGCCACTCAAGGCAAAGTGAGATTGAAAACTTCTCCTGCACCTCCACATTCATCCTGGGATAAATCTGGTTTGTAATTTGTCTCTTCAGTCCTTCAGCTGCGTTAATTTTACTGTGGGTGAAAGCTGTGAGTATTATTTATGCAGCAGAAATTACCAAATAATGAAGATCACGACAACACTTTCAGATTTTTGGAAGCCCGTTGGCACAGAATCAAAATGAGACACAGCGCAAGAGTAAAAATAGAAACTGCAACCCATAACTACTTAATTTTGACAGGAAAGGCTAACATGTTTCTTAATAATTTTAGAGCTTTCAAAAACACCAAAGGATTTGTCATCTCTACAAACCTGAGCTTAGGTAAATTACAGGTAGCTACTCTGCTTATCTGCTTTCACTTTGAAATTTTTTATATAGGCCTATTACAATAGGTTGAAAAATAAAATAGTGTTAGAGCTTCACTGAAATTAAAGATTAAGATTCCTTTTACTACTTTACCTTCCAGTTTTAATATTTCCTAATTTTTATCTTTATCTCATCTTTCACATGCAAAGATAACAAAAAACACCTAGGATGCAGATTGGCCAGGGTTACAGTCATTATCCCAATGGACTAAAAGCTTTTAGAACATGGTTACATCTAATTATAAAATAATATTTATGTTATCTTCAAAGAAACTGATAGAACCTGGATAGAAAAATTTGTATGGAGAAGAAAGAGGGCACTGCTACCCAAATAGTTAAGGCTACTGTGCAATAGCATTTTTTTATATGTGCAAATAAATGAGAGAGCACAGCCCCCAACAAAAACAGATTGGGCTCAAAATAGACAAAACACAAGCATAGCTTGGTTATAATTATGCTTAGGCCAGCAAGACCCAGGCACTCTGTGCATCATGTAAACATCAGGCAGTGGGATTTGTTTATTTTATTCTATAAATGAAAACTAGATAGTCACAGGCAATCTGGGGGGGTAAAAATTAAATCAAATCTACGTTTGAGTTTTGTTCTGAATGGATTTTTATGCTAACTGTACAAGATCTCTAGTGACCCCCAGCAATGAGAAGAGTCTTGTCTTCAGCCTCCTCAAAGAGACAAATTGCATTAACAGCACATAACACTGGCCTGATGAATTGGCTTTTACTTGACTAAGAGATTCTATGCAAATGTGAATAATCCCTGCTCAGAAGAGAGAAAAAGGGCAACCCTTCCCACAGCCAAGACACATAATTATACTCACATTAGAAAAGTACAAATAGTTCCATTTCATATATAAAATATGTATAAAGTTTGGCCAGGGAAGTTTAATTATTAGTGATTTGCTAAGACCTTGAGAATACCCTGAATCCAACAGAAAGGTGGAAGAGACAGCTGAGAACAGGCCTGGAAGGGAACCCTCAGGAACCTTACCCATGGGCAGATGTGGTGTGCACTCCCTATGGCCAACATAACCTCCTCCCTCCATCACAGGAGACCCTTATTCCACCACCATGAAATAATTTAGAGAAAACTAAAAAAAAAACAAACAATCATCAGAAAAGATTGTCAGGGATTGTGGAGAAACATCACCTTTTTTTGCTGCTGTTAAGAGATGCTCAGAACTTGAGCAATTTGGTACAGACCTTCAGATACCACAGAGTCCATTTTACAAGAGCTTCAACACATTTCAGAGCTGCTGCCACAAACCCAGAGAAAGCTGGGAAGTCAGGATGTTACACACAGACTAACAGAAGAACCAGAGATGCTTCTGTGGAGCAGCAGCAACGTGAACATCAGATGGAACATGGACCAATAACACTTTAACTCAATTTTTGATTAAGAGATACAAAAGATCCTCTCTCAGACTTCTCATTTATGTTGCAGAGCAGATACACCACTTCAAAAAGCAACCTGCCATCCTAGGAAACTGCACCCTTCCTGATTTGCTCACATTCCATGGTCTGCTCAATGGCTCTTTATTGTCCAGGTACAATTCTAATGAGCAGGTGAGCTCTGGAGCTCTAAACTGTTCAGAGATGTCAGTAAAGACTTTAAGATGACCCTAACACAGTTAAGCTGCAATAATCCCCTGAAGTGTTTAAGTGCCTTGGGTCAGCAATGATCTGCTCTCAGGAGTTAATCAGGAAGGCTGTCTAATTAGGACAATGAGCTCTTCACCAGCACATCCCAATGAGGAAAGCCAATTACACTCTTAAAAGTCACATAGTTCCATAATCCCATGGAAGTCAAACCATAGCATTTGCTAAATAAACCAGACACACCCCAACTAACCTACACAAGCTTAGTGTAGCTATGTTTAAAACTCTTATTT
Organism: Melospiza georgiana; assembly: GCF_028018845.1. Taxonomy (NCBI): domain Eukaryota; kingdom Metazoa; phylum Chordata; class Aves; order Passeriformes; family Passerellidae; genus Melospiza; species Melospiza georgiana. Next base: position 10,385,297 of record NC_080446.1, read on the forward strand.
AGAGCTACATTTTACACAGAATTTCTGATATTTATGTGTGAATTACATTACTTCATCAGGTATGTTTTTGGAGAACACACCACAGGCTCTACACCACCACACCAACCAGGAATGCCCTGACAGATTGCTTCCTTTAATGAGACATCATCAGCCATATATTTTATGAATAATTCATCAAAATTTCAAAACTTAAAAAGAATAGAACAGCTAAAGAATTTGAGATGGATTTTTAATAAAAATTCCCTCTTTCCATATCACAAACTACTTTATAAAGCCTAAGTTTCAAATTGCTTGCTCTTCTACTATGACAAACAATGATCCACCATTGAGTACTCTTGTGCACCACGGGAGTACTTTAATTTATATATTGTTCAACTTCAATTGAAATTTCACTTTCTAATTCAGACTAATTTTCTTATTATTTTGTGTTATTTGTTCAGAGCCAGATTATGCGTAGAATCAAGGCAATGGATCACAATTCAAACACTGGAACAGGCTGCCCAGCAGTGATTGAGTCACCATCCCTGCAGGTATTCAAAAACAGTGAGATTGGCAATGCTTCAGTAATGGTTGAACTTGATGGACTCTCAAATATCTTTTCCAACCTAAATAGTTCTATGATTCTATGAATTCAGCTCCTGTTTATTCAAAATCTTACTAAACCAACCACTGTATATTATAAACATTTTATAATAAATTGTTTGTGTAAGAATGCTGGGCTAAACACAGGCTTGTCAAACCCCATGTGATATCAGCATATCGCACGAGCAAATCAACAAGCATCATGTTTAGTTGCATAAAACTATCTTAAAGCCATTTCCAAGTTTGCAGGTTGAGTTGCACTTGTGATTTGGGAATCAGCCTGCACATCCAACACATAAGTCTGGTCCTAATTTTCTATTACAATTTGCCAGTATACTGAGAGTGGATTCATAACTCATTGGCAGATGATTCATAATGGAAATGTTAGGATGGCTTCAGTGTGCTGAGGAGTGTGTTCAGGTTACTGGTGTTCAAAGCACCATTTAGGGGGTGGGAAGTTTAGATCCTTCCCACCACTTCTAGACTTCCAGGCAAACAACCAAATACACGATTCAGGCAGGGTTGGCAGAGCTATCTTTGCTGACCCAGAGCATAAGGAATTAATCAGCATCACGAGAAATATGCAAGTACAGATTTAATAGAAGGGAACCAGCCATTTGTTGAGTCTGCTGGGTTTATCGCGTGTACAGACTCCATCAATGGACACACATGCGTTTTCTGGTTTTCTTTTGTTTTTACAGTCTCCTTTCTCCTAATCAGGGAATTAAAATTAACAACCTCAAAACCAGCTTGAGTTGCCAAGAGTCTTTCCTGGCTTTACTGTAAGTCTGGGACAGAGAAGATTTAACGTGAAAAAATTCAGGTTGGGAATGACCTTCTGCACTGATTGACTTTAGTGGAATGTAAATGATGGGCAGTAAATCAGGAGACGTGCACACCGCTCAGTGAATCACACCATTCCCTTCAATCCCATCTACAGGGAGAGACATAAATCCTCCCAGTTCAAGCTGGGCCAGGAGCAGCCCTTTATATTTCCAATTAAAGATGTCCTGTCCTTTGCCCAGCACTCAGTTGGGACACTGCACATTAATATGGCAATCAGCAGTGGGACACAGGGACCTCACTGTCTCTGCCATGCCCATCCCCAGGCTTCCTCCCAGCTGGATGGAGCAGGGTTTGGTGTGACAGGCAAATCCCAGGAGGTGAGAGAGAACCCTTCATTAGAGCTGATTTTAAAGCCACACTGCCAGTAGGCAATGGGTCATGTTATTTAAACCACCTCATTACTCTGATACAGCTCCTTTTGCCCAGAGCTTTTGAAAGGAGTGGATGAAAAGACCCTAAAAGTTTAATAGGAGCTGAATAGGGGTCTAATAGGAGCTGAACTTGTTCTCTCCAAGCTGCACTGCAAGTAGTTCAGCCACATGTCCAGGGTTTTAAGGCTTGATGCTATCAACAGTGGACAAAATGTGGTTATCTGGTAAATCAGTGCCTCCCTCCATGGCTGAGTGGAGGATTGCTAACTTCTGGCTCAAATCATGTGGACAGAGAAAATGGATGCCAGTTACTTCTCTAGAGAGTGGATTAGAGTGATGCTGGGGGTGGGGGCAGTGGTTATTCCTGTTGCAGACCAGCAGGCATGGGATGTTTTAAAAAACATGAGCTTTACCCCTACAGTAAGCAGATAAAACCTGTTTTACCTGCAGAAGGTGGTGCCTTGTAACCAGATTTTTTGTTTTGGTTTGGTTTTGATGGTTTTTTTTTTTGTATTGTTTTAAGGTTTTCTTGGTGGTTTTTTTTATTGATGTTGTTGGTTTTTTTGTGGGGGGGTTTCATTGTTGGGCTATTTTTTGTTTGGTTGTTTTGGGGTTTTTTTGTTAAACTCCAAGGAGGATTTACCTTCCCTAAAAAAATGGAGAGCAAAATCCTGGATCCAAAAGCATCTCCTCCCATACTGGCCACCTTACCCCACCCTGCTCTCTCCAGCACTCCATAGCTATTTTTAACATCTCATTTCCTCACATTATGGCAATTTACATACTTAAACACATCACATTATCGTCCAATATATAAACAAAGTGAGATAATGCACTGTAAAGAGACTATTAAAAAAAACCCTGCAGATACACACACAGGAGCTTTTGGAAATCAGGCAGTTCTTTGAAGCAAAGCAGTTGTCCTGTATCAGTAATGGGAGGATTTCTCAGCAACACTTTACAATAAAGCAGACTTAATGAGAGCCGAGCAGTGGTGTAATTCCTGTGGAATTGCATATTGAAAGCTACATTCATACCCAAGGAGCCCATCAGGACCAGTATTGTTAGCATGAATGCTGAAGGAATTGCAAAATGAATTGCCATTTTGTTATCAAGTGCTTCCGATTGGCTCCATCCTGCCATCTGTGCCACTGGGAGGATGGGAAGCAGCTCAGGTCCGAACTTGGGATCTCAAAGGTGGGTCAAGGGGAAATTTTATGCTGCAGCATCCTCTGCTTCTTCACTGGAGAAGTTCAGTGCACCTGCCTTCCTGTCACCATACTGGGGAGAAAAGCCAAAACAGAGAGAAAGCCAACACAGATTGCCAGATCCTGGGTAAGGCAACTTTTTGCCCTTCAAGTAAAGGGGCAGCATCATTTATTGATAAGCCTTGCAAAATCGAGGGATAGATTTAGAAAATCTAGTGATAGATTTTCTACACAGAAAAACACCACTTAGAAACAAGAGACTGCAATTTATCTGGCTCTTTTGAGGCTCCTGCAGCCTTCTCTACTTCTTGGTGTTGCTACAGTAAATGTAAGATGTAAAAACTAAAAGTTCCCCAGAAAAAAAAGGAACGTGCAGCTCCTGTCTCATTTAGCTCTACAGAGAAAGAATAGATATTAACTATTGGAGTGATTTAGAAGCCTAAATTACATTCCCAAAACATCCAGATCACACAGAACCTCACTCAGCGCTGTTCAAAACCCAGACTTAGCTCATACATGTGCTTAATTATTGTATAGAGATGCACAAAACCATTTTTTAAAGTTTTCTCTATTTGTTAACTTCTGTTGGAATAGTCATGATAAAAGAAATCTTTAATCAAAAAATGCCTTTGTTTCACCACCCTGTTCTATAACTGAGGTACTGACACTCCAGTGAGTTAGACTTGATCTCTCCACATGAATTCCCACTTCTGTCTTTATTTACAATTCCCTTTCAGCCTTCAAGATAAAGAATTACTGTATTATTCATCTCCTTATGCTGGTATTGCCACATTGGGACGCTTTCCAAGCAGAAAAGCCTTATTTTGACTCTTGGCACAGCCCTCACACCACAAATAACCTGGAAGCTGCAGAGCTCTACACGCCCTTGGAGCACCAAGAGCGATCCGTGTGTGCACACAGGAGCAAACCACAGCACCTTTCATCCCCACTTCTTTTCAAGGCCTTCCAGGCTGACACCTCCCATCCTGTCAGTCTGTGCCAGGTTCAGGCTGGGAGAGGCAGGGCTGCCTCCTTCCAGAGGTGCAGCATCCAGCTGTGAGGCACTGGGGGGACGCAGGAGGAATTCCAGAGGTTGGTGACGCCCAGGGCACCTCCCGTCAGTGCTGGGGCTCTGAGGGGTTGTGCCAGTTGGATTTAGGGTGTGACGTTTTCCTTCTAACAGTTTCAGAGCTCCATAATGGTGAGGTCAAGGATATGCTGGTTTCATTTGAGAGAAACTGAGGCTCAGAGACAAACCCCTTTGCTCTAGAAGGGTTTTTACCAACAGCACTTGACAGGATGGAAGCAAACAATACAGACTGGAATGAATTAATGACAAATGGCCTTGTCCTCACAGTCATGGATCCAGGTTGTACTTTGACCATGCCAAAGCCATCACTTGGCTCTGTCCCCTTGCAATTTCTTTGTGGCTTGCTATAAGATCCATGCCAAACTGATCCATCTCAGATGATGAACATATACCATGCAAATGTTGCTTATAAGTCCATTCCCTGACAGTCAAGTTATATGACAGAGGAGAAAGAACAAGTTTTTAAAAATTAAATTCTTTAAATTTACAGTGCTATAAAAAAAAAGTTTAAATATTTCCAGATCTACCAGAAGAATTATTCAAACTAAGTTTATAGGTCTGACTCTCCCATACATCACTCTAAATCAGAGGGGATTTTGCTAGACCTGAATGTAAATAATTTATGATCGAATGGGAAATACTCTTCGTGTAGCAAAAGATTAACAATAGTTCCCTCTCCAGAAACAAGGCCCCAGTTTAGCAAAGCACACACTTAACATCACAACTATTCAATTGAAGCATCATGTACTAAATACAAAAAATTTAGGCACCTTTAGGAAGGCTTGGTTGTAGTTCCAGCACTGGCAATAAATAAAGGTTCCTGTAGTGCAGGCATTGCTCCCAGCCCTGTGCCTACACCCACAAACACTTTGCCAGCAGTACACACAAGGGAAGGTGTTCATCTTCCTTTCAGCTTCATTGCAACTGAGAACAACTTGATCCTGCAACACTGGCTCACAAGAGCACTTGTACAGGGCTCCAGTGAAATGAGAGACCAGGGAATGCTTTTAGAATGAAGCTCAGACATGAAGATATTTGTGTGATAATTTGAGACAGATAACTCCTTCCTATCAGTCAGTTTTTCCCTCCTAACAAGGAATAGAGCACCACCTCTAGCTCATATCCAGAGGGTGAAAGAGACTGACCCTTGTATTTAAAAATGTTAAACCTTTTAGCACCATGTTTCTACCTGCAAAGTACCTGGACTGTACCTAATGTGGGTCCTACAAATACAGAAATGATTCAATAAGGGCCAGTTGACAAAAAGCCTCAATGCTCCCCCTTATTCTTTCCTTTGACATAAGAGAGGGAGACAGGCATCTTTAAAATTCTGCATTTCAAAGTTATCCTTTTTTCCTTTTGTTGGGAGGTGGCAAAATCAGACTATTTAAAGAATTGTCTGATGATATTTTAAAAGGCTTTGGTTATACTGCCTTGGGGAGTTGAGTAAAACAAAGGTAATTCAAAGATAGTGCACAGGTTTGTGATCTGCCTCAGCTTGGTTGCTCTTGCCCTTAATTGCATGCATCCTTCTTGTAGGGATTTCAAAGGAAAGTTCAGCACCTGAAACACTGATCCCTGCCTCTGCATTGGGAGCCAGTTCTAAACCACAATTTATGCACGTGCATCTCAACTGAGCCACCAGGATCAGCCTCAGGTACACGCCACAAGCCAGATGTGCTTGGGCACTCCCTGAAGGAGCCCCTGGTAGCACATCCTGCCAGGCTTTACTCCATATTACCCCTCAAAACCAGCATGCACATAAAATACATGAAAGAAATCGGGACACACACATACAACCTGGTGTCTGTGACCGTGTTCACAGGGGTCTTAGGGTGAGGGAAGAGATGAGGATTTGACTTTACATTTTAGAAGGCTTGATTTATTATTTTATGATATATTATATTAAAACTATACTAAAAGCATAGAAGAAAGGATTTCATCAGAAGGCTAGCTAAGAATATAAAAAGAAGGAATGAATAACAAAGGTTTGTGGCTCAGACTCTGCTGTGATTGGCCATTAATTAGAAACAACTCTATGAGACCAATCACAGATGCACCTGTTGCATTCCACAGCAGCAGATAATCAATGTTTACATTTTGTTCCTGAGGCTTCTCAGCTTCTCAGGAGGAAAAATCCTAAGGAAAGGATTTTTCATAAAAGATATCTGTGACAGGTGTCCAAGCCATAAGGGTCTCCAGCCTCTTTGCTACGTCCCATCCCCACTTGCCATTGTAATCCTGATCCAGCTGCTGATTCATCTCAACTAACTGAAACAAATCAAACAGGGACCCCTACATGCAGGTACATTATTGAGTTCCCCTTCATGATCAGTATGGAAAAAATGGTGTTTCCAGAGCAGTCATTTTCTCCTAATGAGGACAGAGTAAACCCCATTCCAGAAGTGCCTGCTTCACAATGCTTCACACGGGCTGTGAAGGGCAGCACCAACTCCAAGCCTGCAGTTTAGATGAATCTCACCCCTGTGGACTTGGGCTGGGCCTCATGAGAACAAGTGAAAAACTCCCATTCTTCTCTGTAGGCACCAGAATAGGCATCTAACCTACCTCATAACTCTGGGGGTTGGCATTTTGCAGGTTTGAAGTTTGAACATTGTTTATTTTTCACCCGCTTTTAGCAGTTTAATGATTCCTTCAGCCAGGATCAAAACACAATAGACTCAGTCCAGTTCAGTTCTCCTGGCTCAGGAGCTCTGCACCAGGCTGACTTTTTTTACAGCTCCCCATCCCTTCAATTCTTCTGAAGAACAGACCCTGCTATGCTTCGCTTTCCTGAATTTAGTACTACAATCAACTCTTACCTTTCCAGATATCAAGACAACTCATTTAAGCACAGGAAATGTTACATATTAGCACTAAGAGAGGACATAAATTTTCCACTCCTATTTCAAGTAACTTGAGGAAATACAACATATTTTCCCTTTATAATGCATAGTTTGAATTCAGATAAATGAGGTAGAACATTATATATGCCTGTTCCACTTGCAAAAAAAAAAAATCCTCACTTTTTAGAGCTATAAAAAAACTGCTGCTGCCAAAACAATAAAGATAAATCCAGCTTTGAATTCAGCAGGCACACTTCTGCAGCCATTCAACGTGTGGGCCAGAGCTTTAGACCAGGTCCAGTTGTGAGCCAGGCTCAGGCTCAGATCTGTGCAATGATGAGACACAGCCAGATGTGAGTGGTGACACTGTCTGGGCTCCAAGCTGGCTGCATGCATGACTGAAGCTGCAAAAATGAGGATTTTTGTTTTACACCACCCTGATTAAAGTACCTGAAGAGGTTTCAAGAAGACGCTGGACCCTGACAGCAAAGGCACAGACATTATGGACAGCATTGTCCCTCTGGGGCAATGGAGCTCACATCTTCCTGCTATTTATCTTCACTGCCATAAGTGGAATTTCCCTATTTATTGAGGTGGAGAGATCTGTTGCAGATAGTTAGGAACTGATCTGTAATGTGCACAGACAGTATTTGAGCCTTAACAGTTAGCATTGAGAAAAACTTTTGCATTCAAGAAGTCTTCCTGCACACAGACACTAAAACTAAATCCAGCAATTACCAGTACAGGTAATTCTGTCCTAATCACAGTTTGAGGAACCAAATATAATCCATTTCATGGCTCAAAAAGCACATGTCTCTTTCTTTTATTAATCATTACATTTTTCACTTTTGGTTGACCCTTATCTCCCCCCTGGCCTATATCACTTTGCTGACAAAATTTTCATTATTTAGGGTTTTCCTTTAGACACAGGACGGCTTTCCTGCATTTGAAATGCAGCCAGAGAACACTCAGCATGGAGACCTCTCACAAAAGGTGGTTTTTGCCAGCTAGAAGGGTGGAGATGGCTACATTTGAGAGTTTTTGTGCTTCCTGAAGTGCCTTTTCACCCGCAGTGTAAATGAGTGGTGACCTTCTGTTCTGATCCACAGGTCTGAAGCAGAAGGGTCCTGCACATTCTTATAATTTCCGCAGGAACTGGTGGGATGCCAAATTCATTTCAGCTGCTGAAGGAAGCTGCCATACCTCAAGTTCAACAGACTTAATAGCCTTGAGCTCACAACAGAGAGCTCAATACTCAATAATAGCATTATTCTGTATGTTGGATGGTGCATAAAATGCATTACACCAATATTTAGGCTATCGTGGACCTGACTAACCCATCAAGAATTGTGCCAAAACAAAAAGAAGTTCGACTTTGAAATGCCCAAACTTGGCTCTGCACCAGTTAGAGCACAGCTAAAATAAATAAATAAAATTAGTCTAAGTTTTCTGGTTATTTGAAACAAAAATAAACCTGAAATGATTGTGATTCCTATGTATTCTGCTCTAATACTTAATGAAAAAGAGTGAAAGTAAAACCAGAATGTAGTTTCAAAAGAAAAATCAAGAATGTTTCACTCAAAAAAATCACAAATTTTTTTCAAGTGAAAATAAAATACTTCTACTTTGCTTTCAAACTGAGAGAATATGAGAACAATGATAACTGAATTCAGGTGGACGTCTATCAAAGTTTGTATTTTACCTTCAAATATCTTCTATACAGAATCCTCTGCATCTATAAACCCCTGACTACCACTGGAGTTATTCTCTACAGTCAGAAGTAAAATAGGAATCAAGCTGCATATCTCCATATTCTGTTCAATCAAAGAGCCTGTGATTTTAAAAGCTGTATTTTACAATAAATTTACATTCCAAATTAAGAAATGTCCATGATTAAGGCCTCATCCTGCAGTGATAACTACACATCAAATGATGTTGTATTATTAAATTTGATTAAAGGTTTTCCTTTGTGACTGGTGCTGTCTATGAGGTAGAATTAGAAATGCCTTGGCAGAATTAGAAATGCCTTTAAAGGAGTCTCTTTCAGAGTTAGAAGTGTCCCTACTTTGTACTACGCAGTCTATGTAAAGCCATTTCTGGGCACAAGAATGTCAGTGCTGTCAGAAATCCTGCCTGGACACCACAAGTATATAATACCTCAGAACCAGATGGTATAATCACTTTGAAATCACAAACTAGTCACCCAACTTTTACTGGGAAGTGAGCTGGAGATGGAAATCAGACAGTGACAGCTGGAGTATTACTGAGGGCAGCCCTTGCTCACTGCTGGGTACCATCTCCACCTCTGCTCTCAAAGAAAATCCCTGTGCTCCCCCACCTGTGTTGGGTGACCCTGGCACCTAAAGCTCACTTGGCAGTTTCAAACCTCTTCAACCTCCTTGACAATATAAACCAGCCTGTGATAAATTCAAATCTCCTAAGTACAGAAAGAAAATCATGTTGATAGAGGCAGATTGTAATTATGGATATTCAAAGTACCTCCATTTTAGCTTTCATTTGTTTTAGTATAAAGGGTCTCAGCTATCTGATCCAGGAAATATAAGAAGAAAATTTATATTTTTTTTCCAGGTACACCATTCTTTTATTGAAAAAGTTGTCTTTCCTCTTCTCATATCAATATTTAATATGTTTACTTGATTACTGATGATAAACTGATCAATTAAAGGTTATCCCAATGATATTGAAATGCTGTTAGCAGGCATTCCCTCTTTCAGGACCACTCTGCACTGCAGACAGTATTGCAAAAGGGACAGCAAAACAACAACTAATTCAAAGGGAAATACTTTCCACCCACCTCAAAAAAAGAAAAATAGAAAAAGCCTAGATATTAATACCCAGTGATGTTTCCAACCAGAAGCGTATTTTCATTCAAATATTGTTCTTCCTACTGCTGCAAAATGTGCTTAGGAAAAAAAAACCCATGACAAATGCTTGTAATATTTACAAGATGTCACAGCAGTAAAATATTAATATATTTTCCTCCTTGCAGAACAACAGTGTACTCCTATTTCCATAGAAATATGCACTGGGTTTATCAGCGCCGCTCGCTGTGTGCCGCACGAGCCTTTCCAGCACACACTCTGCACCCAACACTAACTAGGACTGCTGCCAATACAATTTGTACTACAGTAATCTATTAGATTCAGCCAGACTTGCCTGAGCCTGAGGGGCTGAAACAGAGCAGCTACACTGGGAATGTTTTGTATGTACAACCCTGAGAGGGAGAGGAGGAGGGCGATGCCATCCCAGTGCTGTGCCAGGCCGGGCTAACACTGAGCGCTGGTCATCCCATGGCTGGGGACAGCAGATCACAGCATCTCCCCCTCTCACTGCCCTGCAGAGCCTCCTCACTCTCCTCATGCTGAATCAGCTCCTTTCAACCTCCAATTCTTCCTTAAACTTCACCAGAGCTTGAGCAATTTTGCCTCCACTTTCAAATTATCTGAACTTCAAAATATCTGCTGGGCAGAAGCACGATCCACCGTTTCATAAGTCCTACATTTTCAGTGTCTCCTCTGCCCTTCTACATCTCCACAAGGGTGCTGAGAAAGCAGATATTCCAGCTGCAGATGGCCTCAGGCAAGCCTAGGTTGGTCGAGGTCAGTCAAATCTGGCAGCTGTGTTTTGCCAGATTTGCTCAGAGGCAAACAAGCATCAGGAGGCTCCCTCTGAGGAGCTGAAGGTCCCCTTTCCATCCCAGCCAGTCCTCAGCTCAGCTTTCCTCTTGTAACTCTTCTCCAAGGCTTGGTGTTGTCTTAGGTGTTGAGGACAGGGTTGATGAATTTTCCATTTTTTTGGTCTCTTTCTTAGTTCACACCAAGGTGTAATTATTGGCTCCATTAGGCAAATTTCAGTGCCAAGTCTCTCAAAACCCTGAGATAAAACAAGTGTCACCAGTTTCTGGGGATTAGGGATGAATCACACAAACTCAGTGTGCTCTCTATCTGGCAAAAGAGCAAATGTGCACACTCTCTGTGCCCCTAACATCAAAGAACAACAGAGCACAGCAACTGGAGCTTCTCCCAACACTTCCAAATGCTTCATGGGCCAGCACTTGCTTTTATTGTTATTCTTATGCTTCTGTAATAAACAACATGGAAAACCCCAATGCTAATTGACAACAGCTTACACAATGACAGCCAAATTAATGAAGCTTGAGATCAGAGTGGAAAGGTTTCAATTATCCACATGTCCTAATGCAAGGACAAGGCTTGAAGTAATCTGGGCCTGTCTGCTAATCAAAGCTTCTCTCCCAGTCTCCCAAAGATGACAACTTAGTTAATATTAGCAATTATTAACATCCTCCCAGCCTTTAGAGTTAACATTTTTAGCTCTAAAGTTACCATTAACACTTAATGTTAGAAACTAAAGAAATTCACTTAAGTTAGATTGTTTTATCTGAATGAGTCAGCCTTCGTTTTTCAGGTTTGGGCTTTCTAATAGCTGAAGTTTTCATCATTGCTTGACTGCTGTTTTCATTAGCTGATACTGTTGGAAGTTAAAATACACTCAAGACTACAACATTCATTTTACAAGTCTTCTTAAGTAAGATTTGGGTGTGTAACCTGCAATTAGACTAGAAAATGCACTATAAAGTGAATTTATTAGCATTTGTAAAGGGGAAGTCAGAATGATCTGACAGCTTTTTTCCCCTGTAACTTCAAGAAGTGAGAATTTACTAAAAATAATGTAAAGTAAGGAAAGAGTTGAAAGGAACATGAAAAGGGGAAGGCAAAGGGAATAATGGGACCACATAAATATTTTAAATACCTATTTGTATACCATGCACTCCACAGAGCTACCACATATTACAAGGTGGTAATGACAGCTACAATGACATCTGACCATGCTTCCCTTTGTCCTGGAGGGAACACACTCAAGCAGTGCAGAGTTTATAGAGGCCATGAATGAGCACAAATACAATCCAGTGACCTCCAGTGTCCTTGTCACTGACATGTGATATTTATGCATGTGAGGCTAATCTGAAGCCTCTCTCAAGCTCCCATTCATCATTAGCCCATCAGATGCTGACTGGACCATATATCTCCACCTGGATGCTCGCTAATCTTTGACTATTAAACAGGGATAAACCACAAATTTTATACTGAGGGCTTGTCACTCAACTACTTGGATCTACTTTGTGGCCAGCTCCTTTTGTAAGGGAGCTGAGTGTAACCTTCAACCAGGGCTTGTGCTGGGCACAAAATGCTGCTTAGCAAGAGCACTCACAAGCCAAATTCCCAGGTTTTATACACCAGCATGGATCTGGTCACTCTAATGGAGTCATGCCAGATTACACTAGCTGAGGATCTGGCCACATATTTTCAAGGTACTCTATAAATTAATTTAGATTTATAACAAAGTGGGAAAAGTGCAAGAACTCCAAGCCAACATCACACTGAGAAATGCAGCTTCCCAAAGGGCAAATGTCTTGACTGCCTTGCTTTTTAACTGTACATTCCATCCTTCCTGAGACAAAACCCCTCTCTAAGCTCCATAAAGCCAAAAATAGTTGAAGCATCAGTCTGCAGCATTAGGAATTAAACCCGTGGGCTCTGTACCTGCGTGTGTGAGATTGTGCAGGAGCTAAGAGATTAAGTTGGGCAGTTCAGGTTGTGTTGAGTTCACCCATCTGCTCAGCCTGGCCACAGAGAGATGCTGAGTTGCTTTGTATTCATTACAACAGCCAAAGAATTACCTACTTATTGAGGACAATAACTGCAATATTAGAAATTAAATGCTTACATTATGTTAAGATGTTTTTCCTAGCGTTTAAAAGAACAGGGCATAGTCAGTAGAAATCCTCCTGCTTCCCATTGCTTGCAGAAGGCATCTTGATACCCAGAAGTTTTGAAACTCACAGAAATACCTCTTGTCCACACACTGCACTGAAATGGTTTGTTTTTATTCAGTGACAAAGACACTGAGACTAAGAACAAGTGAAAACAAGCTTACAATGGAAGGTTTTAAATCTATGGAATTACTAGGTTCTCTCTCTGCATAAGTGAAGACCATGGAATTTCTCCCAGTTTATAATAAAAAATAATAAATAATTATTAAATAATTATAATAAATAATCCAATTTATTTATTTGATAAACCATCCAATAGCTCAGCTATTTCAAACTGTGTTTTATTGCCCTGTGCCCACTCAGCCTTAACCCAACTCATTGCACTGCAGGAAGGAGCAGTAACATTAATAACTTCCAGTTTTGCTGGACTTGCTAAGGGGTTCTACAGCCTGTGCTGAGAGGGCTTGGGAAGGCTCCTGGCATTTGCACATCTTCAGCCTCACCCAAATTACCCCACTGTAAGTAATCCTTACTCATGCATAACTTTATCCTGTCTAAAGTGGAAAAGGAAGCTTATTCAGAACATCTTCCTAAGCCATGGATCCTGCCTGGAGGGATCAGTGAGGAGCAGCTGGAGCAAACCCCACCACCCAAACCCAAACCGCTCCCACACTCCATCCCTTCCCTGCACAACCCAGCGTGCAGAGCAGGAGCAGCTCTTGAAAGGCACATCCTGAGCATCAGCTTGACCTTCACCACCCCGAGCAGCCTCAGGCTTCATCTGAGGGAGAGGAAACATCCCACCAAATTTCAATCAGAGGCTTTCAAAGCGTTGGCAGTTACAGAACAAGCTCTGGGGCTCCGCTGTGCCACAGGCAGCACGGAAGGTTTCTGGCTGTCGGGCCCAGTGTATAATAGGTCTGATTTATAGCTACCAGCATGGGACTTGATTCGAAAGCTCAATCACCGTGACTTCTCACAGTGGGGTTTGCATGCTGCAACGGGCCTCAAAATTGGAGAGGAATTTACCTCCCGCTGCCGAACATTACATAACAATCAACAGAAAACAAGCGGAGAGCAGCAGGAGGTCCCCATCATTAGCCTGCACAGTCATGTTAATGGAGATGTACACACACTCATCTATCTGCACTTATTATGGAGCTTGCCAGACTCTGGGATTACACTGCAAGAAGGAGTCTAGGGCACAGAGAGACAAGATACAAGCAAAGAGCTTCAAAACTCTGCTCAGCCCACTGAGATTTCCATAATTAATGTGAGAGACCGGGGCCTGGGAGGTCCTGTTGCCACATTTCTCTTCACAGAGAAAAGCAAGGCACAGTTCCTCCCAAGGATTTCTGAGATTCACATTCTGGGAACCTCAGAGAAAGGGAAAACACAATTCTTATCACTTGCTGTGCCTGTGTTGTGCCAAAGTAGAATGCAATATGGAGATTGTTTACCCAAAGTGATGGTGTTTTGTTTCCTTGGCCTATCAGGGCCAAGTGTGTGTGTGTGTGAGGACTGTGGGGTGACAGTCACGAGATTCAGTGCAGAGTGTGTGCAGTTGTTTGCAGGGTTTAGAGCTTGGCAGATTCACTTTTAGATATATAGAATAATATAGTATAATTAAGTAATGAATTAGCCTTCTGATATCCATGGAGTCAGATGCAGCATTCTCTCCCCTTCGTCACCTTTGATTTGCGATAAGGTCCAAATCTCACACGTAGCAAAATGGCTCACAGAGGTTTGGAGGTGTGTGTGACCTTGCACTGTGCAAAATGCTGCTTTTCCTCTACAGAAATAACAGCTCTACCTTCACCTGTCTGCCTCTTTTCAGCCTTGCTGCCAAGGCAACAGCTCCACCTCCACTAAAGGATGCCCACAAAGTTTTCTGGACTTCTGTCAGTATGGCTACATTGGTCTGCATCTCAAAATAATCACAGATTTCAGTGCCAACTAGATGGTTCACATTAGACAAATAGTAGTCCCTGTGGGGATTCCTGCTGCCCTGGAATACAGAGAAAGACAAAAGCAAAAGTATAACATAATTTAAAGAGCCATTCACACCAAAAGGACTCATTTTAAACATAATATTTTGGGTAACTGTAGCTTTGTTTTCATATGATATATTGTCTTCAGCATCAGAAGAGTACTTCAAAACATTCCTAAATCTCTTAAGACTGAGGGACAAAACTGTTCCATTTGTGGGATTTTTAAAGAAGAAAGTGCTTGAACACTTGATGTGACTTAGCAAAGGTGAACAGAGTCAGAGCAGAAAACAGCCGCATCACATTTTCTCTCCAGCCACCACTTTGGCTTTTATATATATTCCTGTTTCCCTCCCAAGCCAGCAATTTATTGTTCCTGCCTCATGGTGTAAACCCTGCAAGTTCATTCTAAAATTTGAGTATACAAGGTTAAGAAAAGGTCAAGACAGTCCAAGTCCCTCTATGCTAATTTAACATGAAGGAGGCAATCCATTTCCCCTTCCCAAACATGCATTAAATGCAGAGCATCTCTAATGGCCCGAGAGTTTTCTCCTTGATGTTTCTAATATTCTTTCTAAATCACTAAGCTATGGATCTAACTTGTGTTATTTCCTTTAACAAAATTAGAAATGACAGCTTTAAACAATCTTAATGTTATAATCAAATCAACAGGAATGTCATTAGCTTTCCCGATTGCCATTTTTCTTTTCTGATTAATATTGTGATTCCTGTAAGAAACACACCTTTCTTAACCACTATAAACAACCAGTACATTAACCCCATACAGATTGACAATTTCTTCCCTGTACTATTTACTAACCAAAGGACAGGTCCCACCATTTCTCCCCTACCTCCTCAAAAAAAAAAGTTCTATCTTTCTCCCTGTCAATAAATTGACCCAGAAATATTTGCAAACTATTGGTCATTTTACATTTTAAAATGAAAAGCCCCCTGCAGAATTCAGCCACAAATTGATCTGTTTGCACAAGGATCTGGAATGTATCTGTTGCAAGGGCTAGACAATACAAAGACAATGCAAACTGTCAACTGAAGAGCCCCTGGCTTGTTTCTGAATTTTTTCTTTTTTTTTAGAAACAGCCCAGAACACCAAGCAAGCTGCTCTATTTACCCATTTCAGACCCTCTTTAACCTGAATACTTCTATCAAGTTTGTATGGGGAAATAAAATGGTAGCACTGAGAGCTAGAGAACCATAAAGGACTAATAATTAACTGAATTGAGAAAGTGGCCAAACACTTTTAGACTCTACTTTAGCAATAGTAAAAAGAGCTGCCTGCTTAGTGGATGTTCAATGATCTCTGAAAATAGTGTGTTTAGCCATAACATCACTGAATTGTTCTTACTCAGTGCTTCTTCCCCACTGAAACTGGTTCTTATCCTACATTTAAACTCTTTGGGTCAAGAACACATTTCTTGTTTTGTTTCTGAACAAGTCCCACCATGACTAGCAATTATTAGCACTAATAAGCACTAAATATTTTTATTTGTTTAATCTTAGTGGGAAGAAATGAAGCAATAAAATGCTTCTCTGCTGATTGTGCCTTGTTTTCATGGACAAAGCCTCTGGGCTACGAGACAGTTTAGATCAGAAACCCCTCTCTAGGTTAGAGAGCCTTAACCCAAACCAACCAAGTGACATTAACTCAGAAAAGCCAGGGACCTCCTCTTTCCATTTCAACTGGTTTTCCTCTGGAAGATCATCTCCTTTTGACCATATTTTATGTTTGCAACTATGTGAAGCACCTATAGCTTAAAGAAGCAACATGAATCCCACCTAGAACTGCTTCTAGATCTGGAATGTGCAGGACAACAACCAACCAGAAACAAGGGGCAGCAAGAGATGTTCCCCTGCAATACAACCCACACAGAGGCCAGCTTTAACCTTCTGCTTTGTTATCCATAGTCAATAGATGGTGGAACCCCTTCCTGCAGTGCTCAGGAGTGCCAGTGAATCAAAAAGGCATTATGGGAGACACTGTCACGGTTTAAAAATTAAAGTTAGCAATTTATAGTCTACCAAAATTGCAGCTGGAGCTACGCTGTAAATTCTCCCATGCCACCTACTGGTGCCTTCTTTATCTACCAACTGTATTTTATAGAAAGCCACATAAATGTGGTGCATTTATGGATAGTGTTCAAACTCATTTTTTGGTAGACTTAAGTGGAAAGACACGAGGTTCAGTCCATAACAAAGGATCTCCCTGTTTAGGTACCTTAAAAGATAATTAATTATTACTGCTGACAGCTTCAAGACCCCACAAAGATGGGGAGAAGCAACATGAAGGAATTCAGGACAGAAAATGCTGCTCAGTACTAATGCAAATCTGCCACGAGAAGGGCAGGGAAGCCAAACCACCTCACACACACCCCCAAGAGATTATGTGAGAGCAGACCTCTGTTTGCTGCTCTCCAGAGCACAGCTCCTCCTGCAATCCCACAGCCAGGACTGCTCATGATCCTACTGGCATTATGACTATTTTCTGGGCTGGGCATAAAATGGAAGAAGGGGAAAAAAATTGGTCTTGCTTAATCAACCCAAACTACTTTTTTTATTATTTAACATTAAAAATTAGAGTCCTTCCTCCCCTATTTAAAAGGAGAGCTGTCAGGTTCTGACCTAAGTCTAACCAAAAAGAGGGATGGGGAGGAGAAGGGGGGAGTTGGGAAAAATCAATGAATCTACACTAATAAAGGTTATAGGAGTAAAATTTACGCTGGATGCAAGTATGATCCTGTAGTCTTTTTATTTTTTTGGCATGCTGCCCCAGCATGATTTACGTCGAGATAACATGATGGAGCCTCCACCATTGAAAGGAATTAAATAAAAATGCAATAAAGGAGTACAAAATCAATCCGCTTACAGTTTTGTTTAATAAAAATTCATGAAGGATGGGCGGGCAGGCCCATAAGAAATACACCAGTTCAATGAGGGGGCTCTATCAAGCCCACAGCCATTAGAGTGTAGCAGCAGGATAGGATTATTGAACATTAGCATGAGTTAGCTGTGTGCCAGTGTGTTGAATATGCCTCAGTTCCCCCATCATTCCAAGCTCTGTCACTGCTGCCAGTCAATAGCGCATCTATCACCTGAAATAACGGCCCAGAAAAGTACAAAAGATGGGGATTTGACCTTGACTGAGAAGCTGATCCATGGGGATTTTCCAACAGGGGCAGCTGTTTTTTCAGTCAGGATGCTGGGACTAAAACCCCACAGTGGACCCAGCCTATCCCTGGACATTAGCAGGTTACAAGTGATTTCCCCAGCTGAGTTTGGGTCCCCAGTTGTCACTTCTCGCAGCTGAGGAAAACTTCTGTCCTCTGGAGACATTTGCCCTATTGATAAGTTTGCATTTGTTTCCTTAACTACAGGCTGAGGCCTGAACACACAGGCAAACAAACATGCCCTGTGGCATGGCAAAAAATTAATTGCAAAATCCTTTAGCCAGCCTGATTTTGTAAGAGGAGCTGTGAGGCTCAGCCTCACCCTTTCCCTCCAATGGGCATTTCAAAAACTGTTGCTTACAATCTTGACAAAATCATCTTGACAAAAAGAGGATTTTAGTGACCATAGATGAGCATTTGAGAAGAGAACTTGGCCAAATCCATGCAGCACTTCTGTGGTTTTCCACCAATTTGACCAATGCAGAACAGAACTATTTCAATTTCTACCTGAGAAAACCATCTCATTTTCAGAACTTTCATTTGCTCTATGCTAAAATCCCCACACTCTTCAGGGTTTTTTTATTATCACACAGAGTTCAAGTGAAAACTTGGCTGAAAATATGGACTTGTGCCTTGCATGAGCAACAGCAAGCTTGCAAGTCAAGTGTGAACATTCCCACTGAAGGCCTCACAAAATATTCTGAGTGTGTGATGTCACCTAGTGGTCAGGACACACGGGACTAACAGGCAATTAACATTTTCTGCTAATTTTTCACTAGCTGGAGGTACCTGCTGATACTTCCCAAGGTCCTTATCAAATAAAGCCCACTCCAAGCCAGGATGAGGTAGATTCAGCTTTACACTCTCCTGTGGTGGGATATGTGCAGAAGCAGCGGGATGTGACTCATTTCCTCCAACACCCAATTGCTAATTCCAAACTCCTCCTTCCCTGAGCTCAAGTCAAGCCAAAAAAGTTAAACCAACCTTCTTCAACCACCAGCAGTGCTACCATCATGCTGCATGTTCTGCAGACACTCAGGAGCAGAGAAAAGCACAGAACTCACCAGACTCCATAAATTATCCCCAAGTGTGCTCTCTCTGAGAAATTCCTCATGGAGCACAGCTGGGAACAGCTCCGCAGCCCCAGCCTCACTCCAGCTTGTGCCAGCCACACTCTGGGCTTGCTGGGCTGGTTTATCTGCCCACACCTTTTCCCCAGCAGAGGGAATTCATGCCCAGGGAAGCATTTCAGCTTAGCTTTCCCCACACCACACTAGGGGCAGCTCAGCTGGCTGACTCTGCCCTGAGCACTTATCACACAGGAGCACAGACAAAAGGCAAAATGCTGTTTTAGCCCATTCCTCCTCAAATGAAGCCTTAGGCCAAGCAAAACTGCCCTGCCAGTTTTTCCTGGTAGGCTTTTCTTGGCTGTTCCAGTACGTTGACTTGAAGGACAATAACCTCTAGCTTGTTTAACAACTTGTCCCTGCTGTGTAATTACACTTCTTTTAATTGGCTCGTGGGGTTTAATCATCCCCTGGGACTCAGCTTGCAGCGTTTCTCATTAACTGCCTGCACACACTCGTGTTCTCAGGGCAGGGGGATGTGCTCCAGAGCTGCACACGGGGGAGGCTCCCTGAGGATCCAAAAGGAAAGACTCACAGCAAGCTCCCAGCCACGTACGGACACACACACACAGTGCTCTGAGCCAGCTACACCCCTCTGCAGAGTGCTCAGCCAGCCCTGCATCCCCGGGGAGAGGCAGCCAGCCCTGCTCTCATCCGCTGTCAGCTCCTTGGAACAGCTAGAGGAGGCAGAACACAGCAAGGATTGAGAAACCACTGGGAGGAAGACTCCTGGCAGAGGCATAGGAGGGTGGATACAGGAGCCATGCTGAGCCCCTTCCACAAGAAACTTCTCCCTCTGCCTCGACTGTTCCAACATTTCTCTCAGAAGTTCGCAAACTTCAGCTAATGTCAAAATTATGCTAAAAATATACCTGAAATACTCCCACAGTAATATTAATATTTTTCATTTTATGCCAAGCGCCTTTGTGCCCTCCTGGAGCACAGGAGCAAGTCCAGAGGAAGCCACAAAGGTGATCAGAGAGCTGGAGCACCTCGGCTTTGGAGACAGGCTGAGAGCAGTGGGTCACTTGGAGAAGACAAGGCTCCAGAGAGACCTTGGAGCCTTTTCAGTGCTTAAAGAGGCCACAAGAGACCTGGAGGGGAACTCTCTACAGAGGCAGACAGTGATGGGGCAAGGAGAGAGTGTTTAAAGGGCTAAAAGAGGGGAGAAGAGATTTAGATTGGGTTTAGAAAGAAATTGTTCCCTGTGAGGGTGGGCAGGCCCTGGCACAGGGTGCCCAGAGCAGCTGTGGCTGCCCCCATCACTGGCAGTGCCCAAGGCCAGGCTGGACAGGGCTGGGAGCCCCTGGGACAGTGGAAGGTGTCCCTGCCATGGCAGGGGGTGGGACTGGGTGAGTTTTAAGGTCCCGTCCCACCCAAAGCAGTCTGTGATCCTACAACAGCAAGATGGGCTGTGCAGAGGAAGCCTCTGCTCAGAGGTCACTGCCACATCCTGAGCAAAGGCTGCTCACAGGAGGATGAGCCAAGGACACGATGCATTGCAGAAAATGGAAAAGCATTTTTGACATTTGCTGAAGGAACAACACTAGGTTAAACTTGTACTGGCAGGGCCTTGAGATCCAAGTAGTTTTCTATTACTTCTCAGCCATGCTCGGCCGGTTTGTTTGATTTTTCCATCAGGATCCTGCAGCTCAGTTCACTTTACCAGAGGGGGAAGTTGCTGGGAAAGGGACTGAGAAACAAGAATCTGTCAAAGAGTTGTTTTATTTCCTACAGCACTGGCTGACTGACCAAAATCCTATAAAAAAAAAAATAGAAAAGAAAAAAAAGTCAAATTCAGGAAAAAGCCCTGAACGTGTCAAGGCTTTTGGAACAAATGGCACAATAGGTTTTTCCTGTAGCTATAGGCATGTATTTCTTCTTATTTTTTATTTATTTATTTAAGCCCCTGTAACACACCATTTCCCCCAAAGGGCTGCAAAGGTTCAAAGGCTTTGAGAGCACCAATAAATCATGACCACATAAATGTCCTGTAGTGAAGTTTGATTCTTATTTACCCGGGGTCTTTGGGCCAGTGCTCAGTCTGTGTTGGAGAAGGCAGATTTACTTCTCCTGAGATGCCCTCAATTCACAGAGTGCTCATCTTTCAAGCAGCACTGCTCCAGCCTCAGCTGCCAAAACACTTCTAGCTGCAAGTTTCCATCATTTGCTTTATCACACTTCCCTTTCCCCTCCCAGATACTGGTCTAAACTCAGTTATGTTTAGAAATACCTTGTGAGTGGCCAGACTGTGAGTCAATGAATCTCTGTAAATCACTGCCATATGCAGAAGAATTTCAGGCTTTTGTGAGCTTTCTTCTTAGGCCACCTCTAGCCATGATTCCCTCTCTAAAATAAGCCTCAGGACTGTGGCATGTTGTATAGCATGTGGGAAACTCAGCACAGGTATAAGCAGGTTACAGGAGTGGGGTATAAGAAAAAGAGCATTAAAAACAGGGCAGAAATACTATTTTAGATGAACAGCATGCCCAGCTGCACAGCTAAGGTGCAGTTCTGTCCTGCAGGCAGTAAATCAGTATTTCAATGCCCACTCCACAGCAAGGATGATCTGCTCATCCAACTCTGTTAAGAGGAAAACAGGATCAGCACCAGAAATTCCAGCAGTTTGATTAAAGCAAGCACCTAATAGTGTAGCTGTTTCTTCACTTTTTTTTTTCTGTTAGGTGATTCAGTCTAACGTTCATTCCCTAATGTCAATGAATATTTACTCCCACTCCACTTTGAAGTACCCTTTTTAATTATTCACAGTTAGTACAACTGCAGGTATTCACCAGCAATTTGTGAACGGAGTCCATGTTAATTTTCTGGAAGTATTTTTTCCTGATAGGAAACAGAACCAACACCCAGAGAAGTAAATTAACTACTCACATGCCTTAAAACCAAAAGACTACAGATGCAGATGATTTTTCAGGTGTGTACATGGAAAAATAAGAACAAGAGACAACTAATTATAGCAAGCCATTTTGCTATAGAACCCTAAATTTTTTGAGACAAACAGAAGAAAAAGTGTCCAAGCACCACAGAAACATCACAGTTCTGTGCATCATCCATTAGAGAGACATGTAAATTTGCCAGAATCATTAACCAAAAAACAACTCTTTGATTCAGTGGAATGTGACTGGGACATAATAGGTTCAGCTGCAGAGAGAACACACATAGAGAATCTCATCCTCAGACAACAGCCTTGAACCCTGCAGGAATCTGCACAGCTCTGCTTTTAGGAAAGGCCTTTTGTCATTAATAGCTTAAAAGTGTTGAAGGGAAATGTTGGCAAAACCCCAGCAGCAGATTTGAGTTCATTCTGCAACCTGAAAAACAGGTGGGTGAATTAATCTGCAATCAAGACCACTTTGTTCCACCCCATGCAAAAAAAGCAAAGCCTAATTGGGGATCTAGCATGCTCTGAATTTTATCAATTTGACTTTTATTTAATTTCCCTTAGTTTTTCCCACTATCCTTTGTCTGGAGAGTGCAGAAGCTCCTGGCCAGAGGACCTGCTCTTTAGTT
This sequence comes from Melospiza georgiana, assembly GCF_028018845.1. NCBI lineage: Eukaryota > Metazoa > Chordata > Aves > Passeriformes > Passerellidae > Melospiza > Melospiza georgiana. The sequence goes on from NC_080446.1 coordinate 10,407,877, forward strand.
TATAAATTTAAGGTTATGCAAATGCATTTCAGGCTGTTTTTATTTATGCTGTAATTGGTTGGGGGTTATTTTAATAAATAAATAAAGGCAGCTAAAAACTTGCTTCGTAGCCATATCTTCCAAGGGTTTTGGTCAGGGTGGTGCCCACATTATCCTATGGTGTTGGTGTTGTGTGCTCTGGATGACAAGTTTATTGGAAAATGAACAAGAGCACCTCTCCCAGCCACTGACAGCAAAAATCCATCTCTAACATAACAGACAGATATAATTGTTGTGCACCCTGTTAGACATGCCAAGTGATTGATACAATGCAAAAAGGAGTGGGGTGAAATTATGATGATCTATAAAGATCTTTCTGGAACAGAGAAAGAGGAAGAGAACCATTTTTAATATGATTAATATTGCAGCAGAGAGGGGGAGAAAGGAAAGAGATGGGATTTGTTCCCTGCTATAACACTCTACTCCCAGGCAATACTGCTTAGCAGGAAAGCCTTCCAGCTGAGGGCTATGAAACAGTTATCACTGGTAGGTGATTAAGTTACTAATTCTTCAGGGAGAAGACATTTAGAGGCCCATATTAAAGGAGAGCGAGGCAAAATTACATTCCGTTTCAATTTAGTTTAGCAATTCTAGTGATTTAGTTAAATGAAAAGCAATTGTTCCAATTAATAGTATTGAATGTTATTCATCAAAAGTGTCAAAACAGCTGTGTTGGTGCATTAGTAACCTATTCTCTTGTCAGGGATATGGATAATTCCCCGGGATTGCACGGGGGGAACGGCAGAGCAGGCAGGAGCCCTGGGCGGGAGCCGTGATGACTGCGGGGTCATGGAGCTGCTGTCAGGCTCCACACCAGCCTGGCAAGGGCAGCCGGGCTTCAGCAGGGCAGGGGGTGATCCCAAACACACCAACGCGGCTTTCAGCCTCCCCGGTGCTATCCCACAGATGCCCTTCAGGATGGTCTGGCAGGGCAGCACAGCCCTCGCGGGCAGCTGCTCCTCTGCTCCCCATCCCGCCCCTTCCTTTGTGCAGCAAATCTCCACCTTGCTTTTCCTAAAGCTGGCGCAGGAACAGTTGGAAAGCCAAGCCCCAACGAGTGCCAAGCACCATTTTGATCCGTGCCGAGTCCTCGGCAGAGACTGCAGCCCTGCAGCAGCTTTTCTCATGGAGCTCATCCATCAAAACAGTGATTAAGGAGCTAAGAGGAAAAGTTTGGACATAACCCCTGAATACAATGGGGTAATAAAACACAATGGTGCTGCTGGCCTGGGAATATGACACTCTGGCACAAGACAGAACCTTCTATTTTGGGATAAACAGACCCCGGTCCGAACATGGCGGAGGGCATCCTGGAGCTCATTAATCTGTATGGGAATGACAGAGACAGGATAACAGGTCTGATAAGGGTTTCCTCCAGCCTTTTCCTCACACCATGCAGGCCCCTGCAGCCACCTCAGCTATCTCCACTCAATAAGGCTTTATACACTTCCTCCCACGACCCATAATTGCCGTCTCAGTGCAGGCGACACTATCGCCTTCCTTTCCTTGCAAATTTCCAGAGCCCTTTTATGGGAGATTAGAAAATCCTGTCTTTTTTGGACTCTGCTGTTTGTTTTCTCCAGGAACCAAAGAAAAACAAATGCATGCCATGTAGCTGAATTGAAGGACAAGGGAAAAAGTTATGTCAAGGGCTCAGCAGGAACCTGCTGCAGCCTGTGCTGCTCCCTACCCAGGGTGATGCCTTCACCCTCCTCAGGAGCAAGGGAAACCATGGCCCAGTCCCATCCCACAGGGCAATGGTGAGATCCTCCAGGTCACACCACAAGCCAAGAAATGCAACAGTCTCTTGTGTCAGATGGTGTGTCTATTCTTTTTTAAAAGCAGTTAGCAGATAAAATCAACAAAAATGTGGGTACTTTCAAGGAGAAATTGAGTTAGATACCTCAAGGGAAAGACAATTTTGCTTTTTCTCCCTGTCTCTGGAGGTACCCTTCAGGCTACACCATCCAGCCTTCCTCACGAAGATACCAAGGCTTTCCAATGTGATTTTTCTTCCCCTTCCCTACTCCAGCGACTGCCAGGATCACACCCCAGCAGTTACCCTGCTCTAAAACAATCTGAAACAGCCCAGTGCTCTTGCTGAGCACAAGCTAAAGCCAGTGCAGAGCATCACATCACACCAGCACTGCTGGAATTGAAATGTTCCTTAACAGAGAGGGAAATAATCTCTTATCTGTGCAAGCCATACAGTTTGTTATCACCTGCTCACACTCAGAGGAGAAGTGAGGCTTGAGAAACCTGTAGCTGCAAAAACCTTCCCCAGCTTTGCACATAAAAATGTATAAATCAAGTATCCTCAACTAGGTTTGGCACTCCACAAAATCCCCTTTAAGCCCTAGCCTGGAACTGTACCTTGTACACAAGCTTTTATCATAAGAGCTTGAAAGCAGACAGAAAAGAGCACCTTAACTCCTGGGCTCTGGTCTTTGTTACGAGCTCTGGTGCTCTGTGCCTCAGGACAAGCTGCTGAAATGCAGCTCCAAGCCAGAGCCATGAACTGAATCCCCCCTTGCTGGGCCAGCCCAGGGGAGGGGACACACAGGAGCCCCACGCTCAGCTTCTGCAGCAGGCTGGAGGACTCTCATGTTAACTTCAGAGTGGGGGCCAGAAGAACAGAGAAGCTCTGTGGAGGCCTCCCCATATTACAATTCAGGTCTTTGGCATGAAGGAAGCTTATTTTTGGCAACTCTTATTTTCTCATTCCTACTCAGGATGGTAGGATTTTAAAAGCCTGCAGGGCATAGAAGGTTACTGATAATAAAAGTGTGCATTTTAATACACCAGAATAACTACAGATATGCCTGCTTTGGTGCACATGGCTCCATCTTAGCTGTATTTCAAACATGCTACATAACATTTATTATGAAAAATAATTAAAGAGCCTCTCATTAATTATTTGTATTACCATAGCACCTAAGGGCATTAATCACACATCAAGACATAGTTCAGCAAACACTGCCAGAACACAGTTTGCCCAAAATCAAAATCCAGGGCAGTGAAAAGGAAACAATTGCACAAAAATAAAAAAATTCATGGGGTGATGGCTTTAATCAGCAGGAGAGGCAGCAGAAAAACCATGTCCTCTGCCATCAAATTACCTGCACAGCCCAGGTGAGGAAGGTTTTTGAGAGGTTGGGTGAGAATTAAGAGTCAATAAGAAGTGATCAGAATATTGGAAGCCAAACCCAAGGAGAAGATGTGGAAGGAAGTGGGCAACTTGCAGCTGTTGTGGTGCAGAGCCCAGAGACAGCACTGAGCAGCCAGTTTGTGTCAAGTTATGAATCAGGAGCACTCCTGGAAAATCCTTTCCAGCTCCATCCTTTGACTTTACAACAGTTAAAATAATTTTATAACAGACAGGAAAGTTCTAACACCAAGTTTGTTAAAGAGGCCCAAACCTTGAGTGTTTCATTAGAACACCAACACCATCCCCTCACTGTGAGCAACCAGGGCACAAATGTGTTGGGAACTGCACTTCACCCATGACAGCCCACAGGCAACAAATCAAAGCTTCAGCATTCCTCAAGATCATTATCTCCTGCCAAAGCTAAACCCCAGAAATAAACAAATACCAGCTTCTGGTCATAATATGGAGCTGAAGCCAAAAATAAAAGCTCAGAGCCTGCTGAGATGCGAGTAGTAACTCAATAACTGAGAGGTGAGTAGGAACTAATGCACCAGGTGAGCTCTTGACACATCTCCAGTTCCTACACCAGCCCCAGAGCTCAGTTCCAGCAGAGGCTGGGAGCAGCCATTCATTCCAAACCATCATTTTCACTGCCCCATCTCTTGGAAAATGGGATGTGTCTTCATGTGGTTAGAGAAAACAGATGTATGCTGTGAAGTGAGCTGAGCAGCAAATAAAGCTGATCCCTCCTACCCACACAAGGTTTTGAGATTTTGGTGTATTAAATAAAGACAAATTTATGTCTGAAAAGCCACTGTTGCATTTCACATGCCCCATTTTCCTCTCAAGGGGAAGCTCTTGCTTTAAATTGTTGGGTAGAACAGAACAAAAACTGCTGCACACAGAGATGATAGTGAAAGATGAAATTATTGTAATATAGCACATTGCCAAATATGAAATAAACTACTGTATTTTCTTAAATTCCTATTTTGTCACTGTTGTTAGATTTGTTTCAAAACAAAAACAGGCTTATATATTATATACAGCTGAATAATTAAAAATGTTGTCTTCATTAGAGAAAAAAAAAAAAAGAAAAAAATTAAATATCTCATTTCCCTGGGGAAAAAAGAAAGTCTAAAACCAGACCAACTTCCCATTCAAAACCTAAAAGAACTGTTCTCCCAAGCCTGACTGTACAGGAATGTGGCTAATACAGAAAGGATTTTTTTTTTCTTTAATTATTTAGGTGCATTCTCAGAAGTTAATCAACTAATCTCCTTCTCGATTTCCTAAACCAAGAAAAGGCCAGATGTAGTAATCTATTACAGACACGATATAATTGTACTGTAATCATAACAGAACAATATCTGCACATATGCTTTTGTTAAGCATGGGGCACAGCCTGACACTACTCATTAAGAAACAAATGGAACATTCAGCCACGGCTTTCATTTGATCTTACAGAGATAAGGCTCAGCATTGTTATTCCGGATTTTGTGTGTGTGCAGGACACAAAAGCATTCTCTCTCACAACTGAAAAAAGAAAATAAAACCAAAGCAAACAGGTCTACATGGGCAATTGAGCAGTGGAACAGTATATTCTGCTATTATCACTCTGTAATAACTTAAAAGTCACTCCAAGCACAGAATTAACACCAAAAAACAAGGCTAAAACTGTTATTTCACCCTACTAGAGGCGTGCTGGCCATTTTTCTTATGCACAGCATTTTTCACTATCACATCAATGGCATTTTACACATTTAAACCTTCTCTATGCCCTGTGTATGAAAACTTCTCAGCATAGCTAGCAGGAATACCAGAAAGGGAAATATCAAACAAGCAGCTGGTGCTGCTTCAGAACTTTCTGAAGGGTGTGCCTGGCAGGAAAGCAGTTAAAAAGCAGCAACATGAAATTGCATATGATACAGCACAGTGATGCTACTGCATTATAAATAATGCTGAGGGATGCATTATTTATATGTCTAATATTGGGCTCTCTTATGAAGAAAGGTTTTCCTCCAGTTTGTCTCCAGTAGTAATAGGCAGGCAGGATCACACAGCAGAGATGGGAAGGAGACATGGCAATCCAGGGAAATTTGGGAGGCAAAACAGTAAAACAGTGAGTGGAGCAATCTATTGCATTTGCTATGTTTAATAAGTTGGAAATCTCAGAAGGTTAGGGGCTCACCTTTCATTCATTTAAACATTCAATAGGGGAAAAAAATTTGGATGTTTATTTGAGCTTTATCCCAAGTCCGTGTCCTTTAACAGTTGCAGGGCTGGCACGGAAATGCTCTGAGATTTCTGGCACCTCCAGGTCTGATCACTGTTTTAAACCAAAACTGGAGAAGTGCTCTACCCCATAAAAGTGTTCAAATTGGCTCTTGCAAGAGGGTGGAGCCTCCAAGCCCCACAGCGAGCCCCATCTTGTAACACACTCATTTTCTGTTCCTGTGTTGGATTCAGCACTCTGCACAGATCCAGCAGGAATGCAGCTGCTACAAGCACCTCTTTCCTCTCTGCACTGGAAACTCCACCAGCAATTCGTAAACAAGGGTAACTATGAGGGTAAAGGCACAAATAAACCTGGTGGTTAGCCCAGGTCAGAGCACCAATGGGGCCAAATCCAAGTTTTGGTACCATGAACACTTTTCCCTTCAGCCAAAAGTTAGCAGCTGTAGATAAATGCCTGGAACAAGTTTTTATCCCACTGGGTTTCACATCCTGGTGTCAGATATCCACATTTTATTGCCATCCACGCACAAAGCTGAGGTATGGACAGAGATCCCAGTCACCCATGGGCACCAAGGGGCAGTAGATTTCTCTGGAGTTTGGGTGGACAACCAGTTTGGTCTGCAAAAAATAAATCAGTTCCAGTAGGTCAGAAACTGCTCTCAGCAGTGAGGATAGAGCTGTTGTTTAAGTTAATGAGCCCCACCACTGTCTAACCCAGCCAGGCAGGGCCTTGGGGGAAATTCGAGTGCTCTGGTGCTTTGCTGCTGTTGTTGCTTCAGTCCAGCTTTACCCCATAAAAGCAAACTAGGCCTGAGCTTGGGACCATGGTGCTGACAGTCACATGAGCTCATCCTTGCAGCCTTCTTTTCTTCTTGGAGTTGCAGAAGGAAAAAAAGGCTTGAAGACCAGAATGGGACAATGATCCCAAAAGATAGCTGGTGGGTGTTTCTTTTTGAAGTACATTTCATGAAACCATTCACTCCAAACCCACTGTTTTGGAAACTTGCTTTCACAATCCTGGGCTCCAAGGTCCCAGATTGTCCAAATTCCACATACTATTGCTGAAAATGTTTTATAGCTCCATGGCTGACCGAACCAGCCACCAAAAACCATCCTATTAAAACACACTAAAACAGCTCAAAAACAAGGGTGACCAGTAGGAAGGATGTGAGGTTCTTCTTCAAGATTGAAGGTTATCTTTCAAGTCCAAATATTTCTTATGCATCTTTTCAAAGCAATGTTTAAGCACATCCAGTCACATTTTGGTTCTCCCCTGCAGGCCTTTTGCTGCCTCCTCATCTTTGTTACCAAAGCGTGTAAAGAGCAGGAGGTTCTCAGCTCAGGGGCCACAGTGAAGGGCTCAAAGCCTCTTCTTCCCACCTCATTCCTCAGAGTAGCACAGGTAGGGAAAGTAATTGGCATCATACCATTTAGATTCCTACGACAATCAGCAATTTTTCCTGAATGCTTCCAACTGAGGCCAAAACACCCCAACCTAGACCCATGAGAAACATGTTCATTTTAAAGTGTTCTGCACTTCCCTAGCTGTGTTTAGTGTTCTTCAACTTCCCTAGGAGTTGACGACACAGGCTGAGCACACCCTGCAGCTTCCAAACTGAAAGCAATGAGGGATGCTCAGACTACATTACACAAATCAGTCACAAGGCTTGGTCTGCATTTCCACAGGATTGACTCCTTCAGCTTGGCATAGACAAACTGTCTTTTCCTGTTACAGGGCTTGTAAGAGGGGTGCAGAGTTGACACCACCTTATTCCAAGATGTGAAGCTTGCCAGGAGTTCAGTTTTAGCCCACAAATTCAACTTTTTTTGTGCCCTGCCACTGGTGACCATCCTTGAGATGAGGAACTCCCCCAGGGCAGAAAGCCCAAATCAAATCACATCATGGATCTCAGTTTATGCTAAGCAGAATTTCCAGATAAATTTTTGCAGTCAAATCTACCCAGTACTGCTGATCCCAGTTCTCCACTTTGCTGTGCAATTTCAGACACAGCTTAAAGGGGAGAAGCCAAAAGAATCTAAAAATTAAAAACCACTTTCCCCATATTCCACTCAGCAGCTGTCATAAAGAAAATGCAAGTGGAGTGATTAATTCCTCCACTTATTCTGATGCAAGAGCATCAGCCTCTGAGATTTGGGCTTTATTACTATGCTCTGCCTCCCCAGGCCAATCCTAAGAGTCAAAATTTGACAAATTTCATACTGTGAGGCTTTTAAACAGTCAAATATTGCTTTATTATTTAGAACATCATTTTTGGGTTTTGTTTCCAGCTGTATGTAGTACTGAAGTTTGCATTAATGCCCTGCATTATATCATCCTTATCAGACAAGTTCCCGAGGTACAGCTGATTCTCCTTTTTGATTTTCTACAAGAGCTATTAAAAATGCTGACCAAAGAATATAGATTTTCATTAATATTTCCTCTTCTTTTGATCTGTTCCTTTGATTTACCTGACTCCACAATCCAAATAATCAGAGGAGTTCCTGTCTTTCATGCAACAAATGTAATGCCAAAATTTAATCAAGCCAAGCTTTGTAAGATGTGGGGGAAGAGAGGCAGTACATTTAAAGGGCTCTTCCTCACCCTGTCTTTCCAGATGGTTTTGGGAAAAGCAGACCCCAAGAAGATGCACCATTAAAGTAACCAACAGCATCAGTGATTTCAGAGGGCATTCTCTGCTTTGTGGGCATGAAAAACATTTCTGAGAATTGAGATTGAGATGGAGACAACCTTTTTGTTTAGGCAGGGGGAAACAAGGTGTTGCTCCAGTGTTTTCTCCACTCTGTCTCTTGCTTCAGCAGCTGATATGTTCTCAGGACATCCAGCTGACCGTACACTTATTTTTCAACCCTGTTTTGGCATCAGGTTGCTGTCTTTATTCCTTTTGGTATTGTTCCTGCACAGGAAGGCAGGAAAATACTTTTCCAGGCTCCTAATACGTGTTTGTTTTCCCTCACTGTTGTTCATTCTGTTTACACAGTGCTTGTTTTCCTTCATCTCTGATGATGAAATTTAAACTCTCCCCTAAGAGGAGAGAGTTTTCAGGGAGTGGAAAATACAAATACAGCGTAATGGAGCAAACAGAAACTTTGCTTTCTGCACTCTTGAGGAGTCAACCTTGACCCCAAGATGCCCAAACCAGTTGCAAGTGTAACGTGCACTTTTGGATTGAGCCCAAATGCCCTTGTTTTTGTGCTATTTCCACACTGGTGAATGAGGGGACAGATGTGGTTCAGAGAAGTCAGTGCACCCCAAACACTGTGCTGCAATCACTCCAGTGCCATTAAATCACATCAGAACAACTCTGCTCAGGAGCCCTTCAGCTGCTCTCTGTGATTGCTGCTCCAGCCCAGCTCCAACACACAGCTCAAATATATGGATAACTCAGAAATCAGAGAATTCCTAATTCACCACCCTCTGCCTCAGAGTCAAAATTACTCGTGGGGTCTGACATTAAAAAATACAATTACCTGCAGGGTGGTGAAAGCAGCCATTATCTGAGTGTGACTATAGCTGTGTGTAGATGCATTTCTAGATCTGTAGTTACACTGCTTTTTTCCACATTTCCAGTATTAACTTGGTGATGTAATAATTTGTAGATGCAAATGATGATGATATTTCCATAACCAAAATTCTAACCAGTCCAAGGAGAGGGGTATGCCAACTGACATAGAAGTTTAGGTGATGTGTGTAATCAACTAAAGAAAATCTTCAGCATCTCAAAAAAGAGCCAGAATGTCTTCCAACCAGCTTACACAACAAACAAATCAGCTTTTCTGATACCCTGAAAGAATACTCTTCCTTCATTCTTTCTTTTGAAATCAAATAAAGAAGGTCATATGTACATGAAAATGGGAATAAAGTAGATCTGAAGTCATTTAATCCTCACAAATTCTTGCCACATCACCCCTTTCAGTGAAAGCCTTGAAGCCTCAACCTTCAAGCAAACACTCTTGGTTTTTTTTCACAGAAAAGGAATGCCAAGGAAACTTCCCTGACCATCCAGGAGCAATTTGCAGCCACACTCAGACTATCTGCACTGGGACTGAGGCCCCTGCACACCCACAGAGCCCAACACTCACAGCCAACAACCAGCTTGACCACAGAGCAGAGGCTCAGATATCTTGATCCTTAAAATCATGTAATCATGGTGTAATAGCAAAATAACAGCTTGAGATGCCTCTGAGCAGGGACCCCAGAGAATGGAGACCATGGGCTTTTACAGCCTCGCAGTCCAAGGGTACCAAATTCTGGAGTCTCTGAGTGTCCCTCCTTATGGCAATGTCACAGGTCTGTGTCCCTGAGTGTCCCTCCCTGTGGAAGTGCCACAGGCCTGTGGTACCACAGGTTTTTACACCCTCACCATCCAAGGGTACCAAATTCTGGTGTCCCCGAGTGTCTCTCCCTGTGTTAGTGCCACAGGTCTGTGTTCCTGTGTCCCTCCCCAGCAGTGTCCCTGAGTGTTCCTCCCTGTGGAAATGTCACAGTTCTGTGTCCCTGAGTGTCCCTCCTTGTGGCAGTGCCACAGGTCTGCGGTACCATGGGCTTTTACACCCTTACAGTCCAAGGGTACCAAATTCTGGAGTCCCTGAGTGTCCCTCCCTGTGGCAATGTCACAGGTCTGTGTCCCTGGGTGTCCCTTTGCTGTGAAAGGCTCAGCAGTTCCCAGCTTCTATCCTGGGGCTCCCACCCAGAGCCCAAGTGCAGCTGCATCCTGAGCCCCCGGCACTGGATGGATCCCCCAAAAGGGACAACAGGCCAGCTGTCCTCCCAAAACTCTCCATTTCCCCTCAAGGAAAGGGCTGCCACCACCATCTCCCCTTCACAGAGCTGCTGGCTGTCCCAGTTGCACCAGTGCTGGAACTGGGATTCACACCCCACCGTCTCACTGAGCATCATCCCCGTCCTTTGTTCTCACGAGGGATGACCTCATCTCAGACCAACTCCAACTGCTTTCCACAGTGATATAATTCCCATACCTAATTCCATATGGCCAGAGCAAGGTTTGAGCATGAATAACCTGGAGCCTGAAACCACAGAAGGGGACCCACAGCCCTGCATGACTTCATAGGTGACCTCTATTGGTCAGGGGCCTTCCCCCCATCCCACCACAGCTTTGTGTCTAAAAGCAGAAACAGCTTTTAATCTCCTATTAAAACTATGCAAGAATGAGCCCACAGGTTATTTTGGAGATGTCCAGAAAGATCCCTGAGCCATCAGTAAAATTCTAGGAATCAATGGCCAGCTCAGGAAGGCAAAGGAGGAAACATAAAAGAAAAATACTCCTCTGAGCATACCATTATTGTTAAATATCACCATTCCAAATGTAAGAGATAAATTTCCAAGTGTTACAGCAGGTCTCAGAACCCTATTAATAGAAATTAAAGGGAAGTCTAATAGAAAAAGACAGAGAGGAAGACATTCTCTGCACTGCTCCCTGGGGAAGGTGAGAAAAGACTGAAAGATGACACTTTATCTCTTCTAATTCTCGTGGGACCCATAATCACAGCATTCATTCAGCAAATAATAATAATAAATATGGTCTGAAGCGACTCCAGCTATTTCAGCTTTAATAAATGGGCTGAAATAGAGGCAAGTTCAGATACAGAGAGCATCTTTTCAATAAAATCTGATAGGGTTATTAATAACATTAATGGAGTACCATGCTGTCTCCATTTTGTTAATAGTTGCCTTGTTCTCCCCCGGTCCATTCCCCACTCCCATGCACAGACACAGACAAACACACACACACTTCTCCCTCCAGTGATGACAAATTCAGACTGTCAGCTTTCTGCTGGCAATGCATCCCAAGAATTAGTCAAATTTGACATGATTTTATTGTTTTATGGGAACTGCCAACAGGGATTTTTCTGCCTGAAGTACATTTATATCCTAGTTCCAATCAGATCCTGGCTTAGTTCATGGCCACAAGGAGGATAGGCCAGGAAACCTGCAGCTCCTCAAGGACAAAATCCTTATGGCTGTGATGGGATGCTTAGAGCCTTCCTCCAGGTAACTGTGCCTCTGTTTTTACTTGTCCTTTACTCTCAGGACAGCTTTTCCTCTCAGCTTTTTGTTCCTCTGTCAGGGAATCATCCCCAGTGCATGGCCACAGCATTTGGGCTGCTGGCCCAAACCCAGACTTTTAAACTCTGAAAATCCTTGCTCACAGTTTTAGAAGAGCTGAAAGACTGTCAGCAGAAGAGCAAGTGCAAGGAGGTGGATTTGCCCATTTTATTCTAAATGCGGAGTTTAAAAATGTTATCCTTTCATTTTTGTTCTCCCTCCTCTCCCTTTTTTATGAAATAAAATCTGACCTCTCTCTCACCATACCCCATGAACAAACAACTATTGATTCCAGTTGTACAAGACTGAGGGTTCCTGATAATTTAAAATTCACCCTTATTTATCCCGTTTCACAGCAGTATTTTCCAATAGTCAGGTTTTTACAGACTTACTGAGATTAAAAAAACCATGTTCTTTTCTCTTTTCATGTTATGTTTTCAGCTGTGACCTCCATAAAATAATTTTGGTTAGCAAACAAGATGGCTATATGATTAAAGAAAAAAAAAATGCATCTCCTTTTCCTCATCCCCACCTCTAGATGGGGGAAAGACCAGCCAAAGCCAAAGTGTTTTTTATCACAGCATTTCCCTTGCAAGGAGACCAAAAAAAAGAAGAAAAAAGAGAAATAGAATTATAGAGTTGCAGAGAAATGAAATGTTTGAACAGAAAATAATTTCCCTAACTTGTAGCCTGGAGGCATAACCTGTCATAGCTCTGCAGGAATTGAACAGTCAGGGAGTTCAAGTTTTTTGCAGCTTACCATAAACTAATATGCTCAGTCATATCATCCTCAGAAGACGGGGGTTTGAAGGAGCCACTGTATTTAGAACAGCAAAAGTGATTCTAGGGTTTAATAGAATTAGAGGGAGCCATCAGCAGCCAAATACAGATGGAGATTAGATGGAAGGTGACAATAAAATTCCCGAACCACACACCACACTAAAGACAGAGAGCTAAGTGGTAATTCTATTTTAAGCTCTTCTAGAGACCATGGACTCATCAGCTCATACCCGACAAGAATTCATCCTGTTTTACATAGAGGTACCCAGAATAAGTGGCAGATTTCCAATGAAACACAGAGCATCACACTGTGAGTGTGTCAGTGTGGTGGGTCAGCCCCAGAGGCTGCTCAGCAGAGGAGAGCCCCAGAGCATGCCCTGCCTTCTGAAAGGGGGGAGCAGGGCTGAGAAGGGAAAAAAAATAAAACCTCTAAAGGAAGAAATGAACTACTCTAAAATCTGCATTGAACAGATCAGGCAAGATTCTCTTCTTACATCTGCCAGCCTCTTCTCCCTTGATCTTTACAGGCTTGTGCTGGTCTGAAATCAATGCAGAAAGCACAGTGAGGTGCAAGAAGTCCTGGGGGCTACTCCACAAACAAGACTCAGCTGAACAAAATAAGATTTTTCCTAAGATATTCTCTGTCCTCCAGCCTTGTCAGGGCCATACAAACACTGTGGAGTTGATACTGTCCCAAATGCTGCTCTCTGAACTGCTCATGGGTCAAACAAAAGCACAAACTCTGCCAGAGACACAGGCTGTTGGCAACACCTGCCTGGAAAAGTGCAAAGTAAGAGAAACACTGAAAAACTCCCAAACTGGCAAGAGGAGGTTTGTTACCCATTCTCAGGCAAAAAATACTTCTCTATTTTTCCATTACATTATAATATGAAAAGTTCCCCCATGAAGAAAGCAGGTCTATACTGGGAAACCCCGAGAAGAAAGTCAGAGCTAAGCTGATGCCAGAGCTTCTCCCTGCCTTTATTGGCTCTGTTTGCTCTTCCCATGCTTCTATGGCACAAATTCCCCTTTACTGGGATTTGCTCTAAACTATCACAGGTTAGGTCTCAAGTTGCTACATGTATTCCAAATCCTTGAGTTATCCAAGTGCTCTCTCTCCTTGGAAAAACACATCTCTGCCATCCCTATGCCAAAGTGTGACACGTCCTCTTTGAGAGAAATAAAGCATTTTCCCATGCTGTGGAAACCCAGGGCACAGGGAATATTTCTGTGTCTGCTCTGGGATGCCCTGACCCCCAGGGCAGCACTGACTGTGACCCTCATCCATGGAGAAAGTTTCCCAGACTTCAAGATAGACTGAAATCCATAAAAGTGTGAAATAGATTATGGAGAGCAGTGTAGGTGTATCACTTGATGAGAAATTTAAGGTTTTGGGATTTTTAGTGTGTTGTGGATGGGAACAACATGGAGGGGACAGGGTGTTGTCCTGGGTTTCTTCTTCATGCTTCTTCTTCCTCCTTCATGGGTTTGGGTGGCGTTTTGTAATTGTGCAGAAAATTCTGCATTGTGGGCTCTGTGGGATCAGTTATTGGGTTAAAAGGGAAAATAATCCAGGTGTCAGTTCTTAATTGGATAGTTTAGTCTTAAAAGACCTTGGAACAAGAGATTGTTGCCATTTTGTGTCTTCTAATGAAAAGCTGCCAAACTCACAGTAGTGAGACTGTTTTACTGATAAGAAATAAAGAACATATGAGTCCCAACACGAACTACTGTCCTGAGTGCCTTCAATCCAGACCCAGGGAAACCCACACATGCAAGATCCAGCTCTGACCACAATTCCCTTTTTACAAAAAGCCCACACTGGTACCATCCTGAGCCAAACCCACAGGTTTCCAGCCCTAGACTCGAGTCTGCAATAAAAGCAGTGTCTCTGGCACACCTGAGTGCACCTTATTTGCAAGGGGGTGCTCAGCTCTGGGTTACCTATGACTCACAGGTGCTTTCCTTTCCCATTTCCACTGGGAGATGGAATTAACTGTGCAAAATGCTGGACAAGTTAGCAGCTGGGACAATTTGTTGAAGGTCAGAGGGAAGATTTCAGTCATCTGCAAACTGCACCCATCCCTTCCAGTGCTCCTCTAGCATCCTAACGCTAGATCTGATTTTCTCTCCACTAAGAGCTCTTCCTCAAAAAGAGGCAAACATCAAGAAATCAGCACTTAGAGGCAACACTGGGAGAAAGGCACTCACACAGAGCTGCCAAACCAACACCTGCCTCTCTGGCTTTGCCCATTTACCCCTTGAACAAAGGGAGGAAGCCACAGCGTGACCTGCAGGGAGCAGGGGCTTCTCCGAAGCACTCCGTGTGACCCCGGGGTAATGAACAGAATTAATATGGCAAAGCCTCTAACACAGCACCACTTCCCAGCAGCACAGCCACAGCCTCTAATTGATTAGTCCATAAAAATCTGTGCACTAAATTGAAAGGAGCTGCACTAATTCTCTTTTATGTTAAATTTCTGTCTTTCTCCTTTATCGAATCCTTCGTCGAATGTCCCTTTTGCTGCCTATTGTGGGCTTGCTCTGGGCCTGTTTTCCTCTTGCCCAGATTAAGTACCTAATCAAAATCTTGTCTCCCTTAATGGCATAAAATTGAAAGATAGATATTGCACTTTACACAGCTGATTAAACACTAGAATGTGGCTAAATGCTTTACAGGGCTTGTTACATTAACTAACTCTGTCATCTGCCAGCTATCTTATAATTGCATATGCTCATGTTGCCACTGGTGAAGCCAAGGTAAGATTTCTTTTCCCTCCATTACCTCTTTCCAGTCTCCCTCCCTCCACATTGCCACTCACCAGGGCTGTGTCAGAGAGGAGCTTCTGACTCCCCTGCAACAACCACCTGAAGAAAACCTGGTTTTGGTGCTGATTAATTGTAATTTTCTGTTTGTTCAACACTCAGTCATTGCTTTGTGGCCATCTAAAGTGACTAATGTGATGGCAAGGGACAGTAAATACACATTTTATTTCTGAAGGAAACAATCCTGCCTACACTTCTTGTCTTGTCAGCTTTAATGGTGGGCACCTTGTTCCATAAGGCGGGAGAAAGGACAGGAAAAAAACCCAAAAGTGTTAACATTACTTTGTTTAAGAACACATTTTAAAAGGTCTGAGCCTCCCACTGGCTCATCAAAGCAGGATCTTATGTAGGTATCCAGTGTTGCACGTCTTGGCTTTTTTCTTGCACTGTAATAATGATGCAGATGGGCTTTTTGGAAGACTTACAAGTCTGTCCCAGCCGATTTGCCTTTCTGACAAGAGTTTCACCTTCTGCAAGGCATTCACAGAGAATAATCCCTAAATACAATCTTCAACTAGATTGCTTCAAGAAAGAAAAGAGCAAACCAACCCAGAAAAGCTATTCCAAAAATCTTTTTGTAAGAAAGAAATAGAGATTTTGTTAAATATTCAGAACTGTTAACAATTGAAACACTAATCAGGGCTTGTATTTTGTTTAAGGATACAAACCATGTTGCCAAATACTCTGCAAAGATGTACCTTGTTGTCTTTATCATCCACAGACCCGGGAATTTTATTAACAGACCTTTACATAAATATTTCTATATGGATTGCTTTAAAGCAATTGCCAAAACACTCCTCCCCTTTAATACAGTAAATAGACTGCACAATACACCCAGCCTGTAAAACGTGGAAAATTTCCTCCTGACCCCAATCTTTTACAAATAATCTATTTGTTTAGCAGTAAAATAACCCATCATCCATTTCTGGTCCATATATTACCCTAAAAACCTTTTTCCTTAATTCCAAATTCCACTGCAGAAGGTGCTAAGTGTCTCTTTTTGCCACCTCCTTTCTAATTCTGCCCCTTCTCATACAGAAGCAGGACTCCAGCCAGGCAAGGAGGTTCTGTCTGGGAGTCAGTCAGTCACTCTGGGGACAGCCAGATAATAAAGCCACCACTAAGCTTTGCCCTAAAAACACCCAAAGGCCCAATTTTCTTCCCATGGGCTCGGTTCTCCCTCCCCAGTTTACATGGCTGCTAAATCAAGCTGAGCTGAAGCAGACATTACAAATCTGCTGGCAATTAATAATCGATTAATTGTTTTCTTATCCCACCAGGATTCTGCACCTTCCCATCTTGCATTTGTTGGTTCCCTCCTGAAACCACACAAATTAGTTCATTGTACCATTGTTAATGGTTCATAAAAGCTTACTAGAGGCTATTATGAAATCTTTACTAAGTGCTTGTTTTAAATATTCATGAAGGCACAATATATACTTTAATAAGACACGTAGCAAGTTACAAAACTGAACCCTGCACTAAACATTTACGTCCCAGGAAAGATTCATTTGAAAGGAAAATATCCACAGAAAAAAAAAAGGCACCCACAACTCTCTCCTAATCTCCCTTTTTCTTGATCTACAAGATAATCTTGCCAAATCCTTTTGCCTGCAGTTTCACTTATTACAACTCTTTGGTTTAAGCTAACATACCAATTCCAAATTTCCTCCTGGAGGAGGAGAATATTCCCCTTTACATGCAGATCAATATGCAACAGTAGATAGCAAAACTGATTTGGCAAGTTTCAAGGAAAAGCTCTAAGTTCAAGATTGATCTGCAGGTACCAAAGGTAGGTGGAAATTTTCTCAGGAATCAGCCAAAACCCACCTCAAACTGGTCATTCAATACAGACAATTCTTCAACAGTAAGCATTTTCTAAACAGAAAAATGAATGGCTCTGTGACCTGCCACACTATTTCCTACTGCTGACTTTTGAGCTGGACCCACAATTTAGAGTAGTTCATAAAAGCAAGACCAAGTTTGACAATTTTGTCCTAGTGCTTAGTGGACATTTGGCCAAAGCCACGTTCCCTTGGCAGTCCTGCAATTCAGCACAACTGTCAAAGCCCTTCTAGCAGAGGCACAGCAATCCAGCAGGATGTTAAATCTACTTACAGAAGAACAGGATGAGGAACAAAGTTTTACCAGTTCTAACCAATGCCATCAATCCGTCACTTTCAGGATCAGATTCACAAAATACCACTTAGAATCCTTATATGTATATAAAGTCCCAGCGCTCTGATCCCTGTTAACTCAACAGCCCTGCAATGGAAGAAGGATTGCTGACACTTGCTGAACTTCACACCCACATTCCAACACTGTTTCTTCCCTCCTTATCCCAGAAAGAGTCACAGCAGCTTGTGGGGGTCTGAAGCGGATGGGGAGGGCAGCACTGGGGTAAATGATCCCTGACAGAGGGGGAGAGCAACTGAGAAAACTCCTATTCACAGCTCCCCACTTTTTGTTGTTTTGCAAATGGTTTTCCTGCACAGGAATATTTGGAGATCCTCCTAGGAGCACAAAAGATGCAAAGCAGCATCCCTCAGTAGTGCTGGACACGTGCACTATGTGCAAAGCTGGTCCTAACCCAAACAGGACAGCAGTTACCAGGATGAATCCATCAGTTTTCATCCTGGGGTCTGTCCTCTTCCAAAAACCCACCAGGCAGGGGGGGCTGGAGGAGGAATTGGACACAAACATCCCTGTGAAAAGCCATGGAAGAGAAGTCCAAGCAGGAAATCAGGAACTACGGCTGTTTTCACCAGAATAGTACCTGTGAGGTATCAGTGGTGACTGAAAAAGCCTCACCAGCAGCACCCAAATGAGCTTGGAGCTGCTTAACAGGACAAGCAGGCTCTGATTACCCTTCTGAGATGGTTTCTGGGTTTATTCATAAGAAAACTAAAGTATGAGAACATTACCAGAAAGAGCAAGATAATTCCTTCATTTTAAAGCCCTGCATCTTCTTTGCTGATCCTCACTTCTCAATTCCCATTCCATTTCTCCCCAGGGACTGCTTGATTAAATATATGTGAATAAAAAGTATCCATTCCCTTTTGAACTAGGTTAAATTAACAGTGACCTGAATCAGACCCCACAGTCCTGACAGCAATTACTTATCAATGAATCATTATCCATCTCTAAATACAATTCCTTGCTCTTTCCAGATTTCTTGAAGTGTATTAAAAAAAAAAAGGCAGAAATCATTCTCCCAAGTTAGGATTTTGCCAGGGGTGTGGGATGGACACTAGACAAAGAACAGACATAAGGGGAACAGAAAACTGTTACCATGTCCTCACCCCCTTTTACGATTTTTTTTCACATTTCCAAAAGACAATCAGAAACTGAAAGTGAACTCAGATCCACATGGAAACAAAAGACAAAAAATGTCAATTATTTTACTATAGCCACAGTTGCTATTTTTGCACTTTATTTTCTTCTTTCCTAGTTGTAGCATGCCATGAGGAAGTGAGCTCAAACCATGAGATGTAGCTTTGGGGTTCCTAATTCTAATTCAGGGAAATGTTTCGCTGAGATTTTCTAAGATTCCTTTTTATTTGTGGACCACACTGAACAACAAGATCTCTTGTACTTATTCTGGAATTTTAAAAAAGCTTTTCAATACAGTTCCCATAAAACAGATGAAAAAATGCTATCATTATACCTCTCATACCAGCAGATCTCAGGGCAGCCCAGTAGCAAGGCAGACACATCTTTAAGAGCAAGAGATTCCTCTCAGCTGGTGTCAGAGATTTGCTCAAGTGGAAATTAAAGGTCTTACTGCACGATTTTAGAGTTGTTGTGCTGAATGCTCCAGCTTTACACACTGAAACAAGATCTATTTTTCAAGCCCTGAATGGACTTGACAGCTGAAGACATTTGTCCTACTTGCCACAGTAAAGGAGCTGCAAATAACTCCTTGTCTTGAAGGAATTCATTCAGTCACATTTAAAACAAAGTGTTTGAAACACTGTCCCAAACTCTGACCCTTACCTGAAGCTTCCAGAGAGATCTCCAGATCAGCAAGGCAGCCTGGCCAGGCTGGAACTCTCCTGGACATCAATCCCAGCTCACCAAAGCTGCTTCACTTTGCCAGGAGCTTCCACTGCTGAGCAGCTCAAAGTGAACTTTCATGGTCCACACAACAGCAGCAGCTGAAAGGCAAAGAGCAGCAGCATTATTTAAAAAGCCACAATGAAGTGCTGGTTTTAAAATACTGACAAGAAGACAAAAAAAATCCACATAGAAGATGAGCACTGACATCCTTCCATTTCAGGTGGGACAGCCTCCAGAAAGGCCTGCATCGAGGGCTATAACATAAACATTGAGACCTCTGTGCTCCTGATCCAAAAGTAAAACACCTTTGTACTGTGTTGAATGATGAGAGGGACAACAAACCCTCTTTTCACATTCTTCCCACATCACTTAACCCCACTGACTTCAGAAAAATTGTTCCTAATCTCTCTTTCATCCTGGACATGATCTCAGAAGAGAACTGGGCATTGCTGAGTTTACTGATCTACAATTATAGTTTGGTCCATATTTAAAATTAAGATGGTCAAAGCTACAGAAAACTGAAGGTTTGCAAATTTTCATCATTTGGAGTCCTGTCTAGATTTCAATTTCATTAAAGACTTTAAATTTAGAATGGTTTGGACATCAGATTCTCTATTTTGTCCATCTATAAATATCAGACAACCATTGTCCAAAACAGAAAGTGAGTAAATAAATAAATAATTCATATAACCAGAATTTAACCCTAATGAATTCAATCCCTTTTTACTGTAAAGGGAAAGTTATGCTTGCAGGCATAGTTTGGGCCTTGTTTTTAAATGCAGAGAATAGTAAAATAGATGCAATGTTTATGAATTATTAAAACCTGCACAAGGATTTCTTTTTCCTCTTCCACAGCTGCTTGTTTAATCCTTGTTCATTGTTGGGGGCTCTGGGGATGAGTGACATTTAACACATTTCTGCTGTGCCTCCTTACCCACTGACATGGGGGTAGAGGGAACCACACGTACACACAAGCATTTGCAGATTACAAATGTTCCGAACTTTCATTTCTCCTCACTGCCCACACCCTGAACCAAGTCTCTTGCACAGAGAAGACAGATAAATTCCCATCTGGAAGAGCGTCCCAAGTCATCACTTCATCTGTTACATGAATAAGAACTTTAATCACCTTGCAAGTAACAGATATTAAGGATTAATAAAATTGGGGTTTGATATTTTTTGGTTTTTTTTATTTTAATAAAAAAGTATCCTTGTTTTCTAGATGCTGTGGTGGTCAAGGGATATGTTTTGATGTAATGAAACTATTTTTTCCTTAAGAAAAAAGATAGCTTAGGGGGTATATTTAGGAACAGAGATTTAGAGATTTGCAACGTAAAAATATTTGAGCATCCCATCATATACCAGTTTTCAGCACAAACAGATCCCCACAGAGTGCTGGCAGCATTAACCACTCCATTATTGCCTGGACATTTACAGCATCAGCTGCTATATAAAACCTATTTCCTATTTTCACAGGGAACAATAAGACCAAAAACCCAGACACAAATTAATCTATCTCATATGGAGAATTTTGAAAGAATGGTTAATTCACTATGAGCAGCCTTATTACAGCAATGATGGTCTGGGAACAAATGCCAGACAAGATTCCAGGTGGAACAACTGATCTAAGCAAAGGGAAAACAGTCAAATTTGGGACTTTCTGTCCAAAAGTGGTTGGTTATTTCCAGCCCCCTCTATATCAAACACTAATGAGAAGGTGTCACCTTCCCTGGTAAAGCCAGCCTTGTTCTAAACACCACAGAGAAGGATGAGGAATCCACAGGAGCAGCATTTCCAATAGAGATAGAATTTTCCAGAACGGGAAATTTGTGGGAGTTTGAGACTAATTCAGAATATTTGAGGCATTGAGGAGTTAAGAGTAACAAAAGAATAATTTGCAGAAAGTGAGGCCACAGTAGACAGACCCATGTCCATTAGTAGATCCCTAATTAACGTGTCGATGATGCAGAGTACTTCCAAAAAGCTTAATGTCAATCCTTTGCCTGCACTCCCAGTGTGCACAGTCTATCTACCTCAATTCTAGTGCACAAATTGTGTCCCAGAGACTGACAAAGCCCATGGTAAACCACATATTAATGTAGGCATGCTTTTAATCAGACTGTAAAAAGAGGCTTGAAAGTTCACATTGAGAAACCAACATAAGCATCAGAATTTAAAAAAAAAGATGACACAACAGGAAAAGCTTGTGAGCTGCTGCAGCTTTTGTGCTCCAACCAAACCTGGTTCTCACCAGCGACAGAGGGGAGTTGCACTTTGTTTTTAAAACACAAACCAAGCATGAAAGTACAAAGTACCAAATGGGAGGAGAGGGAACCACAACTTCAGACAATGAAGATAAACTGGATTTTTCATTAAACTAAGACAGCATCCAAAAATTTCCCTGTATGAGTTGTTGCTATAGCTCAGAGTTGCAGTTTTTCACTAATTGATGCTGCTGGGATTGTTTGGGTTTCCATTGGCTGGGCTGAGCTCCATGCTTGCTGCTTACAGCAGAACACAGATACAGGAGGGTGGTGCAAGAACTGCAGCCCAAACCCTCCTGCATGGTGTCACAGCCTCTATTGATATACCAAATCAAGAATAATTTTGCATCAAGTTACAGGATATTATGCTAAGCTGAAATATTTAAGGAGACAATCTCACTTTACAGCTATTTTTCAGGAATACTCTAAACTATTACTTCAATAAAAGAATTATACTCTCAAATCTTTTCTTGCCCTGAACAGCTCTAAGCTTACTGCAGCTCCACCCCTGCATAATGAAGCTACTAAGAATTTTTGTAGTATTTTTACATAATTTCTACAAATTTCCTTGTCCCTTTCTTATTTCTCCTCCCTAATCACCCACAAACCCATCTCTGTACATAAACACACTTTATCACTGTACTATCCGTGGCAAATGGTACTGAAATAAAACACATCCGCCTTGCAAATGAGAAATGGAAACAAGCTTGCCATGGTTTTAATGAATCTGTGTATGAGGAACATTTTCATTGCACAAAACCAACTATTAACTGCTCACTAGAGGGGTTAAACAACACATTTGTACCAAAATCTTTGAGATTGCTGGGTATTCCTATGGAAACTTCTCTTCAGTCTCCCCGGAAGATATTATATTTAGGTGTTCTTTTCATTTTGTTCATTTTTACCCCTGTTAAGACCATTGTTTTTCCAAACCACCATTCTTCTGCATGTTTAAACTGCTGCCAGAAATCTTTTGTTTCCCTGTGTTTATTCATAAGCTATCTCTTTAAATCTACTCTGCTGTGCTCTACCAATTGTAGAGAGCATATAAATGAGACACAAAGCAGCTGCCAAGTGTGTAAGTAAAGCTTGGCCTGGCCAGTAATAAGCAAAAACTATTTAATTCTCCTTAACACTTTGCAATCTATGCAAAAAATATTTATAGGAGCAACATCAAACCCAAAAATTATCAGATAAAGTTTTGACAGTTAAAGAAGAGAGATGCAGAAGAGATCAATATTTTTCCTTAGCTAACATAATCTATTTATGAGTTGCTGGGGATTGTTGATCAAGATTTTTCAATCAAAATTTATCCATTACAACACAAACTTTTGGGATGACCAACTGTATTTACAGGGACAGTTTTTAAAGTAACAACTTTATTACAACTGAACGCAAACACCCCCCAAAGGGTCTTCCCAAAATTCCCACTTAAAAAGGAACAGAAAAAAGCTGGGAAAAGCCCCACCACAACAACCCACAACAAACCACTGTATTGTGGTTTAAGGAGGATGATGCTCTACAAAAGCAAGGATTTTAATTCTGAAATGAGTGTACAAAAAGCTCCTTCTTCCAAGTTTGCCAACCCAAAATAACCTGCTAGGCTGACTGAATTTCTGCTCTCAAAACAGAAAATAAAATGCCATTTCCAATCTGACATTTCACTTAAATGTAAAAAGAGAAAGAAAACCTTAAGTATTCTAAATTTTCAGTGTACAGAAATGGCTGTTTACCTCACATTATACAGCTTGGAAAGCAAAGGGAGTTGTGAGTAAATTGAGTCAGTAACTGCAAAATTATCTGAAGTGTAAGGAGGGAGCAGTGGGTCATATTCTGGTTTTCTGCAATGAAACAAACCTCCCAAAGAGTCTGCTGGGCATATCACAAACTTATGCACTTTAAAAAATTTAGCAGAAGTAATTATCCTGCTATAACTTTTACCCAATTTATTGTTTTAAGATTAATTTCCTGTGTGACAGTACCCTGGCCATCACCTTGAACAAACTCAGCACAGAGCAGTGTGGTAACAGGTTCAGTCCTCAGCTGAGCTGAGCTCTCATTTACTGCTTATTCCCTCTTCTGGTGAGGAAACCTCATAGAAAATTGCACAAACTACTTTTTTACCTTACAAAAAGCCCAAATAAACCCATACATTTCTTTTCTGAAAGGAAAACCAGCACCATTGCACCTGTAGAGGCACAATCTCAGTCACAATGGCACGCAGTACTCGGAAAAGGATTCACCACCAAAGGAGGGGGGGTCTGCTGCCTGTACCTCCTCCAGGCATCTTATATCACCTCTCATAAACTCCAGACAGCTCACAAAACCTACACTGCTTCACCAGGCTGAGCAGGTTATTTCCCCAGCCAGCTCCAAGTAAAGCATTTGAGTTACAGACCCATTTTTTTGGCCACAGTTTCTCTTCTAAAACAGAGCAAAAGCTTCCCAGGGCTATTGCTTCCAATTGGGAGGAAAAAAAATGAGCAGCCCTGAAACAGAATACACCAAGGGTTCATTCATGGTGGCACAGCAGCAAAATGAAGGAAACAAAACCCCACAAGGCAGTATTTCTGTTGTCCCCACAGATCCCCCCTTTATTTGCCTAAAACCATCTGTATGAGATGCTGGGCGTTGCTGTGCTACTCACAGACCTCCTAAGCCCAGGTTTATTTTGGCCGGGTTTTGCAGTATCCTATGAAATGCCACTGGTTTGAATTCTGCTGCAAGTCTAGCTTTGTCAGAAAATATCGTTTACACAGAATTTCTGTGAAAGGGAAGAATTTGTAGCCATCTATGGAGCAGCTTGAATCACTGGGAAGGGAACAACCCAAATGTGGTAAAGCAACCTGAGGACATCTCCCCTGCTCCTCAGCTCTTATTTTACAGTTCTCAGGTGACTCGGAGCAAACTTTTGCAGCTCACTGCATGTTTAGGAACAGTTGTTATCTGCTCCTGGGGTTCCATGTGACACACAGCTTCAATCTTTTTTTGGTGGAAACCTGGTCAGCAGAATTCCAGCCAATATGTGCTGAGCAGAAAATACTCATGTTTGTCTATGGATTACCATTGCTGGCATGAAAACAACCACATCTTTGTATGTATAAGAACATGCAACAACAAAATTATCTTCTAATATTTTCCAGAAGAGATACCACAGCATTAAAGTCAGCATCTTGGGATGTTTCTCCTCCTGGTGGGTTTGTGTCCCCAACCTGAGGTTTCCTCATGGCTGTTGGACAATGCACCAGCTGTCCATCAAAAATCTCACCCTCAGTCATCCTCAAAGCATGAGAAATTAGATGCTAAAACTCACTTGTCAACTGACTACTTGGTGTTTGTGGTTGGATTTGTCTTCACACAATAATTTTCATCCTAATTAAGACTTCTAGGTGAATCCTCAATACAAATAAAATTAATTTGGGAAGAGTAAATACAGAGGAACAAATCACAGTCCAAGTGCACAGTCTCTTGGAGCCTGTGAGACTGCAGAATCTTGCTTGCAGATCGTCTCAGCCAGCTCTAATCATTTATTTAAAAAGAGACTAACAGAATAGTCTGTCCTGGAGGATGAAAGCATATGTTAGTCTCAGCGTGGATTCCTTTAGGAGGGCAGCATAATTATCACATTCAGCACTACTGTAACTCAAACCTACTCTTCCATTTTCTCTCTTTAAATACCAAGTGAAGTGCATATAAATAATTTGACTGCACAAAATGCAGCTCTCCCCACTGAATTGTGACCAGGGCGAGTCAGTCAAAGGCAGCTGGACAAAGGACAGACTGGATGGTCCCAGCTCAAGGGGGGTAACAGCTGCTCTGCCCATCTCCATGCTAACAAGACCTCTGACTTTTTGGTTTGCCTGGGAGCTTTTGGGGTGTGGTTTGATGTTCTGTTGAGAATTTTCTGATTTTTCATTATTTTTAGGGGGATTTTTTGTTTGTTTTTAAACCAAAGAACCTTCATCCCAGCACAAAACCAGTGAGAGCGGAATCCTCTGACAGCTTTGGGAACCCTAGCGATCACATTGCTATCTGTGAAGTCCAGGCAGAACACATGTGTAACCTATCCAGATGTTTTTGGTTCCTCCTACAGAGTCCAAGGTAGTGGTGGGTGTTCCAGATTGCAATGCAAGATGTTTTCCATTACCATCTGTATGGCAGATTACCTTTGTCAAGTGGGCAGTTTGCCTTATCTCTCCGAGTGACCACAATCACTCCTCCCTCGGGAGGGGACACCTGCTGATAACAGCTATTGAATGTCCCTGCATGGCTGATAAGAACCACAGCATCCCATTGGGAGATGTGAGCCCAGAGGGAGGAGCCAAGCATTCCTACCTGGATATAATCTGGAGATTCTGGAACACCAGCACAGCTTCTCCACTGGATTCCCCAGAGGAACAGCAGCTGCCTCTGCCACTGGATCTTCAGAGGAAGAGACTGCACCTTTCTCCAGGATCCCTGCTCCAGCAGAACCAGCCCTGACACTGCAGGAGGGCCGAGCCACAATTCCAATGGGACTGCTGCCAACACCCTGACCCACAGGGTGTCAGGTTGCGCTCTGACTCTGGCAGTGTTGTTCTAGTGTACTGCATTGTTTATTTTATCTTTTTATTTTTATTTTCTTCCCTATTAAAGAACTGTTATTTCCTGCTCTCATATTTTTGCCTGAGAGCCTCTTAATTTAAAATTTATAGCAATTTGGAGAGGTGGGGAGGGTTTACATTCTCCATTTCAGGGGAGGTTCCTGCCTTCCTTAGCAGACTCCTGTCTTCCCAAACCAAGACATTAGGCAAGTCAAGACAACATCAACTTTGCATATGGACATGATGTGACTTCCTCAGCTCATGGAAAGCAAGAGTCTGACGCAATCCTAACACAACCCAGAAATGAAAACTCTAAAATGGAAAAGAAAGCAATGCCACCCTTCCATGCTAGCAGAGGGCCTCTACTCTACAAATAAATTACTCGGAAAAAGATTTACAGAACAAGCAACTCAACATAAGCTCCCAGCACAGTGTTGTGACAGGAGTGGCTAATGTTGGTTTTAGAGGTATAAAGAGGAGAAGTAAGTGGGATTGATGAAGTGATTATACTTTTATTTATGACGTTGGTGAGACCAGTAAAAGGCACACAAAGCTCAGTTGCAGCATTGCAACTTTGTAAAGAGTGTTGAGGAAAAACAAAGACATGAACAACTGGGGAGGCAAATAACTGGGTTCTCAATGAGAGCTGAAAGAGCTCAATCTATTTAGCCTATCAACAAAGATTGAGAGGTAACTTGATTAGTGTATAAGTACCTTCATGGGGAGAAAACAAAGGGTATTAAATGGCTCATTAATCTATCAGAGAGAGGCATAACAAAAACTAATGGCTGGAAACTGGAGCCAGACTGATTTAAATTTAAAACTAGGCACAATCCTTTTTTTTTTTTTTTTTAACACTGTGGGGTATTCTCCAGCTTTTGATACACTGAAATCAAGAAATGGATGCTGTCTGGAATACCTGCTTTAGGCAGACCAGTTACACTGCAGTAAAGTACAAAAGTTGTTAGAATCAATACTGCAGTAACCAGGAGAAATGCAATGGCCAATGACACACAGTGAGTCAGAGGGACAACCCAGGATTCCCTCTTGGCCTCAAATCCCACAGATCTATGAACTATGAAAAAGGCTTTTCTCTGCCCTCCTAATGCATCCAATCATTCTGATTTTCCACCTACATTCAGTCACTGCAGAAACTCCTATAAGTTCCTGTTCTAGCAATTCAGAGTAAAACCTGTAGCCAAGTTGAACCATGTGCTGAGGCATAATCCAAGAGTAAATTCTTTTGCTTGCTATTTAAAAATGGGGTTTGCATTCATGAAGAGCATTAGATTGATGACACTGATAAACTGAAAGGGGAAACAGGAGCAGAAGTGGTGAAAATAGGAATTTAAAATGGTTCAAGTACAAAAATACCTCATGCAGCACACAATGCCTGCAGGACTATTCTGTCAATTAAAGTGTGCTCATCACTCACATTTTTTCTGCCCCAGACTTGCAATACATATCAAGGAAAAAGGCTGTTGGTAAGCAATTATGTATTTACCAAAGCGCAGTCGTAGAACTCATATTTAAGTCAAAGATTTTCATAAATATGATCAATATATTTAGAGGGGCGAAAAAAAAGGTGGTGGCAGGCTATAACTTTTAAGACCTTCTAGGCAGGTTAAACAACAATAACATGGAATTTATTTGAGCTAAATTGATATTTACTGAGTTAAAACTGCACGAACAAAGCATTTTCTTTGGCTCAGCATTTGAAAGAATGCAATAACCTCCATCAGCACAAAACTCATTTCCTTCGCAATCTTAAAATTTGGTAACCACACTGAACACTCCCTGCATGGCACTGCGATTGTCTGCATGGAGGATGGAGCACTGCAGACAGGATATCCAGTATCACAGGAGTCTCCTGCTCAGGGTGGCACCAGAACAGCACAGACTTTTTGCACAGCTCATCAGATAATGCTCCTCCTGATCAGGGATTCCCAGCAGAGCTGATGGTGAGAGTGCTCTCAGCTTTTTCCCAAGCCCCAGTTCTGCCAGGCACCATCAGCACAGGTCCACAAGCACCCAAACAGAGCTTCCTGCCCCATCTCTCCTTGCTCCTTCCCGCTGGAATTATGAACTCCTTGCTTTTCAAAGAGGGCTCAGTCCACCCAGGCCATCAGTGGAGATTTTGGGTCTCCCTGGTGAATGAGGCTCAGCATGAATGGAGCCGGCTTTGGCCGCACGCGCGCTGTGGATATGCACCAACTGCAGGAAGCTGAGACTTCATTTGATCTGAAACCCCCCCCCAGCCAATGCATTTTAAAGACAGAACCACAAAGCCAATCAATAGGGACCATTCAGATACTTGCTGTCAGCGGCTAAAAGAAAATGGATACCGAGAAAGCCATAACTATGATAAATTCAGGCGCTGCTTCTCTCTGACTAATGTAGGCACTAAAACACTCCATGAATATCCTGCTTTGAAACGTGTCATATTTCTGAGAGGCCAATCAATCTCAGGTTCTCAGTGGACCACATTAAAATACATTTGTCACTGTAAGTTTATGAAATATTGATGGTGTTTTTTAGGGGGGTGTTACGAGGTGGGGAGGTGGATCAAAAAAATGTGGAGGGGGAGCTTCTTTAATGAATTATCTTTAGGCAAGAAGCAAAAGAAGAAACAAATGTAGGTGCTTATTGTGGATGAGGGTGAAAAACAGGAAACAGAATTGCTTACTGAAGGAGGACTTTTGTTGGATTATGAAAGATCATGTGGGTGAATACTTTACAGAGGCACTTCAGTATTTCAAGCTCAATTTGAACTAGATTTATTATTTTATTAAACTTTTAACTTTCTATATTTGGTATCTAGTACAGAAAATAAAACCAGAGCTCCCTTAATGACAGTCACAGAGGGGAAATCAAAAGTGTATCTGTGTTCCAGGGGGGAGCAGGGTTTCAGTGCACCAGACACTGCTTCATATTTATGCCTGAAAGGGGGAACAAGCCCACATGTGCTAGCAAACCTCACCAAGCAGGCACACACACTCCCCGTGGAAAAAAAATTGAATAGAACACGGATACACAGAGCAAAACCACCTTTCCTACTGATGCATCTACACACACTCAATACCTGACGTTCCTCGCTGTTTTTCACCAAGCAATTTTCCATCTTCAGGAATTTATGGTCAGAGTAAGTTAAAGACCAGAAATGAGCAAGAAGGAACTGGGGACCAGGGTGGAAATGGGAACCATGTCACACAGAGTAATTAATTTTAGATCATAAAGGAAGCCTGTTGCAGATCCAAGCTGGGAGCCCAGGGTTTTCCAGACAAGGCCACTCCACCTTTCTGTAACCCAGCCTGCTGAGCACCTAATGACATCCTCAGCTTTCTACACAAGTAGCTCTACTGAAGTCAATAAACCTATTCACAAGTGTAAAGTTAAGCCTGAGCTCAAATACTGTGGTACTGTGATCTATGTTTGTAAATCAAGTGTGGAACTAAAGCTAGTTTGTGTAAATAATTGGAAGTTGGGTCATTTTTCACCATTTCTGTCAACGCAAAAAGCAGTTTTTTCAGATAAGAACAGCAGCAGCATTCACGGAGAGAACAAAAAGTAAATCCTCATATGCATTTTTAGCTCACAGATGCTAAAGTTTTTGGTAAAGATATTATACCATGTCTCTAGGAAAAACACTCTTAGGCAATAAATAGCACATTTTGCTTTAGTGATGAATTGCAACAAAAATATATTGAAGCAGAAGCATAAAATTTTTCATTTTTCACAAATCTGGAAAAATGTGAACTTTCTATTAGTTTTGGCCAGTGGCCCAAACATCTTCCCTTCAACATTTAGGAACAATTTCACTCTTCTTACTGAGATTATCCAAACTGATACAAAAGTCTATCCTCTATTTCCTTTGCCATAGTTTAGGTATTTTGGCTATAACAATTTGGCTGCTTAAAAAGCTTTCATAAAAAAGCAGTTTTTCTACCTTCACCCCAGCAATTTCAGGCAAATTGAAGACTTCCACATGCATGGAGGGCAGAGAGAAGGAAGCATTTTGTTTCCTCATCAATTACTAGCAAGTTTAAACATTTCAGCAAGATCTAGTGAAGCAGAGCGATTTGCTAAGGAGTTTAATATTGAATTACACCTCCTGCTCTGCTACAGCCCTTCCCAAGAACAGTAGCTCAGGTGCCTAAATCCCTAACTTTTCATCCCCCAAAAGCTGCAGTCTTTGATTAAAGTACTCTTCTCACCATGAACTGCAGTTTTCACTCTGAATGAGACACTCAGCATAACTAAAATTATTTACTTTTCCCCATCCTGAATCTTATCTCAGAGGTTTGCAAGTTATTATTTTCCTCCACACACCCACAGTCCACACAGACCTTACTCATGGGCTATGGCTCTATTAGGTCAGGCATTGAGCAAAACAAATAAAAAAGGGAATGGTTTGAGGCAGATCTTTTGACACTTGATAGAAATAAAGTTTGGTCTCAAATCTGGCATCAGTGTGGGCCAGAGCCCTTTGCAGTTACAGCAGCAAACACCTCAGGGCTGTGCTGACACTGCTCAGATTAATTACTAATATCACCAAGAATCATAATTTCAAACTTTTGCGTGTTTAGGGGAGCAAACTGCACCTGCTGGAGATGAGGTAAAAACATGGGGAGACAAAAGGGTCCTTTCTTTGGGGACCTGCCAGGTCCTGGTGGCAATCCATCCTTTCAAGGGAAGTTTTCAGAGTACACAGCTCCCACATCCCCAATGCTCCTGGGAAGGACGGGTAGGAAATGAGGCCCCTCAGCCAGGCCTTGGTGACAGGGCAGGGTGGGACAGCCAGCTCAAGGTGGCAAATCCAGCACATCCAGGTGTGGCAGGGAAGCAGATTGGGCACAGGGCTGCCACAACCCAGCCCAGCCCTGGTGCCAGAGCTAAAGTGAAGCCTCTGCCCCAGCTGGGACCATGTGTCAAGGAGCCAACATGACCAGCAGGCCCATCTTGCCTGGGCATGGCTCACAAAGTCTGCAGGAAGCTCCTTCAGGATTTTGGTCTCGAATGAACTTGTTCACTGAGAAGGAAGTTCCCTTTCAATATGGCCAGTTCCAGTCAAAGAAGGGAAAGGTAACTTCCTTCCCTTCCCAGTAGGGCAGGATTTTCCCAAAATTTCACTTTTTGATGTGTTGCTCTGTAGATGGGCTATCTTACACAGTGACCAATAGCAGCTCTGCTCCTGGCCATTCTCCATCCAAACTGCTCATCAATGCCTTGAGAAATGGGGACTCCATGGCTCCCTCAAGGAGATTCTTCGGCCACCTAAAAAGGCACAATGGCAGCCGCTTTCCCTGCATGTTCAGACTAGGTTTCTCCTCTGATTTAAATCTCTTATTTGTGATATTACCCTTTTGCTATTAGTCTGAATAAAACCTCTCACCAAAGTAAGAGCCAGAAGAGATGCCCAATTAATGATATAAAAGTAGTTAACGTTATCCATACTGAGACAAATTCAGATCCCAGTCCCTCTGGGCAATGTGAGGAAGGGCTGGGTGATCCTGACATCTAAGTTTCAAACCTCTCTATCTCTTCAATATGTGGGAACTGGATACTTTTATATGGACAGGAATCAGATAATGCAGCCTAATGACCCCTCTGAGCCTTAAAGTGACTGATGCCTTTGGGTAGGTTCCTAAATAAAATGCAAAACCTATGAAAAAAACCAACCCCTGATCTCCAAACTCTCATCCTTACTTGGCTGCATCAATCCAGGTCTGCCACAATAGCTTGAGGCAACCTTTGGAGTTGGTTCTCACTTATTAGAATTAAGCTTATGTCAAAATACATATTAAAAACAACTGCAAAGCTGGTTACTAGATTCATTAAGCACCAGGATTCATGTCATCTTTGATAATATTTTACACTCAGTGTTTTCACATGGCCTCTATTTACAGATCTAAGCATTCTATAAATATCTGCTGTAAGCACTCCAAGGGCTGCCAGGGCAGTTTGCAACCACTGCTCTCTTGACCCCATGGAAGTCATTCTTCCCAAAGGACAGCCAGAGCAACGCACAACACATTTTTTATATGATGTAGCATCAGTTTGTGTTGGTTCTGGGTTTTACTTCACCTTATTTTGTATTTCAGCTTGCAATTCTGGCAGTAATTTCTGCATGCCACTCAACAAATGTTACAGAAGTGTCTGTCCGTGCTGCCTTTCACGGGGAAAAGCCCTGTTGACGTTGTGCCTACACAAAACCAGATGAAATGAGCTTCTGGAAAGATGCTTACCTTAGTTCTTAAAAGGATTGTCAAGTGGTGGTCAGAAATATTC
The DNA here is from genome assembly GCF_028018845.1 of Melospiza georgiana. Classification (NCBI taxonomy): domain Eukaryota; kingdom Metazoa; phylum Chordata; class Aves; order Passeriformes; family Passerellidae; genus Melospiza; species Melospiza georgiana. The sequence goes on from NC_080446.1 coordinate 10,440,184, forward strand.
AACAAAAGTCAGTAACTGCTTAAAAATATTTCAGTGGAAGGGTAAAACATTTCTGTAGTCAGTACAATGCTAACTACAACATTCAATTCTAACAATTCCAGTCTGAGAAAGGAGGTTCCTTTTCAGTATGGTCACTTCCAGTCAAAGAAGGAAAAGGTAACTACCTTCCCTTCTCTACTGGGGCAGGGTTTTCCCCAAAATTTCATTTGTTAGAAACTAATTTACCATGTTTTAGTGACTACTTTTATTATATATATTGAAATTTTACATTGTTTTCCCTCACATTCAAGTTTCCTAGATCCTTTGTCAGATCCACCAGATTCTGAAGGCAGGGGTTGTATTTCAAAATTTGCAGCAGAGATTTCAAAATCCTGGATGTTTCAGCTTCTCTAACTTTTCAGTTCCTCATGAGACCAAGAATCAGCCATAAAACACCCTCAGCAATTTCCTACACAGGAACACAGATCAGTCATGGTTTAATATTAACAGCTAGAAAAAACAAATCCTACCCTGCCTACCACCATAGCCAGACTCTGTGCCTGTAGTGTTAACACCTTGAGAAGTTATAAAAGTTATTTAAAGTTATAAAAATGTTGGTAAAATTCAGTTTTCCATATAACTAGTTTATCCAGCGGGCATAAAGGAAACAAAACACATCCTGGAAGTCATTTAGCATTTCTGCCTATTTATCTGGAATTTTTAGACTTTCTGGCCAAGATATTCATATAGACCACTAAAGATGTGAGATAAGCCATACAATTAGCCCAGCAAGGAAAATGAATATGGAAGAAACCTAGGAAAATCTCAACAAATTAATGACTATTTAAATACTGAATATTCTGCCTTTGTTCAGGAAGTGTCTGTCCAACGGAAACGCTCCTGTTCAAAATTGGTGTCATCTTGAATGCCAAAAAGGGAAGAAAAAGCCATTTATAAAACAATTAGAAATAAGGTCTCAGCCTTGGGGGTCTTCCTCAGGGCATGGTGAAACTGGGACACAGCAAAACTAAACAACATCCTGTTCTTCTTTAGCCTAAGGAAGGCCCCATGGCCAAAATGCCTTCTCTAATTTAATTTTGTACTTCTGACAAACAGGTTGACCCTTCCCCTGCTAATTACTGCTCTGCAAGTTGCCACTCTGCACCAAGTTTTTCCCTTCATTTTTAGAGGTCACACACAACATAAAGCATTTATCCAAGCCATCTCCAAATCCCACACCTTCGTTTATGTCTGGAACCGTCAGCTTTGAAATGTTCACTCTGGGAGAAGAGGGAAGGAATATAACAAATTCTCCACTGCCTTTCACTGCTGCCACACCAACTCTCCTGGGCAGGAGGATGAAATGCTACTGGTAGGGGTTTGCATGACTGGATAGGACCAGCCAAGGTGCAGAGCAGTGGAGAATAGGACCCGGCAATTTGAGGATGTCATCTGTAAAAAGGAAGAATGGTTTCTGTCACACAAGTTTATTGCAGCCCAGAAATGTCTACAGTAACTGTGGGCATATAATGTGATGTGCAAGGCTTTTATGAATGAGGCCCTTGTGGCTTCTTGTCAGAACTGAATCTGAAGTGATGACAGGACATTTGTAAGTCTTTCCTGGGATGCTGAAGGACTTCCATAAGGGAACATCTCAAAGATTGGGCTCTCGAGGCTTTCATTCAAGAGGAGTCCTTCCAAAAGTTGCTGAAGGTTTTTGGTAAGGAGTAACAGAGACAGAGACCCTCAGGAACACTGAGGGGCCAGAAGTGCAGGGTTTGAACTCTTTGTGTGTCACTCACAGGAATGAGGCCTCAGGGCAGGTGACAGGACACCCTGCAGGCCAAGTTTGGGGAAAAACAAGCAAACTCACACCTTCCCCCTGCTGCTACTGACACTAGCACTGTCAGAAACATGGTAATCATTTGTCTGATGCCTAATTAGACTCCCCAAGTACATGAACAGTTGGTGTAATTTCTCTCCACATGCAAGTTTTCAAAAGGTTGTGAGCAATCGAGGAGGCCACAGAGGGCCCCTTCTCCCAAGCATTGCTGAGAATGGGGGTGCAAAGTCAATTTTACATCTACTTAGCTCCAGTTCACATAGACAGACAGACTTCAACACAGCCAGCTCCTGCAAGAGCTCAGCTGTGGTTGCACCACCACCTTCTCCACATCCCTACAGCCTGGTGCTCACACAGCCTGGGAAGCAGCTGATGAGTAAATTACTAATGCCTAGCTTAGACAAAGGTATAGATAGAGTTGTACATTTCATATTTAGGAGTTTTAAAACAGCAATTAAGAAGGCAGTCTATAATAAGTGTCAATTCTTTGTGGTCCAATCTGCCCCAAAAAGCTTATAAGCATCTGTACCATGTCTATAGCAGAATTCTGCTACCAACTTGAGACACAGAAAGATTCCAACAGGTAACTCCAATTTACCAGAAATATGGTCATAGGTAGAAACACTGTCAAACCAAAATTCATAAAAGTATGAAAAAGTATGAGAAGTATTCTCTTAGGCCTTAGTCTTAGCACCTGGCAACAGAACCTTCTCCAGAACAGAGAATCCTGCAGAGGCTTCAGCATGAGCTGCTTCAACTCAGATAAGGCAGCTCCAGCACACCTCCTCCCAGGAATTGTTATTCATCTCTCCCTGCTATCTTCAAAATACATTTGAGGATTTTTTGTTTTGCCTCTTTGCACCCTTGTGCTGCTCTTTGGCTTCTCACCATTTGACATCCAACTTACTCTCAGCTTGGCAGCATCCCTGTCTCCAGGAATGTCTATATATGAACTTGCTGGAAGCTGTATACAGCATCCCCTTTTCCTGAAATGGATGAGCCTGTATGAAAGGCTCAGTTTTAAAAAACAGCACAAATGAAAGTTTTCATTCCTGGCTCCACTGATGAAATCAGTGCTCAGATATATTCCCTGTCTGTAAAATGAATCTATGAATCTAACATTTGCCACTATACCAGGGAGGGTTGATCACAGCTCATTAGTGCTTCTGCAGCAATTAGAATTTGGGTGAGAGACCTCAATGGGAAAACAAAGACACCTTTAAAGGGGGAACATTTCTGCTGTGCCTCAGCTGGAGCAGAGCAGCACCCATAGGGGAGCCAGACTTGAGCAGTGGGAGGGAAAAGGCAAGGAGAGAATGTGGCTTTAAAAAATAAACAAAAAAAAAAACACCACCAAACAAAACAGAAAGCAAGTTAGCTCTGTTGCTGTTAAAGGGTTGAAAAATCCTTTCACCTACAGTTATACTGTACTGATCATGTTATTAAATATGTTATTAGTATTAATTTTGTTATTTTGATTCACTTATAGCTAGAAGTAATTGAAGAAGATAACTGATTTTTTGGGGGGGGGGGAAGACACTGTTAATAATGAGAAAGAGAGATGAGAAGAAGCATTCTTTAGATAATGATTTTAGTTTTGAAGATTTTAAACAGTAATTAAGAAGGCAGTCTATTATAAGTTCCAATTCTTGGTGGTCCACCTTCACAATTTTATGTGCCTTAAATATCAGCCTTGGGATTGTCACTTTGGGTTGTCATTGCCTTATTTTCCAAAATGTTCACAGAATTAGCACGGTCATTCATGCTCACTATGAGAAAAACACGGGGTTTTGAGGCAGGAGCACTTTGTGCAATGCTCTGTGAGGCAGTGTCACCCAGGTGGGTTCCAATCCCCCTTTGGTGGCATTTGGCACAGCTGTCCCCAGCATCCTCCTCAATGATCCTTCCTCACCAGCCTCACCAGACCCTGCTTGCACCAGGGCATCTCCTCTGCCACGGGCCTGATTTGATTTTAAACAAGGTGCACTCCCTTTAATTGAAACTTTGGGCATGAAAAGTTCATTAAGTCAGACAGCAGAGCACAGAGAGCGGTGCCGGAATTGCCCTCGGGCTGATCCTGCCCAGCTCGACATTAGGTGCTGTTACATTTAATTGTTGCTGAAGAGAACTCAGCGCTTAATCACACGTTAAACTCTCCCTGTGACACAGGTCCTTTGTTAGAGACAGATATTCAAATAAATTCGCAGAAGCATCTGAAAACCAGGAGCTTTACAAGCAGAGGAAATTACCAATGCAACTCACAGGACTGAAAGATTAAAGCCAGGAGAATTCAAGCACTCATTCATACAGCAACCATATTTTGTACTTTTATTCACTGAAGACTCAGAACTACAACTGACCAGGAGCATCAGGTTCAATAATGAAAGTATCATTAAAAACTGTAAATTGTCCAGGGATTTTCAATGGATGCTCAAAGAGCTGTAATTACACAAACAGTAATTTAAAAGAATAATATGCTGGCCAGAAGAAATATTCCTGTTTAAAGATGGAAAAAAAACTTAATGTTTTAAAAAATGAGAACAGGGGACTAATGGAATAAACAGATTATCAACAGACAATAAATAAGCAACCTATTATAAAGAAACAGCACCAAACCCCCTATAGTCAAGCATTCACTCCCTGCTAAATACAAACATCAAAACTACTCTTAGAGACACTGAAAAAGCAGGAGTGTTTCACAGATACTTGAAAAAAAGACACTGATGTGTGTAAAGCTCTCCTAAATGCCACAGCTAGACCAGAGAGTGTAACAAAGGATTGTGGCTCCTTGGTTTGATCAGATGACTTCTCATCAAGCAACTAAATCATCTGCACCACCTTAGGCCATCTGCCAAAGGTAAAAAAAAAAAATTAAAATTAAATCAACAGGTCAAGATAACAGAGACCAAAGAGTCTTAAAAGAACCAGTGCACTGCTAACTTTTTAATACATTACAGCAAACAACCTCTTAAATGTCAAAAGTTGCAGGATTGCCAACATAATTTCCATTTGATAAGAGTTAAGGATGACTCCAGAGCAGCTTGGACCAGCTAGTCTAGCCTTAATAACTGACAAAATAATAACAGATTTATTCATGGACTATCAATAAAGAATTGCAGACTGGAACTACAATTGTGATGTTTCATGGAAAAATCAGTTTAAACAAACGACTCTTATCTTTTTTTGGCCAGATTATGAGTCTGATTGATAGAAGCAGCTGTGATAATAAAGTGGACTTGGACTTCCCCAAGACTTCTGACTCAGCTCTACCTAAATTCTTCTTTAAAGCCCCATATTCTAGTCACCAAGGGGATTAAATAAATGGTCTAGAGAGTGACTTCAAACTGTAGCTGTTAAAGGAGAGCTACCAAGGAGTACAGCAAGAACCAGTCTCAATCCAACCCTGATCAGAATCCTACAGAAGCTCAAGGTACAAATGAAATTTGTGGTTAATAAAGTTAATAGAGGACAAAGACTGGAGCAATGGAAAGTTCTGCTTTTTTGTAGGCTGATATCAATAGTGAGCAGACAATTATTGCAACAAAACATGAATTATTGAGGACAAAACTCCACTAAAGAATACTATTCCCCCTACAGCCACATCTCCCACATGGCTGTTCAGCCTGCACCCTGATATTCCTGCAATTAAACCTTCTGTCTCTCAGGTTTGGGCTGTCTCCAGCCAGGCCAGAGCTGTTGGCACTTTCCAGCAACACTCCCAGTAAACAAGGGCAAAATGAGTTCACACCTGACAGGAGAATCCCAGCGGACCTGCCTAAGCTATGAAAAATCCTGATTAATGCATGCACTGCTCACTTATTGAATGTGCTCTCACACAATCCTGTGTCCCCTCCCACAGTTTATGAACAGTATTGTTAATTAGCAAGATGGAAGTAATGCAAAGTAAGATGCCCTGACAGTCCCTGAAATGTTAATATTTAGTTGAAACCCACATCTCAAGCCGAATGAAATGTCAGCAAGGTTGAAAGCAGCACATTCAGTAATAGATGTAAAGCTGGATGTAAACAAGTGACTTATGACTGAAACACGGGTAATTGAATTCTGCTTCAAGTTCTCATTTTACCTTTTTGCACAACACTTTTCCTGTGCAACCCAGGCAGGCCAAGTGTCCCAAGTCTCCACAGGAGGCAGGTTCCAGTCTGGTTTTATGTCCTGCCAGGCCCTTCATTTAAACATCCTCTGATCCAATGCAGACAGGAATTAAATGCAGCTGCTCTTCTGGTGAGTCCTAGCCTCATAAATGAATGTTTAAGTGGTCTAATGGAGGACCATATTTAAGCCATGCCAGGTTAGGTGTCCCCATGGCTTTGTGCAGCAGCGTGCAGACACCAGCCCTGGCAACACGACAGCCAGCTCAGACAGGAGTGTGCTGACTCTGCTTTTACACTGCTCCTCCTCCTCAAAAAGGTCCAACACACCACTGTAAGCTGTAACCTAGATGTGAAAGACCAACTTTTTATTCCAATGCACTGATGACAAGACCAGCAGTCTACTTTCCTTGGCATATTAAAAAACACAGACACTATGCCACTGGAGATTTTTGTGATCACTTCAGAATATAACCTAGTGTTTCCAAATTCCTCACAATATTTCCCTCCAGAAAGTAAGAGTAATTGCTTGCTTTTCACACAAATCTCATTGCTACAACACTTGAAGGACACAAAATGGCCCAGCATCAGTGCTGTTCTAGACATCAGTGGCTAAACTTCCCTGGATTTTGTGGCAAGTCAGAAGCACTGCTGCTCTGCCAGCTTCTGTTATATTCAGTCACAACTGTTCCCATCATTGCTGTAAACAGGTTTTGGGCTCATATTCCTACATGAGAACGAATCAAAGGTGTGGAAAATGGCATGGAATGCAGGGCTCACCCTGGGAGCTGCCCCTACCCCAGTAAGACCCAGGGGGTTCTCTCTCCTTGCCTGGTTTGTACCACAGGCCTTGGATCAGCCACACAAACAGCTTCCTCTTCCTCAAAGTCCTTCCAGGCATAAGCCTCACCTTTAGAGGCTGCCACAACTGGAAGCAGCCTTGAGGGGCTCTGAAAGGAAACCATGGGATGGTGCAGAGCTGGGACCAGCTGATGTGAGAGCCACGTCTGGGTGGGAATGCTCTGCTTTGGGAAGAGCTGCCAGGGTCAGACTGAGCTCCTGCCAGAGGCTGAGGGCAGTTCCCAACAGAAATGCCTTGCAGATACAGGTCTGAAGGTGATGTCTATCAGAAAAGCTCATTCGGAGACTTCAGACCTGTATGGGCTGATGCACTTTGATGAGTGGTGATAAATAAGAAGCAGGTAAGTTCATCTGTTTGCACATGGAAAGCATTCCTACTCAATACAGATTGAGTGATGATCAAAAATAGATAAAATCTAGTGGGGAGGGCCCTCTCTGAGAGCATCCTGCCTTTCCTCCCAACACCTGTGTGCTGACAGCTTTTATACTGATCCTGAAGGTAATATAGGCAATGTAACACACTGCCCCATCCTTGCTGAGCAACCCATTTCATTTACTAACACACTGCAAAGAGTTCCACCAACATTTTTACTGAAGTTTCTTAAATTATGGGAAGAGTTATTTGGTTGAGTTTTGTGGGTCTTTTTTTTTTTTTATTGCAAAGGCAAAATGCAAAAGTCAGCGTGCTGTTCCACATCTCCTTTTGCAAAGCTTTACCTTAGCCAAACATAGCCCGCTTTCCAAAACATGCTCACCTCTGGCTGGTGCAGCTTGGGGTTTCCTTGTGCCTACACTGCTCTGAAGGAGAGGGCAGGTAGGTCAGAGGACTTCAAGGAGAAGGAACTGCTGAAACCATCGCTAAGGTCCCCATAAATATTCCCCATGGACCTCATTACACATTTGAGCAAACATTACCTTCACTCACACAGCTAAATTTCCTGTTTGCTCGGCTGATCAATTCCTCATCAAACTTTAATGTGGGGTTCAGGCCGTCTGTGGCAGTTTTAATTAGCCCTAAGATTGCACAGCGTTGGAGGCAAAGCTCAGAACCATGGAAGTCGCCTCTGCCTCGATGGAAAGGAGGAAGGGGGTTGGGGAAGAGCCGCAAATGAAGAGGCCAAGAACTAATTAGCTCTTGTTACTAGGTTAAGCCTGCTCTCTAGTGGTCACATCACGCAGCAATACAGCACGGGAAAAGCCTGTGGAAAACAGAGCCTGAAAGCGTGGCTGGATTCCTCTCCATTAAATATGAGGGGGATAAAGATGCTCTGTGTATCCTGCCTATCTTGCTGCTACATCTTCCAGCATTTCTCTCCCTGTAAACACTCCTGTTTTCATCACCCCACTCCAGAAATGTGAATATTTTTATTGGTGCTCTGTTTTGGCAGGAGAGAAGAGCACAATGAGCTGCAAACACACCGTGCTCCAGTCCCACAAACAGCTTTGAATGGTGAAGAACACACAACCCATGCACCCCCTGTCCAGAGCCAGCAATCAGAAATGGGCACCAATATTTTGGAGTATTTTGACCTGCAGTTGGCTGCTGCAACCCTGAAGTTCTCTGCATTTTGCCGTCATTACATTAAAGCATCTCATTTAGCTGAGTTTAACCTGCATCCTTTGGCACTGAAAGCAGTCACATCATTTTGATATCCAGTACAATCAGGATAAAGAAACCATGTATCCAGCATGATTTGTCCCACCCTCAATGTAAACAAGATAAATCATATCAACACTGAAATGTAAGGCTTTGATCAGTGGTGTTTCCATCAAGCAGCACTGCTGTGTTCCACAAGCTCCTGAGAACAGCTTTGTTTCCCAAAAAGTACCTGCACATTGCACCAGGGGTAGGCAAGAGCAGTTTTCCACAGCAGATTATTAGTGAATTTATCATCAGATGCTGCTGCACAGCAGTACCTGCTCCATTCCAAACCCAGGCACAGCCAATCTCAGGTTTGTGTAGCTTGACAGGAACTGAATTATACAGCCAAACTTCCCCAAAATTCATTTGATTCATATCCAGGCTGGAAAGTGTAACTTATGTAAGAATCTGTACAGACTTTTTGAAAATGCAAAAAAAAAAAAAAAAAAAAAACCCAGCTGAAAAGAACTGAAAGTGAAACAAATTTCTTATTTCCTTGCAGCTTGGGATTAGTTATTTTAAGTATTAGTCTGCACACTGCAACAGCAATGGATGGATTGAAAACAGCTGCTCATTTTAGACAAACAGCAAACTCTACCCAGTTCTGATTTGCTTGAAATGATAAGTTCTTTGAGACCCCGTGAATAATATCAGCATCTGCAAATGCACCTATTTACCACAGAGACACTGTAAAGAGCATGTAAAGCTGCTGGTGCTGCAAGGAGTAACCAGTCCCTATCATTTACAGAACAGATACCAGGCTAACCCAGCAAGTGCACATCTTCAGCCTCAAAGTATGGATTTTAGATGCATATATCCATTAATAAATGGCAAGATGTTCAGCTTCAGCCTGACAGGCAGAAGATTTGCACTATTACATGGAAAAGAGCAGAATAAATACTTAACCTGAGCCTAACCTCCCTGCTTGGAACCTAGATGCACTTAATTTAGCAAGTACAAATTAATTAGTATTATTAAAATAGCACTTAACACCAGGAACAGGCAGACTGCTAGTATTTAAAAAACACATTAGCTGGTCATCATAATCTCCCTGTCTAACAAGGCCTGGACCAGGTAATGTTCTTTTTGCCCACATCAGGAATTACATGTTAGAAAATTTACAAAAAACCCTCTTTTTCCAGGTAGTTCTGGGCTCTAAACACCAGAAGATCTCAATCTCATACTTTAGTATAAAACCTCCTCAGTTTGGAAAAAAAATAAATAGGTAAAGGGCAAATCAGAAAGGACAAATATCACTTTACATATAGTTAGACAAAGACTGAGGAAGAAACATTCTTACCCAGAATTAATTTACAAGACAAATAAGTATTTTTTTTATGAGCAAATGCATCAGGGAAGAGTTTTCTCACCCATTTCTAATTGTTTGTAAAATTTCCAAAACCTTTATTACTACAGATTATGTCAAGCAGCAGCAGCACTTTTGCTTTGCTTCCCTCCTCCACCTTTCACAGATAATTTTCATCTGTATTTGTCTGGAGTTTCCTTGAAAATAAAAAGCAACTACCCCCAGGCTTTAGTCATTTTGTTTAAAAGCAAAAGAACCCACAGGTAAGTCAATAAACTGCTTTAGCTCCCACAGTAAGGTGAATTCCAGCAAGCCCAAAAAACTTTGATTCTCATGTCAACAAGTCTTTCACCCCAAAGCATTCTTCAAGCCAGTTCCCATCTCAGAAACTGTACAAACCTGCATGTTTCATACAAAGGCATCCTCCCACAGTCCCTGGAGAGCAGCATTTGGCCTTTTATTTGCTGCTTTGCTCCCACCCCAAATGCCACCACAGCTGCTGTACATCAGCACTGATTAAAGCCAATAATGTTCAAATACAGACTCCCACCTGCACCAGAGGGGCAGATTTGGGGGGTTTTAGTGGGTGGATAAGGAGAAACACCCTGTTTCTTGCAAATAATCCTATGGGATGCTGATGGCTTCAGTCCTGTGCTGTTTTGCCAGCTATAGGATCAGAAGTGATGAGCCACAGATGTCAGAATTTTTAATAGTGATAAATGCACTGCAGACAGCTCCAGCTCTAGCTGCCACAGCAAACACTTCTCACTGAGCCATAGATCCTTCTCCCAGCCCAGAGCTCAGGTACTGACAGAAAACCAGGGTTTCTGTGGCCCCACAAACCCAGAGCCACCAGCAGGCTAAGGGAGGCGTCATTTACCACAGGCAGCTTTCATTTCCAAAGGGTTTCCACTGTCAAGAGTTCTCCCCAAATCAATGTTATCAATCCTACTTGTAATTTTACAAACTTCAAAGGGTTAAGACAGCAAGCACATTTATTGACTGGTGCTTCTTGGTAGGTTCAGTAAAGCATGACTGATTAGAGCCCCCAGTTCTAAAGAGCCCAGCTTTGTGAGGCTGGAATAAATGGGAGTCTGTCAATAACTCAGATCCAGGCATATTGACATAGTTTACAGCCTCAATAGGCAATTAACACTTTACAGTGGATATTACCCAGTGGCCTCCCCATGTTTTACTGCACATTTTCTGCCGTCAGCTGCAATATTGAAGGTTTGGAATAAAAATGATATTGGACAGACAGCACCTTTGTTCAGCTGCGCAAAAAAATTTTTTAACATCTGGGAGAGATCACAGTTTCATTCCTCTTTATTCATTCTCTCACACCCCTTCTTTCACTTTCTCTGTCATTTACAGTTCCTAGCCTGCATTGGTGAACTTAAGAAACTCTTTTAACTAAGTAATTACATTGGTTACATACCAAAACTCCCTTAGGGAAACCCCAACAGAGTGACAACCCCAGCCTTTTCTCCTACCATGGGAGATGCTGAACAAGTTCATGAACAAATGCCTCTTTGGCAGACAAATTATACTGACAAACAAATGAAATCACCCCAGAGCATTTAAAGCAGAAATAGCTAAAAAAAGATTTCACAATCATCTCTTGTAGCCATGTCCAAGGCTGTATCCCACTTGGATCAAGACAGAACTGCAACAGAACTCCCACCAGCTGCACATGCACAGGAAAAAGAGGAATGAAATCCACAGGAATGTGTATTCTTGCTTGGCTTCCACTCTGTTCAGCCCTGGTGAAACAGGCTTAGCACTTTGACAACGCTGTGACAGTCCTTCAGCTCTGTTCTCCTGCAGCAGCAGCAGCACTGCTCAGGCTGGCAGGGAGCTCTGAGGGCACCCAGCACACCAGTGACCCAGCACTGCCAGCCCATGTCCCTGAGCACCACATCCACACCCATCTTTGTGGTGTTGTGAGGTCCCCAGGATGAGGTGAGATATGAGAATTTGACTCCATGTTCTCAGAAGGCTGATTTATTATTATATTATACTAAAGAAATTGTATGCTAAAACTATACTAAAGAAAGAGAAAGGAGACATCAGAATGCTAAACAAGAATTATAATGGAAGCTCATGACTGACTCCTCAGACTCTGACACAGCTGATGGTGATTGGTCATTAATTAAAAACAATTCACATGGAAAGTCAAAGATGTACCTGTGGGTAAGCAACCTCCAGACCACATTCCAAACCAAGCAGATAATTATTGTTTTCATTCTTTTCTGAGGCCTCTCAGCTTCCCAGGAGAAGAAATCCTGGTGAAGAGATTTTTCAGAGAATATCATGGTGACACACTTTCTAAATCTCCTCAGAGATGGTGACTCCACTACAGCCCTGGGCAGCCTTTGCCATGTCCAACCACCCTTTCAGTGAAGAAATTTCCCATAATATCCAATCTAAACCTTTCCTGGTGCAACATGAGGCTGTTACCTGGGATAAGAGCCTGGCCCTGGAGGTCTGCAATTGCTGGATGTCCCCTTCAAATTTCTCTTGAGGGACCGAAATAGAAATACTGTGGCAGCTTTCCTTCCTCACCCTGTCCCTCCATGAAACCATTTCCATCTGCCATTTCCACAAGTCAATAGACTGTTGGGAGAGATCTAGCTTAAGCTTGCTACAGGAAACAAAGTACAACCTGTTCCAGAGCTGCTACTTGAAGAAAAGCACCACTTGAAACCCTTTGTCTTTAATGACTTTCAAAAATGAAATAAATACACAGAACAATGCAAGTCATATGCAAATCACATTCTTTCTCCCAGGCAGGCACAATCCTGGAAGTCTCCTGGATCTGAAAGAGGCAAAGGGCTCAGCAGGGAGTAAAGCACTGTCCAGCCCAAGCGTAGACAGGCAGCTGTGGCATTAAAGAATCATGGCAGTTATTACATCTACTAAAAGGAAAAAGAAAAAAAAAATCTAAACATTAAGAAAACAGATCCCCAAAAGCTGCTGTGGGTTTGCACTGCTGTTATTTCCCCTGTGTTTGTGGGAGCAGGTGATGTCCCCATCCTGAGCTGTGACCCTCGCGTGGTGCTCTGCCAGGCAGGGACATCTGGCTGCTCCTCTGATCTGCAGGCCTGTGGTTTCCCTTGTGATGTGGCAAAGCACGTGGCCCCCAGTGCATCTGTATAATTAATGTGAGGGGAAAATATGAGCAACAACAGAAAAAGGAAAAAAAAAAAATAAAAGAGCCCTCAAAGAGCAGAAGCTGTTCAGGGTCAGCAGAAGGGCTGACAAAATAAGGATGGAGTACACAGTCACAGGATGGGCTTGCCTCCATGCATTGGGGTATTTAGGGGATGAAGAGAGCTCTGATTTCACCCTGTGCCACTGAACAAGTTCTCCATTTCTTGAAACATCTGTTTCACCAGTTTCTCATATTCTGCAAGCCCTGCAGGGCAGGGACACTGATGTATTTACAGATAAAGTCTCTACTGGACCCAACAGAACATAAAAACAAGAATAAAAAAGTCATCTGCCTATTGCAGCCAGCAGGAGTTACCATATTTACAAAGTTTCTTTAATACTGCTTGTTGTGCTTTGCCATACTGGATTTTTTGGGACATTTTACTGAGGTCAGTGTCAGACTGAGCTTATGGGAACAAGTGTCCTGTAAAGGACAATAAATCACTGTGGCTTTTGAAGAGCAGAGCCGGCAAGCTGAGCTCCTTGTCCTGTGAGCCACCAAAATCCAAACTGCAGTGACCCTGAGCTAAGAGCAGCCACCCTGGGGGAGGACCCAGAGGCAGTGGGGACATCAGGGGACAGGGACTCCAAAGCCAGCAGGTCACTTCAGAGCCCTGCTCCACTCAGATCTTTGCAATTGCAATGCTTGAAACCAAAACAAGAAAATAAAAATGAGAAACAAAGGCAAGCCTTTTTTTCTCTTAAAGGAGAAAGGGAAATCCTGAAATTCAAAGGAAACTTCTCATGTGATTTATAATATTTATAAAAATCTGTTATCAGGGAAGTGTTATATTGATTTCTTCCCCCTATACACACCAAAGGTCATAGGTAGGGGATGAATTTCCACATTTTATACTGTAAACACTGTACTGTTCAAATCTCTCCAATGACACCCTCCTCTGTGGAGATTTCATTTGTAGTTGCTAAACTCCGAGTGTCATTTAGTTGCATTAATGGATACTTAACAGGCTACCAAGTATTTTTTGGTAAGCCTTTATTTCAGAGTTCCCATTATGATTAATTCATTTTGCTCTGAAAGCAATAGCCCCACTTGTAATGTATTTTTCTGGTATTAACATGCCTCTGCAAGCATGTCCATAGGTGCTCAAGTGCAATTTATCATTAGTTAAATGAGAGTTAATGGACACTAAAAGTGCCACTTATTTTCTGAGTGATCCATTAACACACACACACAAAAAAGGAGACAAAAGCTGGCCAGCAGATTCCTCTGGTAGGATAACTGAGAGCTCTGCACATGTCACATTTGTTTTGATACCAGGGTGGCCTTTCAAGCACTGAGGGGTTGCACATCTCAGGTGTCCGAGTGCAAGCAGCTGATGTGGAAAAGGGGAGGAGAGACAAAAGTTTGTACTGAGCAGGAAATGGTTGCCTGAATCCAGACAGACAAATTATTTGGGTGCTGTAAGTGAGCAGTTCTGAATACTGGGAAACTTCTGAATTCATTGGTGACTGCTTAGAAAAGATCTCAGATGAGTCAAACTGGTTTTTACTATAAATCCACCCATCACTGCTCAGCTGATATAGTAATAATCACTCTAGGCCTATGTTTTAGTGTTATCTTTCATAAATTATAAATATCTCAGTGTTAAATCAAAATACTAATAAAGTGGTCAATAAACAATCATTTCAGCCAGGTGAGGAAGAAGAAAGGATGTTTTTTCCTGGATTCAAAGTGCAGTGAAAGCAAAGAATGCTAAGCCTTGTTAATCATTTTATCAAGAAATAAATCACAAAGCAAAGTTGGTCGTGGGGCACAAGATTCCTTACTTTGTATCCTATAACATTTCTTCTGAAGCCCAAACACCTGAGTTCTGCAGCAAACATTTCCAGGTGCTGCAGCACCTGCAGTGACTCAGTTCAGCCTGAGGATTGTCCCAGCAAGGAGCAGATGCCAAAAAACTCATGGAAAACACTGCCAAGCCTCTTATCAAAATTTATACACTTTTTTTAAAATTTAACCTTAAATTGGATGCCACCATTTCCCACATACAACCCCCCAAACTGCAGCCCATCTAGTTGAATACTCTAAAATTCAAGGAATTAGCAAAACATCCCCCAATTCTCAGTCCTGCAAAGGCTTACAAAGTTCAATACTCAGCAGAGTCACAGAAATGCAGCACCAGGACAGGTTACAATAAAACCAGAGCCTATTTTATCCATTTTTCCCTAAGAACAAGATGTTCTGGCATTATTATTTGACTGTATTATTCCATTTGAACGTGAAAGACAAGCATAGGTGCAGACTAACATTATTTCCAAGAAGGGGGAAAACTCCATAACTTACCTAGATATATATTATATACATTTTATATATAAAAATATATAATAAAAATATATATAGTATAAAATATATTAATAAAATATATGATATAAAGCATAAAATATCTATAAAATATATACAATATTATAAAATGTATATATTTTTAAATTATTTATTTGTTTATATCTAGCACCTATATAATTTTTTTGGTACAAGGGAAAAAGGATCACCAAGGGGTACCACATCCAGGCAGGAGGAGCAGAGAGAAGAGGGGATTTGGGTCTCATCAGGTCACAGGGAGCAGATGGAAGGGAGGTGCAGAGACAGCAGAGATCTGTGTGTAACAGAGCAAGGCAGAGCAACGTGAGCCACACATTTTACTGCCTGTTTAATCCTTCCCACAGTTGTGGCCAGGCTCCCAAATTCCTTACTCCAGCTCTGTTCCTCTCTCAGATGAAGGTAAATGCACAGCTCAACAGAGCATGTTAAAACAACTTCATAAAACAACCTGAAAAAGCAAATAACTGAAAGCATTTTACCTTTAAAAATCTACTTTCATCATTTCAAGGCAATTAATTCAGGGAGATGATGATGAAGCAGTGAAGGTTGCTACAAGTGACAGCACTGAAACTCCTGACACAGGTATGGTACAGATTGCAGGAATAAACACTTCCCATGTTTCAGAAATCACATTGTCATCGATGTTTGCAGGCTGAAATTAGCTGAAGCAATCAGGAGCTGCTGGCAGCAGGCAGTTGCTTGGATTGCTTTTGTTTTTCACTGCAAGAATCCCCATTTGCAGCTTGAACACCCTCACACCTGTAAAATCCTTCAGTTGAGTTTCCCTCTGTCTGTGTCCAAAACTGATGGACAAATCCAGATCCCTGGGCCTTCTGCAGCCTTCCCCAGCACCTTCTCAGCCTCAGGAGCACAGCCCAGGCTGGCTTTGTCCAAGGCAGAACAGGTCCTCCCTTTTTGTGTCCCCTTCAGAAACACACAGCTTTTAAAACAATAAGAAAACACTAAAATTATCAGTTTCCCCTCAAAACGTACCTTGCTGCCTTCCCTTTTCTGAGCTCTTTGTTGTGGCATGGGTAGATAAGAAATTAGGCATGTCACCTCTACCCGAAGAGAGCTCACTGACAGCCCTGAAAAGTCCTAATTGGTTACGAAATGTCAGAAAAATCAAACACTTCTGCAAAGATCCCAGAGATATTCCCTCTTTGGGGTGACCTCATCCATGCTCTACAGTCATGGTGTCAGGCACCAAGCTTCCCCTTTATCCCAAAAGCAGCACCTGGGGGAATTTCCCCTGCTGTGCTCAGTCCTGTGTAATTTTTTTTTAAGTAGAATAGAGATGTTTCCAGCATTTTGTTCCCATACTCCAGGGGAGCCTCTCCCTGCAGGTCAGGTCACCCAGGGCACAAAAGGATGGCACAGGGACCCTGGGCAGGGCAGGCTGCCTCTGCCTGTGTCTCCACAGCCTCTGGAGAGCTGCTCAGAGCCAGCCACCTCTTCTGCAGAAGGCAGCACAGCATGAGGCTTCCCCTGCTTCCCTGTGAAGGTCAGGGGTGCCCTGATGGACAGGAATTTTCCTCCCTCCCTGGTCCTGCACCTGGTTGTCTCCATTTGCCAATTATCAAATGAAGCAAAGCAATAAATCATCACCTCAGAGGCAAGTGCCCTGCAACCACAGCATCCTCATTCTGTGGCACATTCCACAGCGATATCACTGTGTGCTCACACAAGGGCACATTTTGTCCTCTTTCCTTCTGTTTCCCACGATTTTTGATGGTTCCCTTGTTCCCAGCACCTACAGATGACATCTCTGATGTTACCAGGTTGGTTTATCTTTTTTTGCTTGTTTGGCTTTTTTTTTTTTCTCCTTTGCACTCCTTAAAACCTTTGAGGAAGTAGAGTACCTAACCAGGATTTTCAGATTAACTCCCACACACCAATCCCAAACCTCTCTTCTTCCTCCACAGAAGTGAACAATAGCAAAGATTGCAAGGCAGACAAGTCAGTGGGTAAAACCCTAGGAGAGATAGAGCCCCAGCACCAGGGCTGTTAACCTGCATGATAAAAATATTAAAACTGGTTTAATCTGCAAGATCTTTGCCTTCTGCCCACAGATCTCACTTGAGTTCCCTGCCCCAGCTGTATTCTGTGATGTTGGGTACAGGGAGAAAGGTCTTCTCTTGGGAAAAACAGTCAGAATCATCCCAAACAGCATTTAGAGATTTTACTCCTAAGTTTTTCTACCATGTTTGTAGAGAAAAAACCCTTGGAGCAAAATTTCTAAACTCTGACACTTATCTCATATTCCAAATAGCCAGTGTAAAGGTATTTTTTATTATATTTTTGCATTTCAGAAGAGTATATAAAAAGCATTTTTGGCTAGTCAATAGAAGAGAAGGAGAAAGTCGGCATGAATATGCAAATAAACACAGATCATGGCAGACAAAGTCCAAAAATGAAAGATCAAACTCATGTTTCTCAGCTTGAATTTGTCTTTGCATTTCAACCTTATTGAGGTACAGTGAGTTGCTTTCAACCTTGCCTTAGCAGCTAAGAAGGGTGAGGAAGCTTATTCTTTCTGTGGAAATGAACAGAGAATGAAAGTTCAACAAATACCAATATTCACTTTGTCCTAAAGTTATTGCAAAGGAAAAGAGAAAAGCACAGGTTGTGGATATTGGGATCAGAGCCACTGAGTGAACTTGCAGCTGCAAATATGAAAGAAATTGTAACATGCAAGAGTTCATCAAATGATTTCTAACAGCACAGGCAGAGCAAGGGAGAGTCCTTACAAAGAGAGGGGAATACAACAGAAATCTTACTGCCAAGGGCCATCATTACTTCCAAGCAGTTTAATCCTGCACCAAGCCTTAATTTAGCCTCCAGGTTTGGTCTTTTGTCTCTGCCCACAGGATTTGTGTGGGCACATGTGGAGATGCCTCATATCCTTCTTTTAAAGGTAACAGAAAAATATACTGGAGCCTCCAGTTCTATTTTTTTTTCTCTCTCTTTTTGATGGTGAAAGAAGATCTGACTTTAAATTTGTCCCTTTTGTCTTCCTCTCCATCTGGCTTGTTTGTGGTTCAATTATTGTGATATTCTCCCTATGGATAGTGATGCTTGGGGAATCTGGTAATACTTAAAAATATAAAAATAAAAGGATGCTGTCTGCCAAGCAGAAAGTAATTAAGGAACCTGGAACACAGAGGGCAATAAAGCTATTGAAGGAACAGTGTTCATTAAGCAAGATAAAGCACAGCAGGGCGTGCAGTGCTGGCCCTGTCCCTGTGCCCTACACAGCACCAGGTATCCAAGGCTGAGCTGCACTTTGGAGGCTGTGAGACAGAGAACAGAGCACTAATGAGAGGACAGCCCAAACTACAACCTCTCACTTCTAAATCAGCCTTTGTTTAAATTAAAGTCCAGCAGCTGGCTGAACAAATAATTCCCAATACCATTCCTAGCCTGAACTTGCTCCTCAGTGTTATTCCAGCACTACATGCTGCTGTATGAATTCTAGATTGGCTGAAGAATGGCCCTCAGTAGAATTCATTATTTTGGGTTAAGGATCTGTTAACTCTGCCTGGCTGATACAGCGTTGCCTCTGCTTCTGAACAGGAACCTGTACAAAACTGGGCAACAAAACAGAAATAAACCTCTCTGCTTACAAGTTCAGTTTCTTCAATCACGCACATGGAAATCCTCGTGTCTTCAGGCAAGTTGCAATAAAACAAACTTCCAGAAACTCCAGGAAACATTTACCCTATAACATGACAGCTCTAATTCTGGGGAATGTCAGCTCCCACCCCAAAAGCTGCTGCATTTCACTGCTAATTGAAAAGATCTCAGGTCCATAGCAGAGACCTTCAGAATCATCTGGCTGTATCCAAAACTTTCTCTCAATGACAATGGTTGTCACTGAGTTGAGTTTTCCTGTGCTGCCACAACACAGGAAGTTGTTATTATTCCCATTTTCCAAAGAAAATGGTCTCATTCAGAGTCACACAGAAAGCTTGTGGCAGGAATGGGAGGTGGAGACAAGGCTCCCAGCCCTCGTCATACCCTAATTCCTGAACTCCTTCATCATGACCTAAGAAATCTGGGGATTTTTTTCCTTTTGTTTCCTCTTCTTCCTGTCCTCAGAGTGCATTTATGTTGTATTTTAAACCTTTTCCGTTCAGCCCTTAAGGCCAGAAACATGACTTGAACCACAAGCACACATGACTCCAGGACTTACCCCTCTGATTATTTCTCTCAGTTCTTGCCAACTGGTTGCAACGCCACGTTTGTATTCCATACTCTAAAATGCTTATGGAAGAGGTAGTGTATGTACATAACCAAAACCTTAGATTAAATTAAAAGTATTTAAACATCTGAGTGGTCCCACCAGGGCCAATTCCAAGTTGCAGCACGTGTGATAATGCCAGAGTTTAATTATAGCCCACAATAACCTCCTCTGGTTTGCTGGTTTCAAATACTTTCCCCGGAGCTGCTGGGAGCACATGAACAGATGATGATTTTGCTGACAATTATCAAGGTTGCTTTTAGCCAAGCCCAAAAAGTGTAGCTGGACACTGATCCAAATGGATATTTGTGACAGTGTACGCAAGGGTCCAAGGATGAGGGAAGAGATGAGGGTCTGACTCCATGTTTCAGAAGGCTGATTTATTATTTTATGATATATATTATATTAAAGCTATATTAAAAGAATAGAAGAAAGGATTTCATCAGAAGGCTAGCTAAGAACAGAATAGGAAAGAATGATAACAAATGTTTGTGTCTCAGATAGAGAGTCTGAGCCAGCTGACTGTGATTGGCGATTAATTAGAAACAACCACATGAGACCAATCACAGATGCACCTGTTGCATTCCACAGCAGCAGATAACCAATGTTTACATTTTGTTCCTGAGGCTTCTCAGCTTCTCAGGAGGAAAAATCCTAAGGAAAGGATTTTTCAGAAAATATCATGGCTACAGATATCTGCTACTGAAAGGGGCAGAGCAGCTTCTGAAACCCTCTCATCTGAGCAGCCCCACACCAGCTCCCCAAGCACACCCAGCCTGGCCTGGTGCTGTGCAGCTGCATCTGAGCCAACAGCCACATCCTGGCTAAATGGCACTGTGGAGCCATCACAAACACAAACTTATGCATATAAAAACATCTCTTGCAGAGATTTAATGGGATTTTCTTTTTTTGGTAAACCTGTTTGATTTAATCTTCTTGCAATCTAAGCCTAATTTTCAAAATTCCATTTGCTTTTGCTAAAGCATCCTGTTATCAAACTTCTTACGTGAACAAAGTCCAAAGTCCATCACCGGTCTTACGTCCCCCAACGTCAGGTTGCATTCCCCACATATCTCCCAAACTTTACAAGATATTTTCTTCATGTGTGTCTTTCCACCCTGGAGTTCTTGTGTGCACAAGAAGTATCTTGAACTCCCTGAATTCCTGACTCTGCTGCCTCTTATCGGGCCTCAGAGTGTCTCACCTGAGTCAGAATACATCCTTTTTCCACCTAAAAATAAAGCATTTCCCATTTAAATGACCACTGCCACAATATCTATATCTTACTACACAGCAAGAAGATGGAAATATGAGGAGAGGCCGGAGTATATAAATAAAGCAGGAGTTTATCATAATTTATTTATAAAAACTATTTCTAATCTAATTCTTTGGATATTATCTAGGGGCAAGAGAGACGAGACAAAAAAATGGTTCTTAATCAGGAATTGCCACATGGAGTGATTTTTATTAATATGCAAAACTTAGATTATAAATAGATTTATAAATAAATGATCAACTACGGCTGCTGCTTTATTTATCTATGGACTTGCAGAAAATTTGAAGGCTGAATTCTGATTAAATGAGAATCACCACTAATGGTGGACTGGCTGGCTCAAAGGGACTGGTAAAGGAAAGTGAGAATATATTTGCATAGCACCTTTGATTCAGAAGAACTCCCAAGTGCTTTGCAGAATTAATATTATATTTTAGGGGTCACTTCATCCATTACTGAAATGCAGCCTCTGAGGAGGAGGGAAGATAACTTTCTGCATCTATTTCACCTTTCCTTGAAGATCTCTAAGCACTTTGCACACTAATTAAGCTTCCTATTGTATCCATGCAATCCACTCCTCCTGCCAGTTACTCAAACAGTAAAACCTAAAGTACCAGGAATAAAACCAAGGAAAATTCATCAACCTGATACAACTTCATTTCACTTCCTGATCATCAGGCTGAAGTCAGCTTGTACCTCAAAAAGATGAACTCAGCAGAATGGCAGCACAGAACTCAAACCACAATGTAAAAAACTTATTGTCATCTTATTGCAGGGGTTCCATACTGCTGTCTCCTTATCACAAAAGTTTCATACCTTTTTTATGTTCCTCATGGGCAACTCCTCAGAGCACAGACTCTTTCTTCTTCACAAAGCAGCCAACTGACTCCAGTTCCCTTCTCACCCAGCCACCCCACTCTTTTATAGCATCTGCTTCTCATTGGGTACAGCTGTGGCCTGTTAAACTCAGGCCTGTTCCTAATCTTTGATAATTGGCCCAGCTGCAACTTCTTAGGGGTAAGATTGCTTTCTACACTAGCTTTATTTTCTTGTATTATATCCCCCTACACTTAAAAGTTAGACCCATTGTGTCCCGTGTCACACCACACAAACTTCACCTCTCAGAGCACTCAAGCATCCCATCATAAGCAAAACCCCAGCCCTGAGGTTTGCAGCCCTTCCTGAGAGCCTGAAATTCTCACTGCTCTGTCCTGATATGGAGTCACATGCATCTCTGGGACATTGGAGCTCAACACAACACTTCAGGCAAAATCTAAAGAGCTGAGGGTTTGCAGATGCACCACTCAGCCCATTCCCATCTGTGCCAAACCTGGGTCAGACTCCCCCAAATCCATCCAACACAGGGCACAGGGGAGAAATACATCCCCTGAAAGTGCTGGTGAGTGGGTTCAGCCTCTTCCATTTACCTTGCCTTTTCAAAATAAGAAAGGCAAAGCATTTCTTTTCATATGGCAATACTGTCCTGCCAAGACAGTTTTCACAGCTGAGCACTTCCCAAGGTGCCAGTTCTGCAATTCAGGGCCTGGATGTGATCCCCTGAGCATGATGGATGGCTTTAAAATAAAGGCCCTGCGAGATGTACCAGCTGTCCAGGTGCACATTGGATCAGCTTGGCTGAACCACCCCTCCTCCTCCTCCTTTGCCTCCCTCTGAAGGAGTAGGAGCTCATCCTGTGCAAGAAGAAGGCTCTGATGCCAGGAGAGACACAAGAGCCCAGCAGAGATGTGGCCACACATGAGTTAGATCTCATCCAAATGCGAGTCTGATTTTACTATCTGAGTCTGAAATAACTTGCTGTTATGTGGCAAGTTTGTGTGACTCCTTTAAATTCTCTTTACTTGGCCACCTCATTTATGATTTCTTCACCCCAACAGCCACTAGCTAAGAGGCAGAAAAAAGGCAAAATTAACTTTTTTTCCTCAAATAAACCAAGCTCAGGCTCCAATAACACCCCACCCACTGCACACACTTCTTCCATGCATTCATTCCAGGTTTTCAGATATCCCTGGAAAGGGATTTCATTCTAAACCACCCTGTTATTTAACAGTTTCTGTTTGGAGTCCAGACTATGAAGATCATCTTTAAACACTCTTTGCAGCCAGCAGGGCCATTTTGAACAGTGGGCACCTGTGTAGCACTCACTATTTGGGGACAGCTGGGCTGAAATTCAGCCACACCACAAAGAAGGCACCAGTGTGGGTCCTTGCACATTGTGCAGGTGCAACCTTAGCATCCTTGAAAGGATAAGATTGGTTTCTACACAGGTTTTCTTCTCAGAGGGCTTTAGGAGACAGCACAGATCATGTCCAAGGTGTTCTGGGGTCAGTGACATAGATCAAACTCCATTTAGCAGAAACCATACACCAATACAGCCCCACTTCCTCTCTCCACCCAGCAAATCAGCAGTGTTGACAGTCCATTGACTAAAGAGAGCAGATTTTACCACAGCAGTAATAATCAGTCCAGAGAGAGCATTACCCCTCACTGCCCAATTAGAAAAACGTTGAATGCACGGAAATGCCTTTTGAATAAACACTTGATAACCCTCAATAAAACTGTAAGAGAGAGTTACTGCAGATTTACTACCCAGGAAAGCAGAGCTCTTCAAGGCACAGCCAAGAGCTTATTGCTTCTTATTTAATGCTGATAAATGCAAGAGCTCCACAATCCCCCCAGCAACCTGGGTTAAAGCAGCTTAGCAGGAAAATAAAATAGGTGCCCATAGATGTGGAAACCCAGGGCACAGGCAATATTTCTGTGTCTGCTCTGGGGTGCCCTGACCCCCAGGGCAGCACTGAATGTGACCCTCACTCATGGAGAAAGTTTTCCAGACTTCAAGATAGACTGGAATCCACAAAAGTGTGAAATAGATTATGGAGAGCAGTGCAGGTATATCACTTGGTGAGAAATTGAAGTTTTGGGATTTTTAGTATGTTGTGGATGGGAGCAAGATGGAGGGCACAGGGTGTCATCCTGGGTTTCTTCTTCATGCTGCTTCTTCCTTCTTCTCAATCGGTTTGGCTGGCGTTTTGTAATTGGGCAGAAAAGTCCCCATTGCAGATCTTTGGGATCAGTTATTGGGTTAAAAGGGAAAATAATCCAGGTGTCAGTTCTTAATTGGACAGTTTAGTCTTGAAAGACCTTGTACCAAGAGATTGTTGGCCATTTTGTGCCCTTTAATGAAAAGCTGCCGAACTCACAGTAGTGAGACTGTTTTACTGATAAGAAATGACAAACATCTGAGTCTCAACATGAACTGCCATCTCAAGTGCCTTCAATCCAGACCCAGAGAAACCCACACCTGGGACTCCCACCCACAGAGGGCTGACGGGAACCACAAGCTGGCCCCAGTGGCTGTGAGGTGCTGTGCTTGCTGTGGGTTGTGTGGGATTTGCTGAGGGCTGCGTCACCCCTCTGGAGAGGCAGTGCCACCAAGCAGCTGCACAAAGGTCCCTGCTCTGCTTGGGGACAGGAACTGCCCAGGCCCTGCAGCTGCCGGGGTGACCAAATGTTGGTCTGGAAAGAAGAGAAAAGAATCATTTAAGGAATGAAAAGTGACACTCACTTGCTAACAAAGATGCTTCTGCTGGGTTGTCCAACTTTCCTGGTGATTTTTCTCTCCTCCTAAAACAACGGGATAAGCCTTGCTCATCTCTTACATAAACATTAGATATTTGCTGGTCACCATTGGAGTCACTAAATTTCCACCACCTTTGCAATGCACATTTTGGAAAACATTCTGAAGACACAGGTCCAAGTTTGTGTAAAAGTGATTGTGCCCTTTGGCTTCAGAACCTCCCCTGTCCTTCCCTAGGGGGCACCCTGTGAGGCACATCTGCCTGGTGAGAACACCTCTCTTCCTCTCTGGGAGGAAAGGAGCACCCTGGAGTGCACCAGGTGTCAGCCTGGCCACCTCTGCTGTGAGGATGCTTAAATTGCACTGGGTTTTTCTGAAAACGTGTGATTGGCAAGGAGGAAGGAACGGGCTGGCTCTATTTACAATAATCCAGGTTTCCCAGCCCAGCTGCCCAGCCACCTCGGGCAGCAGCCCTTCCTGCAGGAGCACAGTGGGGATGTTCACAGCCCCAGGGAGGGTTCCACAAATGAGCATTGACATAAAGGTCCTGCCCTTGCTGATGAGCATTGATGTGTTGTTTTCTGTATTCACAGCTCTTGGTGATGGGAAGGCATCTACAGGGTAATTTTGTTTTCCTCCTTAAGGAGCCCATCAGGGAACAGCCTGGTGCTTAAAAAATAAACACCCACCAAAAACCCTCACTTATCATCTGTATTCACTTGAACAGGTTGCCTTCCCAACAGCCCTGTAGCCAGTGACAGCATCCCTGTGCCTGACATCCTTGGGAACACCCAGGGTGCTGGAGATCACAAACCCTGAGAGCAGAGCCCTGCCACCATCCATGGCAGCAAATGGATTCTGATGCTTCAACGTCTCCTCTTCCAGGAAAGGATGAGTGAGCAGGTGTTGGGAAGGATGAAAGTTTGACAAGAAAGTTTCACAGATATAAAAGATATTTATGCTTAGCAGAAAGGTTTTTGAATGTAGAATATGAAGAATGAATAGAGATGGAAGCAAGTTTTGATATAGAAGAAAAGAATTGCTGAGCCAGTCTCACTGGATAACCAAGGAGGCAAAGGGTGTGTTAGTTAGAAGGGGTTTTATGGCTTAGAGCAAAGGATAAACCCACCCCAAACAAGATGTTTTTACCAAGCAGAAAGAGAGCACAGGCAAACAAGTCAGCAAATGTTGCAAATAGAAAAAAATTCTCAGAATTTTCCACTGCAAGAAAACTGAAAAACAACTTCTAGCTTAAACTGTAATGTACTAACTTTTAGTGATTGGAGAATAGTAACATGAATATGGTAATTATATTAGTTATGATAGGCTATAGATAAAGGTTAAGGTATAGATTGGTTCTACTGTATGAAGATGCTCAGCAAAGAAAAGTCTATAATGCATTGTAACCAAACCCAAAGGGTCTCCAGGGCTGCCTGCAGCTGGAGCTGACAGCTGTGAGCACAGCTCTGTCACCCATTGCCCTGGATATAACATCTTGGATACAATAAACTGCATTTTGTATACAATAAACTGCATTTTGGAGAGCCCCTGGAGTCCCACACCTCTCTATTTCGGCTCTTACAAGGGCAGTCTCAAGGGCCCAGCCACCTGAGGTATCTCAGTTTCACCACTCTCCCCAGCCAAGGCAGCTCTTCCCATGGCACAGCCAGCACTGGCTGATGTTTGTTCTATTTTAGCAGCTGCTGTTGTATGGAGGAGCCAGCAAAGTGGACTTTGGAGACCTTTCCTGCTCACATTATTAATGTACAGTGAGCAATCTTTGGGGTAATGGAGGAGGGCAATCAAATGAAATTTCCCTCCAGGCTCCCACTAATATTTCCTATCCAAAAAATAACATTAAATGTGGTCTACCATTGTAGTAATTAAAGAGATAATGTGTTATTTTATGTATTATTGGATCCCTCACACAAGTAAGTGGAGTTATACTTCTGGAGGCAAAAAGGCAGCAAGCATCTCTGAAAGACAAAGAGGTTAAGCCATTTAAAATATCACTACACTGTTCCTCTGGTTCAAAAGGTGCATTATCACTCAAATTAGGGTGTATCAACATCTTCAAATATTTTTTAATTTATGTCTTAATCACTGTGCATGGCAGAGTTGGAGCTCTGAGGGTTTTCCAAGTGGGGAAACTCAGGAAAACTGAGGGGAAGAAAGAGGGTTTTGTTGGGATACTGCAGCGTGTTGGTGACATCTGGGACAGAGCATCTTCCCTGAACAAAACTGGATCTGGATTCAGAAGATCATGCCCAGGAAGCTGCCAAACGTTGGTCTGTAAAAAAGAGAAAATAATCATTTAAGGAATGAAAATTAACACTCACTTGCTAACAAAGATGCTGCTGCTGTATTGTCCAACTTTCCTGGTGGTTTTTCTCTCCTCCTGAAACAATGAGATAAGCTTTGCTTATCTCTTACATAAACATTAGATGTTTGCTGGTCACCATTGGAGTTATTAAATTTTCACCCCCTTTGCAATGCACATTTTGGAAAACACTCCCAAGACACAGGTCCAAGTTTGTGTAAAAATGAGAATACATCCATGGAGCCCCTGGCACATTCCAAGCAGGCTGCTGCAGTTGTTCACACTAATTCAGGGAGAAAGGAGGATATAAATTAGGTACTGGTGAGGAATCAATCTGCGCATGTTATTACAACAACAGCAATGTCCTTCCACTCCATCTCCTGAATCAGTAAATAAAAACCACTCTCCTCTCTCTGATATCAGTTATATTGTCTTGGATTGCAAAAAGTAACTATTGAGACACAAAACTGAGAGAGAAGCAAAGGCTTTTCATTCACAAAACAACTTCTGATACTGACATTTATACTGGAATTTGTTAACAAGGAAGAATAAAAGCTCTAAAAGACACAGCTCCCCTACTTTCATAAGCAAAACATCCAAACTTAAAATTCTCCCTGTGCAATGCCTTCAATTAATAATGTAAAGTATCTGCCACAAATTATAAATCCTTTTTATGAATGCTGAATGTGGTTTGTACTTTTCTCTCACTTCATCAGATGCCATGAATTGAAGGCTGTAACAGCATCCTGGCTATTGCTTTTTTTTCCCCCACACAGAATCATATCCAAATTTTTCAATGTTTCTTTAATGCTTTATTTCTCTTAATGGCAAATGAGGTTTCAAAATGTAGAGGAAGTTTTGAAAAGATATTGGTGAAACAACAAATTGGAAAATAAAGGGAGGGAGAAAAATGAAGTGCTATCTGCACTAAATTATATAAGTAGTAGGGGAAAATATTTGGAACATGAAGAGAGAAAGCTTTTAAGTGCTTACAGTAGTGAATTCTGATGTTTTACAGAATTCTCCCTAGAAGAGCAGGGGGAAATTATTAATGGATGTCCAGCACAATTCTGACTTATAAAAACAAGGACATTTTTATTGCAACTTAAAAAGAATTCAAATTTAAA
This sequence comes from Melospiza georgiana, assembly GCF_028018845.1. Taxonomy (NCBI): domain Eukaryota; kingdom Metazoa; phylum Chordata; class Aves; order Passeriformes; family Passerellidae; genus Melospiza; species Melospiza georgiana. The sequence continues at coordinate 10,468,039 of NC_080446.1, forward strand.
ACGTTTTAAATTCAAAACTTGTTAGGATCTGTCTTTTTCAATTATTTCTGCAGCAAAATTTGTTTCAATTTGACTGAAGCAGGCATTGCAATATTTGGTCTTTTTGCCATCTCTTCAGTGACCTTTTTTGCTTTTTTGCTTATCAGATTTTCACAAATGATGCCATATCATGCTCAATCATTTCTTTATCTGCACTGCAAAATTTGCAATTTACATTCTGCAAGTTTTTCTTTCTCATGACTTACATGTGAAGTGATAAAGATTTGTTTTAAAAAATTCAGCCAAAATCAAGCTAACAAGTGCAAACCCTACATCCATCAAGGCAATATCATTGTCTATAAGAACCAATTTCCTTTTCCTCCTGAAAAGTTGCATCAGATTTGCTGATGTGTGATGGCCTCAGTTGTGCATCCTGCAAACCTTCTCTGAGGAGCTGCTCACACATGAACCATCACGTCACAGGGAATAAAAGGCACAACACAAAAATCTTCCTCTTACCAGCAGGATCATCCTGTAAATTTTGACTTTGTTGATTTAATGTCCAAATTCATTGTCCTAAACGTGGATTTGTGCAGAATTACTGATGTGTCTGAGAAGACCAAACCAACCTCTATATTTTATAACACAATTATTTTTTTATGCCTCTTGATTGCTTTCATTACCATGACCACAATGGTAAGGAAGCTTTTATACCAAACAAATATAAGCACCCTCCAAAGCACACCAAGGGAAAGCTAAGTTTGAGTAATGCAGCCTCCAGATCTCTGGATGAAGTTACCAGAGTAGAGAACAAGCACAGAAAGTGCCATAATGCTTTTGAGAAAGCAGATTAATATGGAATATCTATTTTATGAGCATCTCTAGTCCTGGTCTTACTGAGCTCTGATGTTTATACAATGTCTTGGACAATGGTCAGGAAGTCCTTTCTCTGCAGGGTGGACAATTCTAACCACCCACAGAGACAGAACAAGGGAAAAAAACCAATAATTGCACCCTGGCCAGTGAGGAAGAGCTCCAGCCTCATGTGCAATGTCACCCAGGAAGTCTGGGGCAAAACTGGGAGTGGACTTCAAATTTTAAATTTACAATGCAAATGTTAATTGTAAAACTCTATTTTAGGATCATGCACAGATTGAGTTGATGAGCCAAATTCTGACAGTTTGTTCTGTGTGATTTTCATTCCTGCTGTAAATTTCTGGGTGCTGTGACACTCAAGGTACAACAGTACAGTGGTAGTTAAGGGTTGTAGTAAGGTCCCATCTCACAAAAAGAAAATGTAACCCCCTTCTTCCAAGTCAAGGGGGAAAATTGCATTTTCAGGACTCGTTTTGAGCTGACACACTGCACTGAGGTGGCTTTTTCCCTCTGCAGCTTGTGTGCAGCACTAGAGCTCTGTCTGTTTTCCCCACCAGCTACTCTGCACACAGCACCCTGTCAGCAGCAAGGTGCAGAGCCATGAATGAAGAGTGATGATTAACGAAGAAGGAAGGTGAATATTAATCATGGAGCCAGCATCTGATGGGAACACTGATGGAATAGTGGTCCCACTGGAAGTTGTTAGGAGTTGATTTTTGTGCCCCAGGGCAGTAGTTTTAAACGAGGACTCATGATGGAAGCGAGGTTGCTTGTAATGGATTAAACAGGCCATTGTGGAAAACCTGCCTTCAGCCTCGGCCTGCCCTGACTCCTGAGAGCTGAACCCAGGTCTGTGTGCACGTACATTCCCCCAAACACCCCAAACTGGAAAGAGCCAACCTTTAAACAGCAGCAGAACAGAAACAGGACATCTCCCTTTTCCCTCGCTGAGCTGCAGGAGAGCCCTCACCACCTCAGGTCAAATCAAGAAATGCTGATGCTGCTGGTTCTCAGCAACTTTTCTGTTGTTCAGCACCCTTGTACCAGACCAGGAGAAAGAGGTGAGTCAGAGACAGCTTCCCTAGCTGGGTAATTCAGGTTTGAACTATGGCTATTTGCAACCTGCTCCAAACCCCTTGGAAGTCAAAAGGAGTCACAGCTGCAACATGAAGTGGTGCAGTCCTAACCTAGGCTGGAATTTCCTGTATCTCAAATTAACAACTGCACTCCCAATCAATGTCACAAAAGGGACTTTAGCATCTATCCAAAAAGTTCTGTTGGTATTGTTCCAAAGGGGTTTTATCTGGGGGAGGAGGGAATATAAAAAAGAAAGGAGGGCTCTACTCAGAGCTGGTAATCCATTGCTGTTAATTCTGTTGAGGTCAATAGAATTACCAAGTTTCTCAGGGACAGCTCTTTGGGTTCCTGTGGTGCTCCCTCCTCCAAGCTCTACCAGAACTCCAAAGGATGCAGAATCACAGCACACAACCCCTTTCCTGAACTTTTCTCCACAAATTAATCCATTACATAGCTCCTAGTAGGAAAATACCACATGACCAGCAGCCTTGTATATAGACAGGGTTATTTTTTCTTAATAAAATCTAATTTTAAAACTACAGACAACTTTCATACTTGCAGCAAAAGATTAGGCAGAGAATGGGTTGGTTATGCATGTTATACATGCATTTTTCTATAGATTTAGGCTGAGATCTTTCACCTCCCAGCAATAATTGTTTTCCCAAAAAGGAAATGTGTCTGCTCATGGGCTGCAGCTTGGCTACCCCTCCACCCAAGTGTCCCACAATAAAAAGCACAAGGCAAAGCTGTTCCCTTGATTTCAGCTATAGGAGTGCAGTTGGCTACAGTGCAACAAGTCACAGAGAATCCCAAAGGCACAAAGCAGAAATTCTCCCAAGTGCGCTGAGGCCAGAAGCAGCTGAACAGCACAAGTTTAATCCTCAGTGCTGCATTTTATCCAGAACATTGGGCCTTCAACAACCCAGAAACCTTCAGGTGCATTTTCACAGTTAGTTAATGCTGTTCCAGGGATTTGCAGATGTGCAGATTATTTGCCTGGGAGCAAACCCGTGGCCCCTGCTCCTGTTTTTGCCTTGCAGTTCACAGGGTATCCCTGTCAGGAATTGCTGCTTTCCTGCACAGCAGCTGCTCGTGGCAGCAGCCACAGAGGGGATGGCTCAGGCAGCTCTACCCTGACATCCTTACAGAAGCAGGGGCTGCCTTGCGGAGGGTGAGATGCTCTGCAGCTCCCCTGCATAAATAACTTGTTAATGCATCTGTCATTTCAGGTGTCAGAGCAGAGACAAGGTCAAGCTTGGAGAGAAATCAGCCTGCTCCATCCTTGACCCATCATTCATCACTGCATTTGTCCACAGCCAAACAGCCCAGCTGGTTAGCAGGGAAAATACCTTGGCTGAGCTCTAAAAGGGTCCTGTTTCTGCTGTGGAGAAGTTTATTAATAATTCTCTGCAGAAAGCAGCAGGAGTTTTGATGGACAGCATTGCATGGACATTTTTCAGTGGAGAAGTTAAAATCCTGCGCTGTGCACCCAATCCCAGGGCTGGGGGAGACAAGAGGTTAATTCTGCAGACAACAAACAGTGGCTGTAAGTTATTAGGGATTCACAGTGGTGGGGATATATGAGCTTTGCCTTCACCTTCCCTCATGGATAAAGTACAAGCCATCCTGGCTGTGTTAACACTGCCATGCCATGCTGGTGCCCCCTCATATCACCAGGCACTAATTAGCACTGATTTCACAGGATGAGCGTTGGTTATTAACATACACACCTGAATTCATGCTCATTCATATAAATTTCAGCTACCTTTACAGGAAAGATTCCTAGTTCCTAAGGAAAAAGGAAACTTTAAAAGATGAAGCTTTGTCCTTAAGGCAGAAAATTATGTGTTTTAATCACTCTTATGAATTGCTGGCATTTGTGTGAGGGTTTGGAGTTTTGGAAGGGTGAGGTGGGAAGAAGGAATATGATTTCTCCCCTGAATTGCTGGCATTTGTGTGAGGGTTTGGAGTTTTGGAAGGGTGAGGTGGGAAGAAGGAATATATGATTTCTCCCCTGAATGCAGGATAGACAGTGAAAAGTTAGGAAGAGTTGACCTCTGAAGTTCATTGGTGGGGTGGCTGCAGCTACTTTGTGATGGCTTCAGTGTGCTCACAGCCTCAATAAATCTTGTCTCAGCAGCAAGAGCACAACGTGGGGCACACACACATTTGGTACAGACCCAGGCTGACCTCTGACTCCTTTCAGCTGAGACAGCTACACCTGCAACATTTTAAAAAATTCTAATTTTTATACACACAGACATCAGTTAACAGTTTATATGGGCTCAGACACACAGACAAATTCCCACAGTCTAAAAAAGTTTCCAGCTCCCACCTAAGCTGTCATAAAATATCACTCTAGAACACAAAATAAAACAATGCAGACACTGGACTCTCCAAGATTAAAAAAGAAAGTATAATTCTGACTCTAACATTTATAGGGTTTCAAAAGTGACAGTGGTTATTGGAGGGTGACAGTGCCACCTCTCCAATGACACTGGACAAACCAACAGTCCATCAAATTTCTCCTCCTCCATGAAAGAATGCAAAACAATGAGTTATTTACATGAAGTACGTGAGAAAGTTCCTTACAAGAATGGAAACATCAGAAGGCTCAAAAACTTAAACAACCAGGGTGACAGTAAATGTCCCCTGTAGGATCAGCATGGCAGAGCAAGAATTCTCCACTCTGAGCAGTTTCCCATTGGTGTGAGCTGAATGAAGCTGTGGAGCTCTGCCAAGGAGCTCTCAGCAGTGTCTGTGCTGGTGCCCTGTGGCAGGAGCAGGCTGAGGTGTGATGGATTACACTGGGCTCACACACAGAGCGTTATCTCTGACCCTGCTCGTGGGCATGGCAAGGTTTAAATGAATTTTTTGGCCTTTCTGCAGCTGGTGATCAGCTGGCACCTTTCAGGGGCACTGCACTCTGCTGTGCACCATGGTGAAAGCTGGCTGCAAAGTGGGTTCCTTAGCTCACCATGCTCTTTTCTCAAAGATTTTACCTTCATTTACTTGCACCAGTTGTATCATGCCAGTGTTCCAAGTGCCACAGCATTTTGAGAGGCAAGGTGACCACATCCTGCAAGCACTGAAGTACCCACAGGTACAAGCAGCTTCCCAAATTATCAATAACTGCTCTGCCTACTTGAAAAAAAAATAGCCTTTAAGATTGCCAAAGTGGTGAGATTTTCAGTGAAATATATGAGATCCAAAAGTCCTGTGGGCAGTGTTGGCTGAGGTATTTGCCCATCACCTTTGAGATCCAAGGCTGCACCAAAAGCCCCCTCAGTTTAAGCAATGAGTCTCTCTAGCCCTGCAGCATTTGTTACCCCAAATCTTACAGCATTCCTCAGCTCAGTTGCCATCATCTCTCTCCTGGTGCCAACTCAGCAGCTCCATTAGCCCCTCGTTTGTTTGCTGGGAAATGTGCTCCTCTGCTTTGTTTCTCTGGACCTAACATTTTTTTTTTTATTATTTTTTTTTTTGCCTCTTTCCTCCCTCCACAGGGTGACAGCTATTTTATCACCTACAACAAGAAATGCTGAGCCTGTTGTGCAGGCAAAACATTTGCAAAGGGGCAGGGGGTACACAGAAAGCAGTAGGAAATTGATAAGGGCCGTAAAGTAGCTTTATAAAAATGCAGACAAGCCTGTTCAGGGCACAGAGCACCTGCACCTCTGCCCCCGGCAGCGCTTCCTTCAGATGCTCCTATTGTTTTCATTACTATTTGTGACTCCATCATTAATAAATTACTTTTTTTTTTCCTCCTGTTGGCTCCAGCCACCAAGGGAGCCAGCAGGTGCACCACTTTTACAATTAGCCCTCCGTAATGCATGGTTGGCAAGAAAAGTTGTCCACGAGCTGCAGAGTTTTACTGACTGGATTTCTGCTTGATGGCCACAGCTCTTGGAGCAATTAGAGAAGAATGTGCAGGAAGGCACCTTAAAGCATCTGCTCATCTGGCCAAAAACTTCCACAGAGATGCTAAATCCAAAACTTTGAGTCCTGCTCATGAAGCTGGGACAGAAGCAGAATGCAGGGCAATGAGAGCAAGCTGTGGCTTTTTAAAAGCGTCATTTCTACCACATATTACACTTTCCTGCTTTGATTCCCCTGTAATATATGGTTCAGATAAAACAAAAGAGAGGTGGGACTGAAAGGCTGGTGAAATTGGGCTGACTTTGGTTTGAGAAGGAGCAGTAGAGCAGCAAACTCAAAAAGTTGCTTATTCCCATCTCTCAGTAATTCAAGTCTGCTCACACCAGGGCTGCCATAGCAGAACTGTTCCCTTCAATCATGCTGGGAAAATTATGGATGTACTGAATTCATTTTCTCATTTGATATTACTTTCTAAATATCATCATATCTGCATTTTCCTAAAGGGTGGTGCAGTGTTTAAACAGCAGCTAAGAGGAATGGGCTGGGGTTGTCTTTGAATGGGTTAGGTCAGGGACTGTCAGCTTCTAGAGTGCAGAAGATTCCACTAAGCACTTTTCCCCCATAGGGACAAAAAAAAAAAAACAACCAAAAACACAATCAAAAACCCAAAAAAAAAAAAAAAAAAAGCCCAAACCAAAAAAAAAGCAAACAACAAAACCCCCAAAACAGGAAAAGAAAATGCAGAGGAAAGAACAAAAATTATCTGGTAATGCCTAAACAACATTAACAGAAATGAGAAATCCAGGGAAGAGTAACTTACCACAGATTTCAAAGCCTGCAAAGCCAGAGAGTTGTGTGTCTGCTTCTGGCAGTTTTCCCTCAGTCCTTGTGAGCTTGGGTGTTTCCCACGGTTGTGAGGACAAAGCTTGCTGGCATCTCTGTTAGAGACAATCAGCTGAAACACATACCAGGGGCAGAGGGAAGCAGAAAAACAAATATTAAAGATGGCATATGTCAAAAACCTCCAAAATCAGGGTTTGCACAGAGCTGGCCCCATTGACTCTGCTGTGCTGCCCTTGAGAGCCCAGGATGCTTCAGAGAGGAGGAAAGAGGCCTGCAGCAGGCACAAGGGGTAAAATCTGCTGCAGAACAGCCTAGAGACTGAATCAAGCTTTAAATCACAAGTCCCCTTCAAAATCCCTTTCTGTGAAAGGCAAAACTTGATATTCTATTAATCATTTCCAAAGTAGCATCCAATTGGAATGGGCCAAAATTTTTAAAAACGCAACTTTTCCCCTCTAACTTTGCATGATGGCAAAAGCAGGAACTTTTCAAAAGACTGTCTTGAGAGATCTAGAAATCACCATGAATTCAGCACAGCAACACCTGAGACAAAAAATCACTGCAAATGACTTGGGGTAGAGGCCCAAATCTCTGGTGAAAATCTTAATAACTACATGATCAGGTCATTCTTTGAGACCCAACAAGTGTTCAGTCTTAAACAGAGTAAAATAATTCTGACAGGAGAGACTGCAGAGTTGAGCCAGTAGCTCTTATATCAAGTTTAATGGATGGAGACAGCATGGGAGCACTCTGGGAGAGGGGCCCCACCTGAGCCCCAACACCAAACCCACATCACTCAGTTCACGTTCAGTGTTGTTTTTGTACCTTCCTGAGGAAAAAAACTCATTGTGGTGAAAAAATACAAAACTTCTCATGACCCAGGAGCCTCTTAAGAAGGAGAATTTAAGGCAGGATCAGTTAGAGGAGTCTTTAAATAGGAAATTAAATGAACACCTGCCTCAGAACCACAGGAATTAGTGGGGCCAAGCTGATGTTTTCTGTGTAGCTGAGGTGTATCCTCACTGCAATCCAGCTGTCATGATCATGGGCCTGCCTGTAATATCACCATGATTTTCCTGTTCTCTGCAATTCCAGGGCAAATTGGCAATGAAAGACAAATTTCCTATTACAGGTTTTGGTCTGAGGTCCATAGCACCAAGGTGGCAGCTCCCACCTGCACTGAGTCCATCCTGCTCACTGCTTTCCGCAAAGTGACAACAGCCTGAAATTACTTACAGTATTCTCTATCTTAACATGTGATTTATAACAACATGCAACCTCATTCGAGTGCTCAAAGCAGATTCTCCTCCTGGCCAGATTTTCTAGTTCATGCTCTTAAAAAAACCCCCAAAAAATAAAGAGTATTTATCCAAGAGGGAGAGGAAAATCATAGTGCAGTCGGATACAATAGAGGACACAGTAAAAGAAAATGAAATCAGAAAGCTAAACAAAAAACAATGAACAGAAAACTGAAAATTAGAAAATTAAGTGCAATGGAAAAATGGGATGAAAAAGTCAGAGGAGT